>NC_091985.1:188365034-189022898 GCF_044704955.1 Pristiophorus japonicus
CTTGGTCAGCAGTCCTAAAGATTACATATAAACCTAAGAACAACGATGGAAAGGCAAAAAACGCCCAGCCCAACAAGTCCGCCGCAGAAAACTGCGACACCCCTTATACTGAAACATTCTATACTGCACCCCAACGAGAGCCATGTGATCTCCTGGGAGAGAACAAAAACAGATAAAAACCCAGGTCAATTTAGGGAGAAAAATCTCGGAAAACTCCTCTCCGACCCATCCAGACGATGGAAACTGGTCCAGGAGGTCAGCCTGGCAGACTTATACACCTTGCAGCACTTACCTTTATAGCTGCGCCGTCCAACATAAGGTCATCCAGTCTAATTCCAATTACCAGCTCTCGGTCCGTAATCCTGCAGGTAACGGCACTTTAAGTGCCCATCCAACCATCTCTTAAAAGTGGTGAGTGTTTCTGCATCCATCACTCTTGCAGGCAGCGAGTTCCAGATCCCCACAACCTTCTGCATAAAGAAGCCCCACCCTCAAATCCCCTCTAAACCTTCGAACCAGCCAACTTGTATCTGTGCCCCCTCATAATAGATCCCTCCACTTAGGAAATAGGCCCTTACTATCCATTATGTCCAGGCCCCTCAATATTATGTACACCTCAATGAGATCACCTCTCAACCTCCTCTGTTCGAATGAGAACAAACCCAGCCTATTCAAACTAAGATTCTCCTTTCCAGGAAGCATCCTAGTAATTCGCCTCTGCACCACCTCGGGAGTAGGAAGGTAGGAGGTATGAGGTAGGAAGCAAAGGGAAATGTTTGATTGATATTTTTGTGACTGGAAGGAAGTTTCCAGTGGGGTTCCACATGTTCAGTACTTGGTCCCTTGCCTTTTGTGATATATATCAACGTTTTAGATTTCGATATCGGGAGTATGATTAAGAAGTTTGCAGACGACACTAAAATTGGCAGTGTGGTTGATAATGTAGAGGAAAGTCATGTGCTATAGGAGGATATTAATCTAATCGTCAGGTGGGAAGAGGAGTGAAAAATGGAATTGAATTCAGACAAGTGTGAGGTGATGCACTTTGGGAGGGCTAATAAGCAAAGAGTATACACATTAAACAGTAGGCAACTTAATAGTGTAGACGAACAATGAAACTTGGAATACTTGTCCACAGAACTCTTTTTGGGAGGAAACTAAAACATTAAATCGTAGCCCCCCGATCTCGGGGACGCACCAAACATTTATAAGGCCCTTTTTTTGTTTTTTTGGGGGGGGGTTTGTGTTTTTTTTGTTGCTTTTTTAAAGTTTTTTTTTGGGGCACTAAAATCATATTTTTTTCTATAAAAGGGGAGGGGACACCGGCAATTAAAACAAATTAAACTTTAAAACATAAAATCAAATTAAAATTTGGTTGCCGGGGGAGACGATGCACTCCAGTCCCTCTGGCGCCCACCTCTCGCGGAAGGCCGCGAGCGTATCGGTGGACTCCGCGTGCTCCATCTCCAAGGACACCCTGGTGCGGATGTATGCGCGGAAGAGGGGCAGGCAGTAAGGCTGAACGACCCCCTCGACCGCCCGCTGCCTGGACCGGCTGATGGCATCCTTGGCCGAGCCCAGGAGCAGTCCTACGAGGAGGCCCTCATACCTACCCGCTCCCCTCCGCACGGGGTGCCCAAAGATCAGGAGTGTGGGACTGAAGTGCAGCCAGAATTTCAGGAGCAGCCGCTTTAAATAATAAAACAGGGGCTGCAACCTCGTGCATTCAGTAAAAAAATGGAACACGGACTCTTCCAGACCGCAGAAATTGCAGGCGCATGGGAGCCCGTGAACAGGCTTAAAAATTTATTGCACGGCACTGCGACGTGCACCACCCTCCAGGCCAAGTCCCCGATAAACAGTGGGAGGACAACCCCGTAGACTGCCCTCCATCGGGCACCCCCGCCTCCTCCGAATGGCAATATGGTACGCCATGGCATGTCTGGATGGTAGGCGAGGATGGCAAAGTTGAGAGTGTGCAGGAGCAGCCCGTACAGGAAACCCCTACGCGCGGAACTGAAAGGCACGGAGGGGATTTCCTCGAGGCGGCTCAAGTTGTGAGGCGCCGGCTCCCGAGGGAGGTTCCGGGGTTTGGCGCCGATGAGGAATTCCGTCCGGACGGGGATCAGTTCGGACGGGATCTCCCCACGTGCTTGATCCTCCTCGATGCACCTAACGGAGTCGGGGCCCAGAGCTGTTTTTAGCGACTCGATGGCATCGACCGCGCGGTGGACGCTGGCAGAATTTAGGCGCCGCGCCAGCGTAACTGGCGCCATCCAGCCCGCTCCTCCGCCATCGAGCAGTTCCCTGACCCTGGTCACCTCACCAGCCACAGCCCTCTCGTCCGACCGCCACCTAAAGCCTCGGTTGTGGAGGTACGGAATCCCGAGCAGCGGCTCCTGCAGGACAGCCGCTACTCCAGCCGGTGGAGACCTGCGCTTGGTGGAGACTTTGTTCCAGACCCTGATGAGTTCCTTGTAAAAGACAGGCAGCTCCTGGAAGGCTGTCCTGACGCCCCCCAAGCTCACAAACAGGAGCTGCGTGTGGTAGTTGAGGCCGTGCTGCTGGCGGAAGAAATACGTCGCCAGAGCACGCTACCTAGGAGGGGGCTCGACGTTAAGGCATCTCTGCAGGGTCTGAAGACGGAAAGTCACGAGCTGGGTGCTGACGCACACCAACGACTGACCGCCCTACCCAAGCGGGAGACTCAAGACCGCTGCAGAGACCCAGTGTTTCCTTTTGGTCCAGAAGAAGTCCACCAGCTTCTTCTGTATCGTGGCGACAAACGCAGGGGAGGGGTCAAAGTGACCAGCCGGTACCACAACATGGCGGCCACCAGCTGGTTTATGACTAGCGCTCGACCCCTGTAGGAGAGCACTGGGAGCAGTCCTGTCCAGCGCCCTACGTGTGCGGCGAACTTGGCCTCCAGCTCTTGCCAGTTCGCGGGCCAGGCTTCATCGTCAGGGCTAAGGTAGACTCCCAGATAGAGGAGATGGGTCGTGCTCCAGGCAAAAGGCTTGAGCTCGTCCTGCAGGTTGTCCACCAACCATTGACCCACCAGGAGTCCAGAACATTTCTCCCAGTTGATCCTGGCGGAGGATGCGGCCGAGTAAATCTCCTGGCACTCACGCATCCTCCGCAGGTCAGCAGGATCCTCTACCGCGAGGAGCACGTCATCGGCGTAAGCCGAGAGGACGACCTCCACGCCCAGCCCTTGCAGAGTCAGTCCTGTCAACCTCGTCCGCAGGAGGCGCAGGAAAGGCTCCATGCAGATGGCATATAACTGGTCGGACATGGGGCATCCCTGGCGCACACCACTCCCTAAGCGAAGGGGCGCCATCAAGGACCCGTTAACCTTAATCAGACACTCCGCGGCGGTGTACAAAAGTCGGACCCGGGCGACGAAATGCGACCCGAACCCGAAAGCGCGCAGAGTTCCGAACAGATAGTCGTGATCCACCCTGTCGAACACCTTCTCTTGGTCGAGAGATAGGAAGGCGACCGACAGACCAGCCTCCTGGGAATGATGGATGAGGTCCTGGACCAGATGGATGTTATCGTGGATTGTCCAGCGCGGGACCGTGTAGGACTGGTCGGGGTGGATCATGTGGTCCAGCATGGCACCAAGACGAGCAGACATCGCCCTGGCGAAAATTTAGTAGTCTGTGCTGCGTAGGGAGACCGGGCGCCAGTTCTTAAGGAGGCGGAGATCGCCCTTCGTAGGCAGCAGGACGATGACTGCCCTGCGCCAAGAGAGGGGCATCTCCCCGGTCGCCAGACTTTCCCGCAGGACCCGCGCATAGTCACCCACCAGGACACCCCAGAACGCCCTGTGCAACTCCACGGTTAGCCCGCGCAGCTCCGGGCCATTTCCCCTCGAGAGCCGGTCGAGGGCGCTGGTCAGCTCTGCCAGGCTTAGCGGTGTTTCCAGATTTTCGCCACCCTCCGGGCCGACCTTCAGCAGATCCTCCCACAAAACTCAACGCGCTTCCTCGCTGGGCGGCTCCGGAGAGAACAGAGCCCCGTAATATTCACGGGCCCTGTTGTTGACGCCCTCCGGATCCGAGACGAGAGAGCCATCGTCGGCCAGCAGCGTCAAGAGCTGCTTACGGACACTCTGTCTTTTTTCCAGCGAGTAGAAGAAGGGGAAGCCGTGGTCCAGATCCCGCAGGAACCGGATCCGCGACCTCACGAACGCGCCTCGGGACCCGACGAGCTGCAGGTCCTTCAGCGCGGCCTTCTTCGCTTCATGCACCGTCCGCAGGGCCGGGTCCTCACCGACTTGACCGAGACGGGACTCCAGGTGGAGCACCTCTTTTTCTAGGCGCCCGACCCAGGCCGCCCGCCTCTTGGTCGACCCCCTCGCATACTCTTGACAGAAAGACGCGGACGTGAGCCTTGCCCACGTCCCACCATAGCCTCAAGGAGAGGAAGCCCCCCTGCTTCCTTCTCCAGTTGGCCCAGAAATGACTGAACGAGTCCAGGAACCGCACGTCCTCCAGCAGCTGGTTGTTAAAATGCCAGTACGCGGACCCCATCCTCGCGCGGAGTGAAGCGAGCTCCGCCCACACCAGGTGATGGTCCAAACACAGCACCGGCCGCATGGAGGCCGCCGGGACGCAGGAAACGTACGCCCGAGACACGTAAAGGCGGTCGATTCTGGACCATCCAACTCCAGGCCTCATCCAAGTAAAGGCGCTGGAGTCGGGGTGGAGATTTTGCCAGACGTCCACCAAGTCGAAGGACCCGACCAGGTCCCTCAATTTCTCGATCACCGTCATGCTCTGCGGGGCACCGGAACGGTCCCTCGCCTCGAGCGTGCAGTTAAAGTCCCCCCCTGAGGACAATGCAGTCGCCGACGTCGACGGAGCCAAGAAGAGCGGTCACTTCTTCGAAGATGCGCGCTTGCTGTGGGCCGGGCTGAGGGGCGTACACGTTCACGAGATGGAACGGCACGACCCCCAGGTGAACCGTGATGTGCAGCAAGCGGCCTGGCACGGGCTCCTCGACCCCCAAGATCTCTGGCTGAAAATGCGGGGCCAGCAAGATGGCCACCCCACAAGAAGTGGCGGTGAGGTGGTTCATGCGGACCTCTCCTTACCATTCCAGCAGCCACGTGGCTTCGACTCCCGGAACAGTGTGGGTTTCTTGCAGGAAGCACACAGCATATTTTCCCTCCCGAAGGAGCGAAAATTTTTTAAATCTACGGCATGCCTCTCTGCCGCCGTTGATGTTGAGGCTGGCTATCGTTATCTTCATGACAAAAGCATAGTGCTACCTCGACCTAACCTATTGTGGGGGGGGAGTGCAGTTGTTTGTTGACCTCCACTCCCTCAGCAGCCCAGCGAGGAACTCTTTGAGCCGGCGCAGCTCAAGGCCTTGCGCCTTTTATAAGGGCCCGCCCACGGCCATGGTTTTAGCGGCGGTGCGGACGGACGCGATGAGCAGCCCCGGCGCGGACCATCTTTCCCGGACCAGATGGGCTCGGTTACGGCGACCTTGGCTCTGGGCCAAAAAGTCCCGGAGTAGCTTTACAGGAATGAGGGGGGGACCAGCGGCGGGCACGAGGAGATCCACCGCCTCACTGGCGATGGACTCGAGATCTTCTCCCACGTCTCCCACCGAGTCCCCGTCCCCCTCTGGGAGGTCGCTGCAAGCAGCAGGCCCGTCGACCGCACGAGGTACGGCAAATGGCCCGGTCGCTCCATCCGACCTTGGCTCTGCCCCGACCCCACCCCCAGGATCGTCGGCAGAGGAGTCCCCACTGGGCTCTTTTAAAAGCGGTGCTGGGTCAGGAAGGGACAGCGGAAGGGGTTCCTCCTCCGACCCAGGAACCGGGGAACATGGAGATACCTGGCCAAAGAAATTCTCCAGGTCCTCCAAGTACCCCAGCTCCAAAGTAGGGGGCGAGGGTTTGTGTTCTTCCCCCTCCCCACCGCCACCTCCCGGCCCAGCTTGAAAAGATAATTGAAATTGTTGACATTTTGTGTTTCTTCCGGGTCGACCGACTCCCGGGGGAATTTGGTGAATAGCTGGGCGGGCTCAGGTTCGGCATTTTCGTCCCCGCCCGCCTCAGTCCCCGGGACGCTCGACCCGGCAGCTACGCATTCCTCTGCTGGCCCCACGCCCTCCCCGACAGGCAGATCTTCCACGCCATCCCCGGGAGGCAGACGCTGGACAGCCTCGACTGCCCCACGTTCCCCGGGGACAGATTCCTCTTGCCTATGGCGCAGTTTGGGGGCGCTGGTGGGGGACGCGGGACATGCTGTGGGCACCGACTCCTCCACGGAGGGATGTTGTTCCACCTCCGCCTCATCGGAGCGGCGCCTCCTTTTTTTCCTGGGTGCGCGGAGGCAGGGAGACCTCCATGTCTGCCGAGGCCTCCCGCTCCACTCCTCCCTTTTTCTTTTCTTGCCCACGCCAGAGCCCCTCTGTGATATTGGTCAAGAGCTCGGGCACGGGCTCAGGGCACCCCGCGCTCGCCGGTGACAAAGTTGGGCCGAGCGCAGTGATCGGGCTCTCTGGCGCACTGAGGGGACCCGCCTCGAGATGTTTCGCCTTCCTCCGCGCCTTTTTTTACGGCCGGACGCTATCCCTCCACCCCGCCGGAGGCCGTGAAAACAAGGCGCCCGACGATGCCCACGCACCCACAGCTCCCGGCACGCGGAAGCTACTAGGCGGAGGGGTGGCGGCGGCGCCAGCCTTGGCCACGCTCAGTGGTTTGGCGGCCTTGGAGGCGGGGCAGCTCTTACAAAAATGCCCCACTTCCCTACAGGCATGGCACCACACGCCGTCCGACGTCCAGAAGATGCGGTAGGCAGTTCCCTCGTGCACCACATTAAAACTACCCTCTGTTGTCACCTCCCACACCAGCCGGACAAAGAGCTGATGACAGAAGGAGAAGACTTTCCTCCCTGAGGCCGAGCGGTATGGGGTTGATCACTGACCTTACCTCCCCCAGTTGGTGTAGGATGAGGGAGGAGGAGCCCAGCGGGAACAAAGGGCGGGACGTTAGAAAGGATGACCCTCTGCTCGGTGGCCTTGAGAGTGTCCACCGGCAGGAACGTCTCACCCACCGTGAGCCCCTTTGCAAGGGCCAGGGACACCGCCCGCTCAGACCCCAGGAAGAACAGAGCCTTCCCGGACATCTTGGAGGCTGCGACAATGGCCGAGAGGCCGATTACCCCAGCCATCGCCCGCACGCACTCCTCGATGCTCATTGTGGGGTGAGTGTAGCTCTTGACCCAGCGTTTTTTAGTTATAAGTCTGAACAGTGGCAGGGCAGCAGGAGGCGCAGGAGGCGCCATGGATGTGGACGCCGCCTGCGCATATGTCTTAGCTGGCCCTGCCACCGGCGTGGATGGGGTCGCCATCACGGGGTCCCTTTAAGGGCAACACCCACCCCAAAGTCACAGGCCTTAATGGTCTTAACTGGCCTCGTTGGTGTTTGAACAGATGGAGCTCTGAAAGAGGCACACCTCTCCCCTAGTTAACGATTGGGGAGGGGCCTTGCTCCCTCTGCTCAGTTGTCTTAATTTAATTTTAATTGAGGAGAAAAGGGGCTCTCAGAGAGAGAGGGGAGAGACAGAGAGAGCGATAGAGAAAGAGTGAGGGGGGTGGGAAAGAGGGAAGCTGTGAGGGCAGGTCTCCCCTCGCAGTAATGGGTGGGTGTTTTTCTGGGGTGCACTCCCAAGATGATGGAAAAACAAGATACAGTCTTATGGGATGGTCTTCGGGTGGGGGGAGAAGATTTCTTCACCTGGGGCAGCTGGAGCCACCCAGGCACACACTCCCAACGATGTTAAATAGGGTGATTAATGATTCTTCAGCCAGGTAGCTCCAGCTATCGCAGGCTAGGCAATGGGGGAGTGGTGCTTCAGTGGTGTGCGGGGCCTAGCTGTAAGCAAGACCCCCACACACACTTCCACACACACACACCCCCCGCGATGTTCCGGCCCTCGAGATGGTCTTCTTTTCTCCCCCCACCGATACAACAAAGTCTTTCGGGGAATGCACCAAAATACACGCAGCTTTGGATGATGAAGTCTTTCCCTCCTTCCACACTGGATAGTTGTTGTTCTTTTCCCCCCTCTCTCCAACTCTTTGTAAACGTAATCAAGTTGTTGAATTTTCTGCTCTCCTCCTCTCCCTCTGGAAGAATTGAAATTGTAGAAAGCCCCTTCCTCCTCTTCCTGGGCTATTTCACAGGGCTCACAAAGGTCTTCCAGGCAGGAGCAATAGCAGGGAGCTCCTTCTTGCACTGCAACACAGCTCCAAGTGAATAGGCCACGCCTCCAACAGCTCCACCATTGGTCCACAGAACTCTTTTTGGGAGAAAATTAAAACATTAAATTATTAAATCGTGTCCCCCCGATCTGGGGGGCGCACCAAACAAGGCCCTTTTTTTGTTTTTTGTTTTGTTTATTTGGTTTTTTTGGGTTTTTTTAAAGTTATTTTTTTGGGCACTAAAATCATATTTTTTCCTCCCAGTGCCCCCTATAAAAAGGGGGGTTGGACACTAAAAAACACTGGCAATTAAAACAAATTAGACTTTAAAAGGTAAAATCAAATTAAAATTTGGTTCCCAGGGGTGACGATGCACTCCAGTCCCTCCAGCGCCCACCTCTCGAGGAAGGCCGTGAGCGTACCGGTGGACATCGCGTGCTCCATTTCCAAGGACACCTTGGCGCGGATGTACACGCAGAAGGGAGGCAGGCAGTCAGGCTGAATGATCCCCTCGACCGCCCGCTGCCTGGAGCGGCTGATGGCACCCTTGGCCGTGCCCAGGAGCAGTCCTATGAGGAGGCCCTCGGAGCTACCCTCTCCCCTCCGCACAGGGTGCCCAAAGATCAGGAGTGTGGGCTGAAGTGCAGCCAGAATTTCAGGAGCAGCCCCTTTAAATAAGAAAACAGGGGCTGCAACCTCGTGCATTCGGTAAAAACATGGAACACGGACTCTTCCAGACCGCAGAAATTGCAGGCGGCCTGGGAGCCCGTGAACCAGCTTAAAAATTTATTGCGCGGGACTGCTCCGTGCACCACCCTCCAGGTCAAGTCCCCGATAATTACTGGGAGGACTCCCGCATAGAGTGTCCTCCATCGGGGACCCCCGCCTCCTCTGGATGGCAAGATGGTACGCCATGGCGTGTCCGGACGGCAGGCGAGGATGGCAAAGTTGAGAGTGTGCAGGAGCAGCCCGTACAGGAAACCCCTCTGCGCGGAACTGAAAGACACGGAGGGGATTTCTTCGAGGCGGCTCAAGTTGTGAGGTGCCGGCTCCCGAGAGAGGTTCCAGGATTTGCCGCCGATGAGGAATTCCGTCCGGACGGGGGTCAGTTCGGACGGGATCTCCCCACGTTCTTGAGCCTCCTCGATGCACCAAATGGAGTCGGGGCCCAGAGCTGTTTTTAGCGACTCGATGGCATCGGCCGCGCGGCGGACGTTGGCCGAATTTGGGCGCCGCGCCAGCGTATCTGGCACCATCCAGCCCAATCCTCCGCCATTGAGCAGGTGCCTGACCCTAGTCACCTCACCAGCCACAGCCCTCTCGTCCGACCGCCACCTAAAACCTCGGTCGTGGAGGTACGGATTCCCGAGCAGTGGTTCCTGCAGCACAGCCGCCACGCCAGCCGGTGGAGAGGTGCGCTTGGTGGAGACTTTGTTCCAGTCCCTGGTGAGTTCCTTGTAAAAGACAGGCAGCTCCTGGAAGGCGGACCTGACGCCCCCCAAGCTCACAAACAGGAGCTGCGTGTCGTAGTTGAGGCCATGCTGCTGGCGGAAGAAATACATCGCCAGAGCACGCCACCTAGGAGGGGGCTCGACGTAAAGGTATCTCTGCAGGGTCTGAAGACGGAAAGTCGCGAGGTGGGTGCTGATGCACACCAACGACTGACCGCTCTCCCCAAGCGGGAGACTCAAGACCGCGGCAGAGACCCAGTGCTTCCTGTTGTTCCAGAAGAAGTCCACCAGCTTCTTCTGTGTCTTGGTGACAAACGCAGAGGGAGGGGTCAAAGTGACCAGCCGGTACCACAACATGGCGGCCACCAGCTGGTTTATGACTAGCGCTCGACCCCTGTAGGACAGCACTTGGAGCAGTCCTGTCCAGCGCCCGAGGTGAGCGACGACCTTGGCCTCCAGCTCTTGCCAGTTCGCCGGCCAGGCTTCCTCGTCGGGACTAAGGTAGAGTCCCAGATAGAGGAGATAGGTCGTGCTCCAGGCAAAAGGCCTGAGCTCCTCCGGCAGGGAGTCCACCCACCACTGACCCACCAGGAGTCCGGAACATTTCTCCCAGTTGATCCTGGCGGAAGATGCGGCCGAGTAAATCTCCAGGCACTCACGCATCCTCCGCAGGTCAGCGGAATCCTCTACCGCGAGGAGCACGTCATCGGCGTAAGCCGAGAGGACGACCTCCACGCCTGGCCCTTGCAGAGCCAGTCCCGTCATCCTTGTCCGCAGGAGGCGCAGGAAAGGCTCCACGCAGATGGCATATAACTGGCCGGACATGGGGCATCCCTGGTGCACCCCTCTCCCAAAGCGAAGGGGCGCCGTCAAGGACCCGTTAACCTTTATCAGACACTCCGCAGCGGCGCACAAAAGTCGGATCCGGGCGACGAAATGCGTCCCGAACCCGAAAGCGCGCAGAGTTCCGAACAGATAGTCGTGATCCACCCTGTCGAACGCCTTCTCTTGGTCGAGAGATAGGAAGGCGATCGACAGAACAGCCTCCTAGGAATGATGGATGAGGTCCCAGAACAGATGGATGTTATCGTGCATTGTCCGGCTCGGGACCGTGTAGGACTGGTCATGTTCGATCATGTGGTCCAGCATGGCGCCAAGGCAAGCAGACATCGCCCTGGCGAAGATTTTGTTGTCCGTGCTGAGGAGGGAGACCGGGCGCCAGTTCTTAAGGAGGCAGAGATCGCCCTTCTTAGGCAGCAGGACGATGACTGCCCTGCGCCAAGAGAGGGGCATCTCCCCAGTCGTCAGACTTTCCCCCAGGACCCGCGCGTAATCGCCCCCCATGACGTCCCAGAACGCCCTGTGGAACTCCACGGTCAGCCTGTCCAGCCCTGGGGCTTTTCCCCTCGAGAGCCGGTCGAGGGCGCCGGTCAGCTCCGCCAGGCATAGTTGAGCTTCCAGATTTTCGGCGCGCTCCGGGCCGACCTTCGGCAGGTCCTCCCACAAAACTCTACGCGCTTCGTCGCTGGACGGCTCCGGAGAGAACAGAGCCCCGTAATATTCACGGCCCTGTTGTTGACGCCCTCCAAATCCGAGACGAGAGAGCCGTCGTCGGCCAGCAGCGTCAAGAGCTGCTTACAGACACTCTGTCATTTTTCCAGCGAGTAGAAGAAGATGGTGCCGCGGTCCAGATCCCGCAGGAACCGGATCCGCGACCTCAAGAACGCGCCTCAGTTCCAGACGAGCTGCAGGTCCTTCAGTGCTGCCTTCTTCGCTTCGTACACCATCCGCAGGGCCGGGTCCTCGACGACTTGACCGAGACGGGACTCCAGGTCGAGCACCTCTTTTTCTAGGTGCCCGACCTTCGCCGCCCGCCTTTTGGTCGACCCCCTCGCGTACTCTTGACAGAAGACACAGACGTCAGCCTTGCCCACGTCCGACGATAGCCTCAAGGAGGGGAAGCCCCCCTGCTTCCTTCTCCAGTCTGCCCAGAAACGACGGAACGTGTCCTGGAACCGCACTTCCTCCAGCAGTTGGTTGTTAAATTGCCAGTACGCGGACCCCGTCCTCGCGTGGAGCGAAGCGAGCTCCGCCCACACCAGGTGGTGGTCCGAACACGGCTCCGGCCGCATGGAGGCCGCCGGGACGCAGGAAACCTACGCCCGAGACACGTAAAGGCGGTCGAATCTGGACCATCCTACTCCAGGCCTCGACCAAGTAAAGGCGCTGGAGTCGGGATGGAGATTTCGCCAGACGTCCACCAAGTCGAAGGACCCGACCAGGTCACTCAACTTCTCCATCGCCGTCATGCTCTGCGGGGCAACGGAGCGGTCCCTCGCCTCGAGGGTGCAGTTAAAATTCCCCCTGAGGAAAATGCAGTCGACGGAGCCAAGAAGAGGGGACACTTCTTCGAAGAAGCGCGTTTGCTGCGGTCCGGGCTGAGGGGCGTACACGTTCACGTGATAGAGCGGCACGTCCCCCAGGTGAACCGTGACGTGCAGCAAGCAGCCTGGCATGGGCTCCTCGACCCGCAAGATCTCCGGCTGAAAATGCGGGGCCAACAAGATGGCCACCCCACAAGAAGTGGTAGTGAGGTGGCTCATGCGGACCTCTCCTTGCCATTCCAGGAGTCACGTGGCTTCGTCTCCCGGAACGGTGTGGGTTTCTTGCAGGAAGCACACCTCATATTTCCCCTCCCGCAGGAGTGAAACATTGTTAAATCTACGGTGTGCCTCTCTGCTGCCGTTGATGTTGAGGCTGGCTATGGTTATCTTCATGACAAAAGCATAGTGCAACTTCTACCTAACCTAATGTGGGGGGGGCGGAGTGGAGTCGTTTGTTGACCTCCACTCCTTCAGCAGCCCAGCGAGGAACCGTTTGAGCAGGCGCATATCAAGACCTTGTCCCTTTGATAAGGGCCCGCACGCGGCCATGATTTTAGCGGCGGCGCAGACGGACGCGACGAGCAGCCCCAGCTCGGACCATCTTTCCAGG
The DNA here is from genome assembly GCF_044704955.1 of Pristiophorus japonicus. Classification (NCBI taxonomy): domain Eukaryota; kingdom Metazoa; phylum Chordata; class Chondrichthyes; family Pristiophoridae; genus Pristiophorus; species Pristiophorus japonicus. The sequence goes on from NC_091985.1 coordinate 188,377,706, forward strand.
GCCAGATGGGCTCGGTTGCAGCGATCCTGGCTCTGGACCAAAAAGTCCAGGAGTTCCTTTGCAGGAATAAGGGGGGACTCAGCGGCGGGCATGAGGTGATCCACCGCCTCACTGGCGATGGACTCGAGATGTTCTCCCTCGTCCCCCGCCGAGTCCCCGTCCCCCTCCGGGAGGTCACCGCCACCAGCCGGCCCGTCGACCGCACGAGGTACGGCAAACGGCCCGGCCGCTCCATCCGACCCTGGCTCTGCCCCGATCCCACCCCCAGGATCGTCGGCAGAGGAGTCCCCACTGGGTTCTTTTAAAAGTGGTGCTGGGTCAGGAAGTGACAGCGGATGGGGTTCCTCCTCCGCCCCAGGAACCGGGGAACACGGAGAGACCGGGCCAAAGTAATGTGCCAGGTCCTCCAAGTACCCCAGCTCCAAAGTAGGGGGCGAGGGTTGTTGTTTTTCCCCCTCCCCGCCGCCACCTCCCGGCCCAGCGTCTAGATGTTCTGTAAAATTATCATTTTCAGTTTCTGCCGAGTCGAGCAAATCCCGGGGGTAGCTGGATATTGGCTGGGCAGGCTCAGGTTCGGCCTTTTCGGCCCCGCCCACCTCAGTCCCCGGGACACTCGACCCGGCGGCTACGCATTCCTCCCCTGGCCCCACGCACCCCACGACAGGCAGATCCTCCGCGCCATACCCGGGAGGCAGAGGCTCGGCAGCCTCGACTATCTCACCCTCCCCGGGGACAGACTCCTCTCGCCTACAGCGCAGCTTGGGGGCGCTGGTGGGGGACGTGGGACACGCGGCGGACACCGACTCCTCCGCGGAGGGATGTTGTTCCCCCTCCGCCTCATTGGAGCGTCGCCTTCTTTTGTACCTGGGGGGGCGCCGAGGCAGGGAGACCTCCATTTCTGCCGAGGTCTCCCGCTCCACTCCCCCATTTTTCTTATCTTGCCCGCGCCCGAGCCCCTCTGTGCTATTAGTCAAGGGCTCGGGCACGGGCTCAGGGCACCCCGCGCTCGCCGGTGACAAGGTTGGGCTGAGCGCGGTGATCAGACTGTCTGGTGCACTGAGGGGACCCGCCTCAAGATGTTTCGCCTTCCTCCACGCCTTCTTTCCGATCGGAAGTTCTCCCTACGCCCCGCCGGAGGCCGTGAAAACAAAGGCCCCCGATGTTGATTAGGGTACTTAGTACTACTTCAGCCAGGTAGCTCCAGCTAGCCCAGGCTAGGCAATGGGGGAGGGGTGCTTCAGTGGTGTGTGGAGCCTAGCTGTAAGCAAGACCCCCTCACACACTTCCACACACACCCCCCGCGATGTTGTGGCCCTTGAAAGGTCTTCTTTCCTCCCCCCACCGATACAACAAAGTCTTTTGGGGAATGCACCAAAACACACCCACCTGTCGAAGATTGTAGAAATGGCTCTCCCTTCTTCCACACTGGATGGTGTTTTCTCAGGATGTTCTTTTCCCCCTCTCTCCAACTCTCTGTAGTACTAAAAAAAATGATAAATTTTCTGCTCTCCTCCTCTCCCTCTGCACGTTGAATTGTAGATGCCAGCCCTCTCCTCCTCTTCCTGGGCTGATCTCAGGGTTCACTCTCGGCCTTCCAGACAGGAGCTTCAACAGGGAGTTCCTTCTCTCACAGCCGCACAGCACCAGCTGATTAGGCCACGCCTCATAAGGTCCACCATTGGTCCACAGATCCCTAAATGTAGCAGGCCATGTGGCTAAAGTGGTTAAGAAGGCATACAGAATGCTTGCCATTATTGGCCAAGGCATAGAATATAAGAGCAGGGGTCATGCTTAAATTATATAATTCAATGGAAGGCCATTGCTGGAGCACTGCATGCAGTTCTGGTCGCCGTATTATAGGAAGGATATCACCCTACCCAAATTGCTGGTGATGATCCAACTCTAACAATATTGGTATTAGCAATTCTCTAACATTATTAGTGATGTCCCTACTCTAACATTACTGCTGGTGGCCCTACTCTAACCATCCAAGTGGTGACCTTGGTATCGGCGGAATCAGTGAACCATTACTGTGAAACTTCAGGGTGTGGCTTATCGTCCAACGGGACTGTTAGCGTGAATGTTTTCTGGAAGAATCACTCGTCACTCGCGTCAGTTCCAAACGTCAAAACCCTTTATTTACGCCAGCGGGGAGAAAGCCTCTGGGTTACTCCAGGCACTACTCTCCGCTGAACAGAGAAATCTGCCGATATGTATATGTTTTACAACAGTTGATTACAATTACTCAGCCCATGTCGGTTGGAAACAATCCAATCATAATGATTATAAATTACAAATTGGTTTCGTTTCGCCAATGGAATTGGCCCCCAGACACCAGGAGACTGCGTGATCGTCTTATGTTTAGCTCGGGGCTTACTCATGGCCTCGTGATGTTTTCCAGACCCCCTTATCTCTACTGTTCTTGGGTTCTGCTTGCACCTAACCTCCTTATCCTTATACAGTCTCAGGAATTCCCCTTCTTCCCCACTGCCACGCCCATTGTCCCGCCCACTGCTACGCCCACTGCCGAGCCCACTGCCTCGCCCCTTGTCCCGCCCACTCTTCCGCCCCTTGCCACGCACCTTGTCCCGCCCACTGCCACGTCCCTTGTCCCGCCCACTGCCACACCCCTTGTCCCTCGCCTTGTCCCGCCCACTGACCCGCCCCTTGTCCCGGCCACTGGCCCACCATTGTCCCGCCGCTTTCCCGTCCACTGCCACGCCCCTCGTCCCGCCCACTGCTCCGCCCACTGCCCCGCCCCTTACCACGCCCACTGCCACGCCCTGTGCCCCGCCAGCGGACACGCCCCTTGCTCCGCCCCTTGCCCCGCCCCTTTTCACGCCCACTGCCCCGCTACTTGTTCCGCCCACAGCCATGAACCTTGCCCCGCCCACTGCCACGTCCTTTGCCCCGCCCATTTCCACGCCACTGTCTTGAAAACTGTCCCGCCCCTTGTCCCGCCCCCTGGCCTGCCCACTGACCGCCCAGTGTCCGACCCACTGCCCCGACCATTGCTCCGCCCACTGCCACGACCATTGCCCCGCCCAATGCCGCGCCCCTTGCACCGCACCTTGTCTCGCCCCTTGTCACGCCTACTGCCACGCCAATTGTCCAGCCCACTGCCCCGCCCCTTGTACAGCACACTGCCACGCCACTTGCCCCGCCTTTTGTCTCGTCCCTTGACCCGCCCACTGCTACGTCCTTTGCCCCGCCCATTTTCCCGCCCACTGTCTTGCCCACTGTCCCGCCCCTTGTCCCGCCACCTGGCCCGCCCACTGCTCCGCCCAGTGTCCGACCCACTGCCCCGACCCTTGCCCCGCCCACTGCCACGACCATTGTCCCGCCCACTGCCACGCCCCTTGCACCGCACCTTGTCCCGCCCCTTGTCACGCCTACTGCTCCTCAAACTGTGCAGCCCACTGCCCCGCCCCTTGTACAGCCCACTGCCACGCCCCTTGCCCCGCCTTTTGTCTCGTCCCTTGACCCTCCCACTATCCCGACCCTTGTCCCGCCCACTGCCCCGCCCAATGTCGCGCCCCTTGTCCCGCCACTGCCAAGCCCATTGTCCCGCCCCCTGCTCCGCCCTCTGGCCCGTCCCTTGCCGCGCCCACTGCCACGACCCTTGCGCCGCCACTTGTCCCGTCCACTGTCACGCCTCTTGTCCCGCCCACTGGCCGGCCCACTGCCACTCCATTTTCCCCACACCCTGTCCAGCCCTCTTTCCCACACACTGTCCCGCCCACTTCCCCGCCCGCTGTCCCGTCCCATGTCATGCCCCCTGACCCGCCTACTGCCCCGCCCCTTGTCCGACCCACTGCCACGCCGCTTGTCCCGCCCCTTGTCCCGCCCACTGCAAGGCCCCTTGTCCCGTCCACTGCTTGGCCACTTATCCCGTCCCTTGTCCCACCCAGTGCCCCGCCCACTGCACCGCCGCTGGCACGCCCACTGCTCCGCCCTTGGCCGCCGCCCAAAGTCCATCCCCCTGTACCTCCCACGGCTCCGCTCACTGGCCCACCCCTTGTCACGCCCACTGCCACGCCCCGTACCCCGCCTACTGACCCGCCCAGTGACCCGCCCAGTGCCCCGCCCCTTGTCACTCCCCTTGTCCCGCCCACTTTGCCCCCAATGCCCCGCCCCTTGCCACGCCCACTTTCCCACCCAATGCTCCGCCCACTGTATTGACCCTTGTCCCTCCCTTTATCCCTCCCACTATCCCGCCCAATGTCCCGCCTAGAAGGGAGCCCTGTGGAATAGCTGGCTGGCATGAGCATGAGCTGAGCTAAAGAAGGGGCATACGCTGCCGGAAGCTATTCCATCTTGTTAGCTTGCCTAAAACATAGCCCTGGGTGAAGTCGTCTTGTTTCCAACAGGCGGGCTTTGGTAGTTTTCCAGGCTCCCACTGTCCCGCCAAACTGCGCCGCCCCTTGTTCAATCCACTGTCCTGCCCACAGGCCCGCCCACGGCCTAAACCACTGCCCCACCCCTTGCCCCGCACATATTCTCGCGAAAATTCCCGCCCACTGTCCCGCCCCTTGCCCCGCCAACTTTGCCACCCCTTGTCCCGCCCCGTATCCCTCCAGCTATACCGCCCAAAGTCCCGCCCACTTTCCCGCCTAAAGTCCGTCGACAGTCCCGCGCACTTTCCCGCCCCCTGATCCCGCCCACTAATGCGCCCCTTGTTCCGTCCACTGTCCCGCCTCTTAGTGGAATGAAGTAAATTTTTAAGTATAAACAAAGAGGCGAATTTAGGGACATGGTGTGGCAGATAAACCATTTATTTAGAAATAGAGGACATGGAAAAATTTTAACTGTTTATTAACAAATAGAGGAAACGGGACTGTCAGGATTACACATTAACTCATTCATTAGAAATAGAGAAAGTCAAGGTAACACATCAACTGTTTAATTAGAAACAGGGGCGATGAATGTATGGGATGGAGTGTGACACGATAATGTAAAGGTAAACTTTGATTTCTGTTTTACATGTACACATTCGATGATATGATCAATTGCGCCTCGGCTTCTCATGATGGCAGCTGCATGCAGAGGCATCGTTGATTGACGGAATTACAACCTCTGCGTGTTGCCAGTTGGGCTTAAATATTGTTGCACGTTCAATGAGAATGTGCATATTGCACAAAACTGCCCGCAATGCACTAGCACTTTCCTCAGGAGCTGGACGCAAGCCGGACTGGCAGAACCTGGATACACAGAGACCTGCAACCATGTGGAGATTGGCTTTTGGAGAATCTCAGGAACAAGTGAAAAGTTAAAGTGCGCCGGATAAAGTGTCCACTTAATCACAAATAATAAATGAAACACATTGACATTTAAATGACTAAGCCTATTGTTAAAGGGAGGTTTTCCATAAGGTTCTTCAACATTGAAGTCAGGTGCTTTATGTATGTTGAGCACGTAGTACATGCAATAGCAATAACACTTAAACACACGCTAAAAGGTGCATATGCATCGACTTCTGATGATGGTTGCTTGATAAGTCAAATGTGGTACCATTCTGAGCTGAATATCTTAGGCTTTTCAAATGTCTAATACTCATTAAAAACAGCTATTTTCTTTAAATTGCTCTCACTTCCCCTACCTCACATTGCTGTATTACATAATTATATAATCGTTAAAACGGAACGCAATATAAAGATAATTAATTTACATATCTGTTATTAATCACAATAGTTTTCTTCCTAAACGAACTGTTTTTCCCCATTGGCCTTATAAGAACGTAAGAAATAGGAACAGGAGTAGGCCATAAGGCCCCTCGAGCCTGCTCCGCCATTCAATAATATCATGGCTGATCTGATCATGGACTCAGCTCCACTCCCCCGCCCGCTCATCATAACCGCTTATTCCCTTATCGGTCAAGAAACTGTCTATTTCTGTCGTAAATGTATTGAATGTTCTAGCTTCCACAGCTCACTCAGGCAGCAAATTTCACAGATTTACAACCCTCTGAGGGAAGCAATTTCTCCTCATCTCAGTTCTAAATGGGCGGCCCCTTATTCTAAGGTCATGCCGTCTAGTTCTAGTCTGCCCCACGAGTGGAAGCGTCCTAGCTGCATTCACCTTGACAAGACCCCTCATAATTGTGTACGATTCGATAAGATCACCTTTCATTCTTCTGAATTCCAATGAGTAGAGGCCCAACCTACTCAACGTTTCCTCTTAAGTCAACCCCCTCATCCGCGGGATCAATCTAGTGAACCTTCTCTGAACTGCCTTGCAGCAAGTATATCCTTTTGTAAATATGGAAACCAAAACTGCACGCAGTATTCCAGGTGTGGCCTCACCAATACCCTGTATAACTGTAGCAAGAGTTCCCTGCTTTTATACTCAATCCCCTATGCAATAAAGGCCAAAATACCATTGGCCTTCCTGATCACTTGCTGTACCTGCATACTATCCTTTAGTGTTTCTTGCCCAAGTACCCCCAGGTCCCGATGTACTGCAGCACTTTGCAATCGTTCTCCATTTATATAATAACTTGCTCTTAGATTGTTTTTCTGCTGAAATGCATCACCTCACACTTTCCAACATTATACACCATCTGCCAAATTTTTGCCCCCTCACTTAGCCTGTCTGTATCCATTTGCAGCTTTTTTATGTCCTCCTCATACATTGCTTTTACTCCCATCTTTGTATCGTCAGCAAACTTGGCTAAGTTACACTCAGTCCCTTCTTCCAACAGGAGTAGGCCATTCGGCCCTTCTGGCCTGCACCGCCATTCAATGAGTTCATGGCTGAACATGCAACTTCAGTACCCCATTCCTGCTTTCTCACCATACCCCTTGATTTCCCTAGTAGTAAGGACTTCATCTAACTCCTTTTTGAATATATTTAGTGAATTGGCCTCAACAACTTTCTGTGGTAGAGAATTCCACAGGTTCACCACTCTCTGGGTGAAGAAATTCTTCCTCATCTCGGTCCTAAATGGCTTCCCCCTTATCCTTAGGCTGTGTCCCCTGGTTCTGGACTTCCCCAACATTGGGAACATTCTTCCTGCATCTAACCTGTCTAACCCCGTCAGAATTTTAAACGTTTCTATGAGGTCCCCTCTCATTCTTCTGAACTCCAGTGAATACAAGCCCAGTTGATCCAGTCTTTCTTGATAGGTCAGTCCCACCATCCCGGGAATCAGTCTGGTGAACCTTCGCTGCACTCCCTCAATAGCAAGAATGTCCTTCCTCAGGTTAGGAGACCAAAACTGTACACAATACTCCAGGTGTGGCCTCACCAAGGCCCTGTACAATTGTAGTAACACCTCCCTGCCCTTGTACTCAAATCCCCTCGCTATGAAGGCCAACATGCCATTTGCTTTCTTAACCGCCTGCTGTACCTGCATGCCAACCTTCAATGACTGATGTACCATGACACCCAGGTCTCTTTGCACCTGCCCTTTTCCTAATCTGTCACCATTCAGATAATAGTCTGTCTCTCTGTTTTTACCACCAAAGTGGATAACCTCACATTTATCCACATTATACTTCATCTGCCATGCATTTGCCCACTCACCTAACCTATCCACGTCGCTCTGCAGCCTCATAGAATCCTCCTTGCAGCTCACACTGCCACCCAACTTGGTGTCATCCGCAAATTTGGAGATACTACATTTAATCCCCTCGTCTAAATCATTAATGTACAGTGTAAACAGCTGGGGCCCCAGCACAGAACCTTGCGGTACCCCACTAGTCACTGCCTGCCATTCTGAAAAGTCCCCATTTACTCCTACTCTTTGCTTCCTGTCTGACAACCAGTTTTCAATCCATGTCAGCACACTACCCCCAATCCATTGTGCTTTAACTTTGCACATTAATCTCTTGTGTGGGACCTTGCCGAAAGCCTTCTGAAAGTCCAAATATACCACATCAACTGGTTCTCCCTTGTCCACTCTACTGGAAACATCCTCAAAAAATTCCAGAAGATTTGTCAAGCATGATTTCCCTTTCACAAATCTATGCTGACATGGACCTATCATATTACCTCTTTCCAAATGCACTGCGATGACATCCTTAATAATTGATTCCATCATTTTACCCACTACCGATGTCAGGCTGACCGGTCTGTAATTCCCTGTTTTCTCTCTCCCTCCTTTTTTAAACAGTGGGGTTACATTGGCTACCCTCAACTCCATAGGAACTGATCCAGAGTCAATGGAATGTTGGAAAATGACTGTCAATGCATCCACTATTTCCAAGGCCACCTCCTTAAGTACTCTGGGATGCAGTCCATCAGGCCCTGGGGATTTATCGGACTTCAATCCCATCAATTTCCCCAACACAATTTCCCAACTAATAAGGATTTCCCTCAGTTCCTCCTCCTTACTAGACCCTCCGACCCCTTTTTTTAAATAGTTGGGGTCCCAGCACTGATCCCTGCAGTACCCCACTCGATATTGATTGCCAACCAGAGAATGAACCATTTATCCCGACTCTCTGTTTTCTGTTTGTTAGTCAAACTTCCATCCCTGCTCATATATTAACCCCAACACCGTGAACATTTATCTTGTTCAGTAACTTTTTGAGTGGCACCTTGTCAAACGCCTTCTGGAATTCCAAATACAACACATCCAATGGTTCCCCTTTATCCACCCTGTTCCTTATATCCGCAAAGAATTCCAGCTACTTTGTCAAACATGACTTCCCCTTCATAAATCCATGCTTTCCCTGCCTGAGCAAATTTATCTTTTCCAAATATGTTGTTACTGCTACTTTATTAATGGACTCCAACATCTTTCCAACCACAGATGTTAAGCTAACTGGTCTATAGTTTCCTGCTTTTAGTCTGCCTACTTTTTTGAATAGGGGCGTCACATTTGCAGTTTTACAATCTGCTGGGACCACCCCAGAATCCAGGGAATTTTGGTAAATTACAACCAATGCATCCACAATCCCTTCCGCTATTTCTCTTAAGGCCCTAGGATGCAAGCCACCAAGTCCAGGGGATTTATCTGCCTTTAGTCCCATTATCTTACTTCGTACCACCTCCTTGGTGATTGTGATTGTGTTAAATGCCTCCACCCGCGCCCCCCCACCGCTCCCCCCACCCTCCCCCGCCGCTCTAGAGCCCCTTGATATTGTTAATGTCCTCATCGTAAAAACTGCTACAGGATACTTGTTTAGAGTTTCTGCCATCTCCATGTTCCCCATTATTAATTCCCCGGTCTCGTCCTCTAAGGGACCAACATTTACTTTAGCCACTCTTTTTCTTTTACATACCTATAGAACCTCTTGCTATCTGTTTTTATATTTTGTGCAAGTTTACTTTCATAGTCTATCTTCCATTTCTTAATCATTTTTAGTCATTGTTTGCTTGCTTTTAAAAGCTTCCCAATCTTCTGTCCTCCCAATATTTTGGCTGCTTTGTATGCCTTTGCTTTTAATCGGATACCGTCCTTTATTTCTTTATAATCTTAGCTCGTCAGGTTGTCGATAGTTTCACTCTTGATCAATATAATTGCAATTCTACCAAGAAAAACCTTGAAGTATGAGTCTTGTTTTGTTTATGTGTCATTGATGTCTATTAAAATGAGGATGTGTGCCAAGATGTTTTCCCTTGCAGACCAACACCATCCCACGCTTCCTCAAATAATTAACTTTCTCTGAGATTTATGAATCTGTAAACAGTGACATGTATTTAATTAAATCTCTTAGTCCTTCATCCTGCAGTCAGCCTTGACCCATCAGACAAGTGCTACTTTAGAGTGATTTATTCTTCCCTACTTAACATGCAACGGCAAAAGATTGACATTACTGAAATATAAAGAGAAACCAATGCAGTATCACAGTTGAGGGCAGTCTGATTAATCCTTTCCTTACTGTGCCTTCTCTGTTTACATTAGAATACTGAAGGCTGTCACGAAACAACATCTCATCATTATCATATATCTATCTCGACCTTCACGCAAATCTCCACCCTTCGGTTTTACACATGTTCTCACTCTCTCGAGCCACATTAACCATTTCATGCAGTGATGTTGTCAGCGTGGCTGACAATGTTTTGGAACCATTCCACAGGACATATTCTTCATGCATATCATATGCTGGTTGCTTCATGGAGCACACATTATTTCTGCACAAACAGCAATGTGCCGATAATTGCGGTCTCGCCGAGTCCATACGAAGTGTGCACGGACATGGAGAGGTCTCGCGAACGCCGGATATCGGAGTGCAATGCGCTTGCGCCGAAAATCGGCTTTTTTGTTCAGTTAAAGTTTCTCGAGGCAGATGGAATGCATCCCCGGGAGAACGATGTCCATGCGGCAGAGATTGGGCTATTTGCCCAACTCATGCATAGCGTATCTCCTTCAAACTTTTACGTCTGCTAAAAGCAGGTGCATAGATAATATAATTTAATCATTTATTTTTATGTTAAAAACTCGGTCTATTAAGGTAAGTTTATTTTTACCCTATTAAAACACGTTAGAAAATAAAAAATAAAATTTGTTCTGAAACATTTAATTATATTTAATTTCAATTAATGTTAAGTATTTGATTTGTTTATTTTATTTAATTTCAGTGGTTATTCTCATTGATGGTAATGGGAACTCGCACAAAGCCAGTTCTCATGTTCATCAATCAGACTTCAAGATAGCGATTGGTGGTCCAGGCCCATGTCATTGCAACATGGACGTGTGTACGTGAAAGTCATATCTGCGAACACAGTGCTTGAAGGCCTCAGACCGGAATCCTACATATCTCGGGGACAGACAGGTAGTTTCGTAGATTTATTTCGGGTCGGATGTGTTCGTCCGAAGGAAGCCTCGGACCGCAATTTTCCCCCAATGTCTTAAGATCAGGCAGCACCAAATATCTCATACAATCCAAAGTTGCCCTTTTTGGCGACCGATTAATGGGTCCGGGATCTGGGCGTGTTTGACTGGAATCGCCCCTTGAATGTCCTAAATTTTGGGGCTGATCAAGCTATCAAATACTTTCTTATCACTGTTTAGGACAAGCAAGAACACAACCATCTTCAAAAGGAAGGTATCAATTAACAAGTTTAGCTAACTTTTCTAACTTTGAATATATTGTGCGTTGATACCAAGCTGATATCATGTGTCCCGTAGTACGCAGGTGATTTGCTTTAAGAAGGGATGGAACAGGGCAGGTGCAAGCAGGCTGCTTTCATTAGTTGTGGAATCTATAAAGAAATGCCATAGATTAAAGAATAAATGTAAGCAATTGCTAACTGATAGTAGAAGAACCCTCTTTACAGGGAGAGTTGTGGCGTAGTAGCATTAACAGAGTCAGAAAATATGTCAATATTCAAGATTAAATTGAGAAGATCGATAAAGAATGTAAGTTGAATGGATGTTGAGACAGAGCTGATAAAGTGATTGAAATCTTTTTTAGCGTGTTGGGTAAACGCCGACTAGGACTGGTTGGGTCGAATGGTTAATTCCTCTCTTCGAACATTTCAACATTGCGATGACCAGTTGAGATGTTTTGCAAATATCTGTGTACAAAGATGTCTACGGTCACATTGAGGAGTAAAGTTCCTACTCTCTCCATCAGTCGTTTTTGCACCTTGTAGTGTGCTTGTATACCCGTTTTATAAGGTGGAGAGCACTGCTATGCTCAGTACTCCAAATATGGTGTAACCACGTTTCCATGCATTTCAACATAACCTCTCTGTTTTCCATTCTAGCCCCATAGAAATGAACCCCAGTGCCTGGTTTGCTTCTTTATGGCTTTGATAATCTGTGCCATTTGTGAATCTTGTTATAGTTGGTAACGGAGCTTTTTACTAGTCACAGCAAACAACATTATCAATTAGTCTAAAACATCAACTTGCATTTATACGAAATCTCTTTGAATCTTGAACGGGATGAAAGCTGTTTCAGCGGGAATCGATGATGTTAAGCCTGTGAAAGCAGCAGACATCACACGTACTGCACAAAGTGGGAGAAATGTTTCCTTATACCTGTTCATCATCACAAAAACAAACCATTTTCCTGCGAACAGAGAGGCGGCCACTCTAAACAGGGACACAGGCTGTAATTTAGCTGTCGTTAGGACACGATACTTTGATTCCATTTTTTATTTTTTAACCATTATCAAAATTAATGTCCAAGAAGATTTCACCACCTTCTTCAGCTCTTTCCTGAATTTAGTTTGAGTAGCTGCATAGATACACGTGTTTGTACATGAACTCAAATACATGAGCATATATCCGGTTTCAATGGCGATGTAGGCAGGAGCTATATCATCACCTCGGTAATGCGCGGTGTTTTTCAGTCTGGTATTTAAAATACTAATGAATGGTGTCAGCCACAACACTATGAAGCTGCCCGATGCACTGAAAAGTAAAATAATAGATTTACTTCGGCTCTCCATCTCGGGATCGCTCTGATTCTCACTGCTGTGACCCCGGAGGCCCCTGCGGCTCTACTGACCACTAAAATGCGTCTGACTGTCAAGCAATTAAACAGTAATATCAGAGCAAACGGAATCCGTGTCGTTAATACACTTAGCATTCATGAGAATCCGATGCCTGCAGGCGAAGTAAAAAAGTCAATTCTGAGCGACAACTCCAATGAATATTGTTAAATGTTCGTTCAAATGCATAAGCAAACAAAAATGGGATGCTCTGGAAATAGATCAGGAAGAGAGCGTCGTTATAGCCGCGGCTGCCGTTCTCACTCTGCAATATTTTGTTTTAAACTTTTGACAATATATAGCCACAAACCGGCCAACTGTAAACAAGATTGTAAACCACACCGACATATTCAGGCTGGTAGCATTGATGTAAATAATAAACTTACAAACGGCAGTGTAGGACAGGAAGGAATGTGTAAAGTGATACGTAAAAATGTGATACACTATTACATTGAAGATCATGACCAGTAGATCTGCTGTTGCCATGGCCACCATGTAGACAGAGATACATTTGGAAAGGCCACAGTTTCCTCGGGAGAGGATCACGATTGTCAGTAGGTTCGCTGTAAGAGAGAGGGACAGGAGGTCATAAGAACATAAGAACATAAGAAACAGTGGCAGGAGTAGACCATACGGCCCCTCGGGCCTGCTTCACCACTCAATAAGATCATGGCTGATCTGATTTTGGACACAGCTCCACTTTCCCGCACGCTCCCCATAACCGCTTATCCCCATATCGTTTAAGAAATTGTCTATTTCTCTTTAAATTTATTCAAAGTATCAGCTTCCACAGCTCTCTGATGCAGCGAATTCCACAGATTTACAACCTCTGAGAGAAGAAATTTATCCTCATCTCTGTTTTAATTGGGCGGCCCCTTATTCTAAGATCGTGCCCTCCAGTTCTATTCTGCCCCATGAGGGGAAACATCCTCTCTGCATCCACCTTTTCAAGCCCCATCATAAGCTTATACGTTTCGATAAGATGACCTCTCATTCTTCTGAATTCCATTGAGCAGAGGTCCAGCCTACTCAACCCTTCCTCATAAGTCAACCCCCCTCATCGCCGGAATCAACCTAGTTAACCTTGTGCGAATTGCCTCCAAAGCAAGTATATCCTTTCGTAAATATGGAAACCAAAACTGTACGCAGTATTCCACGTGTGGCCTCACAAATACCTTATATAGCTGTAATAAGACTTCCCTGCTTTCATACTACATCCACTTTGCAAGAAAGGCCAATATACCATTGGCTTTCCTGATCACCTGCTGTATCTCCATCCTATCCTTTTATGTTTCATGCACAAGTACCACCAGGTCCCGTTGTACTTTGGCACCTTGCAATCGTTCTCCATTTAAATAATAAATTGCTCTTTGATTTTTATTTCTGCCAAAGTGCATGACCTCACACTTTCCAACATTATTCTCCATCTGCCAAATATTTGCCCAGTCACTTAGCCTGTCTATGTCCTTTTGCAAATGTTTTGTGTTCTCCTCACACAATTGCTTTTTCTCTGATCTTTGTATTGCCAGCAAACTTGGCTCCATTACATTCGGTCCTTTCATCCAAGTCGTTAATATAGATTGTAAATAATCAGTACCAGGTAACTCAGGTAAATCTTACATGTATTTTATGGGGTACTAAATTTACATGTTCAGCCATGAACTCATTGAATGGCGGTGCATGCTCGAAGGGCCGAATGGCCTACTCCTGCATCTATTTTCTATGTTTCTATGTTTCTATGTTGAGGGAGCAGTTAAGATGTCTTCCTATTATAATTTTATAAAGTCGAATGGTGTTGACATTTTGTGCAAAAGTAGTACATCATTCTGCACTCAATATCGAGGGACTGAGAACCCAGAGTCCAGCACACTTCAGTCCAACGTTCTCCTCTACATTGCGGAGACCAAACGCAGATTGGGTGACCGCTTTGCGGAACACCTCTGTTCATTCTGCAAGGGTGACCCCGAGCTTCTGGTCGCCTGTCAGTTTAATTCTCCACTCCACTCCCACTCTGACCTCTCCATCCTCGGCCTCCTACACTGTTCCAATGAAGCTCAAGGCAAGCTCGTGGAACTGCACGTCATCTTTCGTTTAGGCAATTTGCAGCCTTCTGAACTCAACATCGAGTTCAACAATATAAGACCATAACCTCTCCCCAAACTTTGCTCCCTTTCCTCGCTTTTTTTTTTTACATATCCTTTCCCCCTCCTTTATTTTTATTTTGTTTCCCTCTGTTTTACATGGTGGCTGGCAATTAGTCCGCCATTCACACCCCATCTAGACTCACCTTTTGTTACCTAACTTGTGCTATTACCATCTCAATTCAGCTCAGCATCCCCTTTGCCTCTCAAATCCATTCTGCCTTCCCCCTATCATATAACCTTCCACTTTGTTCTTTCCTCCAATCCACTGCTGCCCTTTTCAGGGCCCCAGCACTTCCTTAATAATCTGTTACTTTTCGAACGAATGGTCAACGACCTGAGAATTAACTCCGTTTCTCTCTCCACAGATGCTGCCTGAACCGCGGAAATGTTCAGCATTTTATGTTTTTATTTCAGTTAGCTGTTGTCGGGGCTATGGCCCAGGGTCACTCGGAATCAATCGGGGAAATTGTAAAGCACAGCGATCCCACCATCACCAACACCCAGGCACAGATGGATCAAGGGCTGGGGCGAGATCGGAGGCAAACTTTGAATCTGAGCGACATTGGATCAGCCGTCCATCATACATCTCTCCCGATTGTTATTCCAATTACTATTGCTCCTGCCACCAGTTCGAGGGTCGACCATCTAACTTTGTGGTCCAGGCCAAGCTGCAGTACCTCGCAGGGATGGTACAGTTACAGATAAAAGCCCTTTTAAAGCGGATCATTGGATGGTTCTGCAACTTGTTCATATTCGAGAAACAATAAAGAAGCGGACTCCTTTACATACATCCAAACACATATTTCAACGTAGTGTGGAACGCTTAAACCTTCCCACCATGAGGTTGGTACTGAGTGATGCAAGAGGACAGTTTTATAAGGTACTGCTGCAGGAAGTAATCGATGGGATTTTACATCGAATATCATCAGTTTAATTGGCAAAGTGGATCCCGGGAACGGCATCGGCTGTCAGCTATATTAAATATAATTTCCAAACAATGACCAGAAATATATCAGTTCAAATAAAGCATCCAGCTGAGACAAACATTAAGGTTAATTCAAAACTCAGCGTTTTTCCTGTTTCTAATCGCGCGGAGGGAGCTTTTCATTCACAGGGCGGGAGCTTCTGGAGCCGTGAAGATTCTTAGCGGCGGAGCGGAGGGGAGCAGCCCCTTGAGCGACAATTATTGCTCCAAATAACTTTCACAGTTCCCTGTTGGGTGGTGCTGGCTGCTGGTACAAGGGATTATCAGCTTAATGGAGACAGGGAACGAAGCCACATATGTGATGACTATACAAAGCTGTAGTGAACTATGTACTGTTAGAGCAGCCGGAGCATCAGCCTCGCCCTCCCTCAGTATACGGACCACAGTTGAGCCGGCACCCACGATCAGCAACCAGAACAGCGCCTCAGCGGCTGCGCGGACTGTGAAAATTCCATCTGATATTCACCGAATTCTCCCAGTGCATCATTGACTGCAGTGAGTAAATTCCCGGAATCTGTAATACAATCATTAGCAGTGATGTTGATAAAAGCTGTTAGGCAACAGGATATATTGACTTACCGGGAACACCGAATGTTGCGAGGAAAGGATAGTAAAAGTCCCTAAACTTCAAAATTATTGGCCGTACCATTTTTGGAAGAATATCTGACTGCTGTCCGGCTTTCCAATTCTGACTGTAGTTCCTCTGAGATCCGTTAACGCTCGCCTTGTATATGATAATCGGTGCCCCGGTGAGAAAGTCAGTTGATACAATAATTGGCATTAGTTCCAGTCACTTAACAAACAAGGGTAGATTTTCCACTGCAGCGCGGCCGGAGGCCTATGGGGAAATTTTACAACTCCGTCAGTGAAACTCCGTCCATTAAACAATGAACGGAAAATAAACCCAGAGGGAACTTACGCTCAAGGGAAGTTCACTCCCGGATTCTACATCAGATTCTTGCGGCCTGATATTACTTTAGTGAAAGCTATACATAATTACAATTGTTCTGTATTGTGATTATGACTGGGCGTTATCATTACTGGTGTGCCCCTACACTAACATTATTGCAGATGAGGCTAAAATTAGTGGTTATGATTCTAACATTACTGATGGTGACCGTACTGTAATATCAATGGTGGTGACCCTAGTTTAAAATGACTGGTTGCGCTTCTAACATTACTGGTGGTGTCCGTACTCTAACATTACTGGTGGTGAAGCAACTCTAACATTACTGGTGGTGACCCTACTCCAACATTACTGGTGGTGACCCTACTCTAACATTACTGGTGGTGACCCTACTCTAACATTACTGGTGGTGATACTACTCTAACATTACTGGTGGTCACCCCACTCTAATATTACTTGTGGTGACCCGACTCTAACATTGCTGGTGGTGACCCTACTCCAACATCACTGGTGGTGACCCTACTCTAACATTACTGGTAGTGACCCTACTCTAACATTACTGGTGGTGACCCTACTCTAAAGTTACTGGTTGTGAACCTACACTTACATTACTGCTAATGAACGTAGTCCAACATTATTGGTGACAAAACTACTCAAACATTACTTGCGTTAACTCTACTCTAACATTGATGATTCTACGCTAAAATTATTAGTGGTGACTCTAATCTAACATTAATAGTGGTGACCCTTCTCTGTCATTACTGGTGGTGACCCTATTCCAACATTATTGGTGGTGACTCTATACTTCCATTACTGGTGGAGATTCTACTTTAATGTTAATGGTGCAGATTCTACACTGATCATAATGGTATTGACCCAAGTCTAACATTAATGATATTGACCCTAGCCTAGCATTATCGTCGGTGACCCAAGTACAATGTTATTGGTACTGACTCGACTCTGACATTACTGGTGTTGCATCTACTCCAACATAGTCGTGGTGAATCAAATATAACCTTACTGGTATTGAATCTACTCCAACATTACTGGTGGTGACCCTACGCTAACATTACTGATTATGGTCCTACTCTAAAATTACTGCTGGTGACCCTGCATAATTATTACTGGTTTTGAGACGACTATTGCATTACTGCTGATGACCCTATTCCAAACTTACTTTTGGTGTCCCAACACTAACATTACTGGTGTTTACCCTGCTCCACCATACTGGTGGTGACGCTATTCTAACATTCCTGGTGGTTTCCCGACTCAAAAGTACTGCTGGTTAATCTAAACAAACATTACTGGTTTTGTCCCTACACTAACATTAGTGGTGGTGATCCAACGCCAACACGACTGGAGCTGATACTACTTTATCATTGTTGGTAGTGACTCTACTCTAAAATTACTGATGGTGACTCAACTCTATCATTTTGGTGTTAGCATTACTGGTGCTGATCTTACTTTAACATGACCGGTGGTCACATAGAAATATAGAAATTTACAGCGCAGAAGGAGGCCATTTCGGCCGATTCTGTCCACGCCGACCGACAAAGAGCTGCATGGCACTTGGTCAGCAGCCCTAAAGGTTACATATAAACCTATGAACAACGATGGAAAGGCAAAAAGCGCCCAGCTCAACCAGTCCGCCTCACGCAACTGCGACACCCCTTATAATGAAACATTCTGCACTCCACCCCAACGAGAACCATGTAATCTCCTGGGAGAGGCAAACATCAGATAAAAACCCAGGTCAATTTAGGGAGCAAAAATCTCAGAAAATTCCCCTCCGTCCCATCCAGACGATCGAAAGTAGTCCAGGAGATCAACCTGGCCGAATTCTACGCCCTGCGGCACTTACCTTTATATCCGCACCGTCCAACAATAGGTCATCCAGTCTAATCCCAATTACCAAGCTCTCGGTCTGTAATCCTGCAGGTTACTGCACTTTAAGTGCCCATCCAACCATCTCTTAAAAGTGGTGAGGGTTGCTGCATCCACCACTCTTCCAGGCAGCGAGTTCCAGATCCCCACAACCTTCTGCATAAATAAGCCCCACCCTCAAATCCCCTCTAAACCTTCCAACCAACCACCTTGGGTCTATGCCCCCTCGTAATAGACCCCTCCATCAATGGAAATAGGCCCTTACTATCCACTATATCCAGGCCCCTAAATATTTTGTGCACCTCAATGAGGTCTCCTCTCAACCTCCTCTATTCCAATGAGAACAAACCCAGCCTATCCAAATTAAGATTCTCCTTTCCTGGAAGCATCCTAGTAATTCTCCTCTGCACCATCTCTAGTGTAGGAAGGTAGGAGGTATGAGGTAGGAAGCAAAGGGAAATGATTGATGGATATTTTTGTGACTGGAAAGAAGTTTCCAGTGGGATTCCACAGGGCTCAATACTGTGTCCCTTGCTTTTTGTGGTATATATCAACGATTTAGATTTGGATATAGGTAGTATGATTAAGAAGTTTGCAGACGACACAAAAATTTGCAGTGTGGTTGATAATGAAGAGGAAAGTCATGGGCTACAGGAGGATATCAATCTAATGGTCAGGTGGGAAGAGCAGTGACAAATGGAATTTAATTCAGAGAAGTGTGAGGTGATGCACTTTGGGAGGACTAATAAGAAAAGGGTATACATATTTAGCGGTAGGCCACTTAATAATGTAGATGAACAAAGGGAGTTTGGAGTACTTGCCACAGAACTCTTTTGGGGGAAACGAAAACATTAAATCGTGGCCCCCCGATCTGGGGGACGCACCAAACATTTACAAGGCCCTTTTTTTTTAATGTTTTTTGTATTTTTCTTTGTTTTTTTTAAAGTTTTTTTTTGGGCACTAAAATCATATTTTTTTCTCCAAGTGCCCCCTATAAAAGGGGAGGGGGACACTAAAAACACCGGCAATTAAAACAAATTAAACTTTAAAACATAGAATCAAATTAAAACTTGGTTGCCGGGCGTGATGATGCACTCCAGTCCCTCCAGTGCCCACCTCTCGCCGAAGGCCGCGAGCGTATCGGTGGACACCATGTGCTCCATCTCCAAGGACACCCTGGCGCGGATGTATGCACGGAAGAGAGGCAGGCAGTCAGGTTGAACGACCCACTCGACCGCCCGCTGTCTGGACCGGCTGATGGCGCCCTTGCCGTGCCCAGGAGCAGTCCTATGAGGAGGCCCTCGGACCTACCCGCTCCCCTCGGCACAGGATGCCCAAAGATCATGAGTGTGGGACTGAAGTGCAGCCAGAATTTCAGGAGCAGCCCCTTTAAATAATAAAACAGGGGCTGCAACCTTGTGCATTCGATAAAAACATGGAACACGGACTCTTCCAGACCACAGATATTGCAGGCGGCCTGGGAGCCCGTGAACCGGCTTAAAAATTTATTGCACGGCACTGCTCCGTGCACCACCCTCCAGGCCAAGTCCCTGATAAATACTGGGAGGACTCCCGCATAGAGTGCACTCCATTGGGGATCCCCGCCTCCTACGAATGGCAAGATGGTACACCATGGTGTGTCAGGACGGCAGGCGAGGATGGCAAAATTGAGGGTGTGTATGAGCAGCCCGTACAGGAAACCCCTCCGTGCGGAACTGAAAGGCACGGAGGAGATTTCCCCGAGGTGGCTCAATTTGTGAGGCGCCGGCTCCGGAGAGAGGTTCCGGGGTTTGGCGCCGATGAGGAATTCCGTCCGGACGGGGGTCAGTTCGGACGGGATCTCGCCACGTGCTTGAGCCTCCTCGATGCACCTAAGGGAGTCAGGGCCCAGAGCTGTTTTTAGTGACTCGATGGCATCGGCCGCGCGATGGACGTCGGCCGTATTTAGGCGCCGCGCAAGCGTGTCTGGCGCCATCCAGCCCGCTCCTCCGCCATCAAGCAGGTCCCTGACCCTCGTCACCTCACCAGCCACAGCCCTCTCGTCTGACTGCCACCTAAAACCTCGGTCGTGGAGGTACAGATTCCCGAGCAGCAGCTGCCACTCCAGCCGGTGGAGAGCTCCGCTTGATGGAGATTTTGTTCCAGACCCTGGTGAGTTCCTTGTAAAAGACAGACAGCTCCTGGAAGGCGGTCCTGACACCACCCATGCTCACAAACAGGAGCTGCGTGTCGTAGTTGAGGCAGTGCTGCTGGCGGAAGAAATATGTCGCCAGAGCACACCACCTAGGAGGGGGCTCGATGTAAAGGTATCTCTGCAGGGTCTGAAGACGGAAAGTCGCGAGCTGGGTGCTGACGCACACCAACGACTGACCGTCCTCCCCAAGCGGGAGCCTCAAGACTGCGGCAGAGACCCAGTGCTTCCTGTTGTTCCAGAAGAAGTCCACCAGCTTCTTCTGTATCTTGGTGACAAACGCAGCGGGAGGGATCAAAGAGACCAGCCGATGCCACAGCATGGCGGCCACCAGCTGGTTTATGACGAGCGCTCGACCCCTGTAGGACAGCACTCGGAGCAGTCCTGTCCAGCGCCCTAGGCGAGCGGCGAGCTTGGCCTCCAGCTCTTGCCAGTTCGCTGGTCAGGCTTCCTCGTCGGGGCTAAGATAGACTCCCAGATAGAGGAGATGGGTCGTGCTCCAGGCAAAACGCCTGAGCTCCTCCGGCAGGGATTCCACCCGCCACTGACCCACCAGGAGTCCGGAACATTTCTCCCAGTTATCCTGGCGGAGGATGCGGCCGAGTAAATCTCCTGGCACTCACGCATCCGCCGCAGGTCAGCGGGATCCTCTACCGCGAGGAGCACGTCATCGGCATAAGCCGAGAGGACGACCTCCACGCCCGGCCCTTGCAGAGCCAGTCCCGTCAACCTCGTCCGCAGGAGGTGCAGGAAAGGCTCCATGCAGATGGCATATAACTGGCCGGACATGGGGCAACCCTGGCGCACCCCACGCCCAAAGAGAAGGGGCGCTATCAAGGACCCGTTAACCTTAATCAGGCACTCGGCGGCGGCATACAAAAGTCGGATCTGGGTGACGAAATGCGGCCCGAACACAAAAGCGCGCAGAGTCCCGAACAGGTAGTCGTTATCCACCCTGTCGAACGCCTTCTCTTGGTCGAGAGATAGGAATGCGACCGACAGACGAGCCTCCTGGGAATGATGGATGAGGTCCCGGGCCAGATGGATGTTATCGTGGATTGTCCGGCCCAGGACCGTGTAGGACTGGTCGGGGTGGATCATGTGGTCCAGTATGGCGACAAGGCAAGCAGACATCGCCCTGGCGAAGATTTTGTAGTCCGTGCTGAGGAGGGAGACTGGGCGTCAGTTCTTAAGGAGGCGGAGATCGCCCTTCTTCGGCAGCAGGATGATGACTGCCCTGCGCCAAGAGAGGGGCATCTCCCCGGTCGCCAGAATTTCCCGCAGGAACCGCGCATATTCGCCCCCTAGGACGTCCCAGAATGCCCTGTGGAACTCCACGGTCAGCCCGTCCAGCCCGGGGGCTTTTCTCCTCGAGAGCCGGTCGAGGGCGCCGGTCAGCTCCGCCAGGCTTAGCGGAGCTTCCAGATTGTCGGCGCCCTCCGGGCTGACCTTCAGCAGGTCCTCCCACAAAACTCTACCCGCTTCCTCGCTGGACGGCTCCGGAGAGAACAGAGCCCCGTAATATTCATGGGCCCTGTTGTTGACGCCGTCCGGATCCGAGACGAGAGAGCCGTCGTCGGCCAGTAGCGTCAAGAGCTGCTTACGGACACTCTGTCTTTTTTCCAGTGAGGAGAAGAAGGGGGAGCCGCGGTCCAGATCCCGCAGGAACCGGATCCGCGACCACATGAATTTGCCTCAGGACCCGACGAGCTGCAGGTCCTTCAGCGCGGCCTTCTTCGCTTTGTACACCAACCGCAGGGCCTGGTCCTCGACGACTTGACCTAGACAGGCCTCCAGGTCGAGCAATTCTTTTTCTAGGCGCCCGACCCTGGCCGCCCGCCTTTTGATCGACCCCCTCGCGTACTCTTGACAGAAGACGCGGACGTGAGCCTTGGCCACGTCCCACCATAGCCTCAAGGAGGGGAAGCCCCCCTGCTTCCTTCTCCAGTTGGCCCAGAAACGACGGAACGAGTCCTGGAACCGCTCGTCCTCCAGCAGCTGGTTGTTAAAATGCCAGTACGTGGACCCTATCCTTGCGCGGAGCAAAGCGAGTTCCGCCCACACCAGGTGGTGGTCCGAACACGGCACCGGTTGCATGGAGGCCGCCGGGACGCAGGAAACGTACGCCCGAGAAACGTAAAGGCGGTCGATTCTGGACCATCCTAGTCCAGGCCTCACCCACGTAATGGCGCTGGAGTCGGGGTGGAGATTTCGCCAGACGTCCACCAACTCGAAGGACCCGACCAGGTCCCTCAACTTCTCCATCGCTGCCATGCTCTGCGGGGCACCGGAGCGGTCCCTCGCCTCGAGGGTGCAGTTAAAATCCCCCCCCGAGGACAATGCAGTCGCCAGCGTCGACGGAGCCAAGAAGAGCAGACACTTTTTCGAAGAAGCGCGTTTGCTGCGGGCCGGGCTCAGGGGCGTACACGCTCACGAGATGGATCGGCACGTCCTCCAGGTGAACCGTGACGTGCAGCAAGCAGCCTGGCACGGGCTCCTCGACCTCCAAGATCTCCGGCTGAAAATGTGGGGTCAATAAGATGGCCACCCCACAAGAAGTGGTAGTGAGGTGGCTCATGCGGACCTCTCCTTGCCATTCCAGGAGCCACGTGGCTTCGTCTCCTGGAACGGTATGGGTTTCTTGCAGGAAGCACACCGCATATTTCCCCTCCCACAGGAGCAATAAATGGTTAAATTTATGGTGTGCCTCTCTGCCCCCGTTGATGTTGAGGCTGGCTATGGTTATCTTCATGACAAAAGCATAGTGTAACCTCTACCTAACCTATTGTGGGGGGGGAGTGGAGTCGTTTGTTGACCTCCACTTGTTCAGCAGTCCAGCGAGGAACCTTTTGAGCCAACGCAGCTCAAGGCCAGTAGCCTTTGATAAGTGCCCGCCCGCGGCCATGGTTTTAGCGGCGGCGCGGACGGCTGCGACGAGCTGCCCCAGCTCGGACCATCTTTCCAGGGCCAGATGGGCTCGGTTGCAGCGACCCTGGCTCTAGACCAAAAAGTCCCACAGTTCCTTTGCAGGAATGAGGGTGGACTCAGCGGCGAGCACGAGGAGATCCACTACCTCACTGGCGATGGACACGAGATCTTCTCCCTCGTCCCCCACCGAGTCCCCGTCCCCCTCCGGGCAGTCGCTGCCAGCAGCCGGCCCATCGACCACACGAGGTAAGGCAAACGGCCCGGTCACTCCATCCAACCATAGCACTGCCCCGTTCCCACCCCCAGGATCGTCGGCAGAGGAGTCCCCACTGTGCTCTTTTAAAAGCGGAGCTCGGTCAGGAAGCGACAGCGGAAGGGGTTCCTCCTCCACCCCAGGAGCCGGGGAACGCGGAGAGACTTGGTCAAATAAATTTTCCAGGTCCTCCAAGTACCCCAGCCCCAAAGTAGGGGGCGAGGGTTGCTGTTCTTCACTCTCGGGGCCCAGCGTGTAGATGTTCTGTAAAATTATTAACATTTTCAGTTTCCGTCGCGTTGAGCAAATCCTGGGGGAAGTTGGATAAAGGCTGTGCGGGCTCAGGTTCGGCCTTTTCGGCCCCGCCCGCCTCAGTTCCCGGGACGCTCAACCCAGCGGCTACGCATTCCTCCGCCAGCCCCACGCCCCCCACGACAGGCAGATCTTCCACGCCATCCCTGGGAGGCAGAGGCTGGGCAGCCTCGACTGTCTCACCCTCCCCGGGGTCAGACTCCTTCTGCCTACCGCGCAGTTTGGGGGCGCTGGTAGGGGACGCGGGAGATGGAGAGGAAACCGACTCCTCCGCGGAGGGATGTTGTTCCCCTCCGCCTCATTGGAACGGCATTTCCTTTTATTCCTGGGGCGGCGCGGATGCAGGGAGATCTCCATGTCTGCCGAGGCCTCCCGCTCCACTCCCCCCTTTTTCTTATCTTGCCCGTGCCCGAACCCCTCTGCGTTATTGGTCAAGGGCTCGGGCACGGGCTCAGGGCACCCCGCGCTCGCCGGTGACAGGGTTGGGCTGAGCGCGGTGTTCAAACTCTCTGGCGCACTGAGGGGACCCGCCTTGTGATGTTTCGCCTTCTTCCGCGCCTTCTTTCTGATCGGACGTTCTCCCTCCCCCCCGCCGGAGGCCGTGAAAACAAAGGCCCCTGATGATGCACGGGGACACAAATAAGGGGAGGGGTGGCGTCAGCGCCAGCCTTGGCCGCCTTCGGTGGTTTGGCGGCCCTGGAGGCGGGGCTGATCTTGCGAACGTGCACCACCTCCCTACAGGCATGGCACCGCACGCCGTCCTTCGTCCAGAAGACGCGGTAGGCAGTCCCCTCGTGCACCACATTAAAACTACGCTCCGTCGTCTCCTCCCGCGCCAGCCGGACAAAGAGCTGGTGGCGGAAGAAGAACACGTGGTGCAGGCTGTTCTCCCTGAGGCCGAGCGGTATGGGGTTGATCCCCGACCTTACCTCACCCAGTTGGTGTAGGTGAGGGAGGACGAGCTCAGCGGGAACAAAGGGCGGGACGTTAGAAATGATAACCCTCTGCGCGGTGGCCTCGAGAGGGTCCACCGGCAGGAACGTTCCGCCCACCGTGAGCCACTTTTCGAGGCCCAGGGACACCGCCCGCTCCGACCTCAGGAAGAATACAGCCTTCCCAGACATCTTGGAGGCCGCGACAATGGCCGAGTGGCCGACTACCCCAGCCATCGCCCGCACACACTCCTCGATACTCATTCTAGGGTGAGTGTAACTCTTGACCCCGTGTTTTTTTGTTATAAGTCTAAATGGTGGCAGGGCAGCAGGAGGCGCAGGAGGCACCGTGGATGTGGACGCCGCCTGCGCGTATGTCTTAGCTGGCCCTGCCACCGCTGTGGATGGGGTCGCCATCACGGGGTCCCTTTAAGGGCTACACCCACCCCAAAGTCACAGGCCTTAATGGTCTTTAATTGGCCTCGTTGGTGTTTTGAGCAGAGGGAGCTCTTAATGGGGCACACCTCTCCCCTAGTTAACGAATGGTCAGGGACCTTGCTCCCTCTGCTCAGTTGTCTTAATTAACTTTAATTTAATGAGGAAAGGGGCTCGCAGAGAGAGAGGGGAGAGACAGAGCGAGAGAGAAAGAGAGAGTGTGGGGTTGGGAAAGAGGGAAGCTGCGAGGGCAGGTCTCCCCTCACAGCGATGGGTGGGTGTTTCTTGGGGTGCACTCCCCAGATGGCAAAAAAACACAGTCTTTGTAGATGATCTTCGGGTGGGGGGAGAAGATGCCTTCACTTGGGGCAG
Organism: Pristiophorus japonicus; assembly: GCF_044704955.1. Lineage (NCBI taxonomy): Eukaryota > Metazoa > Chordata > Chondrichthyes > Pristiophoridae > Pristiophorus > Pristiophorus japonicus. Next base: position 188,403,438 of record NC_091985.1, read on the forward strand.
CTGGAGCCACCTAGGCACACAATCCCAACGATGTTAGATAGGGTAATTAATGATTCTACAGCCAGGTAGCTCCAGCTATCCCAGGCTAGGCAATGGGGGAGGGGTGCTTCAGTGGTGTGTGGGGCCTAGCTGTAAGCAAGACCCCCACTCACACTTCCACACACACACACCTCCCGCGATGTTCCGGCCCTCGAGTTATCTTCTTTCCTCCCCCCACCAATAAAAAAAGTACTTCGGGGAATGCACCAAAATACACCCACCTGTTGAAGATTGTAGAAATGGCTCCCCATTCTTCCACACTGGATGGTGTTTTCTCAGGTTGTTGTTATTTTCCCCCTCTCTCCAACTCTCTGTAGCAGTAATAAAGTTGATCAATTGTTCTACTCTCCTCCTCTCCATCTGGACGTTGAAGTGTAGTAAGCCAGCCCCTTCTTCCTCTCCCTGGGCTGGTCTCAGCGTTCACTCGAGGCCTTCCAGGCAGGAACAAAGCAGATAGCTCCTTCTCTCACAGCAACAGAGCTCCAACTGAATAGGCCACGCTTCCAAACCTCCACCATTGGTCCACAGAACTCTTTTGGGAGAAAACTGAAACATTAATCCTTAGATCGTGTCCCCCCGATCTGGGGGGCATACCAAACATTTACAAGGCCCTTTTTTTGTGTTATTTTCTTTTTTGTTTTTGTTTTTGTGGGGGTTTATTTTGTGTTTTTGTTTTTTTTAAACTTTTTTTTGGGCACTAAAATCATATATATATTTTTTTTCCCCAAGTGCCCCCTACAAAAGGGGAGGGGGACACTAAAACACTGGCAATTAAAACAAATTAAACTTTAAAACATAAAATCAAATTAAAATTTGGTTGCCGGGCGTGATGATGCACTCCAGTCCCTCCGGTGCCCACCTCTCGCAGAAGGCCGTGAGCGTACCGGTGGACATCACATGCTCCATCTCCAAGGACACCCTGGCTCGGATGTACGCACGGAAGAGAGGCAGGCAGTCAGGTTGAACGAACCCCTCGACCGCCCGCTGCCTGGACCGGCTGATGGCACCCTTGGCCGTGCCCAGGAGCAGTCCTATGTGGAGGCCCTCGGACCTACCCGCTCCCCTCCGCACAGGGTGCCCAAAGATCAGGAGTGTGGGACTGAAGTGCAGCCAGAAATTCAGGAGCAGCTCCTTTAAATAATAAAACAGGGGCTGCAACTTTGTGCATTCAATAAAAACATGGAACACGGACTCTTCCAGACCGCAGAAATTGCAGGCGGCCTGGGAGCCCGTGAACCGGCTTAAAAATTTATTGCATGGCACTGCTCCGTGCACCACCCTCCAGGCAAGTCCCCGATAAATACTGGGAGGACTCCCATGTAGAGTGCCCTCCATCGGGGACCCCCGCCTCCTCCGGATGGCAAGATGGTACGCCATGGCGTGTCCAGACGGCAGGCGAGGATGGCAAAGTTGAGAGTGTGCAGGAGCAGCACATACAGGAAACCACTCCGCGCGGAACTGAAAGGCATGGATGGGATTTCCTCGAGGCGGCTCAAGTTGTGAGGTGCCGGCTCCCGAGGGAGGTTCCGGGGTTTGGCGCCGTTGAGGAATTCCGTCCAGACGGGGGTCAGTTCGGACGGGATCTCCCCACGTGCTTGAGCCTCCTCGATGGACCGAACAGAGTCGGGGCCCAGAGCTGTTTTTAGCAACTCGATGGCATCGGCCGCGCGGCGGACGTTGGCAGAATTTAGGCGCTGCGCCAGCATGTCTGGCGCTATCCAGCCCGCTCCTCCACCATCGAGCAGGTCCCTGACCCTGGTCACCTCACCAGCCACAGCCCTGTCGTCTGACCGCCACCTAAAACCTCGGTCGTGGAGGTACGGATTCCCGAGCAGCGGCTCCTGCAGGACAGCCGCCCCTCCAGCTGGTGGAGAGCTGCGCTTGGTGGAGACTTTGTTGCAGACCTTGGTGAGTTCCTTGTAAAAGACAGGCAGCTCCGGGAAGGCGGTCCTGATGCCCCCCAACCTCACAAACCGGAGCTGCGTGTCATAGTTGAGGCCATGCTGCTGGTGGAAGAAGTACATCGCCAGAGCACGCCACCTGGGAGGGGGCTCGACATCAAGGTATCTCTGCAGGGTCTGAAGATGGAAAGTCGCGAGATGGGCGCTGACGCACACCAATGACTGACTGCCCTCCCCAAGCGGGAGACTCAAGACCGTGGCAGAGACCCAGTGCTTCCTGTTGTTTCAGAAGAAGTCCACCAGCTTCTTCTGTATCTTGGTGACAAACGCAGGGGGAGCGGTCAAAGTGACCAGCCGGTACCACAACATGGCGGCCAACAGCTGGTTTATGACTAGCGCTCGACCCCTGTAGGACAGCACTCAGAGCAGTCCTGTCCAGCGCCCTAGGCAAGCGGCGACCTTGGCCTCCAGCTCTTGCCAGTTCGCCGGCCAGGCTTCCTCGTCGGGGCTAAGGTAGACTCGCAGATAGAGGAGATGGGTCGTGCTCCAGGCAAAAGGCCTGAACTCCTCCGGCAGGGAGTCCAGCCACCACTGACCCACCAGGAGTCCGGAACATTTCTCCCAGTTGATCCTGACGGAGGATCCGGCCGAGTAAATCTCCTGGCACTCACGCATCCTCCGCAGGTCAGCGGGATCCTCTACCGTGAGGAGCACGTCATCGGCGTAAGCCGAGAGGACGACCTCCACGCGTGGCCCATGCAGAGCCAGTCCCGTCAACCTCGTCCACAGGAGGCGCAGGAAAGGCTCCACGCAGATGACATATAACTGGCCGGACATGGGGCATCCCTGGCGCACCCCTCTCCCAAAGCGAAGGGGCGCCGTCAAATACCCGTTAACCTTTATCAGACAATCCGCGGCGGCATACAAAAGTCGGATCCGGGCGACGAAATGAGTCCCAAACCCGAATGCGCGCAGAGTTCTGAACAGATAGTCGTGATCCACCCTGTCGAACGCCTTCTCTTGGTCAAGAGATAGGAAGGCGACAGACAGACCAGCCTCCTGGGAATGATTGTTGAGGTCCCGGACCAGATGGATGTTATCGTGCATTGTCCGGCCCGGGACCATGTAGGACTGGTCAGGGTGGATTATGTGGTCCAGCACGGCGCCAAGGCGAGCAGACATCGCCGTGGCGAAGATTTTGTAGTCCGTGCTGAGGAGGGAGACCGGGCGCCAGTTCTTAAGTAGGTGGAGATCGCCCTTCTTAGGCAGCAGGACGATGACTGCCCTGCGCCAAGAGAGGGGCATCTCCCCAGTCGCCAGACTTTCCCGCAGGACCCGCGCGTAGTCGCCCCCCAGGACGTCCCATATTGCCATGTGGAAATCCACGGTCAGCCCGTCCAGCCCCGGGGCTTTTCCCTTCGAGAGCCGGTCGAGGGCGCCGGTCAGCTCCGCCAAGCTTAGCGGAGCTTCCAGATTTTCGGCGCCTTCCGGGCTGACCTTTGGCAGGTCCTCCCACAAATCTCTACGCGCTTCCTCGCTGGACGGTTCCGGAGAGAACAGAGCCCCATAATATTCACGGGCCCCGTTGTTGACGCTCTCCGTATCCGAGACGAGAGAGCCGTCGTCGGCCAACAGCGTCAAGAGCTGCTTACGGACATTCTGTCTTTTTACCAGCGAGTAGAAGAAGGGGGAGCTGCGGTCCAGATCCCGCAGGAATCGGATCCGCGACCTCACGAACGCGCGTCGGGACCCGACGAGCTGCACGTCCTTCAGCGCGGCCCTTCTTTTCTTCCTACACCATCCGCAGGGCCGGGTCCTCGACGACTTGACCGAGACAGGACTCCAGGTCGAGCACCTGTTTTTCTAGGCGCCCGACCCTGGCCGCCCGCCTCTTGGTCGAGCTCCTAGCGTACTCTTGACAGAAGACGCGGACATGTACCTTGCCCACGTCTCACCATAGCCTCAAGGAGGGGAAGCCCCCCTGCTTCCTTCTCCAGTTGGCCCAGAAACGACGGAACGAGTCCTGGAACCGCACGTCCTCCAGCAGCTGGTTGTTAAAATGCCAGTACGCGGACCCCGTCATCGCGCGGAGCGAAGCTAGCTCCGCCCACACCAGGTATTGGTCCGAACACGGCACCGGTCACATGGAGGCCGCCGGGACGCAGGAAACGTATGCCCGAGACACGTAAAGGCGGTCGACTCTGGACCATCCTACTCCAGGCCTCACCCAAGTAAAGGCGTTGTAGTCGGGATGGAGATTTCGCCAGACGTCCACCAAGTCGAAGGACCCCACCAGGTCCCTCAACTTCTCCATCGCTGTCATGCTCTGCGGGGCACCGGAGCGGTCCCACGCCTCGAGGGTGCAGTTAAAATCCCTCCTGAGGAAATGCAGTCGCCGGCGTCGACGGAGCCAAGAAGACCGGAGACTTCTTCGAAGAAGCGCGTTTGCTGCAGGCCGGGCTGAGGGGTGTACACGTTGAGCCGATGGAGTAGCACGTCACCCAAACGAACCGTCATGTGCAGCAAGCGGCCTGGCACGGGCTCCTCAACCCCCAAGATCTCCGGCTGAAAATGCGGGGCCAAGAAGATGGCCACCCCACAAGAAGTGGTAGTGAGTTGGCTCATGCAGACCTCTCCTTGCCATTCCAGGAGCCACGTGGCTTCGTCTCCCGGAACGGTGTGGGTTTCTTGCAGGAAGCACACCGCATATTTCGCCTCCAGCAGAACTGAAAAATTGTTAAATCTGCAGTGTGCCTCCCTGCCGCCGTTGATGTTGAGGCTGGCTATGGTTATCTTCATGACAAAAGCAGAGTGCAACCTATACCTAACCTATCGTGGGGGGGTAGTGGAGTCGTTTGTTGACCTCCACTCCTTCAGCAGCCCAGCGAGGAACCTTTTGAGCCGGCGCAGCTCAAGGCCTTGCGCCTTTGATAACGGCCCGCCCGCGACCATGGCTTTAGCAGCGGCGCGGAGGAACGCGACGAGCAGCCCTGGCTCGGCCCATCTTTCCAGGGCCAGATGGGCTCGGTTGCGGCGACCCTGGCTCTGGACCAAAAAGTCCCGGAGTTCCTTTGCAGGAATGAGGGGGGACTCAACGGCGGGCACGAGGAGATCCACCGCCTCACTGGCGATGGAATCGAGATCTTCTCCCTCATCCCCCACTGAGTCCCCGTCCCCCTCTGGGAGGTCGCCGCCAGCAGCCGGCCCGTCGACCACACGAGGTACGGCAAACGGCCCAGCCGCTCCATCCGGCCCTGGCTCTGCCCGGATCCCACCCCCAGGATCGTCGGCAGAGGATATCCTACTGGGCTCTTTTAAAAGCGGTGCTGGGTCGGGAAGCGACAGCGGAAGGGGTTCCGCCTCCGCCCCAGGATCCGGGGCACCCGGAGAGACCCGGTCAAAGAAATTATCCAGGTCCTCCAAGTAGACCAGCTCCAAAGTAGGGGGCGAGGGTTGTTGTTTTTCCCCCTCCCCACCGCCACCCCCAGCCCAGCGTGTGGATATTCTGTAAAATTATTAACATTTTCAGTCTCCGTCGAGTCGAGCGACTCCTGGGGGAAGTTGGATAAAGGCTGGGCGGGCTCAGGTTCGGCATTTCCGGCCCCGCCCGCCTCAGTCCCCGGCACGCTCGACCCGGCGGCTACGCATTCCTCCGCTGGCCCCACGCCCCCCATGACAGGCAGATCTTCCATGCCATCCCCGGGAGGCAGAGGCTGGGCAGCCTCGACTGTCTCACCCTCCCCGGGGACAGACTCCTCCTGCCTATGGCGTGCTTTGGGAGCACCGGTAGGGAACGCGGTACACGTGGCGGGCACCGACTCCTCCGCGGAGGGATGTTGTTCCTCCTCCGCCTCATTGGAGCGGCATCTCCTTTTGTTCCTGGGGGAGCGCGGAGGCTGGGAGACCTCCATGTCTGCCGAGGCCTCCCACTCCACCCCCCTCTTTTTCTTTTCTTGCCCGCGCCCGAGCCCTTCTGTGATATTGGTCAAGGGCTCGAGCACGGGCTCAGGGCACCCCGCGTTCGCCGGTGTCAGGGTTGGGCTGAGCGCGGTGTTCAAGCTGTCTGGCGCACCGAGGGAACCCGCCTCGAGATGTTTCGCCTTCTTCCGCGCCTTCTTTCCGATCGGACGTTCTCCCTCCCCCCTGCCGGAGGCCATGAAAACAAAGGCCACCGACGATGCCCGCGCACCTACAGCTCCCGGCACACCGACGCAAATAGGGGGAGAGGTGGCGGCGGCGTCAGCCTTGGCCGCCTTCGGTGGTTTGGCGGCCCTGGAGGCGGGGCAGTTCTTGCAAACGTGCCCCACCTCCCTGCAGGCATTGCACCGCACGCCGTCCGACATCCAAAAGTCGCGGTAGGCAGTCCCCTCGTGCACCACATTAAAACTTCCCTCCATCATCTCCTCCCGCGCCAGCCGGACAAAGAGCTGGCGGCGGAAGGAGAAGACGTGGCGCAGGCTGTTCTCCCTGAGGCCGAGCGGTATGGGGTTGATCCCCGGCCTCACCTCCCCCAGTTGGTGAAGGTGAGGGAGGAAAAGCCCAGCGGGAACAAAGGGTGGGACGTTAGAAATGATGACCCTTTGCGCGGTGGCCTCGAGAGGGTCCACCGGCAGGAACGTCCCGCCCACCGTGAGTCCCTTTTCGAGGGCCAGGGACACCGCCCGCTCCGACCCCAGGAAGAATACAGCCTTCCCAGACATCTTGGAGGCCGCGACAATGGCCGAGGGGCCGACTACCCCAGCCATCGCCCGCACGCACTCCTCGATGCTCATTCTGGGGTGAGTGTAGCTCTTGACCCCCGTGTTTTTTTGTAATAAGTCTAATTGGTGGCAGGGCAGCAGGAGGCGCAGGCGGCGCCGTGGATGTGGACGCCGCCTGCGCATACGTCTTAGCTGGCCCTGCCACCGGTGTGGATGGGGTCGCCACCACGGGATCGCTTTAACAGCTACACCATTAATGGTCTTTAATTGGCCTCGTTGGTGTTTTGAGCAGAGGGAGCTCTTAATGCGGCACACCTCTCCCTCTGCTCAGTTGTCTTAATGAACTTTAATTTAAGGAGGAAAGGGGCTCTCAGAGAGAGAGGGGAGAGACAGAGAGAGTGACAGAGTGAGAGAGAGGTGGGTGGGAAAGAGGGAAGCTACGAGGGCAGGTCTCCCCTCACAGCGATGGGTGGGCGTTTTTCTGGTGTGCACTCGCCAGGTGATGGAGAAAAAACAAACAAGACACAGTCCTTGTAGATGGTCTTCGGGTGGGGGGAGAAGATGTCTTCACCTGGGGCAGCTGGAGCCACCTAGGCACTCACTCCCAACGATGTTAAATAGGGTGATTAGTAATACTTTAGCCAGGTAGCACCAGCTATCCCAGGCTAGGCAATGGGGGAGGGGTGCTTCAGTGGTGTGTGGGGCCTAGCTGTAAGCAAGACCCCGACACACACTTCCACACACACACATCCCCCGCGATGTTCCGGCCCTCGAGATGGTCTTCCTTCCTCCCCCCACCGATAAAACAAAGTCTTTCGGGGAATGCACCAAAACACACCCACCTGTGGAAGATTGTAGAAATGGCTCTCCCTCCTTTCACACTGTATGGTGTTTTCTCAGGTTGTTATTTTCCCCCTCTCTCCAACTCTCTGCAGCAGTAATAAAGTTGATAAATTTTTCTGCTCTACTCCTCTCCTTCTGGAGGTTGAATTGTAGTCAGCCAGCCCCTTCCTCCTCTTCCTAGGCTGGTCTCAGGGTTCACTCTAGGCATTCCAGGCAGGAGCAAAGCAGGTAGCTCCTTCTCTCACAGCAACAGGGCTCCAATTGAAGAGGCCACGCCTCCAAAGCTCCACCATTGGTCCACAGAATTCTTTTGGGGGAAACTAAATCATTAAGTCGTGGCCCCCCGATCTGGGGGACGCACCAAACATTTATAAGGCCCTTTTTTTTGTTTTTTGTAATTTTTTTTGGTTGTTTGTTTTTTTTAAAGTTTTTTTTTGGGCACTAAAATCATATATATTATTTTCTCCAAATGCCCCCTACAAAAGGGGAGGGGGACACTAAAAACACCGGCAATTAAAACAAATTAAACTTTAAAACATAAAATCAAATTAAAATTTGGTTGCCGGGCGTAATGATGCACTCCTGTCTCTCCGGTACCCATCTCTCGCGGAAGGCCGCGAGTGTACCGGTGGATACCGCATGCTGCATCTCCAAGAACACCCTGGCGCGGATGTACGCGTGGAAGAGAGGCAGGCAGTCAGGTTCAACGACCCCCTCGACCGCCCGCTGCCTGGACCGACTGATGGTACCCTTGGCCGTGCCCAGGAGCAGTCCTACGAGGAGGCCCTCGGACGTAACCGCTCCCCTCCGCACAGGGTGCCCAAAGATCAGGAGTGTGGGAATGAAGTGCAGCCAGAATTTCAGGAGCAGCCCTTTAAATAATAAAACAGGGGCTCCAACCTGGTGCATTCGGTAAAAACATGGAACACGGTCTCTTCCAGACCGCAGAAATTGCAGGCGGCCTGGGAGCCCGTGAACCGGCTTAAAAATTTATTGCACGGGACTGCTCCGTGCACCACCCTCCAGGCCAAGTCCCCGATAAATACTGGGAGGACTCCCGCGTAGAGTGCCCTCCATCGGGGATCCCGCCTTTTCCGGACGGCAAGATGGTACGCCATGGCGTGTCCGGACGGCAGGCGAGGATGGCAAAGTTTTGAGTGTGCAGGAGCAGCCCGTACAGGAAACCCCTCCACGCGGAACTGAAAGGCACGGAGGAGATTTCCTCGAGGCGGCTCAAGTTGTGAGGCGCCGGCTCCCGAGGGAGGTTCCGGGGTTTGGCGCCGATGAGGAATTCCGTCCGGAAGGGGGTCAGTTCAAACGGGATCTCCCCACGTGCTTGAGCCTCCTCGATGCACCTAACGGAGTCAGGGCCCAGAGCTGTTTTTAGCGACTCGATGGCATCGGCTGCACGGCGGACGTTGGTGGAATTTAGGCGCTGCGCCAGCGTCTCTGGCGCCATCCAGGCCGCTCCTCCGCCATCGAGCAGGTCCCTGACCATGGTCAACTCATCAGCCACAGCGCTCTCGTCCGACCACCACCTAAAACCTCGGTCGTGGAGGTACGGATTCCCGAGCAGCGGCTCCTGCAGGACAGCCGCCACTCCAGCCGGTGGAGAGCTGCGCTTGGTGCAGACTTTGTTCCAGACCCTGGTGAGTTCCTTGTAAAAGACAGGCAGCTCCTGGAAGGCGGTCCTGACGCCTCCAAAGCTCACAAACAGGAGCTGCGTGTCGTAGTTGAGGCCGTGCTGCTGGCGGTAGAAATACGTCGCCAGAGCACGCCACCTTGGAGGGGGCTCGACGTAAAGGTATCTCTGCAGTGTCTGAAGATGGAAAGTCGCAAGCTGGGTGCTGATGCAAACCAACGACTGACCGCCCTCCCCAAGCGGGAGACTCAAGACCGTGGCAGAGACCCAGTGCTTCCTGTTGTTCCAGAAGAAGTCCACCAGCTTCTTCTGTATCTTGGTGACAAACGCAGGGGGAGGGGTCAAAGTGACCAGCCGGTACCACAACATGGCGGCCACCAGCTGGTTTATGACTAGCGCTCGACCCCTGTAGGAAAGCACTCGGAGCAGTCCTGTCCAGCGTCAAAGGTGAACGGCGACCTTGGCCTCCAACTCTTGCCAGTTCGCCGGCCAGGCTTCCTTGTCGGGGCTAAGGCAGACTCCCAGATAGAGGAGATGGGTCGAGCTCCACGCAAAAGGCCTGAGCTCCGCCAGCAGGGAGTCCACCCACCACTGACCCACCAGGAGTCCGGAACATTTCTCCCAGTTGATCCTGGCAGAAGATGCGGCCGAGTAAATCTCCTGGCAGTCACGCATCCTCCGCAGGTCAGCGGGATCCTCTACCGCGAGGAGCACATCATCGGCGTAAGCCAAGAGGACGACCTCCACGTCCGGCCCTTGCAAAGCCAGTCCCGTCAACCTCGTCCGCAGCAGGCGTAGGAAAGACCCAACCAGATGGCATATAACTGGCGGGACATGGGGCATCCCTGGCGCACCCCTCTCCCAAAGCGAAGGGGCGCCGTCAAGGACCCGTTAACCTTTATCAGACACTCCGCGGCGGCGTACAAAAGTCGGATCCGGGCGACGAAATGCATCCCGAACCCGAAAGCGCGCCGAGTTCCGAACAGATAGTCATGATCCACCCTGTCGAGCGCCTTCTCTTGGTCGAGAGATAGGAAGGCGACCGACAGACCAGCCTCCTGGGAATGATGGATGAGGGCACGGACCAGATGGATGTTATCGTGGATTGTCCGGCCCGGGACCGTGTTGGACTGGTCGGGGTGGATCATGTGGTCCAGCACGGCGCCAAGGCGAGCAGACATCGCCCTGGCAAAGATTTTGTAGTCCATGCTGAGGAGGGAGACCGGGCGCCAGTCCTTAAGGAGGCGGAGATCGCCCTTCTTAGGCAGCAGGACGATGACTGCCCTGCGCCAAGAGAGGGGCATCTCCCCGGTCGCCAGACTTTCCCCCAGGACCCGCGCGTATTCACCCCCCAGGACGTCCCAAAACGCCCTGTGGAACTCCACGGTCAGCCCGTCCAGCCCCGGGGCTTTTCCCCTTGAGAGCCGGGCGAGGGCGCCGGTCAGCTCCGCCAGGCTTAGCGGAGCTTCCAAATTTTCGGCGCCCTCCGGGCCGACCTTCAGCGGGTCCTCCCACAAAATTCTACACGCTTCCTCGCTGGACGGCTCCAGAGAGAACAGAGCCCCGTAATATTCACGGGCCCTGTTGTTGACCTGCTCCGGATCCGAGACGAGAGAGTCGTCGTCGGCCAGCAGCGTCAAGAGCTGCTTACAGACACTCTGTCTTTTTTCCAGCGAGTAGAAGAAAGGGGAGCCGCGGTCTAGATCCTGCAGGAACTGGATCCGCGACCTCACGAACGCGTCTCGGGACCCGACGAGCTGCAGGTCCTTCAGCGCGGCCTTCTTCGCTTCTTACACCATCCGCAGGGCCGGGTCCTCGACGACTTGACCGAGACGGGACTCCAGGTCGAGCACCTCTTTTCCTAGGCGCCCGACCCTGGCCGCCCACCTCTTGGTCGACCCCCTCGCGTACTCTTGACAGAAGACGCGGACGTGAGCCTTGCCCACGTCCCACCATAGCCTCAAGGAGGGGAAGCCCCCCTGCTTCCTTCTCCAGTCGGCCCAGAAACGACGGAACGAGTCCTGGAACCGCACGTCCTCCAGCAGCCGGTTGTTAAAATGCCAGTACGCGGACCCCATCCTCGCACAGAGCGAAGCGCGCTCCGCACACACCAGGTGGTAGTCTGAACACGGCACCGGCCGCATGGAGGCCGCCGGGACGCAGGAAACGTACGCCCGAGACACGTAAAGGCGGTCGACTCTGGACCATCCTACTCCAGGCCTCACCCATGTAAAGGCGCTGGAGTTGGGATGGAGATTTCGCCAGACGTCCACCAAGTCGAAGGACCCGACCAGGTCCCTCAACTTCTCCATCGCTGTCATGCTCTGCGGGGCAGCGGAGCGGTCCCTCGCCTCGAGGGTGCAGTTAAAATCCCCCCCGAGGACAATGCAGTCGCCAACGTCGATGGAGCCAAGAAGAGCGGACACTTCTTCGAAGAAGCGCATTTGCTGCGGGCCGGGCTGAGGGGCGTACACGTTCACGAGATGGAGCGGCACGTCCCCCAGGTGAACCGTGACGTGCAGCAAGCGGCCTGGCACGGGCTCCTCGACCCCCAAGATCTCCGGCTGAAAATGCGGGGCGAACAAGATGGCCACCCTTCAAGAAGTGGTAGCGAGGTGGCTCATGCGGACCTCTCCTTGCCATTCCAGGAACCACGTGGCTTCGTCTCCCGGAACGGGGTGGGTTTCTTGCAGGAAGAACACCACATATTTTCCCTCCCGCAGGAGCGAAACATTGTTAAATCTACAACCTGCCTCCCTGCCGCTGTTGATGTTGAGGCTGGCTATGGTTATCTTCATGATAAAAGCATAGTGCAACCTCTACCTAACCTATTGTGGTGGTGGAGTGGAGTCGTTTGTTGACCTCCACTCCTTCAGCAGCCCAGTGAGGAACCTTTTGAGCCGGCGCAGCTCAAGGTCTTGCGCCTTTGATAAGGGCCCGCCCGCGGCCATGGTTTTAGCGATGGCGCGGACGGACGCGACGAGCAGCCCCGGCTCAGACCATCTTTCCAGGGCCAGATGGGCTCGGTTGCGGCGACCCTGGCTCTGGACCAAAAAGTCCCGGAGTTTCTTTGCAGGAATGAGGAGGACTCAGCGGCGGGCACGAGGAGATCCACCACCTCACTGGCGATGGACTCGAGATCTTCTCCCTCGTCTCCCACCGAGTCCCCGTCCCCCTCCGGGAGGTCACCGCCAGCAGCCGGCCCGTCGACCTTACGAAGTACGGCAAATGGCCTGGCCGCTCCATCCGGCCCTGGCTCTGCCCCGATCCCACCCTCAGGATCGTCGGCAGAGGAGTCCCCACTTGGCTCTTTGAAAAGCGGTGCTGGGTCAGGAAGCGACAGCGGAAGGGGTTCCTCCTCCACCCCAGGAGCCGGGCAAGGCGGAGAGACCTGGTCAAAGAAATGTTCCAGGTCCTCCAAGTACCCCAGCTCCAAAGTAGGGGGCGATGGTTGTTGTTCTTCCCCCTCCCCGCTGCCAACCCCCGGCCCAGCGTGTGGATGTTCTGTAAAATTATGAACATTTTCAGTTTGTGCCGGGTCGAGCGACTCCCAGGGGAAGTTGGTTCATAACTGGGCGGGCTCAGGTTCGGCCTTTTCGGCCCCGCCCGCCTCAGTCGCCGGGATGCTCGACCTGGCGGCTACGCATTCCTCCGCTGGCCCCACGCCCCCCACGACAGGCAGATCTTCCACGCCATCCCCGGGAGGCAGAGGCCGGGCAGCCTCGACTGCCTCACCCTCCCCGGGGACAGATTCCTCCTGTCTACGGTGCAGTTTGGGGGCGTTGGTGCGGGACGCAGGACAAGCAGCGGGCACCGACTCCTCCGCGGAGGTATGTTGTTCCCCCTCCGCCTCATTGGAGCGACGTCTCCTATTGTTCCTGGGGGGGCGCGGAGGCAGGGAGACCTTCATGTCTGCCGAGGCCTCCTGCTCCACTCCTCCCTTTTTCTTATCTTGCCCGCACCCGAACTCCTCTGCGGTATTGGTCAAGGGCTCGGGCACGGGCTCAGGGCACCCCGCGCTCGCCGGTGATGGAGTTGGGCTGAGCGCGGTAAACAATTGTCTGGCGCACTGAGGGGACCCGCCTCAAGATGTTTCGCCTTCTTCTACGCCTTCCTTCTATCGGACGCTCTCCATCCCCCTCGCCGGAGGCCGTGAAATCAAAGGCCCCCGACGATGCCCGCGCACCTACAGCTCCCGGCAGGCGGACGCAACTTGGGGGAGGGGTGGCGGCGGTGCCAGCCTTGGCCACCTTCGGTGGTTTGGCGGCCTTGGAAGCGGGGCAGTTCCTGCAAACGTGCCCCACCTCCCTGCAGGCATGGCATCGCACGCCGTCCGACGTCCAAAAGACGCGGTAGGCAGTCCCCTCGTTCACCACATTAAAACTTCCCTCCGTCGTCTCCTCCCACGCCAGCCGGACAAAGAGCTGGCGGCAGAAGGAGAAGACGTGGCGCAGGCTGCTCTCCCTGAGGCCGAGCGGTATGGGGTGGATCCCCGACCTCACCTCCCTCAGTTTGTGTAGGTGAGGGAGGAGGAGCCCAGCGGGAACAAAGGGCGGGACGTTAGAAATGATGACCCTCTGCGCGGTCGCCTCGAGAGGGTCCACCGGCAGGAACGTCCCGCCCACCGAGAGATGCTTTTCGAGAGCCAGGAACACCGCCCGCTCCGACCCCAGAAAGAATACTGCCTTTCCAGACATCTTGGAGGCCGCGACAATGGCCGAGGGGCCGACTACCCCAGCCATCGCCCGCACGCACTCCTCGATGCTCATTGTGGGGTGAGTGTTGCTCTTGACCCCGTGTTTTTTTGTTATGAGTCTGAATGGTGGCAGGGCAGCAGGAGGCGCAGCAGGCACCGTGGATGTGGACGCCGCCTGCGCGTACGTCTTAGCTGGCCCTGCCACCGGCGTGGATGGGGTCGTCATCACGGGGTCCCTTTAAGGGCTACACCCACCCCAAAGTCGCAGGCGTTAATGGTCTTTAATTGGCCTCGTTGGTGTTTTGAGCAGAGGGAGCTCTTAATGGGGCACACCTCTCCCCTAGTTAACGAATGGGGAGGGGCCTTGCTCCCTCTGCTCAGTTGTCTTAATTAACTTTAATTTAAGGAGGAAAGGGGCTCTCAGAGAGAGAGGGGAGAGACAGAGAGAGTGACAGAGAGAGTGAGGGGGTGGGAAAGAGGGAAGCTGCGAGGGCAGGTCACCCCTCACAGCGATGGGTGGACGTTTTTCTGGGGTGCACTCCCCAGATAATGGAGAAACAAAAACAAGACACAGTCCTTGTAGATGGTCTTCGCGTGGGGGTAGAAGATGTCTTCACCTGGGGCAGCTGGAGCCACCTAGGCACACACTCCAAACGATATTAAATCGGGTGATTCGTAATACTTCAGCCAGGTAGCTCCAGCTATCCCAGGCTAGGCAATGGGGGAGGGGTGCTTCATTGGTGTGTGGGGCCTAGCTGTAAGCAAGACCCCCACACACACTTCCACACACACACTCCCCCCGCGATGTTCCGGCCCTCGAGATGGTCTTCTTTCCTCCCCCCACCGATACAACAAAGTCATTCGGGGAATGTACGAAAACACACCCACCTGTCGAAGATTGTAGAAATGGCTCTCCCTCCTTCCACACTGGATGGTGTTTTCTCAGGTTGTTCTTTTCCACCTCTCTCCAACTCTCTGTAGCAGTAATAAAGTTGATGAATTTTTCTGCTCTCCTCCTCTCCCTCTGGAGGTTGAATTGTAGTAAGCCAGCCCCTTCCTCCTCTTCCTGGGCTGGTCTCAGGTTTCACTCTAGGCCTTCCAGGCAGGAGCAAAGCAGGTCGCTCCTTCTCTCACAGCAACAGAGCTCCAACTGAATAGGCCACGCCTCCAAAGCTCCACCATTGGTCCACAGATCCCCTGAAAGTAGCAAGCCAGGTGGATAAGGTGATTAAGAAGGGATATGGAATGCTTACCTTTATTCGTCGAGGCATAGAATATAAGAGCAGGGAGGTTATGCCTAAATTGTATAATTCTTTGGTAAGGCCACAGCTGGATTACTGCGTGCAGTTCTGGTCGCTGTATTATCGAAGGATATCACCCTACCCACACTGCCGGTGGTGATCCAACTGTAACAATATTGGTATTGACAATTCTCTAACAATTTGAGTGGTGACCCTACTCTAACATGACTGGTGATGACCCTACTCTAACATTACTGGGGGTGACCCTACACTAACATTACTGGTGGTGACCCTATTCTAACATTACTGGTGGTGACCCTACTCTAACACTATTGGTAGTGGCCCTACTCTAGCCATCCTAGTGGTGACCTTGGTATGGGCGGATCCAGTGAACCATTTCTGTGAAACTTCAGGCTGTGGCTTATCCTCCAATGGGACTGTTCGCGCGAATGTTTTCTGGAAGAATCACTCGTCACTCGGGTCGGTTCCAAACGTCAAAACGGGTTATTTACGTCGGTGGCGAGAAAGCCTCTTGGTTACTCCAGACACTACTCTCCGCCGAGCAGAGAAATCCATAGATTTATTTATGTTTTACAACAGTTCATTACAATTACTCAGCTCATGTTGGCTGGACACAATCCAATCATAATGATTATAGATTACAAATCGGTTTCTTTGGGCCAATGGAATTGGCCCCCAGGCACCAGGCGACTGCGTGATCACCTTATGTTTAGTTAGGGGCTTATTCATGGCCTCGTGATGTTTTCCAGACTCCCTTATCTCTACTGTCCTTGGGTTCTGCTTGCGCCTAACTTCCTTATCCTTACGCAGTCACAGGAATTTCTTTGTTCAGTATTATACTAGGACATCTTGCCTGGGGTTACTGATTAGAGGCATTCTGCTGAACGTGCCCTTTTCAGTGTTCCTGTGTAAGGAATGCATTGTCATCAGCTACCTCGAAATGTAGTCAAGCTGGTTAGCTGAATTCCCCATATGCTTTGCGGAATCAATTTACATACATACATATATTTTGCAGGTGCCTTTGCTTTTGGAAGTGCCCTACAACAATCCCCATTTTCGGTAAGGGACTAATCCTAGTCCCCTTTAACCGACAACATTTGTTATAATTTGTTACCTCATTTATGTCTTTATGCACCGCCTGGTACTCCCTGTCTCAACGTGCTGGCCAGTCATGTGGTTTCAGGAGTTTCGGTTGCTTAGATCAAATTGATATAGTTCAAGTCCCCCTGTCTCTCTGCTAGGCTGGTCTCCTTATTTTCCTGAGCTCTGGTTCTGATTCTCCTTCGTTGTGCATAATGCCTGCAGGATCGACAGGCCATAATACCCCATGTTACTGCTAAGACCAGCTGTACCCCGACCAGTATGTGTGATATTATTCGAATCCAAGGATGGATATTTACATTCATCCCCAGTCTCAGACCTTTCTCCACCAACTCTGATTTTGTAACTCGATATCGATATCCTTTTCCAGTATTTCATTATTTTTCTGTAATTGGTGGTAAAGCTTTATGGACTGGCCCACTCTGAGTCTTAGTTCCGTTAGTACCTCTGCTAAATGTGGAATAGGGGTCTGCTCTAGATCCTCATAATCCTGTAGTTGGTCGTGGTGCTGATCGGTGGCGTTAATGATTTCGGTACCTTGGCGTCTAACCTGGATAATGCGGGCTTATTCTATAGTAACGGGCCGTAGAGGTGTAAAGCAAACGTTTGGCTGTGGGATCTGGCAATGTAGGCCATTGTACTGGTAAGAGCGTTCCGAGGTAGAGACACAGTTCTTCCCTTGCCTGCGTAGCCTGCTCTGGCGAAATGTGTGTGGGCAGGTACTATTTCTAATATGCATCCATTCGTTCGATTGAACCCACACTCGTCTAGTTCTCCTTGTCCCACCGGGTGAGGGCACACCGTGATGTCACCCCTTTGCTTGCATCTCGTTAAGGAGATCCCATAGAGTGTGTTGTTTCTGCAGACAGCAGAAGTTGTGGTCAGATAGTACTGCACGGAGGTATTTTCCCGTATGATCCTGATATTTTGCAGCTGATAAAGGGGAAACGGCCCCGAGTCTTGTGTGATTATGGGCATCATCAGGACCAGTCCCACTCCGGCGGTTTTGCCCATTTGGCAGTCTCGGATCGCTGGGTATACTCTGGTTAGTCCCTTCAGAGTACAGTTATCCAGTGTCCCCTTTCGATTTGCCAATTGAGCCAGATGTGGGTTGTATAGCCAGTCTGGCACGTCCCCCCTTTGGATCTGATCAAGGTTGTGTCATCTCTGTGTACGGGCTACGGTAGCATAGTGGTTACATCACTGGGCCAATAACCCAGAAGCCTGGACTAACGATCCGGAGACATGAGTTCCAATCCCACTACTGATGCAACTGTGGTCTATTAAGGGCTGCCTGAAACGAACACTGATAATGCTGTCTAAGAAGTAGACAAATAATTATTCGTCTTTCAGTTCAGTGATTGGGAAACACTGACAGCGGTAAAATAGAGTTGGGGCCCAAAGGGTTGCTCACCATGTTTTACGCTGATGACCACCAGGGACTTATAGACAAAATGAGAAAAGACAGACAGGATCCGTCTCAGGAGCCACCAATTCAGAAAGAATGGTGGCAGAAAAAAAACGGAACAGGGCAAAAAAGCTGGTATAATTACAGCACGGCAGGTATTTAAAAAACAAAGAACTGACTAAACTAAGAATAGAAGAACTTAGAAAATTAATAAATTAAAGGAAATGTTAGAGGAACGTGGAAATGGAAGATTTGGAGGGGGATACATTGAAGAAAACAAGGATGTGCCCCGCCTTATCGAGAAGTCGGGGCGACAACGCTAGAATGCTCATCAAGTGATGAGGAGGAACAGGCACCTCTGGCGCCTATCAGGACCTCGCTAAATCACCAGAGAAATATAAAGGCAACATATACAGCCTTCACCCCATTAGAGAAACAAGGCATTATCAAGGACTTAACCCCTTTAAAGGGTCGTCACGGAAATATAGATTTCTGGGGCCAGTTAAAGGAGATCTCAGAAATACATAACATGCATGAGCAAGATGTGCATCAAATCGTACACCAAATAGGTGGAATACCTTGACAGATGCTCAAAAGAGTAGAGGATGGATTCCCGTGTGTAAGGCTCTGCCTGACATAAGACAGCCGGCGTTAGAAGGTTTTATCCTGGTTGTTCAGACACCTTAGGGAAAGCCTGTGCCAAATTGGGTACCCATAATGTTAGTTAAACAAAAGAAAAATGAGAACAGTAATGAATATGGAGAAGACTGTGAATGGCGTATCAGGAATACTCAGGACAGCCAGCCCCAAACGACAGCACGGCATTTAGGTAAGTGTTTAAACACGGGTTGTCCACAGAGCACCAGCAAATCTTAACAATGGGGTGATAGCCATCGACACATATGACTGCTTGATCACCTGGTAATGTCAAGTGGACAGTGATTGTAATGCAAAACAGATAAAAATGGAATTGGCCACAGCTATAACCCCTGGGGGCCAGATTAAACGAGGGCCTCCAGTCAGTTATGGCTGCGGGTAAGTGGAACACATAAAAAAGGAATGTAGACAGCAACCAGCAACAACCCACCCGGCTGCCAGTCCAATGTACTAATAGCCAACGGATTTGGGTCCATATCCCAGGCAAAAGAACACCAGGATAAATTTGTCTTTCTGGACATGGGTCCCACAAGGGTTTCACAATAGCCCGGCGATATTTCACCAGAATATGAGTCGAATCATAGAGAAGTTGGTCTGACACCGTAGAGAAGCACAATACTGCAGTATGTAGACGACCTGCTGAGTGCCGCAGAAGAAGATGGGGGGCACACAGGATCCTGGAAGTCTTACAAGAAGCAGAGTTTAAGGTGCAGCCCAAGAAGGCACAGATTAGATAAACCACAGTGCAGTACCTGGGACACGAGATATCCCAAGGAACTCAGACAATGTCCAATGACAAGAAAGAAGCCATTAGAATTATGCCTGACCAAAGAGAGCCCAGGGAGTACGCAACGTACTGGGCCTCTCTAATTAATGCAGGAACATTATACCTAACTTTGCGGAAATTGCAGAAGCCGTGCAGAGACTGGTAAAAGGGGGGAAACCGTCTCTAGAGACCATAGAATGGGGTCCCGAGCAGGAGGCGGCATATGGACATCTGAAGGAAGGCTTAATGTCCGCCCCAGGATTGGGACTCCCGAATATGGACCTCCCTTTCGACATATACTGTGAGAACCAAGAAGGCTTTTATGGAGCCGTGGTGACACAAATGCATGGGGACAGAATGAGATGCGTAGCTTTCTATTCAAAACAACAATCAGCAGTAGCCGCGGGTCTATCGAGATTGTACCACATGGGCAGTCTAGGTCAGTGAACCTACCGTCATGAGAGGTGAGATTGTCCTACACACAATACACACTCTGGTGGAAATGTTGAATACTGGAAAGCTCTGGGCCATCTCCATCATCCGCCGAGCAAAGTGGGGAAAAAACCTTTTTACCACATGATGAATCAGTAAAGATAGTCAGAGACACCGAGAAGAACCCGGCGGAAGGAATCATGTCCAGGAGAGAACCCCACGAGTGCAGTGCACCAGAATGGGAGGATTGCTCAGGAAACTTGAGCGAGGTAGCCCTCGAGAATCCGGACGTCACGTTATATGTGGACGGAGTCTCGACGGTACGTAGATGGCCACCCCTGTACGGGATTGGCAGTAGTAGACCAACATCTACAGGTAGTGATGCAAGGAGCATTGGACGAAAGCCTCTCAGCTCAGGTGGCAGAATTGACCACGCTGACCGAGGCACTGTTGTTATTAGAAGGGAAAACGGTAAACATATATACAGATAGTAGAGATGCCTTTGGGGTGGTACATGACTATATGGTCGCCTGGGGGAGACGAGGATTCATCACCTCAAGCGGCGAGGCTATCAAACATGATGACCAAATAAAATGTCAGTTGGAAACTGCAAGTAAACACACCAAAACGACGATGATTAAGGTGAAAGCCCATGAAGAATTGATGGACGAGATTCAGCAAGGAAATGAAGCCACAGATAACGCCGCCCGCGAGGTGTTCACATCTGCAGAAGCAGAAATAGAATCAGTCTGCAGTATTACCACAGAGGAAGACATAAATATAGTAACATTTCACGCAGACATGAGCAATGGGGAAAAGGCAGAATGGGAAAGGAAGGGAGAAATGCTAGGCCCGGACTCCGCATGGAGAAAGGATGGAAAGGTATTAGCCCCTCCTGCATAAAGAAGATGCTCAAGGAACTACACCATGACATTAATCACGCCTGGCTTCACGCTGTGATAAGAAATACCTCCCGAGATTAGTGGTGGCCAGGAATGGAGCACGACATTGCTAAGTATTGTCAGCAATGCATTACATGCGCCCACCATAACCCCGGAAAGGACATAAAAATAAACATGGCCCATCAGTCACGCCCACGGGGATCACGGAAGAATATATAAATTGATTTTACAGCGCCACTGCCAAACTCTCGAGGAAGAAAATACTGTCCATTGATAATAGATTTGTTCACACGGTGGGTGGAAGCATTTGCTACCCGAAACTCTACAGCGACAACTGTAGCAAGAATAATCGCAGAAGAGGTAATTCCCCGCTGGGGAACACCCACTCAAATCGACTCTGAACAAGGAACCCATTTCACGGGCTAAGTAGTAAAGTTATTGTGCACCACATTAGGCATCAAACATGAATTACACATCTCTTACCATCCCCAGAGTTCTGGGGTGGTGGAACGGATGAAATACACTATAATGACAGACCTGGCCAAGGGCATTCAGGAGATTAGACAGGCCTGGCCTAAACTGTTACCTGCCATATTAATGAGGTTGAGAGCAACTCAGAACTGCACAATGGGTTAAACCCCATATGAACTAATGCGAGGTAGGGCCATGAGGCTAACCGAGGAAGTAATTACAGAGGGAGTGGACCTGGGTCTATTAAGGGACCGCAGTCTAAGATATGTACTGGAACTGAGTAAACAGTTAAAAGGCATGAGAAATAAAATCTGGTAATAGCAGGTTGGCAGGGACCAGGATGGGGATTTAGAATCACCGGCAGACGTGCCATAGATAGGAGAAAAGATAATGGTAAAAGGTTTACCAGGCCGAACAGGATTTGCCGTGCGGTGCTCCAGCCAATATGAGGTACTCATAAGTGGCGACACATGTGCATGTGTAGATATTAAGGGTGTCAGGCGATGGAAACGTTTGTCCCAGTTGAAAAGATACACTGACATGTAATGGATAGCCCAAGAGCTTCCACCCCTTTTCCTATTGGCAGGATGACCTGCAGGATCGTGTTTCTGATAATACTTTGGACCCACGGAACAGAACACCTTCTGAGAAATCGGCACCTAGAGGATCAGGGAGATTCGAATTACCAACAGGTCCTCATGGGAGACGGAATTAATCTGACTGGCATATTCCGGCGAGAGGGCGCAGAGACTCCCGTCGGATTAGGCCAAACATTTTGCGGGTGTAATCGAACCAATCCACACTATCTGGTGTCGCAATAGGGTACAATAAGACCTTGTGCATTGAATGTTGTATCAATAGACTATGGACCAAATTCCGGACCTATCCGAGATGCGTACAGATTACGTTCAAGTATCTACCAGGGATGACACAGGTATTCGATGCCTGCAGAAACATATGGCCACGTACTAAATATATGCAGTGCTTTTCAAAGGAGGGTAGCCACAAGGGTATCAATATAGATGTCACATCAGACATCGTGAGAGATTGTGCCCCATACCCTCAATACATACCGATGGACCTTCGAGCGGAGTGGTTTTGTGTGCGAAGGGGATCCAGTTGTATGATAATGTACACCACGAGATACTCCCGGTAATTGGCCACTTAATTGACCTGAACTTACCAGAGAAATACAAACCCAAGGTAAGGGCCCTACATACCAGAATGTTGGATATAGTGCTCAGGGAAGCTAGGGACGCCTCAGGGTCCTCCCAATACCGAGGACACACGGGGTTCCGCTGCCACAAACCAGGATTAGTCATACTGATTGGCATAAATACTGGCAAATCCCTTGTAAACGCCCTGGACATCCAATCCTTTAAAGCAAACTCAGAGAGTCTTAAGGAGACCATGCGGATTTTGCTCCAGAGGTAAATCGGTGACGCCAGGACGGGAATAGACTTGGGACAGCAGACCTCCAAAGTATTATTACAGGGACTTACGATGCTAGAGGGTCATGCTGCCACTGTTAACCATTTAATTGACCGAAAATACAAGGATGCCAGCGATGGGGTGAAACGCGACATTTGTCACACATATGTGGAATGAATGATAGGACAAGTCCGACATACCTGGACCAGATGCAGGCAGGCAGAGTTCCAGACTGTATCAACAGCACCCACCTAATATAGGATTGATCATGAAAAGGGACTACTTGTGGTACTACCCAACGGATCATTATGCGATCGAAAGAAACGGAACCATCAGAAGGATCTCTTTGACTGGGCGCCGCGGGGAAGGGAGCCTAACGATCTGTCCACATCCGGTGGGACAAGGTATTAAGGATGCGGGTTCAATCAGACTATCGGATGTGTGCTGGAAATATGTCCAGCGGAATCTGAACCTACCCATCCGCTTTCTGGGGAAAATTGCATAGTAACAACCCAACGGATGTACGACTATGGCGGAAATATCACTGACCCCAACTTCCGCTTCACACCCAATCTATCCGTGACAACCGGGCATGCATGGAAGACGTACATTCACCCACGAAAAACGGTCACCCAGAACCTAACAGATAACCTGGGGCTATACGACGAACCCCAGGCAGCGCCCATCACGCATCTTCCAGAGGATCTAAAGAAGCTCAGGAATCCTTTACAGAGAACATTAAACAGTATCACCTCCTAAAACAAGAATTACTAGAGCTAGACAAAGAGATTGAAACTAAAATACATAAGATCCCGTGGTATGAACAAGCCTGGAATTGTGGCTTAAATGTAAACATCCACCCTTGGATTCGCATTATCTCACACATATTGGCGGCATTACAGGTGGCTTTGGCATTATACTGGTTGGTGATGGTATGCACCGCTTGTTCGAAGCAAAGAAATAAAAAGAAGGCTTAAAGCTATAGTTAAAAAACAGGCAAGCTACTTAAAGTTGTTATTTCGGCCTTAAAATGCAGTGGACCTCCCCACGACACAAGGGGCGGGACATGCAAGGCAGGTTAGCCAAGGGCGAAAATGGGAGATTGAAGTAGGATTTTAGAATCCCACTGTAGTACGACCCTGGCAATTGCAAATTAGGTCAGCAGCAAACCCAACTGCCCCAGCAACAGCAGGTATAGGCTGTAATAATGAACATCACATAAACAGTTCCAAGAAATCACATGGGACAGGATGTTCAGCTGAGTTGTGCGCTTCTCTGTAACTCTCATAGTCCTTGTGGTTGAGATGTACAAACCACACAATTCAAGTGAACTTGTCAGCACGATGTTTTTAGATGCAATATTTAATGTCATGAACCTTGCGGTCGGGCTGAGCAGGTGTGTCTCTGACCGAAATAGTTCAATGTAGCTGTATAATTGAAGCAATAATTTTATGTTCGAAGAGTGCGAGTGTGGATTGGCCTGAGTAAGGACACGGCTCTGTCACTCTCCCCTGCAGGTGTAGGGAATAAATGATTCTTTGACTTTCAACAGACTTCGAGTGTGTATTCATTTGTTACACGACATCAGCGCTATCCCACCTCCTTTTCCTTTCTACCTCTCCTTCTGAAATATCAAGTAACCCCAAATATTCAGTTCCCAGCCTTGGTCACCTTGCAACCACATCTCTGTAATGACTATCAGGTCGTACCCATTTATTTTAATTTGTGCCGCCACACGTCTCACGGTAATACTCTGATAAACACCACTCCCCTCACTGTAAACAATGATATAATCTCTCCCCTCACTGTAACCAATGAGACACCCACACCCCTCACTATAAGACACAGTTATACGCCCAAACCACTCACTGCAACACTCTGATAAACACCACACCCCTCACTGTAACTCACTGGTATACCCAAACCACTCACTGCAACATTCTGATAAACACCACACCCCTCACTGTAACCAATGATATACCCCACACCCGTCACTGTAACACACTGATATACACCCACACCCCTCACTGCAACACTCTGATAAACACCACACCTCTCACTGTAACATACTGGTGTACATCCATACCCCTCACTGCAACACTCTGATAAACACCACACCCCTCACTGTAACACACTGGTATAAACCCACACTACTCACTGCAACATTCTGATAAACACCACACCCCTCACTGTAACATACTGGTATACACCCACACTACTCACTGCAACACTCT
Organism: Pristiophorus japonicus; assembly: GCF_044704955.1. Classification (NCBI taxonomy): domain Eukaryota; kingdom Metazoa; phylum Chordata; class Chondrichthyes; family Pristiophoridae; genus Pristiophorus; species Pristiophorus japonicus. The sequence continues at coordinate 188,427,923 of NC_091985.1, forward strand.
TATAAACACCATACCCGTCACTGTAGCATACTGATATAGCTATACCCCTCACTGTAACACTCTGATATACCCCACACCTCTCACTGAAACACAATGGTATACCCAAACCACTCACTGGAACATTCTGATATAGACACAACCCTCACTGTAACACAGATAAATACCATACCCCTCACTATAACACATTGATATAGAAACATAGAAACATAGAAAATAGGTGCAGGAGCAGGCCATTCAGCCCCTCTAGCCTGCACCGCCATTCAATGAGTTCATGGCTGAACATGAAACTTCAGTACCCCCTTCCTGCTTTCTCGCCATAACCCTTGATCCCCCGAGTAGTAAGGACTTCATCTAACTCCCTTTTGAATATATTTAGTGAATTGGCCTCAACTACTTTCTGTGGTAGAGAATTCCACAGGTTCACCACTCTCTGGGTGAAGAAGTTTCTCCTCATCTCGGTCCTAAATGGCTTACCCCTTATCCTCAGACTGTGACCCCTGGTTCTGGACTTCCCCAACATTGGGAACATTCTTTCTGCATCTAACCTGTCTAAACCCGTCAGAATTTTAAACGTTTCTATGAGGTCCCCTCTCATTCTTCTGAACTCCAGTGAATACAAGCCCAATTGATCCAATCTTTCTTGATAGGTCAGTCCCGCCATCCCGGGAATCAGTCTGGTGAACCTTCGCTGCACTCCCTCAATAGCAAGAATGTCCTTCCTCAAGTTAGGAGACCAAAACTGTACACAATACTCCAGGTGTGGCCTCACCAAGGCCCTGTACAACTGTAGCAACACCTCCCTGCCCCTGTATTCAAATCCCCTCGCTATGAAGGCCAACATGCCATTTGCTTTCTTAACCGCCTGCTGTACCTGCATGCCAACCTTCAATGACTGATGTACCATGACACCCAGGTCTCGTTGCACCTTCCCTTTTCCTAATCTGTCACCATTCAGATAATAGTCTGTCTCTCTGTTTTTACCACCAAAGTGGATAACCTCACATTTATCCACATTATACTTCATCTGCCATGCATTTGCCCACTCACCTAACCTATCCAAGTCACTCTGCAGCCTAATAGCATCCTCCTCGCAGCTCACACTGCCACCCAACTTAGTATCATCCGCAAATTTGGAGATACTGCATTTAATCCCCTCGTCTAAATCATTAATGTACAATGTAAACAGCTGGGGCCCCAGCACAGAACCTTGCGGCACTCCACTAGTCACTGCCTGCCATTCTGAAAAGTACCCGTTTACTCCTACTCTTTGCTTCCTGTCTGACAACCAGTTCTCAATCCACGTCAGCACACTACCCCCAATCCCATGTGCTTTAACTTTGCACATTAATCTCTTGTGTGGGACCTTGTCGAAAGCCTTCTGAAAGTCCAAATATACCACATCAACTGGTTCTCCTTTGTCCACTTTACTGGAAACATCCTCAAAAAATTCCAGAAGATTTGTCAAGCATGATTTCCCTTTCACAAATCCATGCTGACTTGGACCTATCATGTCACCATTTTCCAGATGCACTGCTATGACATCCTTAATAATTGATTCCATCATTTTACCCACTACTGAGGTCAGGCTGACCGGTCTATAATTCCCTGTTTTCTCTCTCCCTCCTTTTTTAAAAAGTGGGGTTACATTGGCTACCCTCCACTCCATAGGAACTGATCCAGAGTCAATGGAATGTTGGAAAATGACTGTCAATGCATCCGCTATTTCCAAGGCCACCTCCTTTAGTACTCTAGGATGCAGGCCATCAGGCCCTGGGGATTTATCTGCCTTCAATCCCATCAATTTCCCCAACACAATTTCCCGACTAATAAAGATTTCCCTCAGTTCCTCTTCCTTACTAGACCCTCTGACCCCTTTTATATCCGGAAGGTTGTTTGTATCCTCCTTAGTGAATACCGAACCAAAGTACTTGTTCAATTGATCCGCCATTTCTTTGTTCCCCGTTATGACTTCCCCTGATTCTGACTGCAGGGGACCTACGTTTGTCTTCACCAACCTTTTTCTCTTTACATACCTATAGAAACTTTTGCAATCCGCCTTAATGTTCCCTGCAAGCTTCTTCTCGTACTCCATTTTCCCTGTCCTAATCAAACCCTTTGTCCTCCTCTGCTGAGTTCTAAATTTCTCCCAGTCCCCAGGTTCGCTGCTATTTCTGGCCAATTTGTATGCCACTTCCTTGGCTTTAATACTATCCCTGATTTCCCTAGATAGCCACGGTTGAGCCACCTTCCCCTTTTTATTTTTACGCCAGACAGGAATGTACAATTGTTGTACTTCATCCATGCGGTCTCTAAATGTCTGCCATTGCCCATCCACAGTCAACCCCCTAAGTATCATTCGCCAATCTATCCTAGCCAATTCTCGCCTCATACCTTCAAAGTTACCCTTCTTTAAGTTCTGGACCATGGTCTCTGAATTTACTGTTTCATTCTCCATCCTAATGCAGAATTCCACCATATTATGGTCACTCTTCCCCAAGGGGCCTCGCACAATGAGATTGCTAATTAATCCTCTCTCATTACACAACACCCAGTCTAAGATGGCCTCCCCCCTAGTTGGTTCCTCAACATATTGGTCTAGAAAACCATCCCTTATGCACTCCAGGAAATCCTCCTCCACCGTATTGCTTCCAGTTTGGCTAGCCCAATCTATGTGCATATTAAAGTCACCCATTATAACTGCTACACCTTTATTGCATGCACCCCTAATTTCCTGTTTGATGCCCTCCCCAACATCCCTATTACTGTTTGGAGGTCTGTACACAACTCCTACTAACGTTTTTTGCCCTTTGGTGTTCTGCAGCTCTACCCATATAGATTCCACATCATCCAAGCTAATGTCTTTCCTAACTATTGCATTAATCTCCTCTTTAACCAGCAATGCTACCCCACCTCCTTTTCCTTTTATTCTATCCTTCCTGAATGTTGAATACCCCTGAATGTTGAGTTCCCAGCCCTGATCATCCTGGAGCCACGTCTCCGTAATCCCAATCACATCATATTTGTTAACATCTATTTGCACAATTAATTCATCCACCTTATTGCGGATACTCCTTGCATTAAGACACAAAGCCTTCAGGCTTGTTTTATTAACACCCTTTGTCCTTTTAGAATTTTGCTGTACAGTGGCCCTTTTTGTTCTTTGCCTTGGGTTTCTCTGCCCTACACTTTTCCTCATCTCCTTTCTGTCTTTTGCTTTTGGCTTCTTTTTGTTTCCCTCTGTCTCCCTGCATTGGTTCCCATCCCCCTGCCATATTAGTTTAAATCCTCCCCAACAGCACTAGCAAACACTCCCCCGAGGACATTGGTTCCAGTCCTGCCCAGGTGCAGACCGTCCGGTTTGTACTGGTCCCACCTCCCCCAGAACCGGTCCCAATGCCCCAGGAATTTGAATCCCTCCCTGCTGCACCACTGCTCAAGCCACGTATTCATCTGCGCTATCCTGCGATTCCTACTCTGACTATCACGTGGCACTGGTAGCAATCCCGAGATTACTACTTTTGAGGTAACACCCCTCACTGTAAAACACTGATAAACACCACACCCCTTATTATAACACTTTTGTACCCCAAACCCTCTCTGTAACACACTGATATATCCCACACCGCTCAAAAAATCGGGTAAAAGGCCCAGGTTGCCAGCCGCAATCATTGTGCGGTGCGCCAGAGCCCCTATCTTCGTGCGGTAGATCAGGTCAACCATCTTAGTGCTGGACCCCAGAGCAGCCATCTTAGTGCGAGGAGCAGGAGCCACCATCTTTGTGTGGGGGCGCCAGAGCCGCCGTCTTAATATGGGTTCGCAGAACCGCCATCTTAAAGTAGGGCGTCAGAGCCGCCATCTTAGTGCGGGGACCAAGATCAGCCATCTTCGGGCGTGTAGCCAGAGCCGCAATCTTCGTGCAAGACCCCAGAGCCGCCATCTTAGTGCAGGTCTCCAGTGGGACCATCTTAGAATAGAAGACCCGTGGCCATCGTGTGTGGTGAGCCAGAGCCGCCTTTATAATATGGAAAGCATGAGCCGCCATCTTTGTGCGGGACGTCAGGAGCCTCATCCTTGTGCGGGGACCAGAGTCGCCAGCTTTGTGCATGGACCAAGAGCTGCGATCTTATTTCAGGTACCAAGACCCGCCATCTTATCGCAGGGACGAAGAGTCGCGATAATAGTGCAGGACACAATAGCCGCCATCTTAGTGCAGGGCCTCAGATTCGCCATTTTAGTGCTGGACCCAAGAGCCGCAATTGTAATGCAGGACCCCAAAGCCACAATCATAGTGCAGGACACCAGAGCTGCCATCTTAGTGCAGGGGAGATAGTCTCGCTTAAAATATCAAGCCGCTGGGAGTCGGAGGCTGTAAATTCTGCGCTTCTGCTCATCGTTTAATTTTTTTTACAATCAGTGTAAAGGGATATTTCCCCACATTCTTCAACTGTTCTCTGAACTTGGTCTGTGTCATGGCATAAGTTCCGGTGTTTGTGCAGCAACTCAGCTGCTGCAGCCCGAATCCCACTTCCTGTACATAACCAGGTAGAAATACAGACCGATACCCCATCCACCACATGCGGATCGATATACAATAGACCAAGAACACTGCCCATAACAGGATGAAATTCCCCGAGATAACAAACAGTACAATGATGGATTTCCTGCGGCTCTCCATCTCTGGGTCCCTGGAACTCTCCCCACTGCTGGGACCCCGGAGTCTCCTGCGGGCTCTGCTGGCGACTAAAATATGTCTGATAGTGACAGCATTGAGCAGCACAATCACAACAAATGGGAGACATGGAGTGAGGATATAATGAAGAAACTCGATTGTTGTCCAGATTGGTGAGTCCTTAACTGCCCATGTTACATCACAAAACCAGGGGTTGTTCATGAGCGAATACCGATTTGTCAACATAAAATACCAGAAAATGTTTTTTAATCCATTCAGCACACTCACTGTTCCCAGAACCAAAGCCGCCGTTTTCTCCGTGCAATATTTAGTTTTCAGTTTGTGGCAACAAATGGCCACAAATCTATCAAAGGTGAAACTTACAGTGAACCAGACAGAACAGTCTGTGGCTGAAAACAGCAGGACGGCAATTGTATTACACACAGGGAGGTCATACAGGAAACGAAGCTGATCCCAATAAACAATCGGCATGTGCCTCAATACCAGGTCGAGGATAACAAGCAGTAGATCCGCCGCTGCCATGGCCACCAGGTAGCGAGTGACACATTTGGAGAGACCGCACTTTCCCCGAGACAGGATCACAATCGTCACTCCGTTCACTGTGAGGAAGGGAAATAAACAGATAAATTATACATCAGGCTGGGAGCAAGAGTAGCAGTTTGATGGAATTCGGGGTGAAATCTGGAAGTCATTAAATGATATAATCTAATTTGATTACCCGTGGAGCTGAAGGCAGAGTTTAGTGCCTGAATAATTGGGAATACATAGTGAAATCAAGAAATGAAATGGTGATAAGTACAACAGAAAGTAGCAGAGGTTGATCAATGAGAGATTAAATGATAGATCTCGCTTTAACCCAGCAGACCAAAGAACCACCCGAGGTACCAGTGACAAAAAGGACTAGAACCTCTCAGGAAGCCGTCGTGTCCCGGGATCAGTCAGCATTCAGAGCTCTGCAATTCGCTTCTGTGCCATGATGTTAGGGAGGATGTCAGCCCGCTTGGATTTGTGCTCCTGGTTAGAATATCCATTATATTTAGAACTGAAGATGAATGCAACAGCAAAATATATAAGCTACAACTTTGCCATGCGATGATTACAGGCAATTGTATTTAAAATGTATGAATGTAATACGCAACTGCTAAGGTAGCAAATACAAGTTAACTGTCGTTATAAGTATAACTCGTCTATAAGATGTGTGTTAAAGACTGAGTTTTCTGCCATTTTTATTGAAATACACAAATTGCAGCTCATTGAAAGGAAGTTATTACAAATAAAATTGCAAGGAATAGACACTGAATTAAAATAACTAGTCATGATTGACCAGGTGATGGCCCACTAAATGCATTTATTAGCATCGAAACCAGGTGAATCCCACAGGCAAAGAGCCGCCGAATGTGTTTGTAAATTATATGAAAACAAATGGAAGGGAAATACCCTCGTACTTTTTCACTTGTTGGTTTCCATTCGTGTAGAAAAGATTAGATGATAAAATAGGAAAGGATTTTCTTATTCTCACTAATTCAGTTACCATCAGCTGGGATTTTTTATCCTGAACTACAGCAGGAGGCGATAGAGAATCACTCTGAACTATGCCAGGCGGGCATGGGATCCAATTGTAAATTCAAAACAAAGATGGGAAATAAATGTATTGAAATCTGACAGAATGAACATTTGGTGAGAATCAAATGATCCTTGTAATCCTGTTTCAACAATCAGAAGCAATGTAACTAATGCAGAACTGGAGATGGTGATAAAGGAGACACTGAGTGGAACTGAATGATGAGAGGATATTTCAGACAATTGAAGATGTGTTATAAACTGCTAGGATTTGATACTGTGACTCTGTGCAAGAGCGTTAGGTGAAAACAACAGGAAAATAGTGTGGGTGCTGGAAATTTGAAATGATAACAGAAAATGTTGGAAATACTCAGCATGTCAGGCAGAAACGTGGGAGAGAGAAATAGAGTTAACATTTCAGGTCGATGCCCTTTCGCCATCAGGTGAAAAATATCCTAAAGCAATACAAAATTCTCTTGATCTGTTTCAAATAATCCGTGGAGATAGCAGACTGAAATTCGATTGTGCAGTAAGAAATGTATGTTTGTTGCAAATTATGCATTAATTCTTTAAGCGCTAACCATTGTTTGTCCACAGTCATACTTTTAAGGTAGTTTCAAATCTACCTTAACCAAGTCTCCCCTCATACGTACATAGTTTCCTTTTTTTAGATTTAAGATCCTAGTTTCGGACTTAACTAAATCACTTTCAAACTTAATATAAAATTATATTATATTATGTTCACTCTTCTCAAAAGACCACTTTTTTTTACATGGTTATTAATTTAACTTTTCTCGTTGCACAATACTAAGGATACACAGTAATTACAGGTCAGTCAGCTTAACCTCAGTGGTGGAAAATGTATTGAAAAACATCCTAAAGGAGGGGATAAACCTTTATGTATAGAGTCAAGGATTAATCAAGGACAGTCAGCACGGATTTGTTAAAGGAAGGTCGTGCCTGACTAAACTGATTGAATTTTTCAATGAGTTAACCAGGAGGGTCGATGAGGGCAAAGCGTATAATATCGTGTATATGGATTCTAGCAAAGCTTTTGATAAGGTCCCATATGGAAGACTTGTCACAAAAATAAAAGCCATGGAATCCAGGGCAAAGTGGCAAGTTGGATCCAAAATTGGCTCAGAGGCGGGAAGCAAAGAGTAATGGTTGATGGGTGTTTTTGTGACTGGAAGGATGTTTCCAGTGGGTTTCCGCATGGCTCAGAACTAGGTCCCTTGCTTTTTGTGACCTACATCAAATATCCACACTTGAATATAGAGGGTATGATTAAGAAGTTTGCAGATGACACTAAAATCGGCTGTGTGGTTGATAATGAAGAAGAAAGCTGCGGAATGCAGGAAGATATCAAACATCTGGTCAGGTGGGCAGAACAGTGGCAAATGGAATTTAATCCAGAGAAATGTAAGGTAATGCATTTTGGGAGGCCTAACAAGGAAAGGGAATGCACATTAAATGGCAGGATAATGAGAAATGTAGAGGAACAAAGGGACTTTAGAGTGCACGTCCACGGATCCCTGAAATTAGCAACCCAGGTAGATAAGGTGGATATAAGGCATATAGAATGCTTGCCTTTATTAGCCGAGGCATAGAATACAAGAGCAGGGGTATTATGCTTGAACTGCACAAAACATTGGTTAGGCCACAACTGGAGTACTGCGTGCAGTTCTGTCACCAGATTACAGGAAGGACGTGATTGTACTGGCGAGGCTTCAGAGGAGATTTACGAGGATGTTGCCGGGAGTGGAGAATCTAAGCTATGAGGAGAGATTGGATAGGATGGATTTGTTTTCATTGGAACAGAGGCGGCTGAGTGGAGACCACATTGAGGTCTATACAATTATGAGGGGTCCGCCAACACTCTAGTGAAGACATTCCACTGAAAAATCCTCTAAACCTTCGACCAATGACTTTAAATTTATGCCCCCTGGTTGTTAACACCCTCTGCTAAGGGAGGGCGGGGGTATCTGGAACTCACTGCCTGAAAGGGTGGTAGAGACGCAAACACTCACCATATTTATAAAGTATTTGGATGTGCTTTTGGATGTGCGCCCGAAGTGCTGTAATCTACAGGGTTGGATCTAGTACTGGAAAGTGCAATTAAGCTCGATAGCCGCTTTTTGACCGGCATGGATATGATGGTCCGAAATGGCCTCCTTCCATGCTCTATGATTATATCTGAAATAGCCTGTTCTCTAGGTCGTTCCACAAAATACTGATCCAGAACGTCATGATTTATAAAATTATGAGGGGGAGGACTCAGAAAAGAATAAATTTAAAACCAGCAAGAGAAATGTCAAGGTTCTGGAGTACAGCAGCGTTTGGGGTAAATTTAAGCAGAGTAGTTCAGGAAGGGACAAAGACAGTAATAAAGGTAATAGGGCATATCTGTCTAAGATGACAGCAGGAAAATATAGCAAAAAGACAAAACCTAAAGGCACCTGAATGTGCGAAGCATTTGCAACAAAATAGATGAATTAATAGCGTATATTTAAAATACTGAAAATGTGGTTTGCCTCGTCTATATGTAGATTAAAGTCCCCCATGATTACTGTATTACTATTGTTATATGCACCTCTAATTCTCTGATTTATACTCAGCCTTCCATTAACACTACTGTTTGGGGGCCGATAAAAAAATCTCTCACCAATGTTTTCTGCCCCAGCTGTTTGTTACTTCCACCAAAACTTATTCTACTTTTTGATTTTCTGAGCTGAGAAAGAATCTTTCTCTCTACTGTCTTTATCCCATCCTTTATTATCAGGGCCACCTCTCCTCCTTTTCCATTTTGCCTATCTCTTCTAAAAGTTAAGTATCCTGCTATTTTTAGTTCCCAACCTTGGCCATTTTGCAACCACGTATCTATAATGGCTATTAAATCAAACCTATTAATTTATATATCCGCTATTAATTCATCTATTTTTTTGCGAATGCTTCGCGCATTCAGATATAGTGCCTTTAGGTTTTGTCTTTTTTCTCCGTTTCCCTGCAGTCATCTGATTCATATAGAATATGTCCTAATACCTTTGGTACTCTTTTTGTCCCTTGCTTAATTTTACCTTAAACTCTACTCTGCTCCAGAGTCTTGCTGCTTTTAAATTTATTCTTTTCTGACTCCTCCCCTTTATTTCGTTTAAAGCCCTGCCATCTGCCTAAGTGATTCGATTGCCAGGGCACTGGCTCCAGCCCGGTTCAAGTGGAACCCGTCTCCTTCTCCGGTACTGGTGCTAGGGCCACATGTAGCAAAACCCCTGTCTCCCACACTTCTCTTTGAGCCACGCATTTAACTTTCTAATCTGCTTATCGCTATACCAATTGGCGCGTGGCTCAGGTAACAATCCTAGATTATTAGCTTTGAGGTTCTATTCTTTAATTTGGACCCCAGCTCCTCAAACTCTTTCAGCAGAACCTCATTCCAAGTTCCACCTGTCGTTGTTTCCTACATGAACCATGATAACTTGATACTCCCCTACCCATTTCATGTTCTTCTACAGCCGCAAGGCGACGTCTTTAACCCTGGCAAAGAACATGACCTTCAAAACTACCATTCACAGCTGCAGAAAAGAGCACTGATTATACTGTCCCCTCCCGCAATTACATTCCCTTTCACTCCATCCATTTGAATGGCGTCCTGCATCATTGTAACACAACTTGACTCACCAATTCTATGATTGGTAATGCTCATACTTTCCCGATTTTTCTTTCCCTTCAGGATGCGTTTGATAAATACCACACAATGCCAAAATTGAAGCGCATGTGATTAAATGGGCAGTGGCGACATGGCTCAGAAATTGGCTAAGAGACTGAAAGCAGAGTGCAGTGGCAAACGGTTCTTTTCCAGACAAGAGAGACGTATGCAGTGGTGTTCCGCAGGAGTCGCTGTTCAGACCACTGCTTTTTTGGTATATATTAAAACCATGGAATTGGATGTAAAGGCATAATTTCAAAGTTCTTGAAGGCATGAAACTCGGAAATGTTACTAAATAATGAAAAGTATAGAGTTTAAGTCATAAAAGTGTGATGTAATACATTTTGGTAGAATTATGGGCAGAGGCAATATGAATTAAAGGATATCAATTCAAAGCACGTGCACGATCAGAGAGACGTGGGGTGTACTTACACAAATCTTTCAACTTGGCAGAACAAGTTGCGACGTTTATTAATAAAGCATACACAGTCCTTGGCTTTCCAAACAGAGACATTGGCGCTGAATTCGCGGCGCCTCCGGGCTCCCACGGGGACAATGCAATTCCAGGTTTAGGTCTGTGATCAGTCAATAATCCTCTGACAGATCGCATACATCTGGAAGTAAAGCATTTCCGCGAGTGGTAATTTGGGCTATTGTCCAACTGCTGTGCAGCAAATGCCCGTGAAACTCTTACGACTGATAAAAGCAGGCAAAAAGCAGGCTTTCTCTCAGCATAAGACAATTTAAAGACAGAAAAAGACATATTTAAATAATCCAAACATTTAAAATCCGGTTGAATAAGGTAAGTTTATTTATATGCTCTTTAACATATGTACATTTATTTTCAATTGAAAGAGAACGTAATTAAATAATTAAATACATTCAATTTTGATGAATTTTAAATACGTGATTTCTAAGAAATGAATATTAAGTGTGTTTTCGGGATATTCCCTTTCATACTTATGGTGACGTTCGGAACTTAGCACAAATATGGCAGGGACTACCCCTACTTTGATTGGTTATACAAGGACATATATGAAGCACATACCTTCCTGGAATATTTCGGCCTCTACCTAGGCCTTCATGTAGAACCCTAGGACCGAAGGTTTCCGAACCGCCCAATCTACCAGGAAAGTTACTGGAATTTTTTTTAGGTCGGAGGTCACCGCAATTTTGGAGCAATAGAGTAACAAAACCCAAGAAGAAATGCTAACGTTTTCTAACTCATTGGTTAAGGTCCAGTGGGGATATTGTGTCCAATTCTGAGCATCACACTATTGCAAGGTAGTCAACGATTAGAGAAAATGCAGAGGAGGTTTATTAGAATGGTACCAGGGATCTGAAACGACAGTTGCTTGGAGAGACTGGAGATGCTGTGTTTGTACTCCTTAGAATAGCGAATGTTAAGGGGAGATTTGCCAGAATGGTACCAGGGATGATGGACTTCAGTGACATGGAGAGGCTGTAGAATCTGGAATGTTTATCCTTCGAGCAGAGAAAGTTAATGAGACATTGACCAGAATTGTACCAGGAATGAGAGACTTCAGTTAAGTGGAGAGACTGGAGAAGCTGGGTTTGCGCAATTCGGAGAAGTGACAGTTAAGGGGAGATTTAATATAGATGTGTAACCTCAGATAGTTACAAGATGAAGGGACTGAGTTTGCTGACGATACTAGGCAAATAGGAAGGTAAGCAGTGAAGAGGACACAACGAGCCTGCAACGGGTTATTGACTGATCAGTGAGTTTACAGCTGGAGTATAATGTTCGGAAATATAATTCACTTTGGTAGGAAGAATAAACAAACAGGGTATTTTTCAATGATAAGTAACAATTAAGCGCTGGCGTTGAGAAAGATTTAGCGATACTTGTACAGGAAACACAGAGGGGATGAAATTGGTGAATTTAGGGTAGTAATTTTTATTATTGGAGCAATTTCACAGCCCGGATAGATGGATTTTCAAATTGTGTCATACAGGGAGTTTTCACCACAGGAGTGAGGTGGGGATCGGTAAATGAGGCACTAATGGCCTCAGCTTGGCATTGCCAGGGTGCAGCCATGTGACTCCACCTCCAGGCCTGTGCACGTCCTGATGTGCACGCACTGGAACGCGCAGTCAAGAGAGGCTTCCCGACCAGGATCTCGCATGGCCACAGCAGCGTCAGGTAGGTGGGCATCTTTTTAAAAAATCTATTCGAACGCCTGTGGGAAGGAGAACCCTGGATTTCAAGGCCGCTCTCTTTTTCTTACCCTTTGCTGTTCTTTGTATCTTTCACATTCGCCATCTTTGTATCCCTTTTCCTTTAGTTTTATGCTGCCCTCTATCTCTTTAGTTATACATGGCTGTTTTATTTTCGACATGTAAAGCTCTTGATCCTTAGGGGTATTAACTGGTTCTATATCACTTTAAATACTGTTTGAAAACCTCCCGGATCTAATAGCTGGATATAGAGAATTACCACGGAAACCAATAGCAAAAAGAAAAGAGTAGATTACAGGAAGAGTAACACAGTTACAGTTTGTAGAGTTAATAGCTGGCTATAGAGACCTATCTGGAACACCTTAGCAGAAAGTAAGGTAGAGTAAATGACAAGAACAGTAATACAGTAAAACATGATTTACAGAATTAATAGCTGGATACAGAGACTTACCAGGGATACCAAGAGCAGCAAGGAGAGGATAGTAAATGTATTGAATAACCAAAATTGCAAAACGTATTCGCTCTTCTAATGATAGTATGTTGAAATATAGAGTTAATAAGTCAATATCCGACATGAAACTTCTATCCATGGTTGTAGCATTCCAATCCATTTTTCTCCAATTCCAATCCATTGTTGTAGCCTTCCAGTCCACTCTTCTCAGATTCCGACTGACTCTCTGTTAACAGCGCACTGATCCCTGTTAACGCCAGAGGTGATGCTCTCACTGACACTATGGGATAACACATTGAAAGGAATCCCTTATTAATAGAAGAGGGAAACCCTGCACTGATACAATTCGGGTCCATGGAGACTGACATTAATTACAGTCACTGAACAAACAGGTTCAGTTAACCCATGGAGACTGACATTAAATACAGTCCCTGGACAAACAGCTTCAGTTAACCCCTTTCAATCTATGAATTATTGTACCACAGTAAAGTAGAACATTTACCCGGTCCGTATGGGATGAATGAGGGTTGTTGAGTGAAGTAGAAATAGCTTAGGTAGAAATAGCTTAGGCTCAGGCCAGAATCTTTCAATCTTCCTTGGATATGCGAGTGAAGCCAGAAGTCTGGAGGGTTGCAAATGTTACAGCCTGTTTTAAAATGGAGAGAATTATAAACCCTGTAATTATGGGCCAGTGGGGAAAAGTCAAGAGACCATAGTCTCGAGACAAAATTATGTGTCACTTGGAAAAACATGAATTAATAAATTACAACCAGAACAGATATTTTAAAGTCAAAGTGTGTCTGACAAACTTGAATGAGTTATTTTATGATATAATGGAGACGGTTGACGAGCCTAGTGCGGTTGATGTTGTGTATCTAGACTTTCAAAAGGCGTCTGATAAAGTACCGCTTAACACACTTGATAGGAGAACAGATAAATCTTGGGATTAATGGGGCAGTGACTGTATGAAAACAAAATTGGCTAAGGGACTGACATCAGCTAGCAGTGGTGATGAGCTGTTTTTCACGTGGAAGGGAAACATACCGTGGTGTCACCCACCCAAGGATTCAATATTAGGTCCAGTGGTCTTTTTAATCGCGATTAATGGACTGGACATGAGTCTAAAGACATAATTTCAAAGTTTGCAGATGAAACATAACTCACAAATATAGTGAGCAGTGAGGAGAATAGCAGAATTCAGAAGCAAATACACAGTCTGGTGAAGTGTGTAGAAAGGTGGCAAATAAAATTTAACAAGTGCAAAGTGATACATTTTGGGAGAATAAATGAGGAGAGGCAATATAAACGGAATGTCACAATTGTAAATGGGGTGGTGGTAAAGAGGGACCTGGGTGTTTAAGTTTTCTAATCTTTGAAGGCCAAGTGATAAGATTGTAAAAAAGAAATGCAGGATCTTTGAATGTAAAAATCACTGGGTACGGTAGTATAGTGTTTATGTTACTAGACCAGTAACCTCAAAGCCCAAGATTAATTTTCCAGACACATGAGTTCAATCCCACCATGGCAGCTGTGGAATTAAAATTCAATTAAATAAACCTGGAATAAAAATATCGTATCATTAAGGGTGAGCATCTAACTATCAGATTGTAGTAAAATCCCATTTTTCCTGCACTAATCCCGTACACCTTGATTCCCTTAATATACAACAATCTATCGATCTCTGGCTTGAATATAGTCAACGACTGAGCCGCCAAAGATTCAACACCGAATATATTTCTCCTCATCTCAGTCCTAAATAACGGAGCACCGATTATGAGATTGTAACCCCTGATTCAAGATTCGCTAGTCGTTGGAAACATCTACACTGTCAAGCCCTGTAAGAATTTTGCATATATTAACGACATCAGCTTTAATGTTAGAGAATATAGACGTAATCCACATAATCTCTCCTTATAGGAAATTGCCCTCATCACAGGAATCAGTCTGGTGAACCTTCGTTCCACTCCCTCTATGGCAAGTCTATCCTTCCTTAGGTAAAGAGACCAAAACTGTACACAATCATTCAGGAGGGTCTCACCAGGGCCCTATATAATTGCAGTTAGATGTCTTTACTCTTATACTAAAATGTTATGTAATAAACATAGAAACATAGAAAATAGGTGCAGCAACAGACCATTCGGCCCATCGAGCCTGCACCACCATTCAATAAGATCATGGCTGATCATTCACCTCATTATCCTTTTCCTGCTTTCTCCCGATACCCCTTCATCCCTTTAGCCATAAGGGCCATATCTAACTCCCTCTTGAATATATCCAATGAATTGGCATCAACAACTCTCTGTGGTTGGCAATTCCACAGGTTAACAACTCTCTGACTGGCGAAGTTTCTCCTCATCTCAGTTGTAAATGGCTTACTGCTTATCCTTAGACTATATCCCCTGGTTCTGGACTTCCCCAACATTAGGAACATTCTTCCTGCATCTGACCTATCCAGTTCCGTCAGAATTTTATATGTTTCTATGAGATCCCCTCTCATCCTACTAAACTCCAGTAAATACAGGACCAGTCGATCCAGTCTCTCCTCAACTGTCAGTCCTGCAATACCTGGAATCAATCTGGTGAATCTTCGCTGCACTCCTGCAATGGCAAGAACGTCCTTCCTCAGATTAGGAGACCAAAACTGAACACAATATTCCAGGTGAGGCCTCACTCAAGCCCTGTAAAACTGCAGTGAGACCTCCCCACTCCTATACTCAAATCCCCTCGCTATGAAGGCCAACATATCATTTGCCTTCTTCACCGCCTGCTGTACCTGCATGCCAACTTTCAATGACTGATGTACCATGACGCCCAGGCCCCGTTGCACCTCCCCTTTTCCTAATCTTCCGCCATTCAGATTATATTCTGCATTCGTGTTTTTGTCATCAAAGTGGATAACCTCACATTTATCCACATTATGCTGCATCTGCCACTCATTTTCCCACACACCTAATCTGTCCAATTCACCGTGCAGCCTTTCAGCGCCCTCCTCACAGCTCACACCGCCACCCAGTTTAGTGTCATCTGCAAACTTGGAGATATTATGCTCAATTCGTTCATCCAAATCATTCATGTATATTGTAATAGCTGGGGCCCCAGCACTGAGCCCTGCGGCACCTCACTAGTCACTGCCTGCCATTCTGAAAAGGACCCGTTTATCCCGACTCTCTGCTTCCTGTCTGCCAACCAGTTCTCTATCTATGTCAGTACATTACCCCCAATATCATGCGCTTTAATTTTGCACACCAATCTCTTGTGTGGGACCTTGTGAAAAACCTTTTGAAAGTCCAAATACACGACATCCACCGGTTCTCCCTTGTCCACTCTACCAGTTACATACTCAAAAAATTCTAGAAGATTTGTCAAGCAATATTTCCCTTTCATAAATCCATGCTGACTTGGACCGATCCCATCACTGCTTTCCAAATGTGCTGCTATTTTATCTTTAATAATTGATTCCAACATTTTCTTCATTACTGATGTCAGGCTAACCGGTCTATAATTACCTGTTGTCTCTCTCCCTCTTAAAAAGTGATGTTACATTAGCTACCCTCCAGTCCATAGGAACTGATCCAGATTTGATAGACTTCTGGAAAATGATCACCAATGTATCCACTATTTCTACGCTACTAATTACTTTGGGTTGAAGACTATCAGACCCCGCAGATTGATCGGCCTTCAATCCCATCAATTTCCCTAACTCAATGTCCCGCCTAATAAGGATTTCATTCAGTTCCTCCTTCTCACTGGACCATTGGACCTTAGTATTTCCGGAAGTTTATTTGTGTTTCCTTCGTGAAGATATAACCAAAGTATTTGTTTAACTGGTCCACCATTTCTTTGTTCCCCATTATAAATTGACCTGAATCTGAATTCAAGGGATCAACGATTGTTTTCACTAATCTTTTTCACTTCACATATCTATAGAAGCTTTTGCAGTCAGTTATTATGTTCCCAGCAAGCTCTATTTTCCCCCTCCTAATTAAACCCTTTGTCCGCCTCTGCTTTGTTATAAAATTCTCCCAGTCCTCAGGTTTGCTGCTTTTGCTGGCCAATATATATGCCTCTTCCTTGGATTTAACAGTATCCTTAATTTCCGTTGTTCGCCACGGTTGAGCCACCTTCCCGGTTTTATTTTTACTCCAGACAGGTATGTACAATTGTTGAAGTTCATCCATGCAATCTTTAAATGTTTGCCATTACCTATCCACCGTCAACTCTTTAAGTATCACTCGCCAGTTTATTCTAGCCAATTCACGTCTCATACCATCGAAGTTACCTTTCCTTAAGTTCAGGAATCATAAAGGCCAACATACTATTTGCTTTCTTAATTGCTTGCTGTACCTGCAGGTCAATTTAGTGTTACTGGTTTAGTTTAAAGATGCTGAGTAGCTTTATTGTTGCTGGTTTAGATTATAGATATTTGTTTAATTTGTTGGCGCTGGTTTCCTTTATAGATATTGGATTGTATTATCTTTGCTGGTTTAGATTATAGATACTGGTTGACTTTATTGCTGCTGGTTTAGTTCACAGATTCATAGAAACACAGAAATGTACAGCAAGGAAGGAGTATATTTCAGCCCATCATGTCCGTGCCGGCCAGCAAGAGGCTACCCAGACAAATCCCACTTTCAAGCTCTAGGTGCGTAGCCCTGCAGATTACAGCCCTTCGAAAGCATATCAAAGTATATTTAAATGTGGTGCGGGTTTCCGACTCTTCCACTCTTTCAGCCAGTGAGTTCCAGACATTCACAACCATCTGGGTGAAGGAATTTCCCCTCAATTCCACTCTAACCCTTCTGCCAATTACTTTAACTTCATGCCCTCTTATTGTTGACCCCTCTGCTAATGGAAATAGTCCCTTTCTATACACTATATCGAGGCCCCTCATAATTTAAACAACCTCAATGAGGTCTCCCAGTAGCCTCATCTGTTCAAAGGAAAACAAACCCAGCCTATCCGATTTTTCCTCCGAGCTAAGATTCTCCACTCCCGGCAACATCCTCGTAAATCTCCCCTGTACCCTCTCTAGTGTAATCACATCCTTCCTCTAATGTGGTGACCAGAATTGCACACAGCACTCCAGCTGTGGCCTAACCAGTGTTTCATACCGTTCAAGCATAATTACCCACACCCCAGCGTCCTCAACCATGCTCTTGTATTCTATCCTCGGCTAATAAATGCAAGCATTCCGTATGCCATATTAGCCACCTTATCTGTCTGGCCTGCTACTTTCTGGAATCTGTGGACATACAATCCAAGGTCCCTTTGTTCCTCTACACTTCTTACTGTTACCATTTAATTTTTATTCTCTTTCCTTGCTAGCCCTCCCCAAGTGCAATACATCACATTTCTCTGGATTAAATTCTATTTGCCACTGTTCTGCCCACCTGATCAATTGATTCAGATCTTCCTGTAGTCTGCAGCTCTCTTCTTCATTATCAACGACACAGCCAATTGTAGTATCATCTGCAAACTTCTTAATCATGCGCCCTATATTCAAGACTAGATCACTGATGTTTATCACAAAAAGCAGGGGACCTAGTACTGAGCCCTGGGAGCCCCATTGAAAACATCCTTCTATTCACAAAAACATCCATCAACCATTAACATTTGCTTCCTGCCTTTGAACCAATTTTGTATCCCAACTTCTCACTTTGGCCTGGATCCGATGGGCTTTTACTTTCGTGACCAGTCTGCCCCATACTAGGAACCAGTCTGGTTCACCTTTGTTGAATTTCCTCTATGGCAAGTATATCCTTCCTTTAGTAAGCTGGACACAACACTACAGGTGTTGACTCACCAATGCCCTATATAATTGCAATAAGATATCTTTACTCTATACTCAAATCCTTTTGTAATAACGGCCAACATACCATTTTATTTCTTAATTGCTTGCTGTACCTTCATGTTACCTTTCAGTGATTCGTGTACAAGGACACCCAGGTCTCTCTGAGCAACATTTCCCAATCTCTCAGCATTTAAAAAAATCTTCAGCTTTTGGATTTTTCCTGCCAAAGTGGATAAATTCACATTTCTCCACAGTCTCTGCCATTTGCTCTGATCTTGCCCACTCACATAGCCGATCTATATCTCCATGAATCCTCTTTGCATCCTCCTCACAACTTGCATTCCCACCTAGCTTTGTATCATCAGTGAACTTAGATATATAACATTTGGCACCCTCATCCAAAATCATTGATATTGATTGTAAATATCTGAAACCTAAACCCTAAGCACTGATCATTGTAATACCTTACTTGTTATTGCCTGACAACCCGAAAATGATGTTTATTCCTACTCTGTGTATTCTGTCCATTAACCATTCCTCGGTTAATGCTAATATATTATGCCCAATCCCATGAGCTCTAAAGTTGTTTAATAACCTCTTGTGTGGCGCCTTAGCGAAAGCCTTCTGAAAATCAAATAAACCACCCTTATCTATTCTGCTATTTAAAACCTCAGAAAGTCTAACATATTCGGCAAACAAGATTACCCATTAATAAATATGTGTTGAATCTGCCCAATACTATTACTATTTTCTAAGTGCCCAGCTAACACGTCCTTAATAATAGATTCTACCATTTTCCCTATTACTGGTGTCATTCTAACTGGTCTGTAGCTCCCCGTTTTCTCTCTCGCTCCATTCCTAAATAGCGGTGTTACATTTGGTAACTTCCAATCTGCAGGAACTGTTATAGAATCTATGGAATTTGAAAAATGACAGCCAATGCATCCACATTCTTTATAACCAGCGCTTCCAAAACCTAGGATGTAGGCCAACAGGTCCAGGGGATGTATTGACTTTCAGTCCCATTAATTTCACCAGTATTATTTTTTTACAAATACTAATTTCTTTCAGTTACTCATTCTCGCTAGACCATTGGTTCTTTGCCATTTCTGTGAGGTTTCTTGCACCTTCTTCATGAAGGCAGATACAAAATATTTGTTGATTTTGTAGTATTCTCTATTATAATTGCTCCTGTCTCAGCTTCCAAGGGACCCACATTTACTTCCTCTAATTTTTTCCTTTTGCATACTTATAAAGCTTTTAGTCTCTTTTCATTGTTTTTGATAGTTAGCTCTCATATTATATTTTCCCTTTCTTCATAAATGTATTGGTCCTCCTTTGCTGTATTCTAAAATCCCCCCCAATCCGAATGCTTACTCCACCTTTTGGCAACATTCGAAGTTTCTTCCTTTGTTCTAATAATACCTTTGCTTGTCTTTTTAGCCAAGGTTGGGCCACTTTTCCTGTCTGCTTTTTGTGCCTTAAAGGAATGTATATTTCTTGTTAATTATGTATTGATTCTTTAAATGGTAGCATTGCTTGTCGACCATCATAACTCTTAATGTAGTTTCTCAACATACTGTAGCCAACCCATCGCTCATAACTACGTAGTTGCTTTTTTACATTAAAGACCCAAGTTTCGGATTGAACAAAATCACGTTCAAAATCACTTTGTCCCTCCCTCCACGCCTCTCTAACTCTCACACTCTATTGCTGCATTTCTCTTCCGTCTGTATCTCTCTGTTTCTCTGGCTCTGACTCTCGCTTTCATGGCTTGCCCCACCCCCCACCCCCCCCACCCCCCCCCCCCCCCCCACCGCCCAGTTTGCATATTTTTTTTTCTATCTCTCCGTCTGCCCATTCCCTTCGTGTCTCTTTCTCTATTTGTTTATCTCTATCAGTCTAAGTCTCTTTGCCCCCTCTTTTTCTCTCAATATCTCTCTCAACATCTCTCTCAATGTCTTTCTCTCTGATTCTCTCCTTCTCTATCTCGCTCAATGACTCTCATAATTGTTCAGGGTGACGAGGAGTTTATTGGCCCATTTCGTAGTGGCAGCGAAACAGTTAAAATATGCACAGAGCAACCTGTTAATTCAAAGAATAGTTAATTAATTCATGGCTCCATTTACATTCAGTTCACCATAGGCCATCCCTTAAAATCGAGCTTGACTTCCCTCCACTCTAAAAGTGAGTTCTCACGTGATTGTACAGTTCAATACGGGAATTACAGTCTCTGTCACAGGTGGGACAGACAGTCCTTGAAGGAAAGGGTGCGTCGGGAGTCTGGTTTGCCGCGTGGTCCTTCCGCTGCCTGCGCTTGTTTTCTGCATGCTCTCGACGACGAGACTCGAAGTGCTCAGCACAGTCCCAGATGCTCTTGCTCCACTCAGGGCGGTCTTTGGCCAGTGATTCCCAGGTGTCGGGGGGATGCTGCAATTTATCACTGAGGCTTTGAGGGTGTCCGTGAAATGCTTCCTCTGCGCACCAGGGGATCGCCTGCCGTGTAGGAGTTCCGAATAGAGTGCTTGCTGTGGGGGTCTTGAGTCGGGCATGCGGACAATTACTGACTAATGATAACATATTTTATAATTTCCAGCCCTGCAGTAAAGAACACGCAGATCAAAGTTAAACAAGAGAATATAATTATTGATGGAAAAGTGAATAATTTCTGCTCTAAAATTATACTCGGTGATGTGGGCAGTCGTTCTATTTCAGATTGGACAGGACTGTTATAAAACATAATAAATTACTGTATGTGTAAAACAACTGAAAAACGGTTTCAATATTCTGAAACTCAATCTAACAGAAGAATGTTTCTGAACAAGAAAAGACCATTGTCCCTAAAAGCCTGTCCCGGTTAGAGAGATGCACCACCAACCGCTCCTGCCAGTTTATCCACAGAAACATGTTCAATTATCTGTGGACGCAATTTACACTGACCCTTTAGTGTCCTTCCCTGATATCTAATACCCCACTCTATTATGCTCCGGATGAACAATATCACCTGACTTCATTCTCAGTCCTCACTTCACAATCTCAGCTGATCCGTTATTAAATCATGTTGTTATTTGCGGGTTTGTTTCCCGCATTCATTTTATGAACTCCCTTCAAAATATAGATCAATAATTCAACATCATTTGTCTCATCGCGCAACAATACAAATCCAACTCTCACAGCCTTTCCTCTGTCGATATTCTTGGCACACACAATATTTTTGATTCTTCTTTGTAACTTCAATGTTGTAAAAACAGTTTTCCTATAGTCAGACAGTTAGAAGTGCACACACTACCCCAGATAACACAATCTGATAAAATAACAGTGATACCCTGACTATTCACAGTCTGGCCCTCTCCCAGTGTACACTATTCCCCAGATAGCCTGCCCACGTTCTAATACAGTAACAGTGTACCCTGACCATTCAGTCTGTCCCTCTCCCAGTACACAAAATACCCCATATAACCTGTCCACAGTCTGATACGGTAACAGTGGTACCCTGACCATTCACAGTCTGTCCCTCTCCCAGTGCCAACAGTACCCCAGATAACCTGCCTACAGTCTGATACAATAACAGGTGGACTCTGGTCTATTCACATTATGTCCCTCTCCTCGTGCATACATTACCCCAGATAACCTGACCACAGTCTGATACAGTAACCGTGGTACCCTGACCATTCACAGTCTGTCCCTCTCCCAGTGCACCCACTTGTCCAGATAACCTGCCCACAATCTGATACAGTAATTTTGGGACTCCTGACCATTCACACGCTGTCCCTCTCCCAGTGCCCACACTAAACCAGATAACCTGCCCACAATCTGATACAATAACAGTGGTACCCTGACAATTCACAATCTGTCCCTCACAGTGCACACAATAGCCAGATAACATGCCCAAAGTCTGATACAATAACACGGGGGACTCCGGGCTATTCACACTCCCTCTCTCTCCCAGTGCACACACACAATACCCCAGATAATCCGCCCCTGGTCTGATTCAGTAACAGTGGTACCCTGACCATTCACAGTCTGTCCCTCTCCCAGTGCACAGAGTGCCCCAGATAATCTGTCCATAATCTGATACAATAACAGGGGGATTCCGGTCTATTCACAGTCTGTCCCTCTCCCAGTGCCCACACTAAACCAGATAACCTGCCCACAGTCTGATACAATAACACTGGTACCCTGACCATTCACAGAATGTTCCTCTCCCAGTGCACACACTACCCCAGATAACCTGCCCACGGTCTGATACAGTAACGGTGCTACCGTGACCATTCACAGTCTGTCCCTCTCCCACTGCACACACTACCCCAGATAACCTGCCCACGGTCTGATACAGTAACAGTGGTACCCTTACCATTCACTACCACTGGAGTCCACTACCACTGAACCGTCTCAAACATCACAGGAGGATGAAGAAGAAGAGGAGTCACTGCAGACTCCTGCTGCTGTGCATCAGCAGGAGCAGGAGTAGGAGGAGTTGGAAGAAGAAGATATTTTTTTGGTGGCGGAGGAACAACCTGCGGCCATCTCGGTAGAGATGGATGAAGCACTGGGACCAAGCAGTGTGCAGGTAGTGATGCCAAGATGCGTCATATTGCAATCGGCGACCCCACGGAGGTCCGCTCAACATGGCAAGCAATCGCCTACCATGGAGGGCCAGACAGAGAGCTTGATTTTCCTGTGCAGGGAGACGGTCGCGATAGGTTATGACCTTCTCCAGGGGTTTTCAGGATTCTCTGCGAACTGAATCCAGTTCCCTGCAAACTGTAGCCAGTTCCCAGCAACCTGGAGTGAGTTCTGCGAGAACTTCTCGAACTGATCTTCTGAGCAGTCACAGACTGCAAGGGAGACCTTGGAGGCTGTTCAGCAGCTGACAGCCGCAACCAATGCCCATGCGTTGCTGGCTGGAAACGAAGCTGCACCCCAAGGTGTCATGTCTGCTTGCAGCAAGACACCGAGCACGCAAGCGAGTATGGAGGGCACAGTTGCTCCTGACTTGGAAGTAGAGCATCAGGCTTCCGCTTCCTCTCCATCACCTCCAGCACAGCAGGAAGTCTTGCTGTCCCACTCTGCACGACGTCTTGGTGTCAGTCTGCATAGACCATTACAGATGGGTGGGGTGCGACCAGGAGTTGGGGCTGACCTGTTGTTGGTATTGGTTAATTGTTACTTGTTAATTGTTAACATTTTGTATTTGAGGGAAGGGTGGGTTGATGCGAAGGGTAGGGGGCGGGAAATATGGAGGGATAGTTTTTCAATTTTTATTTGCGCTTTGTTAATTTTAAAAAAATCTTTAATTCAATACATTGTGTGTGTCTTCTCTCTTAGTTATCAACTATACAGATGTTATTCCATATCTGAGCATCCTATTAATGTACAAGTACTTTAGTAAAACCTTCTATTAATTATATTATATAAAAGCTATTCACTAAACACCTATGTAAACCTTTTCACTAAAAACAATGTAATAATACCGATATGAAAAATTACAGCTCTCATCCTCATTAAATTCTATTATATAAAACCTAATTATATAAAACCAAACGTAATCATAACTATATGAAAACTTACAGCTCTCAGTAAATTATACTATTAATAAAAATAACGTAATAATACCTATTTATATTCCCTAACTCAATATTCTGAGCACAACGCTAATTGAATCACAACTAATCCTCTACCCTTCCATTGAAGTCAAAATGGCGTCCGAGATACCCATTTTCCTTCTCTTAGATCCAGAAAAAGCAACTATTTTTCAGCACTGTTGTGGGCCTTACATCGGCCCAGCGAAGTGCATGCCAAGTGCTGAAACTTAGGATGGGCCTTGTGTGAGCTATAATTTCGGCGATCTTCTCTGCGATCAAAGTGGAAACGTTTCTAACTTGTCTATTTCGCCTTCTTTCTGATATGGAATAGCACAATCCCACAGCAGATTCTTCTACTATCAGACAGTCCTCGAAGGAGTGTTCAATCAAATCCGCATGGCATCAAGTTGCATGTAATGCCTTTTTGCACACATGACATGAAATGCACAGTCAGAACGCACATCACGTTTGCACTCGCTATCGCTCTTATACACAAACTCGCAAACAAACTAAAATTCCTGCATCCTCCAAAGGCATCTTTTCAAATTTGACATTTGAAATCCGGGTCAGAAAGCACATCTTTTTTAATCAGACACAGAATGATCCAGGACTGACAGCACATCATTTTAAACAGACAGAGAATGATCCCGGACAGGCAGCACAGCGCCTGAAAAGGGAAATGGAAACAGAATGAATAACAACAGAAAATTCTGTAAAACTCATCAGGTCGTGCAGATTCCATGGATGAATAAGCCGGTTTGAAGTTCAGTTGGATGATCATTCCGCTCTTTAAAGAGAAAGTTGAAAATTACAGATTATTTCAACAACAGCAGCGCCTGGAAAAAATAGGCAGCGAGAAAGGACAAAAGGGAAGGTCTGTAATACAGTGGAATGATTAAATAATAAATGGCACAATGGGAAAACGCAAAGTGGTTGGTAATCGGGCAATAAAGTAACACAGGATGGTCCAGAGGAGTTGTTAGTGGAAACAGCAGAACCATTAGCATCATCTGCTGTCCCAGACAATGGGAGCGGTGCTTATGATCCGAGTTGTTGAACGTACTGCTGAGGCCTGAAGACTATAAAATGCCGAATCGAAAGATAGTTTGCAGAAACGTTTTAATCAGACCAGGTAGCTTGGCCACCACGGATTGATTTCCTGTACAGCTTGAATTCGGGAACCAAGGGATTAATTCAAAAGCCAGTTTCTCACATCTTTTCTGCGCTACAGAAAGAATGACACAATCATATTCAGGGTAGAGTGTGTTTCACCTTGACGTACAGATTGATGCTGAATGTATGTTTATCCGAACTGAAGTGGGCTCATGCGTGCAGCAAGGAAGATATACTGATCAATTTTAACTGGAATTGAACACGGATTTATGGTTGTCCAATGAGACACAGAGCCGAGTACATCTGAGAACTTTAACTTTACTCAGTAGGGTGAATTTCACTTTGCTCCGTGAAAGTCTGGGATTTGGACGCTGTGGGAAGAAGGTGGGAAATCACAAGTTTTAATTTGAAATATTTCTGTTTTCTCGCATGTCGACCGGCTGTGAGAAGCGGAACTTTGATTAAAAGATGGCGGGGCTCATCTGGGATTTTAACCCAAGACCTCTCGCATTTCAGCTGTGAAGATCCCAAAGCGAGAACCATAACCCTAGACCAACGATCCGCCGACAGTAGACAGCGTGGCTCTCAGTTTCTAACGGTAGTGGGAAAGCAATTCGGCCCATCGTGCCATTGTTATGTATCTGAGAGTGCTATCTAATTAGTTCCCCTCTCCATAGCCCTTATCATGTTTTCCCTTTGATGAATATGTTATTAATTTGAGACAGGACATGACCAACGTGCAGCACCCTTGATCATAAATCTGAATTTGCAATGAGTTGTAATTGACAAAACAGCCAGAAGCGCAAAATCTGTAACACAATACCGACGAGGATTTAATTCGAAACCAACCGTGCAAAGCACAATGTATTAGCAGTCGATCGGCCTAACCTCTCGGCCACCTCGTCTCCCATTCGGATCAAAGTCGGCCACTCAATCTCCTGCCTTTGGCACCCAAACAGAAATAACCTGCAAGAATGTTCTCTTCGCCACTTGTCCTGCCCGAGCAAGCAGATCGACAATCTTGAAAATATGTCATCAGCTTCGTGAAGCAAATTTTACTTCAGGTGAGTGACTGTGCGACATGTTTGGGTTGGAGTCAGGTTCACAACAGGGAATATAACATTTCCCGCAGCGATTTAATTGGCCGCAGCAGGACTCAAACCTGTAATTTTCTGATAACGTCGCAGATAGAAACAAAGTCAGACGCCTTATCTATTAGGCCACGCGGCTGCTGCCAGCAGCGCAAATTTGTTGTGAATATTGGGAGCAAATTCGGGACAACAGCTTTGTCAAGGAGTGCATTTAGTAAAAGATGACCATATTTCGAGTATATGAACAGATGCGCTGCGATCTGGGTTACACGAGCGCAGCCAACCCCAATGTAACTTGGAACACAACAGTTTAACAATTCGGTCATCACAGCTGAAATTCCACTCTTTTTAAAAATATACAGGATGATCCGTGATTATTAGAAAATTCGTCTTAAAGGGACAGATTATGAACCGGAACTGACAACCATCCCTTTTAAGCAGACACAGAATGATCCGGGACTGTAAGCAAATCCCTTTTACACAGATGCAGGATGATCCTGGACTGGCAGCACATCCCTTTTAAAAGAATGAAATGAGATTCCCATCATCCCTGAAGGCAATTGTGCAGTTCGTGATTGAGTGTGGAGCTCAGGACCACGCGGGGCTGAGACGGTTATTGAAGTCCCAGGTGGTAGACAGGCAGGAAGGTGGGTGGGAAGTAAAACCAACCCAGAAAGAAGCAAATTAAAATATATATATAGAAACATAGAAAATAGGTGCAGGAGCAGGCCATTCAGCCCTTCTAGCCTGCACCGCCATTCAATGAGTTCATGGCTGAACATGAAACTTCAGTACCCACTTCCTGCTTTCACGCCATACCCCTTGATCCCCCGAGTAGTAAGGACTTCATCTAACTCCCTTTTGAATATATTTAGTGAATTGGCCTCAACTACTTCCTGTGGTAGAGAATTCCACAGGTTCACCACTCTCTGGGTGAAGAGGTTTCTCCTTATCTCGGTCCTAAATGGCTTACCCCTTATCCTTAGACTGTGACCCCTGGTTCTGGACTTCCCTAACATTGGGAACATTCTTCCTGCATTCAACCTGTCCAAACCCGTCAGAATTTTAAACGTTTTTATGAGGTCCCCTCTCACTCTTCTGAACTCCAGTGAATACAAGCCCAGTTGATCCAGTCTTTCTTGATAGGTCAGTCCCACCATCCCGGGAATCAGTCTGGTGAATCTTCGCTGCACTCCCTCAATAGCAAGTATGTCCTTCCTCAAGTTAGGAGACCAAAACTGTACACAATACTCCAGGTGTGGCCTCACCAAGGCCCTGTACAACTGTAGCAACACCTCCCTGCCCCTGTACTCAAATCCCCTCGCTATGAAGGCCAACATGCCATTTGCTTTCTTAACCGCCTGCTGTACCTGCATGCCAACCTTCAATGACTGATGTACCATGACACCCAGGTCTCGTTGCACCTTCCCTTTTCCTAATCTGTCACCATTCAGATAATAGTCTGTCTCTCTGTTTTTACCACCAAAGTGGATAACCTCACATTTATCCACATTATACTTCATCTGCCACGCATTTGCCCACTCACCTAACCTATCCAAGTCACTCTGTAGCCTCATAGCATCCTCCTCGCAGCTCACACTGCCACCCAACTTAGTGTCATCCGCAAATTTGGAGATGCTACATTTAATCCCCTCGTCTAAATCATTAATGTACAATGTAAACAGCTGGGGCCCCAGCACAGAACCCTGCGGTACCCCACTAGTCACTGCCTGCCATTCCGAAAAGTACCCATTTACTCCTACTCTTTGCTTCCTGTCTGACAACCAGTTTCAATCCACGTCAGCACACTACCCCCAATCCCATGTGCTTTAACTTTGCACATTAATTTCCTGTGTGGGACCTTGTCGAAAGCCTTCTGAAAGTCCAAATATACCACATCAACTGGTACTCCTTTGTCCACTTTATTGGAAACATCCTCAAAAAATTCCAGAAGATTTGTCAAGCATGATCTCCCTTTCACAAATCCATGCTGACTTGGACCTATCATGTCACCATTTTCCAAATGCGCTGCTATGACATCCTTAATAATTGATTCCAGCATTTTACCCACTACTGAGGTCAGGCTGACCGGTCTATAATTCCCTGCTTTCTCTCTCCCTCCTTTTTTAAAAAGTGGGGTTACATTGGCTACCCTCCACTCTATAGGAACTGATCCAGAGTCAATGGAATGTTGGAAAATGACTGTCAATGCATCCGCTATTTCCAAGGCCACCTCCTTAATTACTCTGGGATGCAGTCCATCAGGCCCTGGGGATTTATCGGCCTTCAATCCCATCAATTTCCCCAACACAATTTCCCGACTAATAAAGATTTCCCTCAGTTCCTCCTCCTTAATAGACCCTCTGACCACTTTTATATCCGGAAGGTTGTTTGTGTCCTCCTTAGTGAATACTGAACCAAAGTACTTGTTCAATTGGTCTGCCATTTCTTTGTTCCTCGTTATGACTTCCCCTGATTCTGACTGCAGGGGACCTACGTTTGTCTTTACTAACCTTTTTCTCTTTACATACCTATAGAAACTTTTGCAATCCGCCTTAATGTTCCCTGCAAACTTCTTCTCGTACTCCATTTTCCCTGCCCTAATCAAACCCTTTGTCCTCCTCTGCTGAGTTCTAAATTTCTCCCAGTCCCCAGGTTCGCTGCTATTTCTGGCCAATTTGTATGCCATTTCCTTGGCTTTAATACTATCCCTGATTTCCCTAGATAGCCACGGTTGAGCCACCTTTCCTTTTTTATTTTTACGCCAGACAGGAATGTACAATTGTTGTAATTCATCCATGCGGTCTCTAAATGTCTGCCATTGCCCATCCACAGTCAACCCCTTAAGTATCATTAGCCAATCTATCTTAGCCAATTCATGCCTCATACCTTCAAAGTTACCCTTCTTTAAGTTCTGGACCATGGTCTCTGAATTAACTATTTCATTCTCCATCCCAATGCAGAATTCCACCATATTATGGTCACTCTTCCCCAAGGGGCCTCGCACAATGAGATTGCTAATTAATCCTCTCTCATTACACAACACCCAGTCTAAGATGGCCTCCCCCCTAGTTGGTTCCTCGACATATTGGTCTAGAAAACCATCCCTTATGCATTCCAGGAAATCCTCCTCCACCGTATTGCTTCCAGTTTGGCTAGCCCAATCTATGTGCATATTAAAGTCACCCATTATAACTGCTGCACCTTTATTGCATGCATTCCTAATTTCCTGTTTGATGCCCTCCCCAACATCACTACTACTGTTTGGAGGTCTGTACACAACTCCCACTAACGATTTTTGCCCTTTAGTGTTCTGCAGCTCTACCCATATAGATTCCACATCATCCAAGCTATTGTCTTTCCTAACTATTGCATTAATCTCCTCTTTAACCAGCAATGCTACCCCACCTCCTTTTCCTTTTATTCTATCCTTCCTGAATGTTGAATACCCCTGGATGTTGAGTTCCCAGCCCTGATCATCCTGGAGCCACGTCTCCGTAATCCCAATCACATCATATTTGTTAACATCTATTTGCGCAGTTAATTCATCCACCTTATTGTGGATACTCCTTGCATTAAGACACAAAGCCTTCAGGCTTGCTTTTTTAACACCCTTTGTCCTTTTAGAATTTTGCTGTACAGTGGCCCTTTTTGTTCTTTACCTTGGGTTTCTCTGCACTCCACTTTTCCTCATCTCCTTTCTGTCTTTTGCTTTTGCCTCCTTTTTGTCTCCCTCTGTCTCCCTGCATAGGTTCCCATCCCCCTGCAATATTAGTTTAACTCCTCCCCAACAGCACTAGCAAACACTCCCCCTAGGACATTGGTTCCAGACCTGCCCAGGTGCAGACCGTCCGGTTTGTACTGGTCCCACCTCCCCCAGAACCGGTTCCAATGCCCCAAGAATTTGAATCCCTCCCTGCTGCACCACTGCTCAAGCCATGTATTCATCTGCGCTATCCTGCGATTCCTACTCTGACTAGCACGTGGCACTGGTAGCAATCCCGAGATTACTACTTTTGAGGTCCTACTTTTTAATTTAGCTCCTAGCTCCTTAAATTCTTTTCGTAGGACCTCATCCCTTTTTTTACCTATGTCGTTGGTATCAATGTGCACCACGACAACTGGCTGTTCTCCCTCCCATTTCAGAATGTCCTGCACCCGCTCCGAGACATCCTTGACCCTTGCACCAGGGAGGCAACATACCATCCTGGAGTCTCGGTTGCGTCCGCAGAAACGCCTATCTATTCCCCTCACCATCGAATCCCCTATCACTATCGCGCTCCCACTCTTTTTCCTGCCCTCCTTTGCAGCAGAGCCACCTACGGTGCCATGAACGTGGCTGCTGCTGCCCTCCCCTGATGAGTCATCCTCCCCAACAGTACTCAAAGCAGTGTATCTGTTTTGCAGGGGGATGACCACAGGGGACCCCTGCACTATCTTTCTTGCACTGCTCTTCCTGCTGGTCTTCCATTCCCTATCTGGCTGTGGACCCTTCTCCTGCGGTAAGACCAACTCACTACACGTGATTCTCACGTCATTCTCAGCATCGTGGATGCTCCAGAGTGAATCCACCCTCAGCTCCAATTCTGCAACGCGGACCGTCAAGAGCTCGAGGCGGATACACTTCCTACACACGTAGCGCCCAGGGACACCGGAAGTGTCCCCGAGTTCCCACATGGTACAGGAGGAGCATATCACATGGCCGAGCTCTCCTGCCATGGCTTAACCTTAGATACCCTTAAATTGGTAATAACAATGTTACAGTTCACTTACTGATATAAAAAAGAAAAGAAAAGCTACTCACCAATCACCAGCCAATCACTTACCCCATTGGCTGTGACGTCACTTTTTGATTACTTTCTACTTCTATTTTGCTTTCTCTCCCGCTGTAGCTGCACCGGTATGCTTTTGACAGGTCGCTCCCCTCTCACCAACTGCCGCTGGCTCTCGATCTCCCGCTGGGCTTTTGACAGGTCGCTCCCCTCTCACCAACTGCCGCTGGCTCTCGATCTCCCGCTGGGCTTTTGACAGGTCGCTCCCCTCTCACCAACTAATATATATATTAGTTTTTTAATAGAAATAAATTTTAATTTTATTTTCAAAAAATTGAATTGATTTGTTTTAAATTAATAAATAATAACTTAATAACCTATATATATATATTGATTGAACTTAGCCTGTGTGTCTGGATGGGTAGCATTGGAAATCAGGGGGGAGCAGCCAGTAAATACCCACACACAAAATAAGACCGTATTGGAAGACAAGCCACGAGGGAAGATTTGGGCTGCAAAAGCGAAATTATAAAGTGGCGTGTGTCTTTCTGCTATTTTTCAGTTGTGCAATGTCACTATCCGACAGCAGCTGCTTGTTTTGCAAAAGAGGTCAAAAGTAATAGAGCCTAGTGCAGGCAGAATAGAAAAAGCACACTGATTGTGACAGTTAAAAAGAAGGGATGAATACTTTGTATATAAGTATACATATGTATAGATTTAAATATATATATATATATATGGTCATGTCTTGTCTTCTATTGATTTGATTTGAATTTGAAAATAAAGGGGAGGAGGTCATCATGTCACACAGCCCACACACAAGCCCTGGCTGAAATTGCTATGTTTCTAATTTGTGTATTTTTCCTTCTTTCGGAAGTGGAATGGCAAGATCCCACAGCAGATTCTTCTACAGTCAGATAGTCTTCGAAGGAGTGTTCAATCATATCAGCATGGCATCAACTTGCATGTAATGCCTTTTTTCACGCATGCCATGAAATGTGCAGTAAGATCAAACAGCACGTTTGCACTCTCTCTTACACAAAATCACAAACAAACATAAATTCCTGCATCCTCCTAAGGCAGTTTTATGAAGTTTGATATTTGAAATACGCAGCAGACAGCACATCCCTTTAAAACAGATACCTAATGCTGCAGAACTGGTAGCACATCCCTTTTAGACAGATTCAGAATGATCCGGGACTGAAAGCAAATCTTTTTGAAAACAGACACAGATTAATCCTGGACTGACAGCACATCCGTTTTAGACAGACACAGTATTATCCGGGACCTCTCGTATTTCAATTGCGAGAATCCCAAGGAGAGAACTATACCCCTCGACCAATGAGCCGTCGAAAGTAAAGCGCGCAACCGATTAAGTAAAAATCCTCATATTCTGAGGGAAGTGAGGAAAGCTTATCGGGCCTGTGCTGTGTCTCTGAGAGCGCTATTTAATTAGTCGCCCTCGCCATAGTTTTATTAATGGCTCTCCATTGAAGATTATAGTAGTAAATTGATTCATGACATTACCTAAGTGCAGCATGCTTGACAGTAAAATATGAATTTGGACATGAGGTTTATGGTGATTTACAAAACGACCAGAGGTATCAACGTTTAAAAAAGTTAATGGGATTCAAACCACGCGTGCAGAGAACAATTGATCAGCAAGCCATCGCCTTAACCTCTCGGCCACCGCGTCTCCGGTCTGCAGCACCCTCAACAATTCCATTTCCTGCTTTTTGCTTCCAAACAGAAATGATCTGCAATAAAGTTCCCTTCACCGCTTGTCCTGCCCGTGCAACCAGATCGACAATGCTGAAAATGTGCCATCAGCTTCGTAAAGCAAACGGCATTCATTTACTTCAGATGAGTGACTCGAAGGCATAGTTGCTTTTGAGACAGAGTCACAACAGAGAATATAACATTTTGCACAGAGAGTTAATTGATCGCGGCACGACTCGAACCAGCAATCCTTTGATAACGTCGCGATAGAAATAGAAAGCGGGTGCCTTATTCATTAGGCCACGCGGCCGTTGCCGCCTGAAAAAAAATTGTTGTTGGCTATATTGGGAGCAAATTCGGGGCAATAGCTATATCAAGGAGTGGATTTAGGAACATGTGAGCATATTTCGAATATATGAACAGATGCGTGCGATCTGGGTGCTCACCGGCGCAGTAACCCCAATGTTAGTTGGAACATAACAGATTAACAATTCGGTCAATACAGCTGAAATCCCACTCCTTTTAATAATATACAGGATGATCCGGGATTATGAGAATATCCGTCTTAAAGGGACAGATTATGAACCGGAATTGACAACCATCCCTTTTAAACAGAATCATCCGCGATTGCAAGCACATCCCTTTAACACAGATGTAGGTTGATCGCTGACTGACAGCGCATACCTTTCAAAAGAATAATGTGAGATTTCCTGAAGGCAATTGTGCAGTGCGTGAGTGAGCGTTGGGCTCAGGACCTCGCGGGGCTGGGAAGGTTATTGAAGTCCCTGGTGATAGACAGGCAGGAAGGAGGGTGGGAAATAAAACCAACCCAGAAAAAAGCCAATTAAAAAAATATATATATTTAAAATTTAAAAAAAAATACATTTAAATTTTATTTTTAAAACATTGAATTTGATTTGTTTTAAATAAATAAATCATTAATTAATAATCTATATAGTTTTTGATTGAACGAAAGCTATGTGTGTGGATGGATTATATTGGAAATCAGGGTGTGCAGTCTGTAAATACCCAAACTCATTAAGCCCATGGTGGAAGACAAGCCACAAGGGAAGATTTGGGCTGCAATGTCGATATTTTAAAGTGGCGTGTGTCTTTCTGCTGTTTTTCAGATTTGCGATGGCAGGATCCGACAGCAGCTGCTTGTGCTGTGAAAGAGGTCAAAAGCAATAGAGCCCAGTGCAGGCAGAACAGAAAAAGCACATTTAATGTGACAGTGAAAAAACAGGAATGTCTACATTGTATATATATATATAAAGACAGTCAGTCAGTCAGTAAGTCATATCTTGTCTTGATTTGATCCCACGGCTGATTATTCGACTGTCAGACAGTCCTCGAAGGAGTGTTCATTCAAATCCGTATGGTTTCAAGTTGCATGTAATGCCTTTTTTCACACATGACATGACATGCATAGTAAGATCGTACAGCACGTTTGCACTCTCTCTATCTCTCACACACACAAATTCATAAACAAACTCAAATTCCTCCACCCTCCAAAGGCAGTTTTTGAAATTTGAAATTCGAAATCCGGGACTGATAGCAAATCCCTTTTAAACAGACAAAGAATGCTCCAGGACTGACAGCACTGATCCTTAAAAAGGGATATGGAAACAGAATGAATAAAAGCAGAAAATTGTTAAGCTCAGCAGTTCGTGCAGATTCCGTGGATGAAGAACCCGATGTCCCATTCAGTCAGATGATCATTCCGATCTTTTCGGAGAAAGTTAAAGATTACAGATTTTATCAAGAAGGACAACGCCTGGAAAAAAAATAGGCAGTGAGAAAGGACCAAAGGGAAGATCTGCGATACAGTGGAGAGCAGCAGTGATTAAATAATAAATGCATATAGGGAAATGGCAAAGTGAGTGGAAATCGGGCAATAAAGTAACAAAGGATGGTCCAGAGGATGGGTTAGTGGAAACAGCAGAACCATTACCAGAATCTGGTTCCCCAGACAATGGGAGCGGTGCTTATGATCCAATTTTTTGAACTTGCTGTTGAGAATGGAAGACTGTAAAATTCCTGATCTAAAGATAGTGCGCAAACCACTTTTAATCAGATCAGGCAGTTTCGCCACCCGGATTGATTTCCTGTACTGTTTAAATTCGGCAGCCATGGGACTAATTCAAAAGGCAGCTTCTCACATATTTTCAGCGCTAGAGAAAGCAGGACATGTAATATATATAATAACTCGATAGACTGAATACTGTAAACTAACACAGGTACAAATCTGGATTTATTAGGGCCCAAAATGATTACATTATATGATGGCTGGCCTTTTATACTTGCGCCGCACACATGTGCGTACCGCCTAATGACCTCCGACAGTGGCGCCACCTGGCGGTTAGTGACTCCAAGCATACATATATGACGATATCCCCATTTAGATATTAATAACAGTCTTTTTACAAATTGAGATGATCCTGGGCTTTCCGCTCACGAGTTGATCGTCTCAGTTCAACTCGAGCCTTGGGCGAGCGTTCTGAATCTGTTATAACTGGGGGCTGGGTAGCCGATCTGATGGGAGTGAAAATGACCATGTCAGGGATTGAAAGTCCAGATTCATTGTTGACAGCGGAGTCCTCTGATGACTGAGGGTAGTTTGGTTGGTCACTGATTGTGTCTTCCTCAGACTGTTCTGGTTCTTCCATGTGCCGCAGCTTTATCTGATCAACATGTGTCCTACATGGTTGCCCATTCTTGAGCTTGACAATAAACACTCTGTTCCCCTCCTTCGCCGTAACAGTACCAGTGATCCACTTAGACCTTAATTTAGTACATACACAGGATCGTTAACAGAAATGTCGCGTGACACAGCAGCTTGATCACGATATCACTGCTGACTTTGACGTCTGTATTCAACATGATCGTTCACTCAGGATGGACCAGAGAGAGCTTGGTCTTGAGATCTCTCTTCATGAATAGTTCGGCAGGGTGGACCTCGGTAAGCGTGTGGGATCTTGTCCTATAACTAAGCACTAGGCATGATAAGCGAGACTGCAGTGAACCTTGAGGTACATGTTTCATACTCTGCTTGATGGTTTGGACAGCACAATCTGCTTCACCATTTCATGAACTCTTGCAACTCCAGATTAGAGAAGCAAGATCTGCTGTCGGTTACAACGAAGTCGGGCAGACCATGGCAAACATGACACGAAGGTTCTCAATGGTAGCTGTAGATGCACTGGATGACATGATTATACATTCTATCCACTTGGAATATGCATCCACCACAACTAAAAATATATTTCCCAGAAAGGGACTTGCAAAGTCGGTGTGGATACTGGACCATGGTTTAGATGGCCACGACCACAGACTCAGCGGCGATTCCACTGGTGCTTTAATTAACTGCATGCAAGTGTTGCACTGATGCACACATGATTCCAGATCAGAGTCAATTCCAGGCCACCATACACGAGACCTGGCAATGGTTTTCATCATGACCATACCGGGATGAGTGCTATGTAGATCATGTACAAATTTCTCTCTCTCTTTCTTAGGCACAACAACACGATTACCCCACAGTAAACAATCTGACTGAATGGATAGTTCGTCTTTGCAACGGTTGTAAGGTTTCGTCATGTCACCCATTTGCTTCGGTATGGCAGACCAATCACCACTAAGGACACGACGTTTCAAAACCGATACGATCGGGTCCTGGCTGGTCCAGTTCTTAACTTGTTGAGCCGTGATAGGGGTGCCTTCACTTTCAAAAGCATCCATAACTAACAGTAGGTCTGCAGGTTGAGACGTCTCCACCTCCGGTATGGGCAACGGCAGATGGGTCACTGCATTGGCACAATTCTCGGTGCCAGGTCTATGGAGAATGACATAATCATAGGCAGATAATGTCAGCGCCCACCTCTGGATGCGGGATGATGCATTGGTATTTATACCTTTGTTTTCCGAAGACAATTAAACGAGTGGATTGTGATCTGTTTCCAGTTCAAACAGTAGACCGAACAGGCACTGATGCATCGTTTCAATCCAATACACAAAGGCTAATGCTTCTTTTTGTACCATGTTATAGGCTCTTTCCGTCTTTGAAATTTTTTAGAAACATACGCATCAGATTGTAGGTTACCCGACTCATTGGCTTGTTGCAGCACACAACCAACTTCATATGACGATGCTTCACAGGACAATACTTGATGTTTAAACGGACCATAATGTATCAGCAGCTTGTTAGAGCAAAGCAGATTCATAGCTTTCTCAAAAGCTCTATCTTGAGACGCAGCCTAAACCCAGTTGTCGCCTTTTCTTAGCAGCATGAGCAGTGGCTCTAATAAAGTGCTCAATCTAAGTAGGAAATTACTGAAGTAGTTGAGTAGATAAAGGAACGAATGCAGCTCCGTCACATTCTGAGGCTTGGGTGCATTTTTGATGGCCTTGGTTTTCGTATCCGTAAGCCTGATATCGTCAGGAGCAATTTTCCTCCGCAGAAATTCGACTTCCGGTGCCATGAAGATGCACTTCGAACGTTTCAGTCTGAGTCCCACTTTGTCCAGACGATGTAGAACCTCTTCCAGGTTGTGCAGATGTTCGGCGGTGACACGACCTGTGACCACGATATCATCTTGGAATAAGATGGTTCTAGGGACGGACTTCAGTAGACTCTCCATGTTCCTCTGAAATATGGCTGCAGCCGAGCGAATTCCGAATTGCCAGCAGTTGTAGTTAAACAGTTCTTTATGAGTGTTGATTCACACAAGTTTCTTCGACGTCTCGACCAGCTGCTGTGTCATGTAGGCCGACGTCAGATCCAGTTTAGTGAACGACCTTCCCCCGGCTAGTGTTGCAAACAGATCATCAACCTTCAGTAATGGGTATTGATCCTGTTTCAAAATTCGGTTCGTCATAACCTTGTAGTGTCCACAAATCCTGAAAGTGCCATCACTGTTAAACACAGGGACAGTGGGGCTGGCCTAGTCATTAAATTCGACTGGTGATATGACCCCTTCAAGCTGGAGTCTGACCAATTCGATTTCGACCTTCTCCCTCATCATGTACGGAACTGCCCGAGCTTTATGATGGACGGGTCTTGCATCCGAGTCCACGTGTATCTGCACATTGGCTTCCGTAAATTGCTGATGTCTGGTTCAACCAGTGAGGGGAACTTGCTCGGCACTTGAGCACATGGAGTATCATTCTCTGACGACAATGCTTTGATATCGTTCAAATTCGTTTTGATTGTTCCCAGACAATTCCTGCCGAACAGCATTGGACCATTGCCTGGAACGATCCATAAATGTAAATCATGAATCGTGCCATCATACAACACTCTGACCACTGCAATGCCAATCACCATTATGAGTTTTTTAGTGTACGTGTGCAACTTGGCATTGACTGGACTCAGCTTAAGCCTGACAGCCTTAGTATCCCAAAGCTTGTCGAATGTCCTCTGGCTCATTATTGATTGATCTGCACCCGTGCCCAACTCCATCGGTACCGGCACACCGTTAGGTTTCACATTAATCATTATCAGTTGGCTCTTGATCAGGAATTAATACAATCCATACACTTCCTTCTCGGGTACTTCGGATGGTATATACGGATCCGCGCTATACTGGTCATCAACCTCCAGCTGGTTTGTCACAGCATGCTTGCTCAGTTGCGGACACATGCGCTGGAGATGCCCCAGTCTCGAACAGCCTTTAAAAATGTACTGTTTAAACCGGCAATGATGAGGCCAATGATGGCCTCCACAACACGAACACAATGAAATCGGATTAATTCCCGTTGGTGGATTTTGGGCAGCCACAGATTTCGCATACGCAGTTGAGTAGGCCCTGCGTATGCAGCTCTGCCAAACGACGATACAATCTTGTTTACAGTACTTGCCAAGTTCCGATTTTTCGATGATATCTGCTTTAAGTTTTTGTCCATCGTCATGCATGCCTGGGCAACCGTGATGGCCTTGCTCAAATCCAACGTCTCTGCTGCCAGTAGCTTATGTAGGTTCACCTATTTGTTGATGCCGATTGCAAGGAAATCTCGCAGCTTGTCTCCCAACCCATTTTCGAACTTACATGGTGCAGCTAGACGTCTTAGGTCGGCAACGAATTCTGACACATCCTGGCCCTCAGAACAAACATGCTTGTAGAATCGATAACGAGAGATGATGCTGCCTTCTTCTGGTCTGAGATGGCACGTACCAGAGCACACAACTCCTCATAGTCCTGTTCTGTTGGACTTGCAGGTGAGAGAAAATTATTTATGAGTCCATAGATTTTCAGACCGCAAACTGGGAGGATGACTCCCCTGCGCCTAACTGCGTCAGTGGGTTGCTCCATTTTGTTGGCCATGAAGTACTGGTCCAGGCGAGCTACAAAATCTACCCAGTTCTCTCCCTCCACGAATCTCTCCAGAATTGCAATTGAGCTCATTTTTGCATGTGAAGTTTCTTAATTTATCTCGTCGCCAATTTTAATATATGTAATAACTCAATAGACTGAATACTGTACACTAACACAGGTACAAACCTGACTCTGCTTTATTAGGGCCCAAAGTGATTACATTACATAATAGCTTGTCTTTTATACCTGGGCCGAGCACACGTGCATACAGCCCAATGACCTCCGGCAGTGGCGCCACCTGGAGGCTAGTAACCCCAAGCATACATACATGATAGGACACACTCATATTCAGGTCAGAGTGTGTTTCACGATGACGTGGAGATTGACGCTTATCACAATTAAGGTGAGCTCATGCGTGCAGAAAGGAAAATATACTGATCAAGTTTTGGCCTGAATCAAATACGGGTTTAGGTTGTCCAATGAGACACCGAGCTGAATGCATCTGGGATTCTTTAACTTTACTCAGCTCGGTGAATTTCACTTTTCTCTTGTGAAGTTCTGGGATTTGGACCCTGTGGGAACAACGGCGCGATATCACACGATTTAATTTAAAATATTTCTGCTTTTTTCCATGTGAGAAGCTGATCTTTGACTGAAAGGTGGCGGGGCTCGTCCTGGATTTGAACCCGGGACATCTCGCATTTCTACTGTAAGAATCCCAAAGCGAGAATCATAGTACTAGAATAATAATTCGCCGACCTCGGGCGCGCAGCGCTCAGAATTTGACAGTCGATACCTTATCCATTAGGCTATGCACAGCTGCCGTCCACACATAATTTGTTGTTGGTTTTATTGGGAGCAAATTCGGGGCAACTGCTGTATCAAGAAGTGGATTTAGGAAAAGATGATCATATTTCGAGTAAATGAACAGATGTGCCGTGGTCTGGGTGCGCACCATCGTAGGGAAACTCAATGTAACTTGGAAAACAACAGCTTAACAATTCATCACAGCAGAAGTCCCACTCCTTTATAAATATACTGGATGATCCGGGATCATGAGAAAACTCGTTTTAGAGGGATAGATTATGAACCGGAACTGACAACCATTGTCTTTACATCGATGCAGAATGACCCTTGACTGACAGCACATCTCTTTTAAAAGAATAAAGTGAGATTTCCATCATCCCAAAAGGTAACTGTGCATTGCATGAGATGGCGTGGGGCTCAGGGCCACCTGTGGCTGGGACGGTTATTGAAACTCCAGGTGATAGTCAGGCAGTAAGGGGAGAGGGACGTAAAACCAAACCATAAAAAATCCAATTAAAAACATATATATATCTATTTAACTTTTTTTTAAATTACATTGTATTAAAAAAATAAATTTGATTCGTGTTAAATAAGTAAATAATTAATTCATAATCTATTTATTTTTTGATTGAACGAAGGCTGTGTGTCTGGATGGATAGCATTGGAAATCAGGGGATGCAGGCAGTAAATCCCCACTGAAGTAGGATTTTAGAATCCCGCTATAGTAAAACCCTGGCAATAGTCAAAATGGTCAGCGGCAAACATGACTGCCCTTGCAGCAGGAGGATAGAGACGTCACTTACACTGTTCCAAGAAGTCGCATGGGACAAGATGTCCAGCTTTGAGAATGTAAAACTGCAGTCGTCTGAGACTGCGAGTTTTGCGCTTCTCTGTAACTGTCATAGGCATTGTGGTTGAGACGTAAAAGCCACACAATTCGAGTGAACATGTATTAATACACTGTCAACCCGATGTTTTAGATGTAACAGTAATTGTCATGAAACCTTGCGGTCAGGCCGAGACAGGTGTGTCTATGTCCAAAATAGGTCCATGTAGCTGTATAATTGAAGCAATAATGTGATGTTTGGGGAGGGTTAGCTGTGGAAACACCTGAGTAAGGACTCAGCAAGATCACTCTCCCCTGCAGGTATAGGAATAAACGATTCTTTGACTTTTAACAGACTTCGAGTCGTGTATCCATTTGTTACACTACATCAAATGGCGTATTCGGCAGGATAACTCCTGGGAGACCAATAAATGATAATTGACAGATCATACCGGAGTTAGTATTTTAAATTACCACTCTAAAAATCCGACATAATCTGTGACGGGACATATCGGTCAACTAGGGAATCCCAACACAGAGAATAAAGACTCGTGCTAAAGGTAAGTTTGTTTGTGATGTGTATGTGGTGGTGTCTGGTTGACATGTGAAACTAAGAAAATTATAATGTTTGCTTAAAGGAATTTGTAGAGAATTGTTGTTGCAATATTTGCCGGCAAGATTGTATGAGGATAAGAGGTACATAGATACTGAAGGGGACATATATATTGGATATATATGCGTACAGTGGACAGTATTAGAGATAGTAGTCCAACTGTGATCTATGAAGGGCTGCCTGACACGGACACTGATAATACTGTATAAGAAGTAGGCAGATAATTGTTACCCGTCTTTCAGTTCGGTCATTGGGAATCTCCAACTGTGGTAAAATAGAGTGGGGGCCCGAAGGGTCGCTCACCATGTTTTATGCTGATGACCGCCAAGGACTTATCGACAAAATGGGAAAAGACGGACAGGATCCATCTCAGGAGCCACCAGTTCAGAAAGAATGGTGGCAGAAAGAAAAACGGAAAAAGGCAACAGCAGCTGGTGTAATTATAACAGCAATTATTTAAAAAACAAACAACTGGCTAAACTAAGAATAGAAGAACTTAAGAAATTAAGAGAGGAAATTAAGTAATTAAAGGAAATGTTAGAAGAACGTAGAAAAGTTGGAGGGGGATACATAGAAGAAAACACGGATGTGCCCCGCCATATAGAGAAGTCAGGGCGACATCATGTGTTGAGCAGGAACAGGCACCTCTGGCGCCTAACAGGACCTCGCTAAATCACCAAGAAAATATAAAGGCAACATATACAGCCATCACCTCATTAGAGAAACAGGGAATTATCAAGGACATACATTCTTTAAAGGCCCGTCACGGAAATATAGATTTCGGGGGCCAGTTAAAAGAGATCTTAGAAATACATGACATGCATGAGCAAGATGTACGTCAAATCGTACACCAAATAGGTGGAATATCTTGACAGATGCTCAAAAGAATAGAGCATGGATTCCCGTGTATAAGGCTCTGCCTGTCATAAGACAGCAGTTAGAAGGTTTTATCCTGGCAGTTCAGACAGTTTTGGCAAACCCTGTGCCAAATTGGGAACCCATAATGTTAGTTAAACAAAAGAAAAATGAGAACAGTAGTGAAAATGGAGAAGACTGTGGACCGCGTATCAGGAATACTCAGGACAGCCAGCGCCAAATGATGACACGGCATTTAGGAAAGTGTTTAAAGGCGGGTTGTCCACAGAGCACCAGGAAATCCTAAAAATGGGGATGATAGCCATCGACATCTATGAATGCTTGATCACCTGGTAATGTCAAGTGGACATTGATTGTAATGCAAAACAGATAAAAATGGAATTGGCCACGGCTACAACCCCTGGAGGCCAGACTAAACGAGGGCTGCGGGTAAGTGCAACACATAAAAAAGGAATGTAGACAGAACCAACCCACCCAGCCGCCAGTCCAATGTAGTAATAGCTAACGGATTTTGGTCCATACCGCAGGCAAAAGAACACCAGGATAAATTTGCCTTTCTGGTAGGCCAGTATACCTGGACACGGGTCCCACAAGGGTTCCCGGCGATATTTCACCAGAATATGAGTCGAATCATAGACAAGTTGGTCTGACACCGTAGAGAAGCACAATACTGCAGTATGTACACGATCTGCTGATTGCCTCTGAAGAAGATGGGGGGCACACAGGATCCTGGAAGTCTTACAAGAAGCAGGGTTTAAGGTGCACCCCAAGAAGACACAGATTAGATAAACCACAGTGCAGTACCTGGGCCACGAGATATTCCAAGGAACTCAGACAATGTCCAATGACAGGAAAGAAACTGTGAAAATTATGCCCCGACCAAAGAGAGTCCAGGAAGTACGCAACGTACTGGGCCTCTTTAATCACTGCAGGAACATTGGGCCCAAGTTTCCACACGATAAAAAACGGCCTCCCCTCCGAGCTGGGCGCGCGTTTTTCTCGCCTAAAACGGCGCCGGAAAAAAAACGCGCGATTCTGGAGGGCCCTGCAGCTCCTTGTCTGTTTGGCGCGGCGCCCAGGGTGGTCGGCGCCTATGCTCGCGCCGATTTTGTAAGTGGGAGGGGGCGGGTACTATTTAAATTAGTTTTTTTCCTGCCGGCAACGCTGCGCGTGCGCGTTGGAGCGTTCGCGCACACGCAGTGTGAAGGAAACATTAGCACTCGGCCATTTTTGTAGTTCTTTGTAGCTGTTTAATTTTTGATCATTTTTTAATAAAAGCACATTGCCATCAGCACATCAGCACTGAGGCTTCTTGCAGCCTTCTCACTGTCTCCTCCCCGCCCCCCCCCGGGGGAAGAACGGGCGCATTCTCCCCCCCCCCCACACCGCGGGAAGAATGGGCGTCTCCTCCCCACCCCCCACCGCAGGAAGAACGGGCGCCTCCTCTCCCCCCCTCCCCCGCGGGAAGAAGGGGCGCCTCCTCCCCCACCCGCGGGAAAGAATGGGCGCCTCCTCTCCCCCGCGTGAAGAACGGGCGCCTCCTCCCCCCTCCTCCCCCCGCGGGAAGAACGGGCGCCTCCTCCACCCCGCGGGAAGAACGGGTGCCTCCTCCCACCCACCCCCCCCGCGGGAAGATCGGTCGCCTCCTCACCTCCCCCCCCCCCACCCCCGCGGGAAGAACGGGCGCCTCCTCCCCCACCCGCGGGAAAGAACGGGTGCCTCCTCCATCCCCACGGGAAGAACGGGCGCCTCCTCCCCGCCCCCTCCCCCCCCCGCGGGAAGAACGGGTGCCTCCTCCCCACCCCGCGGGAAGAACGGGCGCCTCAGGCTGACTGCAGCATTCTCCGTGCCTGAAGCACTTTCACACAGGTAGGAAGA
The DNA here is from genome assembly GCF_044704955.1 of Pristiophorus japonicus. NCBI lineage: Eukaryota > Metazoa > Chordata > Chondrichthyes > Pristiophoridae > Pristiophorus > Pristiophorus japonicus. The sequence continues at coordinate 188,471,914 of NC_091985.1, forward strand.
TGGTTTATTTAATCTTTTCTTTGCTTATAAATGTTTATTCAGGTTGGATTTATTTGTTTAATATTTGTATAAGTTAAATAAGGATTTATTGTAGGATTTAATGACTTCCCTTCCCCCCCCTCCCCCCCCACCTCGTTCTGGACGCCTAATTTGTAACCTGTGCCTGATTTTTTAATGTGTAGAACAGGTTTTTTCAGTTCTACAAAAATCTTCACTTGCTCCATTCTAAGTTAGTTTGGAGTGCGTTTTCACTCTGGAAACTTTGAAATCAGGCGTCAGTGGCCGAACACACCCACTTTTGAAGAACAAATTCTGTTCCAAAGTATAACTGTTCTACCTGACTAGAACTGCAGAAAAAAAAATGTGGAGAATTGCGATTTCTAAGATAGTCCGTTCTCCACCAGTTGCTCCTAAAAATCAGGCGCAAATCATGTGGAAACTTGGGGCCATTATACCTAACTTTGCGGCAATCGCAGAAGCCGTGCAGAGACTGGTAAAAGGGGGAAAACCATCCCTCAAGAACATAGAAGGGAGTTCCGAGCAGGAGGCGGCACATGGACATCTGAAGGAAGGTTAATGTCTGCCCCAGGATTAGGACTCCCGAATATGGACCTCCCTTTCTACCTGTACTGTGAGAACCAAGAAGGCTTTTAAGGAGCTGTGGTAACACAACTGCATGGGAACAGAATGAGACCCGTAGCTTTCTATTCAACACAACAATCAGCAGTAGCCGCGAGCCTGTCAATATTGTGCCACATGGACGGTCTAGGTCAGTGAACCTGTCGTCATGATAGGTGAGATTGTCCTACACAGAAAACACACTCTGGTGGAAATGTTGAATACTGGAAAGCTCCAGGCCATCGCCATCATCCGCCGAGCAAAGTGGTGAAAAAGCCTTATTACCACATGATGAATCAGTAAATATAGTCAGAGATAACGGGGAGAACCCGGCGGATGGAATCATATCCAGGAGAGAACCCCACGAGTGCGGTGCACTCGAATGGGAGGATTCCCCAGAAAACCTGAGCGAGGTAGCCCTCGAAAATCCGGACGTCACGTTATATGTGGACGGATCTTGACGGTACGGAGATGGCCATCTCTGTACGGGATGGGCAGTAGTTGACCAACACCTACAGGTAGTGATGCAAGGAGCATTGGACGGAAGCCTCTCAGCTCAGCTGGCAGAATTGACCACGCTGACCGTGGCCCTGTTGTTAGCAGAAGGGAAAACGGTAAACATATATACAGATAGTAGATATGCCTTTGGGGTGGTACATGACTATTTGGTCGCCTGAGGGAGATGAGGATTCATCACCTCAGGCGGCGAGGCTATCAAACATGATGACCAAATAAAATGTCAGTTAGATATTGCAAGCAAACACACCAAAGCGGCAGTGATTCAGGTGGAAGCCCACCAACAATTGGTAGACGAGGTTCAGCGAGAAAATGAAGCCACAAATAACGCCGCCCGTGAGGTGGCCACATCTGCAGAAGCAGAAATATAATCAGTCTGCAGTGTTACCATAAAGGAATACATAAACATAGTAAAATTACACGCTGCCATGAGCAATAGGGAAAAGGCAGAATGGAAAAGGAAGGGAGAACTGCTCAGCCCGGACTCCATAGGAGAAAGGATGGAAAGGTATTAGCCCCTCCTTCATAAAGAAGATGCTCATGGAATTACACCATGGAATTAATCACGCCTGGCGTGACGCTATAATAACAAGTAGCTCCCGAGATTAGTGGTGGCCAGGAATGGGACACGACATTGCTAAGTATTGTCAGCAATGCAATACATGCGCTCACCATAACCCCAGAAACGACTTAAAAATTAACACGGCCCATCAGCCACGCCCACGGGGATCACGGAAGAATATATAAATTGATTTTACAGCGTCACTGCCAAACTCTCGGGGAAGAAAATACTGTCCATTGATAAAAGATTTGTTCACAAGGTGGATGGAAGCATTTGCTACCCGAAACTCTACAGCGACAACTGTAGCAAGAATAATCGCAGAAGAGGTAATTCCCGCTGGGGAACACCCACTCAAATCGACTCTGATCAAGGAACCCATTTCACGGGCCAAGTAGTAAAGTTATTCTGCACCACATTAGGCAACAAACATAAATTTCACATCTCTTGGCCAGAGTTCTGGGGTGGTGGAACGGATGAACCGCACTATAAAGACAGACCTGGCCAAGGCCATCTAGGAGACTAGACAGGCCTGACCTGAAGTGTTACACACCATATTAATGAGGCTGAGAGCAACTCAGGACCGTACAATGGGTCTAACCCCATACGAACTCATATCAGGTCGGGTCATGAGGCTAACTGAGGGAGTAATTACAGAGGGAGTGGACCTGAGTCTATTAAGGAACTGCATTCTAAGATTTGTACTGGAACTGAGTCAACAGTTAAAAGGCATGAGACATAAAATGAGGTAATAGCAGGTTGGTAGGGACCAGGATGGGGATTTAGAATCACCGGCAGACATGCCATAGATAGGAGAAAAGGTAATGGTAAATGGTTTACCGGGCGAACAGGATTTGCCGCGTGGTGCTCCGGCCAGTATGAGGCACTCATAAGTGGTGACACATGTGCATGTGTATATATTAAGGGCGTCAGGCGATGTAAACATTGGTCCCAGTTGAAAAGATACACTGACATGTAATGGATAGTCCAAGGGCTTCCACACCTTTTCCTATTGACAGGATGACCTGCAGGATCGTGGTTCTGATAATACTTTGGACCCACGGAACAGAACACCTTCTGAGAAATCGGCATCTAGAGGATCAGGGAGACTAGAATTACCAACAGGTCCTCATGGGAGATGGAATCTATCTGACTGGTATATTCCGGCAAGAGGACGCAGAGACTCCCGTCGGATTAGGCCAAACATTTTGCGGGTGTAATCGAACCAACCCACAATATCGGGTGTCGCAATAGGGTACAATAGGACCTTATGCATTGAATGTGATATCAATAGAATATGGACCAAATTCTGGGCCTATCCGAGATGCGTACAGATTAATTTCAAGCATTATACCAGGGATGACACAGATATTCGATGCCTGCAGAAACATATGGATACGTGCCAAATATATATTTGGTGCTTTTCGAAGGAGGGTAGCCACAGGGGTATCAATATAGATGTCACATCGTGAGAGATTGTGCCCTCAGGGATAGTATTAAAGCCAAGGAAGTGGCATTCAAATTGGCCAGAAATAGCAGCGAACCCGGGGTCTGGGAGAAATTTAGAACTCAGCAGAGGAGGACAAAGGGTTTGATTCGGGCAGGGAAAATAGATTACGAGAGGAAGCTTGCAGGGAACATTAAAACAGACTACAAAAGCTTCTATAGATATATAAAGATGAAAAAGGTTAGGAAAGACAAACGTAGGTCCCCTGCAGTCAGAATCAGGGGAAGTCATAACGGGGAACAAAGAAATGGCAGACCAATTGAATAGGTACTTTAGTTCGGTATTCACTAAGGATGACACAAACAACCTTCCGGATATAAAAGGGGTCAGAGAGTTTAGTAAGATGTAGGAACTGAGGGATATCCTTATTCGTCGGGAAATTGTGTTGGGGAAATTGATGTGATTGAAGGCCAATAAACTCCCAGGGCCTGATGGTCTGCATCCCAGAGTACTTAAGGAGGTGGCATTGGAAATAGTGGATGTATTGACAGTCATTTTCCAACGTTCCATAGACTCTGGATCAGTTCCTATGGAGTGGAGGGTAGCCAATGTAACCCCAATTTTTGAAAAAGGAGGGAGAGAGTAAACAGGGAATTATAGACTGGTCAGCCTGACATCGGTAGTGGGTAAAATGATGGAATCAATTATTAAGGATGTCATAGCAGCGCATTTGGAAAGAGATGGCATTATAGGTCCAAGTCAGCATGGATTTGTGAAAGGGAAATCATGCTTGACAAATCTTCTGGAATTTTTTGAGGATGTTTCCAGAAGAGTGGACAAGGGAGAACCAGTTGATGTGGTGTATTTGGACTTTCAGAAAGCTTTCGACAAGGTCCCACACAAGAGATTAATGTGCAAAGTTAAAGCACATGGGATTGGGGGTAGTGTGCTGACGTGGATTGAGAACTGGTTGCCAGACAGGAAGCAAAGAGTAGGAGTAAATGGCTACTTTTCAGAATGGCAGGCAGTAACTAGTGGGATACCGCAAGGTTCTGTGCTGGGGCCCCAGCTGTTTACATTGTACATTAATGATTTAGACGAGGGGATTAAATGTAGTATCTCCATATTTGCGGATGACACCAAGTTGGGTCCAGTGTGAGCTGCGAGGACGATGCTATGCGGCTGCAGAGTGACTTGGATAGGTTAGGTGAGTGGGCAAATGCATTGCAGATGATGTATAATGTGGATAAATGTGAGATTATCCACTTTGGTGGTAAAAACAGAGAGACAGATTATTATCTGAATGGTGACAGATTAGGAAAAGGGGAGGTGCAACGAGACCTCGGTGTCATGGTACATCAGTCATTGAAGGTTGGTATGCAGGTACAGCAGGCGTTTAAGAAAGCAAATGGCCTTCATAGCGAGGGTATTTGAGTACAGAGGCAGAGAAGTTTTACTACAGTTGTACAGGGTCTTGGTGAGGCCACACCTGGAGTATTGTGTGCAGTTTTGGTCTCCTAACTTGAGGAAGGACATTCTTGCTATTGAGGGAGTGCAGCGAAGGTTCACCAGACTGATTCCCGGGATGGCGGAACTGACATGTGAAGAAAGACTGGATCAACTGGGCTTGTATTCACTGGAGTTCAGAAGAATGAGAGGGGATCTCATAGAAACGTTTAAAATTCTGACGGGTTTAGACAGGTTAGATGCAGGAAGAATGTTCCCAATGTTGGGGAAGTCCAGAACCAGGGGTCACAGTCTAAGGATAAGTGGTAAGCCATTTAGGACCGAGATGAGGAGAAACTTCTTCACCCAGAGAGTGGTGAACCTGTGAACTTCTCTACCACAGGAAGTTGTTGAGGCCAATTCACTAAATATATTCAAAAAGGAGTTATATGTAGTCCTTACTGCTAGAGGGATCAAGGGGTATGGCGAGAAAGCAGGAATGGGGTACTGAAACTGTATGTTCAGCCATGAACTCATTGAATGGCGATGCAGGCTTCAAGGGCCAAATGGCCTACTCATGCACCTATTTTCGATGTTTCTATGTTTCTATCCCCTCAATCCATACCGATGGACCTTCGAGCGGAGTTATCTTGTGAGCGGAGGGGATCCAGTTGTATGATAATGTACACCACGAAATACTCCCGGTAATAGTCCACTTAACTGACCTGAACGTACCAGAGAAATGCGATCCAAGGGTAAGGGCTCTCGATACCAGAATGTTGGATATAGTGCTCTGGGAAGCTAGGGACACCGCAGGGGCCTCCCAATACCGAGGACACACGGGGTTCTGCCGCCACAAGCGAGGATTAGTCAATGACATACTGATTGACACAAATACTGGCACATCCCTTGTAAATGCCCTGGACATCCAATCCTCGAAAGCAAGCTCAGAGAATCTTAAGGAGCCCATGCGGATTTTGCTCCAGAGGTACACAGTGACGCCAGGAAGGGAGTCGACTTGGGACAGCAGACCTCCAAGGTATTATTACAGGGACTTACGATACTAGAGGGTCATGCTGCCATGGTTAATCATTTTATTGAACGAGAATACAAGGACGCGAGCGATGGGATGAAACGGGACATTTGTCACGCATATGGGGGATGAATTATAGTACAAGTCCGACATACGTGGACCAGATGCAGACAGGCAGGGTTCCCGACTGTATCAACAGCACCCACCTAATATAGGATTGATCAGGAAAAGGGACGACTTGTGGTACTTCCCAATCAAAAGAAACGGAACCATCAGCGGGGTCTCATTGACTGGGTGCCTCGGGGAAGGGAGCCTGTCCGGTGGGACAAGGTATTAAGGATTCGGGTTCAATCAGACTATCGGATGTCTGCTGGAAATATGTCCAGCGGAATCTGAACCTACCCATCTTACCGGGGAAAATTGCATAGTAACAACCCAATGGATGTACGACTACGGCGGAAATATCACTGACCCCCAACTTCTGCTTTACACCCAGCCTACCCGTGACAACCGGGCATGCATGGAAGACGTACATTCACGCACGAAAAACGGTCACCCAGAACCTAACAGAGGAGGTAAGAGCGGACCTAGGGCTATACGACGAACCCCTCGCAGCGCCCATCACGCATCTTGCAGAGGATCTAAAGAACCTCAGGAATCCTTTACAGAGAATATTCAACAGTATCACCTCCGAAAACAAGAATTACAAGAGCTAGACAAAGAGATTGAAACTGAAATCCATAAGATCCCGTCGTACAAACAAGCCTGGAATTGGGGCTTAAATGTAAAAATCCACCCTTGAATTCGCATTATCTCACATATATTGGTGGCATTACAGGTGGTTTTGGCATTTTGCTGGTTGGTGATGGTATGCACCGCTTGTTCGAAGCAAAGAAATAAAAAGAAAGCTAAAGCTATAGTTAAAGAACAGGCAAAGCTACTTAAAGTTGTTCTTTAGGCCTTAAAATGCAGTGGACCTCCCCACTACACAAGGGGGCGGGACATGCAAGGCAGGAAAGTTAGTAGGTAGTAGATGTCTCCTTCGTCGGTTAGCCAAGGGCCAAAATGGGAAATTGAAGTAGGATTTTAGAATTCCACCGTTGTAAGACCCTGGCAATTGCAAATTAGGTCAGCAGCAAACCCAACTGCCCCACCAGCAGCAGTTATAGGCTGTAATAACGAACATCACATAAACAGTTCCAAGAAATCGCATGGGACAGGATGTTCAGCTGAGTTGTGCGCTTCTCTGTTATTGTCATAGTCCTTGTCGTTGAGATATGCAAACCGCACAATTCAAGTGAACTTGTCAACACGATGTTTTTAGATGCAATGTTAAATGTCATGAAACTCTTTTTGATTTTGAAACCTTGCGGTCGGGCCGAGCAGGTGCGTCTCTGACCGAAATAGTTCAATGTATAATTGAAGCAACAATTTTATGTTCGACGAGAGCGAGTGTGGATTGGCCTGAGTAAGGACATGGCTCTGTCGCTCTCCCCTGTAGGAATAGGGAATAAATGATTCTTTGACTTTCAACAGACTTCGAGTGTCAATTCATTTGGTACACTACATCAGCGCTTTCCCACCTCCTTTTCCTTTCTACCTGTCTTTCTGAAATATCCAGTAACCCTAAATATTCAGTTCCCAGCCTTGGTTACCTTGCAACCACATCAGTGTAATGACTGTCAGGTCATACCCATTTATTTTAATTTGTGTCGCCACACGCCTCACAGTAATACTTTGATAAACACCACTCCCCTCACTGTAACCAATGATATAACCTCTCCCCTCACTGTAACAAATGATATACCCACACCCCTCACTGTAACACACTATTATCCGCCCAAACCACTCACTACAACACTAGGATAAACACCACACCCCTCACTGTAACACACTGATATACCCAAACCATTCACTGCAACACTCTGATAAACACCACTCCCCTCACTGTAAACAATGATATAACCTCACCCCTCACTGTAACCAATGATATAGCCACACCCCTCACTGTAACACACTGTTATCCGCCCAAACCACTCACTGTAACACTCTGATGAACACCACACCCCTCACTGTGACACACTACTCACTGCAACACCCTTCTAAGCACCATACCCGTCAATGTAGCATACTGATATAGCTATACCCCTCACTGTAACATACTGGTATACACCCACACTACTCACTGCAACACTCTTCTAAACACCACACCCCTCACTGTAATATACTGATAGAGCTATGCACCTCACTGTAACACTCTGATATACCCCACAATCCTCACTGTCACACAGATAAATACCATACCCCTCACTGTAACACAATGATATACACCAACACCCCTCACTGTAAAACACTGATAAACACCTCACCCCTTATTATAACACTGATAAACCCCACACCCCTCTCTGTAACACACTGATATATTCCACACCGCTCAAAAAGTCGGATAAAAGGCACCGGTTGACAGCCGCAATCATTGTGCGGTGCGCCAGAGTCCCTATCTTCGTGCGGTGGATCAGGTGAACCATTTTAGTGCGGAACCCAGAGCCGCCATCTTAGTGCAAGGAGCAAGAGCCCCCAACTTTGTGTGGGGGCGCCAGAGCCGCCGTCTTACTATGGGTTCGCAGAACCGCCATCTTAATGTAGGGTGTCAGAGCCGCCATCTTAGTGCGGGGACCAAGATCAGCCATCCTCGGGCGCGTAGCCAGAGCCGCAATCTTAGTGCAAGACCCCGGAGCCGCCATCTTAGTGCAGGTCTCCAGTGGGACCATCTTAGTATAGAAGAACCGTGGCCATTGTGTGTGGTGAGCCAGAGCTGCCTTTATAATATGGAAAGCATGAGCCGCCATCTTTGTGCGGGGCGTCAGGAGCCTCAGCCATGTGCGGGGACTAGAGTCGCCAGCTTTGTGTGCTTGTCCACAGAACTCTTTTTGGTTGGAAGACGACATAAACATGAAATCAAATGCCCCCCAAACTGGGGGACACTCCAAACATTTTTCAAACGGCACTTTAAAAAAAAAATTTGGGAGCCATAAAATCATTAATTCTACAAATGCCCCCTATAAAAGGGGAGGGGGAGACTAAAACCGGCAATTAAAACAAATCAAACTGTAAAATAAATAAAATCAAATTAAAATTTGGTTGCCGGGGGTAACAATGCACTCCAGTCCCTCCGGCGCCCACCTCTCGCGGAAGGCCACGAGCGTACCGGTGGACGCCGCATGCTCCATCTGCAAGGACACCCTGGCGCGGATATACGCACAGAAGAGAGGCAGGCAGTCAGGCTGAACGACCCCCTCAACCGCCCGCTGCCTGGACTGGCTGATGGCACCCTTGGCCGTGCCCAGGAGCAGTCCTACGAGGAGGCCATTGGATCTACCCGCTCCCCTCCGCACAGGGTGCCCAAAGATCAGTAGTGTGGGACTGAAGTGCAGACAGAAATTGAGGAGCAGCCCCTTTAAATAATGAAACAGGGGCTGCAACCTCGCACACTCCATAAAAACATGGAACACGGACTCTTCCAGACCGCAGAAATTGCAGGCGGCCTGGAAGTCCGTGAACCGGCTTAAAAATTTGTTGCATGGGACTGCTCCGTGTACCACCCTCCAGGCCAAGTCCCCGATAAATATTGGGAGGATTCCCGCGTAGAGTGCCCTCCATCGGCGACCCCGCCTCCTCCGGACGTCAAGATGGTACGCCATGGCGTGTCAGGATGGCAAAGTTGAAAGTGTGCACGAGCAGCCCGGACAGGAAACCCCTCTGCACAGAACTGAAAGGCATGGAGGGGATTTCCCCGAGGCGGCTCAAGTTGTGAGGCGCCGGCTCCCGAGGGAGGTTCCGGGGTTTGGCGCTGATGAGGAATTCCGTCCGGACGGGGCAGACATCTGTGAAGCTCTGCCCCCGCACTTTTTTGACAGACATGCGACAAGCCCCGCCCCCTGCCGGAATCATTCCATGGACGTGGTGCCGAGAAGAAACACCTGAAGCTTCGATTATCTCCTCCTGGGGCCGCTCGGTCCTGAGACAATGCTGCTGTTACAAGCTTACATAAGTCATTTCTGACCTGACAGGGATATTAAAATAACAGCGGTTGCGATGGCCGGGAATCGAACCCAGTCAACTGCTTGGAAGGCAGTTATGCTCACCACTATACCACCATTGCCTATACAACATGTGTTGCATTTACGACTAACTAGGTCTTGTGTCTCTTAAGTGGGACAAATACTATGTTCAGTTATCAGAACTGAAGCACGATGCTGGGACACTTTCCCTCCGATTAAAAATTGTTACTGTGAGTAGTTAACTTGCTTGGGATGAGCCCACACCCCATTTATTAGTTTAAAGCCCTTTTAGCCTAAAAAATAATTATCAACAGATATGAGGAATATTTTTTGTAAATTTTAAAATTTGCACATCATTTGACTAATTTGAGCGACATAATCCTGCTGGAAGGCACTGAGTTTGGTTCAAAATTACCATCACGTGACCATTATATTAAAATCAGCCTGCTTTCAATGGGCAGGTATCGAGCCCAAGGCAGGTGCTTGCAAGACATCCCTGTTCACCACTATACCACCATCGTGCTCTGTGTAAACTGCGAGCTTCTCTATGTGCACAGCACTGGTCATGGGTCATTGGAGCATTACTGGACCTTTACTCCTGCTCCTATTTCTCATGTTCTTTTGTAAATGTGGATTTTATTTTGTACCTGTCATTTCTCAGTGGGCATATCATTTTTCTAATATGTGAGTGTGGATTTAATCTATATTTCAGCTTCTGATATGTGATTGTGGGTTTTACTCTTACCCTATCAGCCCCAGGTCGATAAGTGTGGATTTTACTCAGTGCCTGTCAGTTTCTGGTATGTGAGTATGTGATTGATTATGTACCTTTTGGCTTCCGTTGTGTGAGTTCAGGTTTTATTCTGCACATGTCAGTGTCGGATATGACAGTGTGGGTTTTATTCTGCAACTGTCAGTTTCTGGAATGTGAGATTGGGATTCCTGTCACTTTCTAAAATGTGAAGATATGTGAGCGATGGTGTATAGTGGGTGGTGAGCTGCCTTCCAAGCAGTTGACCCGGCTTCGATTCCCCGCCACGCAATCGAGCTACGTTTACCGCCTCGCAGACCAGAAATTATTTATGGTACCTTGCAGCAGGATCTTATAACAGCAAACCTGTTGCACTGTCTGTCGACAGTGACCAGTTTATAACCGAGAATGTCTGAGGGTCATTTCTGATCAGGAAACTAATAGCTTAATTGTAGAGATTCAATGGTAATTGTGATCCTTAGAACAGTAACCAGCCCTTTCACAGAAAGTGCGTTTGGGTTATTAGATTAAATCCTGTCCGCTTTATTTGCTCTTGGACGCACTGGTGGTTTTCTTGAGCAGCAGCACAGCCTGGATATTAGGCAGCACCCCGCCCTGAGCGATGGTCACCTTTCCCAGCAGCTTGTTGAGCTCCTCCTTGTTGCGGTTGGCAGCTGCAGGTGTCTGGGGATGATGCGGGTCTTCTTGTTGTCGCGGGCGGCGTTGCCGGCCAGCTCCAGGATTTCAGTGGTCAGATACTCGAACACAGCAGCCATGTAGACCGGGGCTCCGGCACCCACACGCTCAGCGTAGTTCCCCTTCCGCAGGAGCCTGTGAACACGGCCCACAGGGAACTGCAGTCCGGCCGAGAAGGAGGAGACTTGGTCTTGGCCCGAGCTTTACCGCCACTTTTTCCTCTTCTCGACATTTTCACAATCGACAGGTTCAGAGAAAGAATGAGAAACTCCTCCCACATCTGCCTTTCTGTGTGTGTGTGTGTCCGGAGAATGCAGGGAGCGAAGTTGTAATTGGTCGCTCTGTGGTGCATTTCATTGGTCTTTTCCGATAACCAATCACAGTCAGTTTCGCCCACCAATGAAAGTAAGGCCGAAATTACTGTCTCCAACAGTCAGAATAATGACTTTTTAATTCAAAACCCACGCCAATAATTTTAAAACTAGCGGATTATGTTAATACATTCACCATTAGTCAAAGATTTGCCAACACGTTTTAATTTACTTTGTCTTATTCCACATATCCCTTGCAAGTTCCAGGCTGTTAGTAAAGTTTAAATTCGGGTGCGATTTCAAACTGTCTGTAATGGGCGGGAATCAATTGCCACTGATTCTGTAACGAGATACATTCCAACTCAATCTTTGTAAAAGTTGGGTTTCATAGAATATCGATCGATCCCCCGCAAAGGCGGCAGTGAGACCAGAATTGGGAGTCCCTCTGTGAAAAGGGAAGAGGGACAGAGAGTTCAAACTGTTCCCGGTTCTGGTCTCTGTAAGAACTTCCATTCTGGGTTGTAACACTGCGGGGAGTGTCGGGTTAATAAACGGACTGACCCGCAACAGGAATTGAAAATTAAACTTGAAAAGGGCTTGCGAGAAAGAATGTGTGATTGAAACCTGAGTCTCAGCCCCTAAACAAGCTCTTAATTCGGCAGGCGTGTAAATGAACGGGTCTGAGAGCAAAGGGAAACAGCGAGCAGGGACCGTGTTTGTAATTTGTGGGCGGGAAATTCCAGCGACACTGAGGTCGAACCGGACAGTGAAGCTGCTTATCGGAGAATTCAAAACTAAATCTACAGCTGGAAGTGCAAAGGTTCGCACACACTTGTTCAGGAAATAATTAGCGATTTGAGTCTAAAGGGTGATGGGTTTGTGCAGCTCTTTCAGAGAGGTTGTGGGTGGCTCTTAAAAGAGCCGTTATGTTTGGGTTTGATCTCTCAGGACAGCGTGCAGTTTCACTTGGAGCTGGTGAACTTAGTCAACGCCTTTGTCCTTTTCGACACGGCGTGCTTGGCCAGCTCCCCAGGCAGCAGCAGGCGCACGGCGGTCTGCATCTCCCGGGAGCTGATGGTGCGGCGCTTGTTGTAATGGACCAGGCGGGAAGCCACACCCGCGATGCGCTCGAAAATATCGTTCACAACCGAGTTCATGATGCGCACGGCCTTGGCGGAGATGCCGGTGTCGGGGTGAACCTGCTTCATCACTTTGTAGATGTAGATGGAGTAGCTCTCTTTCCTCGACTTTCTCCGCTTCTTGCCGCTCTTCAGTGGGGTTTCGTGATTACTTTCTTGGCGCTTTTCGTGGTGGAAACTGTTTTGCGGGGCAGAGAGCTCACCGGTCGCCACCTTGGTCAAGGTGGGTCTTGCAGCGCATGCGCGGTCTTTTGGACAGGAACAAAAATGGGCGGGGGTTCAGAGTCTCTGTCAGTTTGATTGGACAGGTGTTTGTGCCCAACTCAGTGGCGTACCTGAAAGGGAGCCTTGTTGTGCTGCTTGTTGTCTGGTGACCCTGGGCAGCACAGGCTCACCCTATTGGGCCAGCCGGGGCCTCACCCTATTGGGCCAGCCCGGTCCTCACCCTATTGGGCCAGGCCGGGCCTCATCCTATTGGGCCAGCCCGGGCCTCACCTTATTGGGCCAGCCCGGGCCTCACCCTATTGGGCCAGCCCGGGTCTCACCCTATTGAGCCAGCCCAAGCTCACCTTATCAGGCAAGCATCGGCTCATGCTATTGGGCCAGCCGAAGCTCACCTTATCGGGCCAGCATGGGCTCACCCTGTTGGGCCATTCCATGCTCACCCAATTTGGCCAGCTCCGGCTCACCCCATTGCGCCAGATCGGGCTCACCCGATTGCACCAGCTCGGGCTCACCCTATTGGACCGCACATAAGGCCCAGTGACCAGCAGAGAAAATCAGCAGCTCATTGATTTTATTCTCACTTTGCCCACAGCGGGTGCAGAACTGAACCCAACCATGTAAGCTGCAAATGATGAACATCATCGGCCTTTGAATGTGGAAGGAGAAATGTTTGTTTTGTATGTGGGAAAGTATTTCGAATATCATTGTGACTGGAAAAATACCGAGACACACACACATCCGAGTGAGAGTAAACCAGTGCACTGACTGTGGAAAGAGCTTCAACTAGTTACACAGCCTGAAAAAACATTGCACCATTCACAGCGGGGAGAAACTACACGTGTTCTGTGTGTGGACGAAACTTCAATTGATCGTCCAACCTGGAGAGATACAAGGACACTGCACCATGGAGAAACCGGAGGAATATGGAGACTGTGGGAAGGTATTCAGTTCCCCATCTGATCGAGAAAATCATTGTTGCAGTCACACCAGAGAGGGGACATTCACCTGCTCCATGTGTGGGCATGGTTTCACTCAGTCATCCGATCTGCTGAAACTCCAGCAAGTTCACACTGGAGATCTGTGGGAAGGGGTTCACTCAGGAATTGTGAGTTCACAAGTGACCACAGGGGTTGGGTTCAACTATTATTACTGCTGTTAATCGCATCCTGACTGAATCATGTTCATACTGTCAGTTGGGATTTGTTTCTGCTGATGTTAATAACCCCGAAAATTGGGCTGGAGTTTAACATTTTGATATTTCAAATAACACTGTGTTGATATTTGATGTCTCCATGATAAGCGGAGACAAATTCATATCCTATCACTGACTGCTCCATGTTGCGCGTTTCCTCCTTTCTAACTCTAGATTATTTCAGTTCTCATACCATTCGTTCCTCTCAGGGACAAGTCCCAGTTCTCCATACCTTCCAGAATGCCTCTCTTTGCCTTGGTGTCCAGCATAGCGATAGCTAACATGCCCAGGATCACGAAACACAAACCCAGTCTGTTAATCACTTTCAGCAACAGGACTTAGCGTGTGCCCACAGCATTTCTCTCACCTTTGATGTGTGAATAGAGTATCACGCCTGCAAAACTGCTCTCAAATTAAATTTGAATCCACTCATTAAATGTATTGTTTTAAGATATGTACAAGTAAACCGATCACACCAAACAATTGGCAAAGGTTTACAGTCAACAAGATGAACAAGTAGTAACATCACAGCCCAATAACACAGCTCTATATTCACAGGAGAAAGTCTGTTATCTTTGTGCTCGAATGTCAGTCGGTGAGTAGAGAGACTGAATCTCTTTCAACACTCAGCTGATAAATGGTCTCTCCCTGATGTGTTTCCACCCGATGCGCATCTGCATCTTTTCACACTGTCCCCACATTTACAGTGTTGAATCAGCAGGGCACACGAGTCTCACAGTCTGAACGATTGGTTGAAGGTGCATCCACACACAGAACATGTGTCCTGTTTCTCCCCGCTGTGATTGGTGTTTTTCCAAAGGTTGATGATAAGGTGATCCTGATCAATCCGGGGAATCTCTCAAATCTTGACGTGATGTTTGGTTTGAGTTTCCCAGCTGCCGATCCTCCCCTTCTAATACCCTGCAAATGGAGATTACAAAAGTTGTTACTTTAAGTACAGGATATCAATTTCCACTGTGGTAAGCATCAGAGCCGAGTCCAATCCTGCCCTCAACTAACATCCACACACTTCCCAGTTGATGTCATTGGATCGGTATCAGGAATAGGGGCACTGGCTAATTTTTACTCATACTTAGCCCAATGGTACTGAGGACAATTATAACCCTGAACTGTTGCCTTGGCTGAGATCAACTAACAGCCCAAATGAAGGACCGAACTTGGGACCTTCCCAGTCAGTATTGCAGAGTGTTCTAAAATTTGAGGGTTGGGGGAGGGTTAGAAAGAATATTTTCAAACAGATTTTACTCCACCTTTAAATAAAACCTTCGACACACTGCACAATTCTGAAGTCTTTCCAAATTAGACAGGCAAACAAGGATCATCAAAAACAGAGAGACATTTAGAAAGGCGCAAATCACTGAAATAGACAGCTTTACAATAATTGCACAGTACAGAAGGGAGTGACTGTTAATGGGAACTCGTTTCGTGAAGTCCTCCGACACTCCGAGATAAACTGGACTGTTCATTTAAGTATAAATATGCAGAGAAAAGTTAGTCCCTGTCCCTTTAAATATCTGCCCCATTCCCCTATCAAGCACCGCCGGATAGGCTCCCGACGGGTCCGAAAGACCTAAGAATATATATTGCATCATGTAAAGCAGAACAACTGAAAAGTGTGCACACAAAGTCTTTGCTATCTATCAATCTATATATATATATATATATATATATACACGTGTGTGTGTAAACTAAACACATCATTCTTAAAGTTTGTTAGTCAATTCCACAGAGATAAGTTATTATTTTCGCCAGTTATTTTCCAGCATTTTATTTACTTTTATTTACAATGTAATTGCAGAGTGTTTAATCCCTTTACCATTTATTGATAACCCATTGTCTTGTGTGCTCTTGTTTAGAAAGTGATGTCACACTGACCATTCCGTTACCAAGGTGACCATGTCTGTCTGCAGTATTTAGTGGGAAAGGGGATTAAATCTCACCGAGGATAATGAGCAGCCACCCACCAGTCTCTGCACTTTATTGCCCAGTGATCACCTCATCGTCACACAGAAGCTCCCGATATTTACCTCCAGTGTGGATAACTTGTGAAAGTGATATTGCAAATAAAATTGTAGGGCTGAAACAGGAGTTGGGTGAAGGGGTTTGGAGAGAAGGGTGAAAGAGGAGTTAGGGTGATGAGTGGAAAGTAGGGATGAAGAAAGTGTTGGGGCGAGGGGTTTGGCGAGTAGGGGTGAAGGAGATGTTGGGGTGAGGGTGTGAGAGGAATGGAGTGATGGAGGAGTTGGTGTCACGGGTTACAGAGTTGGGGTGAAAGATTAATCGGGGAGGGGGTGTTGGAGAGCAGGGGTGAAGGAGGTGTATGAGTGAGGGTAATTTACTGCCCATTAATCGCCTCTGTTGAACTATGATGGGATTTATTTTTCCTTTAAATTGTTTTGTATCATGTGTTTCACTGAAGTTAGAAGTGGGGCTGCAGTTCCTTCCAGGCACTGACTGTTTGTGGTGAATTAATGTGGGTAGTGTTAATTGGGAATAGATTTGTGTGGGATCATTCTGTGCTGAATGCGTTGCTGGGCTGTGGGTTTTCCCTCAGTCCCACGTATGAGGTACTGTTGACACCAAATCCAGGATCCACTTACATTGTGACATCAAATCCAGGGACTCCTTACACTGAGACATCAAATCCAGGGACATATACTGTAACAACAAAACCAGGGACCGCTTACACTGAGGCAACAAATCCAGGGACACATGCTGTAACACCAAATCCAGGGACCAGTTACAATGAGACATCAAATCTTGGATTAATTACATCCTGACACCAATTGAGGGATTACTAATACTGTGACGACAAATCCAGGGATCAATAACACCGAGGCATCAAATCTACGGACCACTTACACTGAGACTACAAAATTACATAGGATTTAAGGCACAGAAATGGACCATTCGGATGAACCAGTCCATGCTGGTGTTTATGCTCTGCTCGGGAATTAGAGAGCCTCAGTATGGGGAATGGTCATGCCGGTGAAAGCAGCTCTAGTTAGGGGGAAAGGTGGGTAATGAATGAAGGTATGATGGTGGAATCAGATGGTGACTGGTGGGGCATGGTGACAGATTATTGTCAGAAGCTCTTTTCAGGCAGGCTGAAGATTAGATGTAATCATTGCAACAATTGTATCCACCTGTTCTTGTCCCAAAATTGCCAAAACTAATGTCACTAATTTATTTCTCTGAGAAATATAGAGATGTGAAAGAAGGGAGGAAATTAGGTTTGCGCAGTAAAGAAGATTCCTTGAATAAACTTGGATAGGTTAGGTGAGTGGGCAAATGCATGGCAGATGAAGTATAATGTGGATAAATGTGAGGTTATCCACTTTGGTGGTAAAAACAGAGAGACAGACTATTATCTGAATGGTGACAGATTAGGAAAAGGGGAGGTGCAACAAGACTTGGGTGCCATGGTACATCAGTCATTGAAGGTTGGCATGCACGTACAGCAGGCGGTTAAGAAAGCACATGGCATGTTGGCCTTCATAGCGAGGGCATTTGAATACAGGGGCAGGGAGGTGTTACTACAGTTGTACAGGGCATTGGTGAGGCCACACCTGGAGTATTGTGTGCAGTTTTGGTCTCCTAACTTGAGGAAGGACATTCTTGCTATTGAGGGAGTGCAGCGAAGGTTCACCAGACTGATTCCCGGGATAGCGGGACTGACATATCAAGACAGACTGGATCAACTTGGCTTGTATTCACTGGAGTTCAGATGAATGAGAGGGGATCTCATAGAAACGTTTAAAATTCCGACGGGTTTAGACAGGTTGGATGCAGGAAGAATGTTCCCAATGTTGGGGAAGTCCAGAACCAGGGGTCACAGTCTAAGGATAAGGGGTAAGCCATTTAGGACCGAGAGGAGGAGAAACTTCTTCACCCAGAGAGTGGTGAACCTGTGGAATTCTCTACCACAGGAAGTTGTTGAGGCCAATTCAGTAAATATATTCAAAAAGGAGTTAGACGTAGGGGATCAAGGGGTATGGCGAGAAAGCAGAAATGAGGTAATCAAGTTGCATGTTCAGCCATGAGCTCATTGAATGGCGGTGCAGGCTCGAAGGGCCGAATAGCCTACTCCTGCACCTATTTTCTATGTTTCTTTCAAATGTTGGTTAATAGGCACGTCAAATGAGTGCAAAGTGAGAGACTCCGGTTCAGTCTATGACACCCACAAGCCGTGTACTGAAATGAAAAAAGTTTTGGATTTGATGAGGGAAAAGATGGTGCCGTTGCACACCAGCCACCACACAGGTTTGACAGAGCTAGGTCTGAGTCCAGTGGCATGAGTTAACCAAGATGATTGGAGACCAGCTCTGGTGCACGGATCGAGCGCGCACACATATAGCAGGGTGGGCTGGCCCGTGCTGCCCCTGGGCCTTCGTCTCTCCTGGGCCCCGGTCACTTCTTTCTGCAAACTCTTGCTCCTTCGCCTCTCCTGCTGTGCCTGCCCGCACTGCCGCCGCACGCTGCTCCTTCTGATGGCCCTGGCCTGCTGATGGTCTTGCAGGCCGCGACCGCACGGATTTCCTGGCCTGCCCGCCGCACTCTGCTCCCTCTAATGCAGCCTTTCAATCACAATAAATACTTCTCATTTCGCTAACGTAGCCTTTCAATGGCGGTGTATTTACCCAGCATTCACCGCGACGGAGAATATACCGATGCCAGATTACAGGGACCCAGTGCGCAGGCGCGGAACCTGGCTGTGTTTGGGGCATGCGCGGTGCGTGTAATGGCGGAGCGCACATGGTGAACATCTGCTGCGCAAAAGAGCCAGTTTTCAGCGGGGCGGAGGGGAGTAATGGGCCAGCAGGTAGCCGGAGAGGCTTCATAAACAACTGGTGCCCGCCGGAAGCCCGGAATAATAACCGGAATATCGGCGACTGCAGTTTCCGGGCTTTTTCCCGGTCACAGGCCCAGGTTAACGGCGGCCTTCTTTGTACAGGAATGCAAGGTCAGCGCTCCGCCATCTTGATTCAATGAGCAGCAAAACGCATTCGCGGCCATCTTGGTGGAGGAGCAACGTGAGGTGCGGTCAGTGTGTTTCCAACCGGTCCTCCTGAGTAAAGCAACAACTTGTTTATTTTATTCTCGCTCAACACCTCGGATTTCTCACTATCTCTACTAAAGGCGCTGCTCAGTGCTAAGCTTACGGTTTACGTCCCAGACAATTGTAACAGGAAAGCCCCAGAGCTGTTCACTCCCTGGGTTAGAAACCCTGTGAACAGTCCCAGGGTTATTATCTCATAACAACATAAGAAATAGGAGAAGGATTAGGACATTTGGCCCCTGGAGCCTGCTCCGACATTCAATAAGATCATGGCTGATCTGACCATGGACTCAGCTCCACTTCCCTGCACACTCCTCTCTTCCCTTATCGCTCAAAAATCTGTCTACCTCTGCCTTAAATATATTCAATGCCCCAGCCTCCACAGCTCTCTGGGGTAGAGAATTCCACAGATTCAAAACCCTCTGAGTGAATAAATTTCTCTTCATCTCAGTTTTAAATGGGTGGCCCCTTATTAGGGTAAACTAAAACTAGGGGGTACAGTCTATGAGTGGAAATATCCTCCCTGCATTCACCTTGTCGATTCCTCTCGTTATTTTATATGTTTCGATAAGATCACCTCTCATTCTTCTGAACTCCAATGTGTATAGGCCCAACCTACTCAACCTATTCTCAGAAGACAAACCCTCATCTCTGGAATCAACCTCTGAACAGCCCCAATGCAAGTATATCCTTCCTTAAATACGGAGACCAAAACTGCATGCAATACTCCAGGTGTGGCCTCAGCAATACGCTGTACAGTTGAAGCATCACTTCTCTGCTTTTATACTCTATCCCCCCCCTTGCAATAAAGGCCAACATTCCATTTGCCTTCCTGATTCCTTGCTGTACCTGCATACTAACTCTTTGTGTTTTACGAACAAGGACCCCCAGGTGTCTCTGTACTGTGGCACTTTGCAATTTTTCTCCATTTATATTATAATTTGCTTTTCTATTATTTCTGCCAAAGTGGATAACCTCACATTTTTCCACATTATACTACATCTGCCAAATTTTTGCGCACTCAATTAACCTGTCTATATCCCTTTGCAGATTTTTTGTGTCCTCACAATTTTCTTTCCCACCCATCATTGTATCATCAGCAAACTTGGCTACATTAAACTTGGTCCTTTCATTCAAGTCATTAATAATAGATTGTAAATAGTTGAGGACCCAGCACCGATCCCTGTGGCACCAATCGGAAAGTGACACGTTTATCCCGACTCTCTGTTTTCTGTTAGTTAACCAATCCTCTATCCATGCTAATATCTTACCCCCAACCTCATGAAATTTTATCTTGTGCAGTAACCTCTTATATGGCACCTTATCGAATGCCTTCTGGAAATCCAAATACACCACATCCACTGGTTCCCCCTTATCCACCCTGCTCGTTACATCCTCAAAGAACTCCAGCAAATTTGTCAAACAGGATTTCCTTTTAATATAACCATGCTGAATCTGCTTGATTGAATCATGCTTTTCCAAATGTTGTGCTGCTGTTTCCTTAATAATGGACTCCAGCATTTTCCCAACGACAGATGTTAGGCTAACTGATCTATAGTTTCCTGCTTTTTGTCTGCCTCCTTTTTTAAATAAATAGAGCTTTTACATTTGCAGTTTTCCAATCTGCTAGGACCACCTCAGAAGCCAGGGAATTTTGTTAGATTGCAACCAAGACATCCACTATCTCTGCAGTCATTTCTCTTAAGAATCTAGGATATAAGCCATCAGGTCCAGGTGACTTGTCGCCTTTAGTCCCATTATTTTACTGAGTACTGCTTCATTATTGATAGTGAATGCATCACGTTCCTCTCTCTCTATAGCCCCTTGATTATCCACTTCGGTATTACTCTCAGTGACCGAGTGTTTTACTCTAATTAAACTGATCTCGGACTATTTCTGTCAGATATTAACTCTTGCATGGTCCCAGCAAACACTCCCACTCCCTTGACCCTCCGATGTGACTGCAGGATTGCTTTGTGAAGACGGGCTCATGGAGAGAAACACCCTGCACAGAATGATCCCAAATTGAGCATCTCCAAGGGACAGGATTCCCAGCTTTAATCGTTCTCTGCCCTTTCCGCCCAGGCCAGTTCCTTTGCTCAGATTCTGATAAAAGTAAATTCGGAAAAGAGCACTTTGATTTTTACAGGCTGTATTAGTGCAGAGAGCTGCGCATGCGCGGTTCAGCCCCGTCCCCTGTGTCGATTTGCAGTGAGAAGAAGAGCACATGAGCCCTCCCCTCCCCCAGCCCTGTCTGTGATCGCCATTCACTCAGTAAGTGGAAGAAAATGGTTTAAAACAGCCGGGAATGGAGACCCCGTGACAAGGCAGCGAGCAGCAGCCTCCTTACAGCAGTGCAGCGCTTTGGGAGCGTGTCTGCAGATGGGCTCAGAGATCGGCATGGAGTCCAAGGGGGAGATCAGGGTGAGTCGGGGCTGTGTGTCAGAGGCAGAGTGGAGCAAAACGAGTTTCAGTGAGTGAGGAAGGGAGAGGCCATTCTCGGGCTGTGTTTCGACAGAGTAAGGTAACAGAGAAAGTAAATCACCTCGCTCTTTCAAATCATTGCTGCTTTCTTTCCCCAAATCAGCAGTGAATGTTTCTGATTCAGTTCCAATCTCACCGTGTCTGTTGTTCTTGGACAGTGAGCAGTGGAAACACAGCCTGACAGTGAGGATGTGGGGAGTTTCACAAAGTGCATCTATTGCAGACGTCAGGAGAGGAGTGTGGGAGAAGATATTTTAAAGTCAGATTATATTGTTTTGGTGTGTTGAGTTCTCCAGAACAATGTTGCTGGTGATCGAGAGATATATTGTCGCTCCCTCAGATACATCATATTCTCCCCCGCATCCATATCTTAGAACTAATAATGTTCTCGTATTATTATTCTCAGAGCAAAATTCTTCAACCAGCCAGAACAAATGTGAGCTTTCCTCCTCCACCCGGAACACAAGGAACAGTGCAGACAGCTCCTTCTCACACAGTAAGTACATCATCACTCACAGAGCACAGAGACACAGAACTGAGCTCAATCCTATTGTCACAGGCAACAGAAGCTGTCAGTCCCACAGTGATCCGAAGTGGTAGAATCTTCCAGCCACATGGAGCAGTAGAATCAGATGCTCTTAAACCATTGAAACAGATCACACTGACACATACATTAAACACCCACACGCACTTGCCAGGAACTGGCAGGTACAGATTATACTCCACACTTACTTGCCAGATACTGATAGGTACAGATTATAACCCACACTCATTTGCCAGAAACTGACAAGGTACAGATTAGACCGCACACTCACAGATCAGAAACTGACAGGTACTGTGTAAAACATAAAACCACGTAGACAAATAGATACAAATTAAAGGCAGACTAACATACCAGAAACCTAGACACACAGCTTAAACCCCCACACACACACCAAAACCTGTCCGGTACAGAATAATACACACACTCGCATATCAGAGACTGAGAGATACAGTATAAAACCCACACTCACACATCAGTGGCTGACATATTACAATCCATATTCCCATAACATAAATTGACATACAGTGAAGTGCCAATACTCACTTACCAGTTATTGACAGGTACAGTGTAAAGACCTCTTTTCCACACCAGAAACTGACAGATATAGAGTAAGGCACACAATCACATATCAGAACTTGACAGGTACAGAATAAAACCCAGGCTCCCATAACAGAAATGGAGAGACAGAGAAAGGCTCACACTCACATACCAGAGACCGATAGATACAGAGTGAAACTCAGACTCATTTACCAGAGACCGACAGATGCAGGGTAAACACTCACCTCCATAACAAAAATTGACAGTTAGAAACTAAAACGAATACTCTATCAGGAATTGGTGGTACACAGTAAAACAATACTAACATACTGGAGAATGACGGGTATGGAGTAGAGCTCACATTCACATAACAGAAATGGAAAGATACAGCACAAAACACACACTCACACATTAGGAATGGAAAGATACAGAATGAAACCCACAGGCAATTACCAGAAAGTGACAGGTACAGGATAAAACCCACACTCTCCTATCAGAAACTGACATACAGAGTAAAACCCTCATTCACATACCAGAGATGGACAGATACAGAGTCAAAACCACACTCCCATACCAGACACCCACAATATTCATTCTATATTTACCTGTCAATGGTTCAGAGAGTGAAAGTGTCAGTATCTATCCTATAATCACCGGTCAGTCCCACACTGACACTGCACCGGAGATTGAAAGTGGCAGTGTACATCTTATACTCACCTGTCAATCAGAATCTGTCACATCGCGTCAGAGAACGACAGAGGCAGTATCTATCCAACACTCACCTGTCACATAGTGTCAGTGAATGAGAGAGACAGTATTTATCCAACACTCACTGTCTCTCTCATTCTCTGACACAGTGTGACAGTTGAGTGTTGGATAGATACTGCCTCTTCATTCTCTGACAGTGTGACAGATGAGCGTTGGATAGATACTGTCTCTCTCATTCTCTGACACAGTGTGACAGGTATCTATCCAACGCTCACCTGTCACACTGTCAGAGAATGACAGAGGCAGTATCTATCCAACACTCACCTGTCACATAGTGTCAGAGAATGAGAGAGGCAGTATCTATCCAACACTCACCTCTCACATAGTATCAGTGAATGACAGAAGCAGTGTCTATCCAACACTCAACTGGCAATCCAACTCTGCCTCACTGTACCTGAGATTGAGAGATGCAATATCTATCCTATGTTCACAAATATATCCCATACTGATAGCAATATCAGAGAATGAAAGGTAGAGTGTCTGTCCTATACACACCTGTCAATCTCACACTGACACACAGGACCAGAGAGTGAGTGGCAGTGTCTGTCCTATACACACCTGTCAATCACACACTGACACACAGTACGAGAGAGTGACTGGCAGTGTCTGTCCTATACACACCTGTCAATCACACACTGACACACAGTACCAGAGAGTGAGTGGCAGTGTCTGTCCTATACACACCTGTCAATCTCACACTGACACACAGTACCAGAGAGTGAGTGACAGTGTATGTCCTATACACACCTGTCAATCACACACTGACACACAGTACCAGAAAGTGACAGATAAAGTGTCTGGTCTATCCTAAATCAAGCAATTTAAAACTGTCCCATTGTACCAATGAGTGACAGAAACAATATCTATCCCTTTTCACCGGACTAGTGAGTGTGGAACTGAACCCAGCCAGAGTCAGCTCCTTCAGGGGAGGGAGAGGGAGGGGCACCAGTGAGTGTAGAACTGAACCCAGCCAGAGTCAGCACCTTCAGGGGAGGGGAACCAGTGAGTGTAGAACTGAACCCAGCCAGTGTCAGCACCTTCAGGGGAGGGGAACCAGTGAGTGTAGAACTGAACCCAGCCAGAGTCAGCACCTTCAGGAGAGGGGAACCAGTGAGTGTAGAACTGAACCCAGCCAGAGTTGGTGATGATAATTGGGAGTGTAGGACAAGCTGCCTTCAGACGTGCGATGTGTTTGAATTTCAGGACAGGGACGGGGAAGAGTGTATGGGGCGGGGATTTACTGCTTAGGACGAACGATAGAGGAAAGAATCTACAATTGTCTGTTCTGAATTTCTGTCCTGTACTTGCAGTAATGATTTTGTAAACTGCTTTTCAGGGTATCAGGAGGGGAGGATTTGCAGACGGGGAACTCAAACCAAACATCACATCAAGATCTGACAGAATCACTCGATTCCTCAGGACCTGAATATCATCGGCCTTTGAACGTGGAAGGAGAAATCTTTGTCTGTTCTGTCTGTGGGAACAGATTTCAAACATCAGTGTGACTGGAAAAGCACCGAGACACACACACCCGAGAGAGAGTGTGCCAATTTACTGTCTGTGGAAAGAGCTTTAACCAGCCTGAAAAAACATCACACCATTGACAGTGGGGAGAAACCGTACACGTGTTGTGTGTGTGGACCAGGTTTCAACTGATCGTGCAACCTGGAGAGAAACAAGGACACCCATACGATGGGGAAACCGTGGAATTGTGGGGACTGTGGGAGGGGATTCAATTACCCATTTGAGCTGGAAGTTCATCGACACAGTCATACTGGGGAGAGACCGTTCACCTGCTCCGACTGTGGGAAGGGATTCACTGTGTCATCAAAACTGCTGAGACACCAGCGAGTTCACACTGGGGAGAGGCCGTTCACCTGCTCTGAGTGTGGGAAGGGATTCACTCACTCATCCCGTCTGCTGGAACACCAGCGAGTTCACACTGGGGAGAGGCCGTTCACCTGCTCGGAGTGTGGGAAGGGATTCACTCAGTCATCCCACCTTCAGGAACATCAGCGAGTGCACACCGGGGAGAGGCCGTTCACCTGCTCCATGTGTGGAAAGGGATTCACTGTGTCATCCCAGCTGTTGAGACACCAGCGAGTTCACACTGGGGAGAGGCCGTTCACCTGCTCCGAGTGTGGGAAGGGATTCACTCGGTCATCCAACCTGCTGACACACCAGCGAGTTCACACTGGGGAGAGGCCGTTCATCTGCTCCCAGTGTGGGAAGGGATTCACTGTGTCATCCACCCTGCTGGAACACCAGCGAGTTCACACCGGGGAGAGGCCATTCACCTGCTCCGACTGTGGAAAGGGATTCACTCGGTCATCCAACCTGCTGACACACCAGCGAGTTCACACTGGGGAGAGGCCATTCACCTGCTCCGAGTGTGGGAAGGGATTCACTCGATCATCCCGCCTGCTGACACACCAGCGAGTTCACACTGGGGAGAGGCCATTCACCTGCTCCGAGTGTGGGAAGGGATTCACTGAGCTATCCAACCTGCTGAGACACCAACGAGTTCACAAGTGACTGCGGGGTTTGGATTCTGCTGTTGTCCCAGACTGAATCATGTCCATTCTGACAGTTGGGCTTTCTTTCTGTTGATATTGACTCCCCCTATAACTGGGCTGAAGTTTAATATTTGGGATATTTCACCAATTAATCAAACGGGAAGAGGGTCAGCTAAAAAAAAAAATGCTGATTGTGTTTGCATCCATACTTCACCCTTTAAAAAACATAAGAAATAGGAGCAGGAGCAGGCCGTTGGTCACTCGAGACTGCTCTGCCATTTAATATGATCATGGCTGAGCTGATCTTGGGCACAGCTCCACTTCCCGGCCCACTCCCCATAAACCTTCACTTCATTATCGCTCAAAAATCTGGATATCTGGGGTCGAGAATTCCAAAAATTTATGACCCTCTGAGAAAATAAATTTCTCCTCAACTCTGTTCTAAATCGGCGACCCCTTATCCTTAAACTATGCCCCCTAGTTCTAGATTTTCCAATGAGAGGAAACATCCTCTCTGCAACTCCCTTGTTGAACCTCCTCAGTATCTTGTATGTTTCGATAAGATCACCTCTGATTCTTCGAAACTCCAATGAATATAGAAGATAGAAACAGAGAAAAAAGTTGCAGGAGTAGGCCATTCGGCCCTTCGAGCCTTTCAATAAGATCATGGCTGATCATTCCCTCAGTACCCCTTTCCTACTTTCGCTCTATACCCCTTGATCCCCTTAACCGTAAGGGCCATATCCAACTCCCTCTTGAATATATCCAATGAACTGGCATCAATAACTCTCTGCGGCAGGGAATTCCACAGGTCAACAACTCTCTGAGTGAAGAAGTTTCTCCTCATCTCAGTCCTAAATGGCCTATCCCTTATCCTAAGACTATGTCCCCTGGTTCTGGACTTCCCCAACATCGAGAACATTCTTCCCGCATCTAACCTGTCCAGTCCTGTCAGGATCTTATATGTTTCTATGAGATCCCCTTTCATCCTTCTAAACGCCAGTGAATAAAAATAGACATAGAAACATAGAAAATAGGTGCAGGAGTAGGCCATTCAGCCCTTCTAGCCTGCACCGCCATTCAATGAGTTCATGGCTGAACATGCAACTTCAGTACCCGCTTCCTGCTTTCTCGCCATACCCCTTGATCCCCCTAGTAGGAAGGACTTCATCTAACTCCCTTTTGAATATATTTAGTGAATTGGCCTCAACTACTTTCTGTGGTAGAGAATTCCACAGGTTCAACACTCTCTGGGTGAAGAAGTTTCTCCTCATCTCGGTCCTAAATGGCTTGCCCCTTATCCTTGGACTGTGACCCCTGGTTCTGGACTTCCCCAACATTGGGAACATTCTTCCTGCATCTAACCTGTCGAAACCCATCAGAATTTGAAACGTTTCAATGAGGTCCCCTCTCATTCTTCTGAACTCCAGTGAATACAAGCCCAGTTGATCCAGTCTTTCTTGATAGGTCAGTCCCACCATCCCGGGAATCAGTCTGGTGAATCTTCACTGCACTCCCTCAATAGCAAGAATGTCCTTCCTCAAGTTAGGAGACCAAAACTGTACACAATACTCCAGGTGTGGCCTCACCAAGGCCCTGTACAACTGTAGCAACACCTCCCTGCCCCTGTACTCAAATCCCCTCGCTATGAAGGCCAACATGCCATTTGCTTTCTTAACCGCCTGCTGTACCTGCATGCCAACCTTCAATGACTTCTGTACCATGACACCCAGGTCTCGTTGCACCTCCCCTTTTCCTAATCTGTCACCATTCAGATAATAGTCTGTCTCTCTGTTTTTACCACCAAAGTGGATAACCTCACATTTATCCACATTAGACTTCATCTGCCATGCATTTGCCCACTCACCTAACCTATCCAAGTCACTCTGCAGCCTCATAGCATCCTCCTCGCAGCTCACACTGCCACCCAACTTAGTGTCATGCGCAAATTTGGAGATACTACATTTAATCCCCTCGTCTAAATCATTGATGTACAATGTAAACAGCTGGGGCCCCAGCACAGAATCTTGCGGTACCCCATTACTCACCGCCTGCCATTCTGAAAAGTACCCATTTACTCCTACTCTTAGCTTCCTGTCTGACAACCAGTTCTCAATCCACGTCAGCACACTACCCCCAATCCCATGTGGTTTAACTTTGCACATTAATCTCTTGTATGGGACCTTGTCGAAAGCCTTCTGAACGTCCAAATATACCACATCAACTGGTTCTCCTTTGTCCACTTTACTGGAAACATCCTCAAAAATTCCAGAAGATTTGTCAAGCATGATTTCCCTTTCACAAATCCATGCTGACTTGGACCTATCATGTCACCTCTTTCCAAATGCGCTTTATGACATCCTTAATAATTGATTCCATCATTTTACCCACTACTGAGGTCAGGCTGACCAGTCTATAATTCCCTGTTTTCTCTCTCCCTCCTTTTTTAAAAAGTGGGGTTACATTGGCTACCCTCCACTCGATAGGAACTGATCCAGAGTCAATGGAATGTTGGAAAATGACTGTCAATGCATCCGCTATTTCCAAGGCCACCTCCTTAAGTACCATGGGATGCAGTCCATCAGGCCCTGGGGATTTATCGGCCTTCAATCCCATCAATTTCCCCAACACAATTTCCCGACAAATAAAGATTTCCCTCAGTTCCTCCTCCTTACTAGACCCTCTGGCCCCTTTTATATCCGGAAGGTTGTTTGTGTCCTCCTGAGTGAATATCGAACCAAAGTACTTGTTCAATTGGTCTGCCATTTCTTTGTTCCCCGTTATGACTTCCCCTGATTCTGACTGCAGGGGACCTACATTTGTCTTTACTAACCTTTTTCTCTTTACATATCTGTAGAAACCTTTGCAATCCGTCTTAATGTTCCCTGCAAGCTTCTTCTCATACTCCATTTTACCTGCCCTAATCAAACCCTTTGTCCTCCTCTGCTGAGTTCTAAATTTCTCCCAGTCCCCGGGTTCGCTGCTATTTCTGGCCAATTTAAATGCCACTTCCTTGGCTTTAATACGATCCCTGATTTCCCTTGATAGCCACGGTTGAGCCACCTTCCCTTTTTTATTTTTACGCCTGACAGGAATGTACAATTGTTGTAGTTCATCCATGCGGTCTCTAAATGTCTGCCATTGCCCATCCACAATCAACCCCTTAAGTATCATTCGCCAATCTATCCTAGCCAATTCACGCCTCATACCTTCAAAGTTAGCCTTCTTTAAGTTCTGGACCATGGTCTCTGAATTAACTGTTTCATTCTCCATCCTAATGCAGAATTCCACCATATTATGGTCACTCTTCCCCAAAGGGCCTCGCACAATGAGATTGCTAATTAATCCTCTCTCATTACACAGCACCCAGTGTAAGATGGCCTCCCCCCTCGTTGGTTCCTTGATATATTGGTCTAGAAAACCATCCCTTATGCACTCCAGGAAATCCTCTTCCACCGTATTGCTTCCAGTTTGGCTAGCCCAATCTATGTGCATATTAAAGTCACCCATTATAACAGCTGCACCTTTATTGCATGCACCCCTAATTTCCTGTTTGATGCCCTCCCCAACATCACTACTACTGTTTGGAGGTCTGTACACAACTCCCACTAACAATTTTTGCCCTTTGGTGTTCTGCAGCTCTACCCATATAGATTCCACATCATCAAAGCGAATGTCCATTCTAACTATTGCATTAATCTCTTTAACCAGAAATGCTACCCCACCTCCTTTTCCTTTTATTCTATCCTTCCTGAATGTTGAATACCCCTGGATGTTGAGTTCCCAGCCCTGATCATCCTGGAGCCACATCTCCGTAATCCCAATCACATCATATTTGTTAACATCTATTTGCACAGTTAATTCATCCACCTTATTGCGGATACTCCTTGCATTGAGACACAAAGCCTTCAGGCTTGTTTTTTTCACACCATTTGTCCTTTTAGAATTTTGCTGTACAGTGGCCCTTTTTGTTCTTTGCCTTGGGTTTCTCTGCCCTCCACTTTTCCTCATCTCCTTTCTGTCTTTTGCTTTTGCCTCCTTTTTGTTTCCCTCTGTCTCCCTGCATTGGTTCCCATCCCCCTGCCATATTAGTTTAACTCCTCACCAACAGCACTAGCAAACACTCCTCCTAGGACATTGGTTCTGGTCCTGCCCAGGTGCAGACCATCTCTCCTCATCTGACAGTCCAGCCATTCCTGGAATCAGTCTGGTGAACCTTCGCTGCACTCCCTCAATAGCAAGAACATCCTTCCTCAGACTAGGAGACCAAAACTGAACACAATATTCCAGGTGAAGCCTCACCAAGGCCCTGTACAACTGCAGTAAGACCTCCCTGCTTCTATATTCAAATACCCTAGCATTTGCCTTCTTTACCGCCTGCTGTACCTGCGTGCCCACTTTCAGTGACTGATGAACCATGACACCCAGGTCTTGTTGCACCTCCCCTTTTTCTAATCTGCCGCCATTCAGATAATATTCTGCCTTGTGTTTTTGCCTCCAAAATGGATAACCTCACATTTATCCACATTATACTGCATCTGCCATGTATTTGCCCACTCACCTAATCTGTCCAAGTCACCCTGCAGCTTCTTCGCGTCCTCCTCACAGCTCACACCGCCACCCAGTTTAGTGTCATCCGCAAACTTGGAGATATTACACTCTATTCCTTCATCCAAATCGTTAATGTATATTGTAAAGAGCAGGGGTCCCAGCACTGAGCCCTGGGGCACCCCACTGGTAACTGCCTGCCATTCTGAAAAGGACCCGTTTATCCCGACTCTCTGCTTCCTGTCTGCCAACCAGTTCTCTATCCAATACCATGCGCTTTGATTTTGTACACTAATCTCTTGTGCGGGACCTTGTCAAAAGCCTTTTGAAAGTCCAAATACACCACATCCACTGGTTCTCCCTTGTCCACGCTACTAGTTACATCCTCAAAAAATTCCAGAAGATTCGTCAAGCATGATTTCCCTTTCATAAATCCATGCTGACTTGGTCCAATCCTGTCACTGCTTTCCAAATGGGCTGCTATTTCATCCTTAATGATTGATTCCAACATTTTCCCCATTACTGATGTCAGGCTAGCCGGTCTATAATTACCCGCTTTCTCTCTCCCTCCTTTTTTAAAAAGTGGCGTTTCATTAGCTACCCTCCAGTCCATAGGAACTGATCCAGAGTCGATAGATTATTGGAAAATGATCACCAATGCATCCACTATTTCTAGGGCCACTTCCTTAAGTACTCTGGGATGCAGACTATCAGGACCCGGAGATTTATCGGCCTTTAATCCCATCAATTTCCCTGACACAATTTCCTGCCTTATCAGGATATCTTTCAGTTCCTCTTTCTCACTAGACCCACTGTCCCCTAGTACATTCGGAAGGTTATTTGTATCTTCCTTTGTGAAGACAGAACCGAAGTATTGGTTCAATTGGTCTGCAATTTCTTTGTTCCCCATTATAAATTCACCTGAATCCGACTGCAAGGGACCTACATTTGTCTTTACTAATCTTTTTCTCTTCACATATTTATAGAAGCTTTTACCGTCAGTTTTTATGTTCCCTGCAAGCTTCCTCTCGTACTCTATTTTCCCCTTCTTAATTAAACCCTGAGCCCTCCTCTGTTGAATTCTAAATTTCTCCCAGTCCTCAGGTTTGTTGCTTTTTCGAGCCAATTTACATGCCTCTTCCTTGGTTTTAACATTATCCTTAATTTCCCTTGTTAGCCATGGTTGAGCAACCTTCCCAGTTTTATTTTTACTCCAGACAGGGATGAACAATTGCTGAAGTTCATCCAGGTGATCTTTAAATGTTTGCCATTGCTTATCCACCATCAACCCTTTAAGTATCCTCTGCCAGTCCATTCTAGCCAATTCACACCTCATACTGTCAAAGCTTCCCCTCCTTAAGTTCAGGACCCGAGTTTCCGAATTAATTTTGTCACTCTCCATCTTAATAAGGAATTCCACCATATTATGCTCACTCTTCCCCAAAGGGCCTCGCACAACAACATTGCTAATTAGTCCCTTCTCATTACACATCACCCAGTCTAGGATGGCCAACTCCCTGGTTGGTTCCTCGACATATTGGTCTAGAAAACCATCCCTGATACACTCCAGGAAATCCTCCTCCACCGCAGTGCCACCAGTTAGATTAGCCCAATCTATATGTAGATTAAAGTCGCTCATAATTACTGCTGTACCTTTATTGCACACATCCCTTATTTCTTGTTTGATGCTGTCCCCAACCTCACTACTACTATTTGGTGGTCTGTACACAACTCCCACTTGCGTTTTCTGCCCTTTGGAATTCCGCAGCTCCACCCATACCGATTCCACATCATCCAGGCTAATGTCCTTCCTTGCAATTGCATTGATTTCCTCTTTAACCAGCAATGCCACCCCGCCTCCTTTTCTTTCTGTCTATCCTTCCTAAATGCTGAATACCCTTGGATGTTGAGTTCCCAGCCTTGGTCACACTGGAGCCATGTCTCTGTGATGCCAATCACGTCGTATCCGTTAACTGCTATCTGCGCAGTTAATTCATCCACCTTATTCCGAATATTCCTCGCATTGAGGCACCGAGCCTTTAGGCTTGTCTTTTTAACACACTTTGCCCCTTTGGAATCTTGCTGTAATGTGGCCCTTTTTGCTTTTTGCCTTGGGTTTTTCTGCCCTCCACTTTTACTATTCTCCTTTCTATCTTTTGCTTCTGCCCCCCTTCTATTTCCCTCTGTCTCCCTGCATAGGTTCCTATCCCCCTGCCATATTAGTTTAACTCCTCCCCAACAGCACTAGCAAACACGCTCCCGAGGACATTGGTTCCGATCCTGCCCAGGTGAAGACTGTCCGGTTTGTACTGATCCCACCTCCCCCAGAACCAGTTTCAATGTCCCAGGAATTTGAATCCCTCCCTTCTGCACCATTTCTGCACCATAGGCCCAAGCTGCTCAACCTTTCTTCATAAGTCAATCCCTTCACCTCAGGAATCAAACCAGTGAAGTTACTTTGAACTGTCTCCAATGCAAGTATATCCCTCCTTAAATAAGGAGATCAAACTGTACGCAGTATACCAGGTGTGGTCTCACCAATACACTGTACAGTTGTAGCAGGACTTCTCCAATTTTATACTCCATCCCCCTTGCAATAAAAGCCATCATTTCATTTGCCTTCCTGATTACTAACTTTTTATGTTTTACGTCCTCTACAGCCTTTACGGTAGAGGACACTAACAATATCCCAACAATGAATAGCCAAGGGGCTGTACGGGGGGCCGGGGGTTGGAGGAACTTATCACAATCACTAAGGAGGTGGCATTCAGTAAGATACTGGGACTAAAGGCAGATAAATCCCCTGGACCTGATGGCACCCTAGGGTCTTAAGAGAAGAAGCGGCAGGGAGAGTGGATGCATTGGTTGTAATTTACCAAAATTCCTTGGATTCTGGGAAGGTCCCAGCAGATTGGAAAACCACAAATGTAACACCCCTATTTAAAAAAGGAGGGAGACAGAAAGTAGACTAGTTAGCCTAACTTCTGTCATTGGGAAAAAAGCTGGAATCCATTATTAAAGAAGCAGTAGCAGGACATTTGGAAAAGCAGAATTCGGTCAGGCAGAGTCAGCGTGAATTTATGAAGGGATATCATGTTTGGCAAATTTGCTGGAATTCTTTGAGGATGTAATACGCAGGGTGGATAAAGGGGAACTAGTGGATGTGATGTATTTGGACTTCCAGAAGGCATTTGACAAGGTGCCACATAAAAGGTTACTGCACAAGATAAAAGTTCACGGGGTTGGGGGTAATATATTAGCATCGACAATTGGCTAACCAACAGAAAACAGAGAGTCGGGATAAATGATTCATTGTCTGGTTGGCAACCAGTAACTAGTGGGGTGCAGCAGGGATCAGTGCTGGAACCCCAACTATTTACAATCTATATTAACGACTTGGAGGAAGGGACGGAGTGTAATGTAGCCAAGTTTGCTGATGATACAAAGATGCGAGGAAAAGCAATGTGTGAGGAGGACACACAAAACTTGCAAAATGACTTACACAGGCTAAGTGAGTGGGCAAAAATTTGGCAGATGGAGTATAATGTTGGAAAGTGTGAGGTCATGCATTTTGGCAGAAAAAAATCAAAGAGCAAGTTATTTAAAGGGAGAAAGATTGCAAAGTGCTGCAGTACAGTGGGACCTGGGGGTATTTGTGCATGAAACACAAAAGGTTAGTATGCAGGTTACAGCAAGTGATCAGGAAGGCCAATGGAATCTTGGCCTTTATTGCAAAGGGGATGGAGTATAAAAGCAACAAAGTCTTGCTACAGTTATGCAGGGTATTGATGAGGCCACACCTGGAATACTGCGTGCAGTTTTGGTTTCCATATTTACGAAAGGATATACTTGCTTTGGAGGCAGCGCAGAGAAGGTTCACTTGGTTGATTCCAGAGATGAGGGGGTTGACTTATGAGGAAAGGTTGATGAGGTTGGGCCTTTCCACATTGGAATTCAGTAGAAAGAGAGGTTACCTTATCGAAACGTATAACATTATGAGGGGGCTTGACAAGGTGGATGCAGAGAGGATGTTTCCACTGATAGGGGAGACTAGAAATAGGGGGCATCAACTTAGAATAAGGGGCCGCCCATTTAAAACTGAGAAGAGAAGAAATTTCTTCCCTGATGGTTGTAAATCTGTGGAATTCGCTGCCTTCGAGAGCTATGGCTCATTGAATAAATTTAAAACAGAGATAGACAGCTTCTTAAACGATAAGGGTTATGGGGAGCGCGCAGGGAAGTGGACCGGAGTCCATGATCGGATCAGCCATGATCTTATAAAATGTCGGAGAAGGCTCGAGGGGCCGTATGGCCTACTCTTGTTCCTATTTCTCATGTTCTTCTGACAGAGAGACCCCCTGGACCCCCTGGTCCCTCTGTACTGCAGCATTTTGTAATATCGCTTCATTTAAATAATAATGTGTGTTTTTCTTTTTCTTGCCAAAGTGGATAACCTCACACTTTCCCACATTATACACCATCTGCAACATTTTTGCCCACTCTCTTAGCCTGTCAATATCCTTCTGCAGATTCGTTGTGTCCTCCTCACAACTTGCTTTCCCACCCATCTTTGTATCATTAGGAAACTTAGCTACATTACACTTGGTCCCAATAGTTGAGGTTCCTAGCACCGATCCCTGTGGCACCGCACTAGTTACTGTTTCACAACCGGAGAATGAACCATTGATCCTGAATCTCTGTCTTCTGTTAGTTAGCCCTCCCTCTATTCATAAGAACATCAGAAATAGGAGCGGGATTGGGCCATTTGGCCCATCGAGCCTGCTCCTCCATTTAATACAATCATGGCAGATCTGATCATGGTTTCAGTTCTACTTCTCTGCCCGCTCCCCATAACCCTTTACTCCCTTATCACTCAAAAATCTCTCTATCTCTGCCTTCAATTTTTTCAATGACCCAGCCTCCACAGCTCGCTGAGGCAGAGAATTCCACAGATTTACAACCCTCTAAGAGAAGACATTCCTCCTCATCACAGTTTTAAATGGGCGACCCCTTATTCTGAGACTGTCCCCTAGTTTTAGTTTCCCCTATGAGTGGTAATATCCTTTCTGCATGCACCTTGTTGAACCCCCTCATTATCTTATGTTTCATATGAACTTAAGAAATAGAAGCAGGACTAGGCCATATGGCCCCTCGAGCCTGCTCCGCCATTCAATAAGATCATGGCTGATCTGATCATGGACTCAGCTCCCCATAACCCCTTATCGCTCAAGAAACTGTCTATTTCTGTCTTAAATTTATTCAATGTCCCAGCTTTCACAGCTCTTCGAGGCAGCAAATTCCACAGATTTACAACCCTCTCAGAAGTAATTCCTCCTCACCTCTGTTTTAAATGAGCGGCCCCTTATTCTAAGATCATCCCTCTAGTTCTGGTCATCAGTGGAAACATCCTCTCTGCATCCACATTGTCAAGCCGCCTCGTAATCTTGTACGTTTCAATAAGATCATCTCTCATTCTTCTGAACTCCAATGAGTAGAGGCCCAACCGACTCAACCTTTCCTCATGTCAACCCCCTCATCCCCGGAATCAACCGAGTGAACCTTCTCTGAACTGCCTCCAAAGTATGTATATCCTTTCGTAAATATGGAAACCAACATTTTTCTCCACTTAATTTATTCAATTTTTTCTGCCAAAGTGGATAACCTCACATATTCGTACATTATACTCCATCTGCCAAATTTTTGACCACTCACTTAGTCTGTCTATATCCCTTTGTAGATTGTTTCTGTCCTCACAATTTACTTTCCCACCCATCTTTGTGTCATCAAGAAACATGGTGACATTACACTTGATCTTCTCATCCAAGGCATTAATATCGATTGTAAATAGTTGAGGCCCCAGCACCGAACCCTGCGGCCCCTCACTAGTCACTGATTACCAAGCAGAAAAGTATCCATTCACCCAACTCTCTGTTTTCTGTTAGTTAGCCAATCCTCTATCCATGCTAATATATTACCCCCAACCCCGTGAACTTTTATCTTGTGCAGTAACCTGTTATGTGGCACCTTGTCAAATGCCTTCTGGAAATCCTAATATACCACATCCACTGGTTCCCCCTTATCCACCCTGCTCGTTACATCCTCAAAGGACTCCAGCAAATTTGTGAAATGAGAGTTCCCTTTCATAAAACCATGCTGGCTCTGCTTGATTGTATTATGTTTTTCCAAATGTCCTGCTACTGCTTGCTTAATAACGGACTCCAGCATTTTCCTAATGACAGATGTTAGACTAATTGGTCTATAGTTTCCTACTTTTTGTCTGCCTCCTTTTTTAAGGACAAAGCAGCCCACTTGATTTGCTCTGCATCCACCACCTTAAACATTCACTCCCTCTACCACCGGCACACCGTGGCTGCAGTGTGTACCATCTCCAAGATGCACTGCAGCAACTCACCAAGGCTTCTTTGGCAGCACATCCCAGACCCGCGATCTCTACCATCGAGAAGGACAAAGGCAGCAAGTGCAAGGAAACACCATCACCTGCAAGTTCCGCTCCAAGTTACTCACCATCCTGACTTTGAAATATATCGGCCGTTCCTTCATATTCACTGGGTCACAAACCTGGAACTCCCTCCCTAACAGCACTGTGGGAGCACCTTCACCACACGGACTGCAGCGATTGAAAAAGGCGGCTCACTCTCACCTTCTCGGGGGCAATTAGGGATGGGCAATAAATGCTGGCCTTGAGAGCGCCGCCTACATCTGAAGAACAAATGAAGAAAGGAATCAAATTAATCAGAATGCACCAGATTAAAGTGACAATTCAGCACTTTCTGGGGAGGTGATTGGCCCAGACACATTGGTACTGAATAGTATTTAGAAAGATCCAGAGAAAGGGGCAGGGGGAACACAGATACAAACAGAGACACAAATATAACCACACGCGTACACACAGACACACATATAAGCACAGACATATAATCATATACACACACAGGTACAGACATCCCCCAAACACACACACAGCCTGTACACAGACATATATCACACACACAACCTGTACACAGACATATATCACACACACAGCCCGTACACAGACATATATCACACACACAGCCCGTACACAGACATATATCACACACACAGCCCGTACACAGACATATATCACACACACAGCCCGTACATAGACATATATCACACACACAGCCCGTACACAGGCATATATCACACACACAATCTGTACACAGACATATATCGCACACACAGCCCATACACAGACATATATCACACACACACAGCCCGTACACAGACATATATCACACACACATCCTGTACACAGACATATATCACACACACAGCCTCTACACAGACATATATCACACACACAGACAATACACAGACATATATCACACACACAGCCCATACAGACATATATCACACACATAGCCCGTACACAGACATATATCACACACACAGAGCGTACACAGACAGATATCACACACGCAGCCCATACACAGACATATATCACACACACAGCCCATACACAGACATATATCACACACACAGAGCTTACACAGACATACATCATACACACAGCCCGTACACAGACACATATCACACACACAGACCGTACACAGACATATATCACACACACAGCCCATACACAGACAGATATCACACACACATCCCGTACACAGACATATATCACACACACAGAACGTACACACACATATATCACACACACAGCCCATACACAGACATATATCACACACACAGCCCATACACAGACATATATCACACACACAGCCTGTACACAGACATATATCATACACACACAGCCCATACACAGACATATATCACACACATAGAGCGTACACAGACATATAGAAAATAGGTGCAGGTGTAGGCCATTCGGCCCTTCGAGCCTGCACCGCCATTCAATGAGTTCATGGATGAACACGCAACTTCAGTACCCCATTCCTGCTTTCTCGCCATACCCTTGATCCCCCTAGTAGTAAGGACTACATCTAACTCCTTTTTGAATATATTTAGTGAATTGACCTCAACAACTATCTGTGGTAGAGAATTCCACAGGTTCACCACTGTCTGGGTGAAGAAGTTTCCCCTCATCTCGATCCTAAATGGCTTACCCCTTATCCTTAGACTGTGGCCCCTGGTTCTGGACTTCCCCAACATTGGGAACATTTTTCCTGCATCTAACCTGTCTAAACCCATCAGAATCTTAAACGTTTCTATGAGATCCCCTCTCATTCTTCTGAACTCCAGTGAATACAAGCCCAGTTGATTCAGTATTTCTTGATATGTCAGTCCCGCAATCCCGGGAATCAATATGGTGAACCTTCGCTGCACTACCTCAATAGCAAGAATGTCCTTCCTCAAGTTAGGAGACCAAAACTGTACACAATACTCCAGGTGTGGCCTCACAAAGGTCTGTACAACTGTAGTAACACCTCCCTGCCCCATTACTCAAATCCAATCGCTATGAAGGCCAACATGCCATTTGCTTTCTTAACCGCCTGCTGTACCTGCATGCCAACCATCAATGACTGATGTACCATGACACCCAGGTCTCGCTGCACCTCCCCTTTTCCTAATCTGTCACCATTCAGATAATAGTCTGCCTCTCTGTTTTTCCACCAAACTGGATAACCTCACATTTATCCACATTATACTTCATCTGCCATGCATTTGCCCACTCACCTAACCTATCCAAGTCACTCTGCAACCTCATAGCATCCTCCTCTCAGCTCACACTGCCACCCAACTTAGTGTCATACGCAAATTTGGAGATACTACACTTAATCCCCTCATCTAAATCATTAATGAACAATGTAAACAGTTGGGGCCCCAGCACAGAACCTTGCGGTACCCCACTAGCCATTCTGAAAAGTACCATTTACTTCTACTCTTTGCTTCCTGTCTGCCAACCAGCTCTCAGTCCACGTCAGCACACTATCCCCAATCCCATGTGCTTTAACTTTGCACATTAATCTGTTGTGATGTGTTACATACAGATGCCGTGTGATGTGTTATAGTATATACACGTGTGCTGTGTTACAATATACATGCTGTGTGATGTGTTACAATATACACATGTGTGGTGTTATAACATACACGCTGTGTGATATGTTACAGTATACACAAGTGCTGTGTTACAATATACACTCACGTGTGATGTGTTACGATATTCACATGTGATGTGTTACAATACACATGCTTGTGATGTGTTACAATATACATGTCGTGTGATGTGTTACAATATACCTACGCATGTGATGTGTTACAATATACACAGGTTATGTGATGCTGTTACAATGTACACGCACTGTGTGATATGTTACAATATACACATGCCGTGTGAAGTGTTACAGTATATAAATGTGTGCTGTGTTACAATATACACACGTGCGATGTGTTACAATATACATGTGTGTGATATGTTACAATATACATGACATGTGATGTGTTACAATATACACATGACGTGTGATGTGTTACAGTATATATCACACACATAGCCCGTACACAGACATATATCATACACACAGCCCATACACAGAGATATATCACACACACTACCCGTACACAGAGATATATCACATACACTGCCTGTACACAGACATATATCACACACACAGCCTGTACAGAGATATATCACACACACAGTCTGTACACAGACATATATCACACACACAGCCTGTACACAGAGATATATCACACACACAGCCTGTACACAGACATATATCACACACACAGCCCGCTCCTGATGCCAGCTTGCATGACGTCAACAGACGGCGTTGCCAGGATACAGACGTCACACAGCTCGCGTTGCTGGGTTACAGACGTCACAGCCGCTGCAACGCTTGAGGCGGCCAGGATTCAAAGCAGGAGCCACGTGACTGGGAGCAGCCCCGCTTCCGGCTGTCGAAGTGGGCGGAGCGCTTCTGGACATGTTGCGCGCCGCGATTGGTGGGGCGAGCTGCCAATCAGCAGCTTTCACCCAATAGCAGCGACTCATCACTTCGAATCGCTGAGCGCGCTCTGCGCATGTTCCAGATACTCGAATGTTGACGGTTGGTGAAAGAAATACAAAATAGCGGCACGTGATCGGCGGCTGAGGATGAGTGACCCGGGGGGGAGAGGGAGAGGGGTGAGACACGGACACACACACCCCGAGGGAGGAAGGAAAGGAAGGATGGGAGGGAAGGAAGGAAAGGAAGGGAAGGAAAGGAAGGAAAGGAAGGAAGGAAGGATGGATTCACACTCTCCGTAAACCTAAGCTCAGGGGGTATAGTTTTAAGGTGGTTGGTGGAAGGTTTAAAGGGGATTTGAGGGGGTGGGGGCTTCTTTACGCAGAGGTTTGTGGGGATCTAGAACTCACTGCCTGGAAGAGTGGTTGATACAGAAACCCTCACCACTTTTAAGAGATGGTTTGATAGGCACTTAAAGTGCCATAACCTGCAGGGTTACGGACCTAGAGCTGGCAATTGGAATTAGACAAAATCACCTCTTGTTGGCCGGCGCAGATATAATGGTAAGTGCTGCAGGGAATTGAATACATCCAGGGTGACCTGGACTAGTTTCGATCGCCTGGATGGGTAGGAGAGAAATTTTCCCAGATTTTTTTCCCTTAAGTTGCCCTGGGTACTTACCTGGTTTTTGCCTCTCCCAGGATATCACATGGCTCTGGTTGGGGTGAAGTGTAGAATGTTATGGTGCAAGAGGTGTTGCAGTTGTGTGAGGCGGACTGGTTGGGCTGCGTGCTATTTACCTTTTCGCCATTGTTCATTATTCATAGGTTTATATGTAACTTTAGGGCTGCTGACCTAGGGCCGTGTGGCTCTTTGTCGGCCAACGTGGACACGATGGTCCGAAATGGCCTCCTTCTGTGCTGTAAATTTGTATGTTTCGAAAACACTCCTGCTCGTATCCTTACTCAAGAACACAAGTAGCAGCAACAGGAGTAGGCCATACGGCCCCTCCCATCTGCTCCGCCATTCAGTAAGATCTCTATTTGATCGAGAATTTTAAAAGATTCACAACTCTGAATGATGAAATAGCTCCTCCTCATAGTCTTAAATGGCCGATCTCTTATCCTCATACTAGGACCTCTAACTCTGGACTATCCAGCCCTTGTCAATTCCTCTAAGAATTTTATATGTTTCAATGATATCACCTTCCGTTCTTCTAAACTCCAGATAATATCGGCCTGTTCTTCTCAATCTGTCCTCAGCTCTCGCATCCCAATTTGTACCAATTTCCGTTCACCCATCACCCCTGAGCTCGCTGAACTACATTGGCTCCTGGTCCATCAATGCCTCGCTTTCAAAATTCTCATCCTTGTTTTGAAATCCGTCAGGACCTTGCCCCTCCCTATTGCTCTCGTCTCCTCCAGCCCTACAACCCTCAGAAATCTTTGCATTCCTTCAATTCTGGCCTCTTGAGCAGCCCCAATTTTCATCCCATCAATATTGGTGGCTGTACCTTCAGCTGCCGAGGCCATCAGCTCTGGAATTCCCTCCCTAAACCTCTCTATCTTTATAATACTCCTCAATACCTACCCTTTTAAACAAGCTTTTAGTCACCTGTGCTATTATTTCCTTACGTGAGTGGGTGTCAAATTATGTTTGATCACGGTCCTGTGAAGTACCTTGGGACATTTTACTACGTTTAAGGCGCGTTATAAATGCAATTTGTTGCTGATAACTGAAGATATTTCGAATTGTAATATAACGAAACTGCAGACATGGGGAATTGCAATAGATTGATAACTGCAGAGGAAGAGGATTGTTATGTATTGCTAATACCGTGAATTCTTTTAACGTGAGGTGGCTCTTGCACATTAGCTACCACACGGGCTTGGCAGAGAAACGGTCTTGGTCCAATGGCAAGGGGAACCCAAAATAACCGGAGACCAGGCTCTGCTGCATGTTTCCTCTGGCACTGACTTTCACTGGGGTAGTTTCCTCTGACACTGACTCTCACTGGAATACAGTTTCCTCTGG
Organism: Pristiophorus japonicus; assembly: GCF_044704955.1. Lineage (NCBI taxonomy): Eukaryota > Metazoa > Chordata > Chondrichthyes > Pristiophoridae > Pristiophorus > Pristiophorus japonicus. The sequence goes on from NC_091985.1 coordinate 188,514,369, forward strand.
CACTGACTCTCACTGGGGTACACTTTCCTCTGGCACTGACTCTCACTGGGGTACTCTTTCCTCTGGCACTGACTCTCACTGGTATACACTTTCCTCTGGCACTGACTCTCACTGGGGTACAGTTTCCTCTGGCACTTACTCTCACTGGGGTACAGTTTCTCTGACACAGATTTACTGTGTATCTAATTCGTACTGCCCCTGCCCTGGGAGTGCTTGATGGGACAGTTTAGAGGGAGCTTTAACCTGAAACTGATCAGGAGCTGCGGGTGGAAAGTTTTCAGTGAAGTGGCAGATCGTACTGCTGCTGAATTTGAATTGATAAGCTGCCAGCAGCGCATTCGGGACGGACACCAAAGTTTGCCTTGCAGCAGTGTAGAGGGAACTTTACTCTGTATCTAACCCATACTCCACCTAGTCTGTGGGAATTTAGTGCGAATTTGAAAGCAATTGCTAAGGTAGATAGAGAGAAATTTATTCTGCTGTTGTGGTTGTCTCGGACGAGGGGACATATCCTTAAAATCAGAGCCAGGCCATTCAGGAGAGATGTTAGGAAACACTTCTTCACTCAATGGATGATTGAAGTTTAGAACTTCCCACAAGAAGCAATCGATGCTCGCCCATTGAATAATTCTGGGCCGGTTGTGATTTCTGCCCAATGACCCATTGCTTGTTCCCTTGGATTGGATCTTTATTTATTCCCTTTGATTTAATTTCAGTTTCACTGCTGGAGCCACCACTCAAAGCACTTTGTCTGATCTGTCCCTGGGAATGAGCAGACTCCTCTCTCATCTCCCACACTGCACCAGCTCTCCTCCTCTTTTCCCCTGGGTAGTGTTCCAAACTCTGGGCCTTGGGCCTTCCCCGCGGATTCTCAGTATGAACAAGAGGATGTGTGTTGAGACAGGATGTCCCAGCTCTCCAACCTTTAAAGGGACAAGGAGAGGACCAGCTGGGCTGAATGGCCCTGCTTTATGACATCACTACAGTGCCTAGCAACCACTCTCCCTGGGCCCTGCTCATTATGGGCTGGGTTGAGCTCAGTGCTGTTACAGGAAGGGAAACAGGAGCAGGATTCGAGCCGTGTGTAGCCCAGGATTAATGGGGAGAGGTACAGGATCATTTAGACCTTATTGAATGAGAAATGTCAGTGTCCCGGACACTCCCTGTCCCTCAGTATTTGTGTCGGGGAGCGACCGATGGATTCACTCTATATCGAACTCATGCTGTGCCTGACTGGAGAGTGGTTGATGCTGGCATGGGGTGCTCAGCTCGATGAGCACAACATTTAACCCAAAGATAATCAGGTAAACCCATCAGCTTCTCCCCTGGACACAGGTCCTGAAGGAGAGGGAGTGTCTCTAATAATTTGACTGGTGTCCTTGATCAAATTTAAACACCTCACATCACTTTTTAGATTCGTTCATGGGATGTGGGCGTCGCCTCTCACCCCTCATTCTTCTAAATGCTCGAGAATTTAGGCCTGGTCTACTCAATCTCTCATAGGAGAATCAGTCTGGTGAACCTTCGTTGCACTCCCTCTATAGCAAGTTTCATTTCCTTAGGTAAGGAGACCAAACCTGTGCACAATACCCCAGGTGTGGTCACACCAGGACCCTGTATAATTGCAGTTAGACGTCTTTAGTCTTATACTCAAATCCTCTTGTAATAGAGACCAATATACCATTTGCTTTCTTAATTGCTTGCTGTACCTGCATGTTAACTTTCAGTGATTTGTGTACAAGGATTCCCAGATACCTCTGAACACCAACATTTCCCAATCTCTCATCATTTAAGAAAATACTCTGCCTTTCTATTTCTACTATGTGTATAACTTAACATTTCTTCACACAATATTCCATTTGCCATGTTCCTGCCCACTCATTGAGCCTGAATATATCCCCTTGAAACATCTTTTTATCCTCTTCACAACCTACATTCCCAATTAGTTTTGTATCCTCAGCAAACTTCAATATTTTACATTTGGTCCCTCGTCCAAATTATTGATATAAATTGTGAATAGCTGGGGCCCAAGCACTGATCCTCGCAGCACCCCACCAGTTACAGCCTGCCAACCTGAAAATGACCCGTTTATTCTTACTCTGTTTTCTGTCCGTTAACCAATTCTTAATCCTTGCTAGTAAATTACCCCAATCCCATGAGCCCTAATTTTGTTTAATAATCTTGTGTGGCACCTCATCGAATTCCTGCTGTAAATCTAAATAAACCACATCCAGTGATTCCCCCTTATCTATCCTGCCAGTTCCAACCTTGTCAAGAACAATTTCCCTTTCATAAATCCATATTGATTCTTCCCAATCCTGTTATTCGTTCCGAAGTGCCCTGTTACTATGTGCTGAATAATAGATTTTAGCATTTTCCCTATTACTGATGTCAGGACTACCGGTACTGCATGGGTTTGATATAGAATAATCTCACTCCATCCTGTCCCAAACACTATCAGGGTTGATAGAGTAAATCTCAGTCTACAATATCCCAAACACTCCCAGGGCAGTTACACACGGGTTAGATACAGAGTAAAGCTCCCTCTGCACTGTCCCATCAAACACTCCCAGGGCAGGTACACCACGGGGTTAGATACAGAGTAAAGCTCCCTCTACACTGTCCCATCAAACACTCCCCGGGGCAGGTACAGCACAGGCTTAGATACAGAGTAACGCTCCATCTACACTGTCCCATCAAAGACTCCCAGGGCAGATACGGCACAAGGTTAGATGCAGAGTAAAGCTCCCTCTACACTGCCCCAACAACTACTCCCAGGGCAGGTACTGCATTGTTTAGATACTAAGTAAAGCTCCCTCTACACTGTCCAAATAAACACTCCTAGGGCAGGGACAGCATAATTTAGATACAGTGTAATTCTCTCTCTAACTTCACTCTACAATTGTACAGGGCCTTGGTGAGACCACACCTGGAGTTTCTGCACAGTTTTGGTCTCCTTATTTAAGGAAGGATATACTTGTCTTGCTTAGATACAGATTAAAGCTCCATTAATATTGTCCTACCAGACATTCTAAGGGCAGGAGTAGGCCACTTAACCCCTCGAGCCATTTAATAAGATCATGGCTGGTTGGATCATGTATTCAGCTCCACTTCCCTGCCCGCTCCCCATAACCCTTTATTCCGTTATCGCTCACAATTGTGTCTATCTCCGCCTTAAATTTATTCAATGACCCAGCCTCCACAGCTATCTGGGGCAGAGAATTCCACAGATTTACAATCCTCAGCAGAAATTCCTCCTCCTCTCAGTTTTAAACGGTCGGCCTCTTATTCTGAGATTCTGTCCCCTAGTTTTGGTTTCCCCTATGAATGGAAATATCCTCTCTGCATTCACCTTGTCGAGCCCCCTCATTATCTTATCTGTTTCGAAAAGATCACCTCTCATTCTTCTCTACTCCAATAGGTATAAGCCCAACCTACTCAACCACTTTACATAAGTCAACCACTTCATCTCCGGAATCAAGCTAGTGAACCTTCTCTGAACAGCCTCCAATACAAGTAAATCCTTCCTTAAATACGGAGACCAAAACTGTATGCAGTACTCCAGGTGTGGCCTCACCAATACTCTGTACAGTTGTAGCAGGAATTCTCTGCTTCGATACTCTATCCCCCCTTGCAATAATTGCATTTGCCTTGCTGATTATTGCCGTACCTGCATACTAACTTTGTGTTTCATGTACAAGGACCCCCAGGTCCCACTGTATTGTAGCACTTTGTAATTTTTCTCCATTTAAATTATAATTTGCTTTTCTATTTTTTCTGCCAAGGTGGATGACCTCACATTTTCCCACATTGTACAACATCTGCCAAAATTTTGGCCAGTCAATTAACGTGTCTATATCCCTTTGCAGATATTTTGTGTCCTCACAATTTGCTTTCCCACCCATCTTTGTATCATCGGCAAACTTGGCTGCATTACACTTGGTCCCTTCATCCCGGATATTAATGTAGATTGAGGACCCAGCACCAATCCCTGTGGTACCCCACTAGTCACTGTTTGCCAATAGAAAAATGACCCATTTATCCCGACTCAGATACAAAGTAAAGCTCCATCTACACTGCCCCATCAAACACTCCCAGGGCAGGTACAGCACGGGTTAGATACAGAGTAAAGCTGCCTCTACACTGTCCCATGAAACATTCCAAGGGCAGGTACAGTACAGGTTAACTACAGCGTAAAGCTCCCTCTACACTGTCCCATCAAACACTCCCAGGACAGGTACAGTACAGGTTAACTACAGCGTAAAGCTCTCTCTACACTGTCCCATCAAACACTCCCAGGGCAGGAACAGTACAAGTTAACTACAGCATAAAGTTCTCTCTACACTGGCCCATCAAACACTCCCAGGGCAGATACAGCACGAGGTTAGATACAGAGTAAAGCTCCCTCTACACTGTCCCATCAAATACTCCCAGGGCAGGTACAGCACGGGTTAGATACAGAGTAAAGCTCCCTCTACACTGTCCCATGAAACATTCCAAGGGCAGGTACAGTACAGGTTAACTACAGCGTAAAGCTCCCTCTACACTGTCCCATCAAACACTCCCAGGACAGGTACAGTACAGGTTAACTACAGCTTAAAGTTCTCTCTACACTGTCCCATGAAACACTCCCAGGGCAGGTATAGCACGCGTTAGATACAGAGTAAAGCTCTCTCTACACTGTCCCAACAAGCAATCCCAGAGCACGTACAGCACAGGGTAGATTATAATATAAGAAATAGGAACAGGAGTAGGCCACTTGGCCCCTCAAGACTGCTCCACCATTTAATAAGATCATGACTGATTGATCTAGTGCTTAGCTCCACTTTCTTGCCCGCTCCCCATAACACTTTATTCCTTTATCGCTCAAAACTCTGTCTATCTCTGCCTTTAATATATTCAATGGCCCAGCCTCCACAGCTCTCTGGGGCAGAAATTCCATAGATTTACAACCATCAGAGAAGAAATTCCATCTTGTCTCAGTTTTAAATGGGCGGCCTCTTATTCTGAGACTATATCCCCTAGTTTTATGTTTCCATATGAGTGCAAATATCCTCTCTGCATTCACCTTGTCGTGCCCCCTCATTATCTTATCTTTTTCGTTAAGATCACCTCTCATTCTTCTCTACTACAATAGGTATAAGCCCAACCTACTCAACCTATCTTCATAAGTCAACCACCTCATCTCCGGAATCAACCTAGTGAGCCTTCTCTGAACAGCCTCCAATGCAAGTATATCATTCTTTAAATACTGAGACCAGAACTGTATGTAGTACTCTGAGTGTGGCCTCACCAATATCCTGTACAGTTGTAGCAGGACTTCCCGGCTTTTATACTCCATCCCCTTTGCAATGAAGGCCAACATTCAATTTGCCTTCCTGATCACTTGCTGTATCTGTATACTAACTTTTTGTGTTTCATCCACAAGGTCCCCAAGGTGTGACTCTACTGCAGCACTTTGTAATTTTTCTCCATTTAAATTATAATTTGTTTTTCTGCCCCAGTGGATAACCTCACATTTTCCCACATTATACTCCATCTGCCAAATGTTTGCCCACTCACTTAGCCTGTCTATATCCCTTTGCAGATTTTCGAGTCCTCTTCACAATTTTCTTTCCCACCCATCTTTGTATCGTCAGCGAGCTTTGCTAGATTACACTTGGTCCCTTCATCCAAGTCATTAATATAGATTGTAAATAGTTGAGGACCGAGCACCGAGGCTTACGGCACCCCTCTAGTTAATGTTTGCCAACAGAAAAATTACCCATTTATCCCGATACAAAGTAAAGCTCCATCGACACTGTACCATCAAATACTCCCAGGGCAGGTACAGCACAGGGTGGACACAGAGTATATCTCCCCCAAAAACTCCAGGGCAGGGATAATTACAGATTAGTTTCTTCCTCTACATTATCCCAACAAACAATCCCAGGGCTGGTACAGCACAGGTTAGATACAGAGTAAAGCTCCCTCTACACTGTCCCATCAAGTATTCCCAGGGCAGGTGCAACACAGGTTAGATGCAGTGTAAAGGTCCCGCTACGCTGTCTACCGGACATTCTCAGGGCAGGTACAGCACGGGTAACATAAAGATTAAATCTCCCTCTAGCCTGTCCCAAACACTCCCAGGTTAGGTAGTGCATTGGTTAGATACAGAGTTAATCTCCCTGTACGCTGTCCCATCAAACACTGCAGAACAGGTACAGCATGGGGAAAGATACAGAGTAAAACTTCCTCTACAGTTCATTGGATATATTCAAGAGGGAGTTAGATATGGCACTTACGGCTAAGGGGATCAAGGGGTATGGAGAGAAAGCAGGAAAGGGGTACTGAGGGAATGATCAGCCATGATCTTATTGCATGGCGGTGCAGGCTCGAAGGGCCGAATGGCCTACTCCTGTACCTATTTTCTATGTTTCTACACTGTCCCATCAAATTTCATTGAATGGGGAGCAGGCTCGGGGGGTCGGGTGGCCCACTCCTGCTCCTATTTCTCATGGTCTTATGTACCCAGCGTGCCTCGCGGGGGAGAATGTGCTGCACCCAGACTACAGGAGCTCAGTGCGCAGGCGCAGGCCCTGGCTGTGTTTGGAGGTTGCACGGTGCGTGTAATGGCGGAGGCGACACGTTTTGGACAGGCTCCACAGAAGTGTTCTTTTCAGCGGGACGGAGCGGAGTAATGGTCCGGCAGGGAGCAGGGGAGGCTTCATAAGCAACCGGTGCCCACCGCAAGCCTGGAATAATAACCGGAGTATCGGCGGTTGTAACTTCGGGGCTTTCTCTCGCTTACAGGCCCAGCCTCACGGTGGCCACCTTGGTGCAGGAAGGCAGGTTGAGCGCTCTGCCATCTTGATTCAGTGATTAGCACAGCGCATTCGCGTCCATCTTGGTACTGGAACTGAACCCAGCCAGAGTCAGCACCTTAAGGGGAGGGGAACCAGTGAGTGTGGAACTGAACCCAGCCAGAGTCAGCACCTTCAGGGGAGGGGAACCAGTGAGTGTAGAACTGAACCCAGCCAGAGTCAGCATCTTCATCGGGGGAGAGGGGAACCAGTGAGTGGAACTGAATCCAGCTAGAATCAGCACTTAAGGAAAGAGAGGGAGGGGAACATAATAGTATAATAGGAGCAGGAATGGTCCATACGGCCCCTCGAGCCTGCTCCGCCATTTAATACGATCATGGCTGATCCGATCATGGACTCGGGTCCACTTCCCTGCCCAATCCCCATAACCACTTAATCCCTTATCGGTTAAGAAGCCATCTAGCTCGGTCTTAAATTTATTCAATGACCCAGCTTCCACAGCTCTCTGAGGCAGCGAATTCCACAGATTTACAACCCTCTGAGAGAAGATATTCCTCCTCATCTCAGTTTTAATTGGGCTTCTCCTTACTCTACGTTTATGCTCCCTAGTTCTAGTCTCCCCTATCAGTGGAACATTCTCTCTGCAACGGCCTTTTCAAGCCCCCTCCTAATCTTATACGTTGCGATAAGATCACCTCTCATTCTTCTGAATTGCAATGAGTAGAGGCCCAACCTCATCAACCTTTCCTCATAAGTCAACCCCTTATCTCTGCAATGAACATTGTGAACCTTCTCTGAACTGCCTACAAAGCAGTAAATATGGAAACCAAAATCTTTACGCAGTATTTCAGGTGTGGCCTCACTAATACCCTGTATAACTGTAGCAAGACTTCCCTGCATTTATACTCAATCCCCTTTGCAATAAAGGCTAAGATTCTATTGGCGTTCCTGATCAATTGCTGTACCTGCATACTAACCTTTTGTGTTTCATGCACAAGTACCCCCAGCTCCCACTGTACTGCAGCACTTTGCAATTTTTGTCCATTCAAATAATAACTCGCTCTTTGATTTATTTCTGCCACACCTCACACTTTCCAATATTAGACCCCATCTGCCAAATGTGTGCCCACTCACTTAGCCTGTATGTGTCCTTTGCAGGTTTTTTCTGTCCTCCTCACACATTGATTTTCATCCCATCTTTGCATCGTCGACAAACTTGGATACGTTACACTCAGTCACTTCTTCCAAGTCGTTAATATAGATTGTAAATAGTTGGGGTCCCAGCACTGATCCCTGCAGCACCCCACTAGGTACTGATTGCCAACCCGAGAATGAACCATTTATCCCGACTTTCTGTTTTCTGTTAGTTAGGCAATCCTCTATCCATACTAATATATTACCCCTCAACCGGATGATATTTTATCTTGTGTGGTAACCTTTTATGTGGCACGTTGTCAATGCCTTCTGGAAGTGCAAATACATCACATCCACTGATTCCCTTTTATCCACCCTGTTCGTTACATCCTCAAAGAGTTCCAGCAAATTTGTCAAACATGACTTTCCCTTCATAAATCGATGGTGACCCTGATTGACCAAATTATGCTTTTCCAAATGTCCTGCTACTACTTCTTTAATAATGGACTCAAACATCTTCCCAACCACAGATGTTAGGCTAACAGGTCTATAGTTTCCTGCTTTTTGTCTGCCTCCTTTTTTAAATAGAGGCATTACATTGGCAGTTTTCCAATCTGCTGGGACCTCCCCAGAATCCAGGGAATTTTGGTAAATTACAGCCAATGCTAATTACCCGGTCTCGTCCTCCTCGATTTCATAGGGTGCAAAAGGGACAGGTTCCTTGAGCAGTATGTAACTGAACCAAACAGCGGGCAGACTATTTTGGATCTGGTCCTGTGTAATGAGACAGGATGAATAAACATTCTCTCAGTAAAGGATCCCCTTGGAATGAAAGCCCATAGCATGGTTGAATTTCAAATTCAGATGGAGGGTGAGAAAGTTGGAATTCAACCAGTGTACTCAGCTTAAATAAAGGAGACTTCAAAGGAAAGAGGGATGAGTTGGCTGAAGTGGACTGGAAAAATAGATCAAAGTGTAGGATGGTTGATGAAAATAAAGATTCTGACGAGACTGGACAGGTTAGATGCGGAAAGAATGTTCCCGATGTTGGGGAAGTCCAGAACCAGGGGACATAGTCTTAGGATAAAGGGTAGGCCATTTAGGACGGAGATGAGGAGAAACTTCTTCACTCAGAGAGTTGTTAACCTGTGGAATTCCCTGCCGCAGAGAGTGGTTGATGCCAGTTCACTGGATATATTCAAGAGGGAGTTAGATATGGCTCTTACGGTTAAGGGGATCAAGGGGTATGGAGAGAAAGCATGAAAGAGGTACTGAAGGAATGATCAGCCATGATCTTATTGAATGGCGGTGCAGGCTCGAAGGGCCGAATGGCCTACTCCTGCACCTATTTTCTATGTTTCTATGTGTACATTTAAGGAGATATTTCACAACTCTCAAGAAAAATATAATCCAGTGAGGAGGAAAGGTCATAAGAGAAAAGATAGCCATCCGTAGCTAACAAAGAAATAAAGGACAGTATCCAATGAAAAACAAGGGCATACAATGTGGCCAAAACTAGTAGGAGGACAGAAGTTTGGGAAGCATTTAAAAGCTAACAAAGAATGAATAAAAAACTGATTAAGAAAGAGAAGATAGACTATGAAAGTAAACTAACATGAAAATAAAAACAGATAGCAAGAGTTTCTATCGTTATCTAAAAAGGAAAAGATTGATGAGAGTAAATGTTGGTCCCTCAGAGGACGAGACCGGGGAGTTAGTAATGGGGAATATGGAGATGGCAGAAACTCTGAACAAACATTTTGTATCAGTCTTTACGGTAGAGGACACTAATAATGTTCCAACAGTGGATAGTCAAGGGGCTACAGGGGGAGAAGGAACTTAACAGAATCACAATCACTAAGGAGGCGGTACTCAGTAAGGTAATGGGACTAAAGGCGGATAAATCTCCTGGAACTGATGGCTTGCATCCTAGGGTCTTAAGAGAAGTAACAACAGGGATAGTAATTGGTTGTAATTCATCAAAATTCCCTGGATTCTGGAGAGGTTCCAGCAGATTGGAAAACTGCCAATGTAACGCCCCTGTTTAAAAAAGGAGGCAGACAAAAAGCAGGAAACTATGGACCAGTTAGCCTAACATCTGTGGTTGGGAAAATGTTGGGGTCCATTATTAAAGAAGTAGTAGCAGGAAATTTGGAAAAGAAAAATTCGGTCAGGCAGAGTCAATATGGATATATGAAGGGGAGGTCATGTTTGACAAATTTGCTGGAATTCTTTGAGGATGTAACGAACAGGGTGGATAAAGGGGAACCAACCAGTGGATGTGATGTATTTGGACTTCCAGAAGGCATTTGACAATGTACCACATAAAAGGTTATTGCACAAGATAAAATTCATGTTGTTGGGGGATTGCAAAGTGCTGCAGTACAGCGGGACCTGGGGGTACGTGTGCATGAAACACAAAAGGTTAGTATGCAGGTACAGTAAGTGATCAGGAAAGCCAATGAAATCTTGGCCTTCTTTGCAAAGGGGATGGAGTATAAAAGCAGGGAAATCTTGCCACAGTTGCGCTGGGTATTGGTGAGGCCACACCTGGAATACTGCGTGCAGTTTTGGTTTCCATATTTACGAAATGATATACTTGCTTTGGAGGCAGTTCAGAGAAGGTTCACAAGGTTGATTCCAGAGATGAGCGGGTTGACTTATGAGGAAAGGCTGAGTAGGTTGGGCCTCTACTCATTGGAATTCAGAAGAATGAGAGGTGATCTTATCGAAACGTAAAAGATTATGAGGGGGCTTGACAATGTGCATGCAGAGAGGATGTTTCCACTGATAGGGAAGACTAGAACTAGAGGGCATAATATTAGAATAAGGGGCCACCCATTTAAAACTGAGATGAGGAGAAATTTTTTCTCTGAGGGTTGTTGATCTGTGGAATTTGTACCTCAGAGAGCTGTGGAAGCTGGGACATTGAAAAAATTCAAGATAGAAATAGACAGTTTATTAAATGATCCGGGAATAAGGGGTTATGGAGAGCGGGCAGGTAAGTGGACCTGAGTCCACGATCGAATCAGCCATGATTGTAATCAATGGGGGAGCAGGCTCGAGGGGCCGTATGGCCTACTCCTGCTCCTATTTCTTATGTTCCTCCATACGAGCATACCTCCCGCCCCCTCCCCACGGCGAGGATATTGGTCCCGGCGCTGTTGAGGTGCAAGCCATCTGGCCTGTACAGGTCCCACCTCCTCCAGAAGCGGTCGCAATGCCTCAGGAAACTAAAGCCCTTCTGCATACACCATCTCTCCAGTTGCGCATTTATCTGCTCTATCCTCCTATTTCTGTACACACTAGCTCGTGGCACCGATAGTAATCCGGAGATTACTACCTTTGAGGTCCTGCTCCTAGCTCCCTAAACTCTGCCTGCAGGACCTCATCCCTCTTTCTACCTATGTCATTGGTCCCGATACGGAGCACAACCTCTGGCTGTTCACCCTCTTCCCCCCCAGAATTCCCTGCAGCCCCTCGGTGACATCCTGGACCTGGTACCTGGGAGGCAACATCCCATCCTGGAGTCACGTCTGCGGGCGCAGAAACACCAGTCTGTTCCCTAAACTATTGTATCCCCTACCACTATAGCTCTTCCATTCTTCTTCCTCTCCCCTGTGCAGCTGAGCCACCTGTGGTGCTGTAGATTTGGCTCTGGCTGCACTCTCCAGAGCCACCATCGTCCTCACCGGTACTCAGAACAGAGTACCAGTTGGAGAGCGAGATGGACTCGGGACTCCTGCACTACCTGCCTGGTCCTCCTCTTCTGTTGGTGGTCACCCACTCCCTCTCTGCCTGCACACTCTAATGCTGCGGGGTGACCACCTCCAGAAACGTGCTATCCACAAGCTCCCAGTCTCACGGACGCACCACAGTGATTCCAGACGCCGCTCAAGCTCCAAAACACACAGCTCGACTTGGTGCAGCTGGAGACACCTCCTGCACACGTGGTCGTCCCGACTGCACGAAGCATCCAGGATTTCCCACATGCCGCAGGATACGCGATCCACGGGACTGGGCTATCCTGCCATCCCTCCAGTTACACTCGGAACGATCAAGTAGAACCAAACTCTAAACCTTAGAAAAACACACCCGACAACTACTCAGCAATCAGTTGATTTAACTAACCTTTATTTAACGACTAAGTACTAACTTAACAGAGAAAAAAAAACCTTCAGGGGAGGAGAGGGAGGGGAACCAGTGAGTGTAAAACTGAACCCAGCCAGAGTCAGCACCTTCAGGGGAAGGGAACCAGTGAGTGTAGAACTGACCCTAGCCAGAGTCAGCACTTTCAAGGGAGGGGAACCAGTGAGTGTAGAACTGAACCCAGCCAGAGTCAGAACCTTAAGGGGAGAGGAACCAGTGAGTGCAGAACTGAACCCAGCCAGAATTGCTGGTGAAAACTGGGAGTGTTGGAGAAACAGTCTAGCGATGGGTTTGGATTTCAGCACAGCAGGAGGGACAATGTGTGGGACAGGGATTTACAGCTTTGGAAGAACAAGAGAGGAAAGAATGTTCCATGGAAACTCGATGTGTCTATCCTGAATTTCTGTCTTGTACTGACAGTGATGAGTTTTATTATCTCCTTTTACAGCGTATTAGAAGGGGAGATTTTCAGACAGGAAACACAAACCAAACAACACGTCAAGACTTGACGGAGTCAATCGATTCATCAGGACGTGAATATCATCGGCCTTTGAAGGTGGAAGGAGAAATGTTTGTTTGTTCTGCCTGTGGGAAAAGATTTCAAACATCAGTGTGACTGTAAAAGCACCGGGGCACACACACACACCCGAGTGAGAGTGTTCCAGTGCACTGACTGCGGAAAGAGCTTTAACCAGTTACACAGCCTGAAAAAACATCGCACCATTCACAGTGGGGAGAAACTGTAAATGTGTTGTGTGTGTGTGTGGGCGAGGCTTCAACTGATCGTCCAACCATGGAGAGTCACAACGATACCCGCACCACGAAGAAACCGTGGAAATGTGACTGTGGGAAGGGATTAAGATCACCGTCTGAGCTAGAAATTAATCGACGCAGTCACACTGGGGAGAGGCCGTTCACCTGCTCGGAGTGTGGGAAGGGATTCACTCAGTCATCCAAACTGCTGATACACCAGCGAGTTCACACTGGGGAGAGGCCGTTCACATGCCCCGTGTGTGGGAAGGGATTCACTCTGTGGAAGAAAGAATTTATGAATCTATGGCTTATGGAAAAAGGAAGGGTTAAATTCTGTTTTTGCTATGCTTAAAGAAATAATAGGACTAGAAAAATAGCCACGCTTTTTTAGCCTTGAAACTTAGAGATGCAATTAAATGACCATCTGGTATTAAAAGGGAGTCTCCTTTTATTCTGCTTATCAGACTGTGAACAGAGAGAAACTATGCAAGGACAGATAGAGTGTGTACCTCCCGAGACGACCTTTGTACTCGTGGGACTAATTAATAAGATTCCTTTTCTATTTCTGTATTCAATTTCTGTATAAAGATAGGGACAAATTGCTTATGCAGCAGAGTTTTGCCTTGGTACGGTCCAAGCAGGCTCTCCGAGATATATCTCGCTTTTTAAAAATAAATTCTCTCGAAGTGCACTTCTGAAAGTCTCCGCCTGAGTTAATTTAAGCTAAATATTTCCTCGACAGATTTTGGCGTAGTCCGGCAGGATCTCTAAAAAAAAACGAGATCCAGAAGAACTAAATTTAACTTTTAAAGAGAAAAGAGGAATTTTAAGGACCTTCTTAGCTGAAAGGAGGAAGGTGCCTAGGCCATTCTACCAAAAGGGGGACGGGCCGCCGAGATCCCCTAGGGGGTGAGGCATAAGGTAGCTACCGCAAAGAAGCTAAAATAACAAAAAGGCAAAAGGAGACCCCGAGCTGAGCAGAAAAGAGAACACCGGTGAGCGCTTTGTAAATTATTGTATATGGTGTAGGATTGTCCTAACTCTCAGTTCAGAAAAGATCGCGAGACGTTGCACCCGGCAGAATGGGAAACGGCTCTAGTCGAGCAGGGCGCTCGCGCCCAGCTCCTAGAAAAGGAAAGAAGGACGACCTCTCAACTGAAAGAATGAAAGTACATCCTAAGACTGAGAAAAGAATCAGTAAGGTAGTAAAGCAACGAGAGAAGGTAGGAGATCCCATTGTGCCGCCCGGCTCGCCGGCGGACACTGTGATTAAAGAAACAGGAGACGACAGATACGCTGTAACGTTTAGTAGCGATTTGTACGGTTGTTCTGATGGGGATTGGCCATATGGTGGAAGTTTTAAATTGTCCTTAATTGAGGAATGGAGACAGACCACCAAAAATGGGGCGGGGGACCCCACTTGGGATAAAGATTATATGGAGAATTGTTTTAAAAAATGGACAGAGGTGGCAAAGAGGCACCAGCCCCCTAAAACTAAAAAGAAAGAGGAGGAGGGTAAGGAGAAGCCCCCTGCCACTTACATCCCCCCGAGTGCCCCGGTTTGACCGCTTCCCCTGTCGGCTTATACCCCCGTCTTCCAATCACCAAGCCGGATGATTGGCAGGAGATTATAGAAGTAGTGGCCGCTCAGCTAGATCAGGCCTCTAGGCGACGAGAAAATCCACAAAACCCACTAGAAAATGAAAATGGAGACGGGGGGGCGGGGGGAGGAGTCGTTGATGACAGCACAACCCCTGCCCCAGGAATGAATACCAGGAATACCATAAGACAGGCCGATTCCTCCACTACGCACAAGACACAAGCCCCCCGTGTAATGATCGGAACAATGGCTGTCCTAAAGCCCTGGACACCGGGAGAAGCTCGGGATATGATATCAGCTGCCCCTAATCCTGTTAAGAAGCCAGTAGCCTTTCACAACTGGCTTGAGCAAACCTGTACCATTTATAACCCCCTCCCCGGAGATGTGAAATTATTACTGCAGGCAGCATATGGGTCCTCTTGGCAAGGGGTAAAAGATATGTTCCCTACACCCGCCGGCGAAAACGGAGATTGGAGGGGAAATAGAAGGAAATGAGTCCCGGGAACATTGGTTGCAGCACCGGGGCAAGGATGCCATATTAAAGGGAGCTAAAAAGCATGGAGATATAGGGAAAGTCACCCGCTGCTTGCAGAAAGCAGAAGAATAGATTTTGCAGGCAGATGGAAAAATAGTTGGGACGAGCATGCAGGAATACCAATGGATCAAAATGAACTTTTGGCAGTGCAATCCTTGTTAAATTGTATGTTGCCACAACAAGCAAGAACCATACAAAATAAGGGTTTTGGACTGGCAAGGAAAAAGTTGGAAAGAGACAGTTACAGTACTGGCTAACATGGATAGAGAGGGACTGTTTACCTATAAGGAAAATAAGGCTGAAACAGCAGGTCAGTAAATCAGCAAAAGGGACGAGGACAGGCACAGAATAATCAGCATAGGGATGCTCCGGAGGCTTAGTGGTACAGGCGGCAGCCCTCCGCTTATCGGCAGACATAGAAGAAAACCCTCTGGCAGTAGTAAAAGTAGGAGACACTTATGTGAAATTCCTGGTGGATACCGGTGCTACTATGTCTTCTGTACCATCCTCTGTGGGATTACCTGTAAGCAACACCACCGTCTTAAGTATGGGTGTGGCCGGTATCCCCATGAAATAATTTTTATCTGAATCTACCAAATTGATAATTGAAGGACAATCAGTTAATGATGAGACTTTGATAGTCTCTAAAACAACACCGCTCCCTTTATTGGGAAGACAGACTTTATTGCACAAAGGAAGGAATGTTCATGGAGCTCCCTCCACATAATATTCATCAGTTCTTTAATGGGATTAAAGAAGAGAAAATGGAGGATAACAAAGAAAAGGCTGCCCTCTATTGTCGGCAATTGATTGGCAACTTCTATTCCCCCTTGATACATGAAGTTATACAAAACTGAAAAGCTAAATTTGACTCTAATACTGAAGAATTGATGTATATAATTTTGACAAGCTATGAGGCAGTTCATCTTCACTGTACAGCCTGGTACACTCGCCAAAAAGCGGAAACTTACCATTGTTTGGTACAATCCTTTTTAAATAGAGAAGAAGTAGTCGAAGCTACGCCCCGCATTTATTTTGGACCAGAAGGATTGGGGGTAGCCATCGATTTGACACCCTTACAGCAACAGCGGTTTAGAGAAGCGAACTCGACACCCCATCTGACATTGGCTGTAAAACCGCCAGCGAAACCAAAAGATATGGGTCCGATGATTGTCGGAATAGAAAGAGAAAAACAGCAACACGGCTATCAACCTCGGGCAGTAATAAAATTGCAAAATGTTCAGATAGACTTTATCACCCACAACAGTGGGATTCTCCAGTGGAAAGGTAAAAATCATGCCTCCACTTTTGAAAAACAGCAACCCCCTGAACAACCAAGCTCTAAGCTGCCAATGGCATTGAATCGAGTATCTTCTGAACGTTGGGCAAAGCATATGAATCATGTTGGGCAAGTATATTCTGCAGTACCCCATCGGGTACAATTGATAAAGAACGCCGTGTTACCAAGCATTAAGCAGTACAGACTGCCTCCAGAGGCAGAAAATGGGATAGAGCCAGTCATTTCTGCATTGTTCGAACAAGGAGTTTTAGAAAAGACACAGAGCCCGTGTAACACTCTGATACTGCCCATACCAAAGGTTAATAGGCCGAATGAATGGAGATTTGTGCAAGACCTGAGAGCTATTAATAAGATAGTCGTCCCTATCACTCCTGTGGTACCGGACACCAACATTATACTATCTGCTATACCACCAACAGCAACTGTCTTTACTGTAATAGACCTGTGTTCAGCTTTTTTCTCTATCCCGTTAAATCAAGAAAGTCAGTGTCTGTTTGCTTTCACCCACAAGAAGCAGCAGTACACATGGACCAGATTGCCCCAAGGATACACCGAAAGCCCCGCAGTATATGCAGCAGCAGTAAAAAGAGACCTCGAAGACTGTTCATTATCAGACCAGTCTGTACTGCTGCAGTATGCAGACGATTTGCTTGTGGCTTCTAGCCACGGATACAGGTGCATGCGAGGTTCCCTGAAACTGTTACAGCACCTATGTGAAAGCGGGCACCGAGTGTCGTTACAAAAGTTACAATTTTGTCAGACTCAAGTCCAGTACCTGGGTTTTCACATATCTAAAGGGCAGAGGCAGCTAGGACCAGAAAGAATTCAGACAATTATCGAGAATGGGATGCGGTCCTAAGAACAGCTGCCCTAAATAATGCCCCACCCAAGGTGGAGTGGACCCCAGAGAGAGAGGAGGCATTTAAACAGTTAAAGAAAGCCATTACTAATGCGTTGGAACTTCCGAATTATGGTAAACCTTTTCAGATGTATGTGAATGAGAAAGAAGGATTTGCAATAGCAGTACTAACACAAGAACATGGTGGGGGAAATAGACCAGTTGCTTATTATTCGTTTTTGCTGCCTCCAGTAGTAAGGGGAATGCCGCATGTCTACGTGCTGTAGCTGCTACTGCGGTCATGGTGGAAATGTCGGTACCTATTGTTTTGGATCATCCATGTACTGTCATTACAGCCCATGCTGTGTTATTACTTTTGAATTCAGCTGCCACACAACACTTTACAGCGTCTCGAAGAACAGGTTATGAAGTATTACTGCTGTCACACCCTAACTGTACCTTTCGACGTGCACCGGTAGTGAACTCAGCCACCTTTCTTCCTACTAAAGAAGTAGAGGATCCAGACCAGCATGATTGTCTGTTAACGGTGGAAGTAGCCACCTTACCAAGACCAGATTTGCTCACAGAGCCAATTGACAATCCTGATCTTATTCTCTATGCAGATGGATCATCACATAGGCCGTCGGATGATTTGTTTTTGGCATGCTATGCTATTGTAAATCCCCACGAAACTGTTGAAGCATTCGCCGTGCCTCCCAGAACCTCGGCTCAGGCTGCTGAATTGTTTACCCTCACTAGAACTTGTATAATAGCTAAAGATCATACTGCTAATATCTATACTGATTCTAGATATACATTCGGTGTGGTCCATGATTTTGGACAACTGTGGAAAAACAGAGGCTTTATCACCTCTGGTGGAAAGCATATTAAGTACTCTCAACTGGTGCTTAATCTATTAGACGCCATTCAGTTGCCAAGTAAGGTAGCCGTTATCAAATGTGCAGCTCACACAACCGGTGAGGATGAAGTATCCGTAGGAAATAGGAGGGCTGACGAAGCAGCCAAACAGGCTGCTTCGGCACAGGCAGACTGCCTTCAAGCAGTCTCAGTTTCCCCTCCACAGGTACTTGACTTCCAACAACTTAAAACAGCCCAACAACAAGTTACCATGCAGGAAGGAAGAACTTGGGAAAACCAGGGTTGTTTTCTAAAAAACGACATTTGATATCACCCTGATGGGCGAACTGTTTCCCCTAGATCTCTATTTTTGCCCCTGTCTCGCCTAGCACACGGTCAGGCTCACATGGGCAAAGGAGGGATGATACATGCTATTAATGCACAGTGATATGCACCAGGAATAACAGTAGTAATTGAGAAGGTCGCTAGAACATGCCAAATTTGTCAACAAAATAACAGAGGTAAAACACCTGCTGGATATGATCACCTACCACAACCAAGTATGCCCTTTAAAAATTCCCGAACAGTAGTAAAAATTCTATTTAAAGAAATAGTACCAAGATATGGGATACCTATGGGAATCAACAGTGACAGGGGAACCCACTTCACCGGAAAAATAGTGCAAAACCTTGCGGAAGCGTTAGGGTTCCAGTGGAAGTTACATATACCATATAAGCCACAGTCCTCGGGAATGGTAGAAAGAGTAAATGGGATAATAAAATCTACCCTTATCAAGGTATGTCAGGAGACTGGACTGAAGTGGCCTGAAGCCTTACCATTAGTATTGTATACAATGAGAAACCAGAAAAACCGAAACACTGATTTCACACCACACGAAGCCTTATTGGGAAGACCAATGCCTACTGGCGTAAAACCACCACTGGCAGATGAAAAAATAGCATTAATTTGGAATGATGAAAATCACTAAAGTATGCTCAGGCCATGTGTGAAATAGCAAGAAGTCTGCATGAACAAATAAAGCAGACACAGGTGCCCCCGTCGGAAGGAAATATGCACCCTTTCAGACCTGGAGATCAAGTGTTAGTAAAAACATTAAATAAAGAATCCTTTTCTCCTAGGTGGAAAGGACCGTATCAGATAATTGTCACAACACGAACCGCTTTGAAGTTGGAAAAGCACCCGAACTGGGTGCATGCAACCCACTGTAAATATTATTTCCCCGACGAATTACATCCGAAGGAAAAGGCATTGAACCAGGACGTACTAAGGTCGCCCGACTAAGAAAACAGCCATCTTCTCGCTGAAGAACTGTACCTGCTCTTGTATTAAATATTTGGACTTGAAAATATTGCCCAAAATTCACGGACGGATGTCAGAGCTCATTTGTGTGCCAGTTTGTGCCTTTATTATTTGGGTCACTGTCATTATCGTGTGGACATGTTGTTATTGTAACGACTTATTTCAAGAGTGGTATAGAAACAAACAAGAAAGGGAAGATGGGAAGGGACTCTTGGAAAAATTATAAATGGACGTTCGGTATACTGATCATTTTAGCGACAGGGAACTCCAGGCAGGAGGAAGAAGTCCTAAAAGAAGGAAGAGTATGGAAGGGAAAGTTGTAAGGTAGGGAATTTTACGGCACGATGTGAGGCATGTGGAATGAAGGAAGAAAGAGGGGAGTTCCAGTTTCTATTGGGAAAAGGGTATCAGTTGTTCATAGAATACCAGGCCGATGTGTGGATAAAGTGTACCCACAGCACGGGGAATAACAAGAGATGGGGCTACATAGGAGGGCCGGACGAGAGAAAAGACTTCCTCCGTTATTCATATACAAGTATGTTAGAAGGGCAGCGGACGTTGTGCATGAATAACATCCCGGTGAATGGAGGAGACCCATTTGTGGTAAAATGGTCAGTAAAAGAATCCGGCCACCCAGAAGACCGAGACCCGGGACATCTAAAAAGGATACTGATCACTTGCATCCCAGTGGTAAGATCCCCAGGTGTATTAAATCTAACAAAAATAATTAAATATCCCCCAAAGAAAGAAGATGGTTGCCACACAACCAGTGTTAAGGTAACTTTTGAAAAAGGAAGCCCCCAAAGAAAGAAACGGGATGTATTAGAGACTGTGTTAGGTGGAGTGAGAGCAGGAATAGGAGCATTGAACTCCATGGATATCGAGACCCTACAAAATAAAATCCAGGCCATCGGAGGACTGGTAGGGGAAGATATAAAAATCAGAAATGCCTGGGATGAAGGATTACAGCAGTACTGAAGCTTGCTATACACCCCATAGTAATCGTAGGTGTGGTTTTGCTTGCAGAATGTGGATAAAATTAAAAAATGTAATTAGTCAAGTAATAGGCCTGCTCTCCGAAATAGGAAGAAAAGGTATATACATGAAAGGAAGGTTAAGTCGCTTAGAGGAAAAGGTTGATGAAGACGAATATCTCCAAATGTGACCCTATCCTGAAGGTATACACCCTCTTTTGCTCAAGAAGAGAATACAGGAAATTGTGTTGATCTAAAAAATAAAAAGATCAACAAGGAGGGAATTGTGGAAGAAAGAATCTATGAATCTATGGCTTATGGAAAAGGGAAGGGTTAAATTCTGTTTTTACTATGCTTACAGAAATAATAGGACTAGAAAAATAGCCACGCTTTTTTAGCCTTGATACTTAGAGATGCAATTAAATGACCATCTGGTATTAAAAGGGAGTCTCCTTTTATTCTGCTTATCAGACTGTGAACAGAGAGAAACTATGCAAGGACAGATAGAGTGTGTACCTCCCGAGACGACATTTGTACTCGCGCGACTAATAAATAAGATTCCTTTTCAATTTCTGTATTCAATTTCTGTATAAAGATAGGGACAATTTGCTTGTACAGCAGAGTTTTGCCTTGGTACGGTCCAAGCAGGCTCTCCGAGATATATCTCGCTTTTTAAAAATAAATTCTCTCGAAGTGCACTTCTGAAAGTCTCTGCCTGAGTTAATTTAAGCTAAATATTTCCTCGACACACTCAATCATACAACCTTATAGTTCACCAGCGAGTTCACACTGGGGAGAGGCCATTGACCTGCTCTGTGTGTGGGAAAGGATTCACTCAGTTATCAAACCTGCTGATACACCAGCGAGTTCACACTGGGGAGAGGCCGTTCACCTGCTCTGTGTGTGGGAAAAGATTCACTCAGTCATCCAACCTGCTGATACACCAGCGAGTTCACACTGGGGAGAGGCCATTCACCTGCTTTGAGTGTGGGAAGGGATTCACTCATTCATCCACCCTGCTGACAGACCAGCGAGTTCACACTGGGGAGAGGCCGTTCACCTGCTCCGTGTGTGGGAAGGGATTCACTCGGTCATCCCACCTGCTGACACACCAGCGAATTCACACTGAGGAGAGACCATTCACCTGCTCTCAGTGTGGGAAGGGATTCACTGTGTCATCCACCCTGCTGATACACCAGCGAGTTCACACTGGGGAGAGGCCATTCACCTGCTTTGAGTGTGGGAAGGGATTCACTCATTCATCCACTCTGCTGACACACCAGCGAGTTCACACTGGGGAGAGGCCGTTCACCTGCTCCGTGTGTGGGAAGGGATTCACTCGGTCATCCCACCTGCTGACACACCAGCGAATTCACACTGAGGAGAGACCATTCACCTGCTCTCAGTGTGGGAAGGGATTCACTCAGTCATCCACCCTGCTGACACACCAGCGAGTTCACACTGGGGAGAGGCCGTTCACCTGCTCTGACTGTGGGAAGGCATTCACTCTCTCATTCAACTGGCTGGAACTCCATCGAGTTCACACTGGGGAAAGACTTTTCACCTGCTTTGAGTGTGAGTAGTGGGTACTGGTCCTGTAATGAGACTCAGTTGATCGTTACTTTGTAGTCGCCGTAGATTCTGACCGTGCCATCGCTCTTTAGTACAGGAACAATTGGACTGGCCCACTCGTTGAACTCGACTGGCGATATGATTCCCTTGCATTGAAGTCTGTCCAATTCGATCTCCACTTTCTCCCTCATCATGTAGGGGACGGCTCGAGCCTTGTGATGAACGGGCCGTGCCTCGGGGACCAAGTGAAGCTGTACTTTGGCACCTGTGAAGCTGCCAATGCCTGGTTCAAATAAATGCCTGGGAACTTGCTCAGCACTTGAGCACAGGAAGCATTGTCCACTGACGATAACAATTTGACATCTTCCCAGTTCCACCCAATCTTCCCCATCCAGCTTCTGCCAAGCAGCATTGGCCCATTGCCTCGTACAATCCACAGGGACAGCTCGAGTGCCTCTCCATCATAGGATACTTTTACGTTCACACTGCCAATAACTGGTATCAGTTCTTTGGTATAAGTGCGCAGCTTTATCTGAATCGGGCTCAGCTTGGGTATTTGTGCTTTGTTGTTGCCCCACAGCTTTTCAAATGCCTTCTGGCTCATAATTGGCTGACTCGCCCCCGTGTCCAGCTCCATGGATACAGGAACGCCATTTAATTTGACTTTTATCATCATGGAAGGACTTTTTGTGGAGAAGGTGTGCACCCCGCACACTGCTCCCTCGGGCTGAGTGGCCTCTCTCGCTTGTCCTTTGTGATCCACGCTGGATCGGGTCTCTTCTGCCGACTCCACTGCCAAGTGGTGAGTCGCAGTACGTTTGCACATTCACTGGAGGTGGCCCCGTATTCTGCAGCTTTTGCACACATAGTCTTCAAATCGACATTGATGCGCCCCATGATTACTCCCGCAATGCCAGCAGTGTGTTACAGATTTCGCATTTACACCGCTTGGCGGTCTGGCAGCAGCAGGCATGTAGGTTCTGCTCTGTACAGTTCTTATTCGTTCAACAGTTCTGCCTTCAATCAGCATTATTTTATGTACAGTATGTGCCAGTGAGCTCTGATTCTGGTTGGAAGTCATCTGTTTAGTATTGCGACTCGAGGACATGAATGCCTGGCTTATGGTGATGGCCTTCTTCGTCAATGGTTTCGGCAGCTAGTTGCTTGCAAAAGATATCCTCGTGGCCTATGTCCATCAAAAAGCGTCTCACAATGCATCTTTCAAAAATCCCGCAAATTCACACGGTCCCACGAGCCATTAAGTCGGCGACATACTTCGCCAAGCCCTGGCTCTCCGGATGGCGGTGTGTTTAGAAGCGATACCTGGCCGTTAAGATGCTCTCCGTTGGTTTGAGGTGTTCCCGAATCAGCGTGTGCACCTCTGCATATGACTTCTCCGTTTGTTTCTCTATTGCAACTAGATCCCTGATGAGGCCGTAGACCGTGGACCCATAGCTGGTCAAAAGAATCGCCCTGCGTTTTCTTTCCAGTGCCTCGCCATCCAGGTGGTCGGCCACGAAATGCTGGTCAAGCCGTTCGATAAAGGCTTCCCATTCTTCACCCTCTGCAAACGTTTCTAAAACACCAACGGCAGCCATGACTGCGTAAAAGTTCATGATCTGTAACTCGTCGCCAGTTGTTATGTCTGCAATTACCATCGAATAACTCCACGAGGCCTTGTACTGTGATTAAGAGCTGTGTGACTTCAGTACATTTAATACGACATAAAGTGAGTGGCAGCATGGCTGACCGCCTTTTATATGCCCCTTCATACCTGGGCAGGTAACCGCTGGGGCCTCCAACAGCAGCGCCCTCAGGTCGTACATCGTACTTAGTTACATAGTGAATACAAAAAGTTTGCATACATGACATGCAGAGAGGATGTTTCAACTGATAGGGGAGACTAGAACTCGGGGGCATAATCTTAGAATAAGAAGCCGTCCATTTAAAACTGAGATGAAGAGGAATTTCTTCTCACAGAGGGCTGTACATCTGTGGAATTCGCTGCCTCAGTGCTCTGGAAGCTGGGACATTGAATGGATTTAAGACAGAGATAGACTGTTTCTTAACTGATGAGGAATTAAGGGGTTATGGGGAGTGGGCAGGGAAGTGGACCTGAGTCGATGATCAGATCAGCTTTTGATCGTATTAAATGGCGGAGCAGGCTCGACGGGCCGTATGGCCTACTCCTGCTTCTATTTCTTATGTGCTCATGTTCTTATGACTGCTGCACCACCATTGATCTGAGCGTAGAGCACTCCAAACTCAAGAAACACAAACGCTCTATCAGAAGGACATTGGAGTGCTAGAATCATCCTGCACCCAGAGATGTGGGCATGGAGAAGGCAAACAAGCTTATCATTGCCCATCGCCTGAGCACCCTCTTCTCTGGGTCATAACCCAAGTGTAAAGCTGTTGTTGCATTCTAGTGCACCTAGTCATTGTAATCTAAAGCCCAGGGGTCTTTGGCCAAACACAATTACATCAAGGTGAGGCGCTTTCATTGGACAGGTCAAACCGTGATATCACACGGCAAGCCTGACCCTACCTTGTGCATCACAGTGAGATCAGGCATTGGCCCTGAAATTCCGATGTCCCGCGTCTGTAGCGAGTTCCTATGGACCTGGGAAGGCTTCGGAAAAGCCGGGTTTCAGCGCACAACATGCATGCACTGAAAACTGGCTTTTCCGATCTGTCAAGTTTCTGGCTTGACAGATCTCGCGCAGATCGGAATGGAGGACACTTGCAGGGCAAGATTTCTGATATTTACGCATATCTTGCCCTGCAAATGTCCTTTAAAATCTTGCGTTTGAAAAAACCTGGCCTACTGTTACAGGCGCAAGTGTTTAAAAATATATAAAAACATTAAAATTAAATTAAATAAACATATAAGAAAACATACTTTATTGTTCAAAACCCTCCCCAATACAGTAAGTTTATTTTAAGGCATCTTTATAAAAAGTCAGGAAAACATTATTTTTTATAAGACTTTAATTTAAATGATTCTTAAATATGTCATGTATTTTTCTATTTTTTATTGATTTTTTGTGTGTTTGAGGGGGTTTTCATTCATAATAATGGGGTCTCCAACTTACGGAGTCCCCATTATTATGAATGAAAAAATACTGTACCTTGATTGGCTGCCCAGAGCCATGTGACTCCAGCTCCAGCCTGCGCACGTCCTGACGTGCACGCGCTGCGCTGCGTAGGAGTGAAGGCCTTAGGCTGGGAAGTTCGAGCGGGCGCAGCAACAACAGGTAAGTGCTGTTTTTTTACCTTTTTTCTTTAGTTTACCCACAGGAAGACCTCTAGTGGAATTTTAGGCCCAATAGGTTTGTAATCTGGGGCAACCTGAGACACAATCAGTTTCAGTGAAGGAAAGCACTGACTGGGACTAACTGGCTGATCTCTTTGCTTTGCTTTATGAAGAGAACAGCGTGAAAACATCATCAACCAGCAGGTTAGAGGGAAGGTTGTAAGCTTTGAAAGGTTGGTATTAACCTATTGATCTTGTTTCATCATTTGTGAAAGTCAGAATGAGCAATAAAGAGTTTAATAGATACTGTAATACTGATGCACAGTAGGTTGTTGGAACAGTTCATTTTGCTGGTTATTCGATTTTCTTTGGCGTTGTTAATAGGTAGTCTAGAGCCTGCAGCCTGCTCACAGATGGTTACTGAGCCCCACTCCCAGCTCCCTCACTGACCAGCTCCTACCAGCCCTTGAGTTTGGTGCTCATTCCGTGTTCTGTATCATTGGTAGATCTCCCGGGGCATTGCTCGGGTCAGTCTGCAGGGTGAGCAACAGTCACTAATGTAACTGGGCCCCACTAAGAGAAGGGGGCACGGAGAAGGCAAACAATCCCATCACTGCCCATCGCCCGCACACCTGACTCTCTGGTTCATAACCAAGTGTAAAGCTGTTATTGCATTCTAGCACATCCAACCGAAGGCCCAAGGCTTTTTGGCCAAACACATTTACATCAATGTGAGGCGCTTTCACTGGATGGGTCAAACCGTGACATCAGAGGGCAAGCCTGACCCTCCCCTGTGCATCACGTGATCACTGACATCATGATAGATTTGTAAACAGGGGAAACATGAGGCAGAAGAGGCTGCACAAGCAATTTAAGTGAAGGAAAGGGAGCTGTACTGACTGTGACTAACTGACTGATTTCTCTCGGAGTGAATGTGGCCGCTAGACGACCTGGTGAAGGGAGTGTGAACAATGGAATCATCGCTAACCAGCTGACAGTCGGAAGGGTGTTGCTGTAGAAGGTTTGTTTATTCCAGCTAGAACTAGGGGCATAATCTTAGAATAAGGGGCCGCCCATTTAAAACAGAGATGAGGAGGAATTTCTTCTCTCTGAGGGTTTTAAATCTGTGGAATTAACTGCCTCAGATTGCTTTGGATGCTGGGTCATTGAATGGATTTAGGACAGAAATAGACAGTTTCTCAACCGATAAGGGATTAAGGGGTTATGGGGAGTGGACAGGGTAGTGGACCTGAGTCCATGATCAGATCAGCAATGATCGTATTAAATGGCAGAGCAGGTTAGAGGGGCCGTATGGCTTATTCCTGCTCCTATTTCATATGTTCTTATGTTCTTATGACTGCTGCACCACCGTTGATCTGAGCGTCCAGCACTCCAAACCCAAGAATCAGAAGCGCTGTTTCTTTCAGAAGCACATTGGAGTGCTAGAATCGTCCACCACCCAGAGATGTGGGTACGGAGAAGGCAAAGAATCTTAACATTGTCCATTATCCGAGCACCCACTTCTCTGGGTCATAACCAAGTGCAAAGCTGTTATTGCATTCTAGCATATCTAGTCATTGTAATCTAAAGCCCAGGGGTTTTTGGCCAAACACAATTACATCAAAGTAAGGCCCTTTAACTGGATGGGTCAAACCGTGACATCACAGGGCAAGCCTGACCCTACCCTGTGCATCACAGTGAGATCAGTCATTGGCACTGAAATTCCGATGTCCCGCATCTGTATGGAGTTCCTACGGACCCGGGAAGGCATCAGAAAAGCCAGGTTTTAGTGCACAATGTGCATGCATTGAAAACCGGCTTTTCCGATCTATCAAGTTTCTGGCTTGACAGGCCTCACGCATATCGGCAGCGAGGACACTTGCATGGCAAGATTTCCGATATTTATGCATATCTTGCCCTCCAAGTATCCTTTAAAATCTTGCGTCTGAAAAAGCAGGCGTACGTATGGCCTACTGTTACAGGCGCAAGTGTTTCATAATATATAAAAACATTAACATTAAATTAAGTAAACATATATGAAACATACTTTATTGTTGCAAACCCTCTCCACTACGGTAAGTTTATTTTAAGGCATCTTTAAAAAAAATCAGAAAAATATTATTTTTTATAAGAAGTTTAATTTCAATGATTCTTAAATATGTCATGTATTTATCTATTTTTTATTGATTTTTTGTGTATTTGGGGGGTTTCTCATTCATAATAATGGGGTCTTCAACTTACGGAGTTCCCATTGTTATGAATGAGAAAATACTGTACCTTGATTGGCTGTCCAGAACCATGTGACTCCAGCTCCAGCCCTGCGCACGTCCTGATGTGCATGCGCTCCATTGCGTAGGAGTGAAGGCCTCAGGCTTGGAAGTTCGAGCGGGTGCAGCAGCAACTGGTAAATGCCCACGGGAAGACCTCTAGCGGAATTTCAGGCCCAATAGGTTTGTAACCTGGGGCAACTTGAGACACAAACAGTTTCAGTGAAGGAAAGCACTCACTGTGACTAACTGGCTGATCTCTCTAGGAGTGAATGTGGCCGGCTAGAAGACCCAGTGAAAGAAGCGCGAACAATGGAATCATCGCTAACCAGCTGACAGTCGGAAGGGTTGGAGACGGTTTGTAAATTCCAGCTTCTAGCATTCCCGGTGAAAGTCAAAGTACGTAACACCATAATCCACTGCAGTAACCATGCAGACATCAATGCTCAAACCCTGGAAACTGAAATCAGATCAGTATTCGCTCGTTGTTCTGATCAACTGGGATAAAAAGGCCCAGCAGGAGAGAGGAGGCAGTCGAGGAGGCAGGAGTCCAGGGCAGCGTCCTAGGCCTATAAAAAGGCCCAGCGGGAGATCGGAGAGGGCAGTCGGTGAGGCGGGTGTCTGGGGCAGCGTGCGAGGCCTATAAAAAGGCCCAGCGGGTGATCAGAGAGGCAGTCGGTGAGGTGGGAGTCCAGGGCAGCGTCCGAGGCCTATAAAAAGGTCCAGCGGGATATCGGAGAGGCAGTCGGTGAGGCGGAAGTCCGGGGCAATGTCCGAGGCCAATAAAAAGGCCCAGCGGGAGATCGGAGAGGCAATCGGCGAGGCGGGAGTCCAGGGCAGAATGTACACAAAAAAGTAGAAAGAAATCAAAAGGTGACATCACAGCCAAGGGGGTAAGTGATTGGCTGGTGATTGGTGAGCAGTTTTTCTTTTTCTTTTCCTATCAGTAGCTAACCTTTATCATTCTTGTTGCCAAATTAAGTTAATCTAGGGGTTAAGTCATGGCAGGAGAGCTCCTCCTGTGCTATGTGGGTACTCAGGGATGCTGGCGACTACATGTGCCGAAGTGTATCTGCCTGCAGCACCTGATGGACAGCATTGTGGCACTGGAGCTGCGGTGGATTTACTCTGGAGCATCCACGATGCTGAGAATGATGTGAATAGCACGCTTAGTGAGTTGACCACACCGCAGGTAAAGGGTGCAGAGCCAGATAGGGGATGGGTGACCAACAGGAAGAGCAATAGAAGGAAGGGAGCGCAGAGGTCCCCTGCGGTCATCCCACTGCAAAACAGATACACCACTTTGGGTATTGTTGAGGGGGATAACTCCTCAGGGGAGAGGAGCAGCAGCCAAGTTCATGGCACCGTGGCTGGCTCTGCTGCTCAGGAGGGCAGGAAAAAGAGTGGGAGAGCTATAGTGATAGGGGATTCAATTGTAACTGGAATAGATAGACATTTCTGCGGCCACAATCGAGACTCCAGGACGGTATGTTGCCTCCCTGATGCAACGGTCAAGGATGTCTCGGAGCAGGTGCAGGACATTTTGAAAAGAGAGGGTGAACAGCCAGTTGTCGTGGCGCATATCGGTACCAATAATATAGATAAAAAACGGGATGAGGTCCTACAAGCTTAATTTAGGGAGCTAAGAGTTAAATTAAAAAGTAAGACCCCAAAGGTACTAATCTCAGGATTGCTACCAGTGCCATGTGCTAGTCAGAGTAGGAATCACAGGATAGCTCAGATGAATACGTGGCTTGAGAAATGATGCAGCAGGGAGGGATTCAAATTCCTGGGATATTGGAACTGGTTCTGCGGCAGGTGTGACCAGTACAAACCGGACGGTCTGCACCTTGGCAGGATCGGAACCGATGTCCTCGGGGAAGTGTTTGCTAGTGCTGTTGGGGAGGAGTTAAACTAATGTGGCAGGGGGATGGGAACTTATGCAGGGAGACTGAGGGAAATAAAATAGGGGCAGAAGCAAAAGATAGAAAGAAGAAAAGTAAAAGTGGAGTGCAGAGAAACCTACGGCAAAAATCAAAAGGGCCACATTGCAGCAAAATTCTAAAAAGGCAAAGTGTGTTACAAAGACACGCCTGAAGGCTCCGAGCCTCAATGCGAGGAGTATTCATAATAACGTGGACAAATTAACTTCACAAGCAGCAATTGATGAAAATGATATAATTGACATCACGGAGACATGGCTCCAGGGTGGCCAAGGCTGGGAACTCAACATCCAGGGGTATTCAACATTCAGGAAGGATAGACAGAAAGGAAAAGGAGGTGGGGTAGCGTTGCCGGTTATAGAGGAAATTAACACAATAGTAAGGAAGGACATTAACTTGGATGATGTGTAATCTGTATGGGTGAAGCTGCGGAATACCAAAGGGCAGAAAACGCTAGTGGGAGTTGTGTACAGACCACCAAACAATAGTAGTGAGGTTGGGGACAGCATCAAACAATAAATTAGGGATGCATGCAATAAAGGTACAGCAGTTGTCATGGGCGACTTTAATCCACATATAGATTGGGCTAACCAAACTGGTAGCAATATGGTGGAGGAGGTTTTCCTGGCATGTATTAGGGATGGTTTTCTAGACCAATATGTCGAGGAACCAACTGGAGGGCTGGCCATCCTAAACTGGGTGATGTGTAATGAGAAAGGACTAATTAGCAATCTTGTTGTGCAAGGTCCCTTGGGGAAGAGTGACCATAATATGGTAGAATTCTTTATTAAGATGGAGAGTGACACAGTTAATTCAGAGACTAGGGTCTTGAACTTAAGGAAAGGTAACTTTGATGGTATGAGACGTGAATTTGCTAGATTAGACTGGCAAATGGTACTTAAAGGATTGACGGTGGATAGGCAATGGCAAATATTTAAAGATCACATGGATGAACTTCAACAGTTGTACATCCCTGTCTAGAGCAAAAATAAAACGGGGAAGGTGGCTCAACCGTGGCTAACAAGGGAAATTAAGGATAGTGTTAAATCCAAGGAAGAGGCATATAAATTGGCCAGAAAAATCAGCAAACCTGAGGACTGGGGGAAGTTTAGATTACAGCAGAGGAGGACAAAGGGTTTAATTATAACCGGGGAAATAAAGTATGAGAGGAAGCTGCCGGGAACATAAAAACTGACTGCAAAAGCTTCTGTCGATATGTGAAGAGAAAAAGATTAGTGAAGACAAACGTAGGTCTCTTGCAGTCATAATTAGGTGCATTTGCAATGGAGAACAAATACTTTGGTTCTGTCTTCACGAAGGAAAACACAAATAAACTTCTGGAAATACCAGGGGACCGAAGGACTAGTGAGAAGGAGGAACTGAAGGAAATCCTTATTAGGTGGGTAATTGTGTTAGGGAAATTGATGGGATTGAAGGCTGATAAATCCCTGGGGCCTAATAGTCTGCATCCCAGAGTACTTAAGGAAGTGGCCCTAGAAATAATGGATGCATTGGTGACCATTTTCCAACAGTCTATCGACTGTGGATCCATTCCTATGGACTGGAGGGTAGCTAATGTAACACCATTTTTTTAAAAAGGAGGGAGAGATAAAATGGGTAATTATAGACCGGTTAGCCAGACATCAGTAGTGGGGAAAATGTTGGAATCAATTATTAAAGCTGAAATAGCAGCGCATTTGGAAAGCAGGGACAGGATCGGTCCAAGTCAGCATGGATTTATGAAAGGGAAACCATGATTGACAAATCTTCTGGAATTTTTTGAGGATGTGACTGGGAGAGTTGACAAGAGAGAACCAGTGGATGTGGTGTATTTGGACTTTCAAAAGGCGTTTGACAAGGTCCCACACAAGAGATTGTTGTGCAAAATTAAAGTATATGTTATTGGGGGTAATGTACTGACGTGGATAGAGAACTGGTTGGCAGACAGGAAGCAGAGTGTGAGGATAAATGGGTCCTTTTCAGAATGGCAGGCAGTGACAAGTGGGGTGCCGCAGAGCTCAGTGCTGGGACCCCAGCTCTTTACAATATACATTAATGATTTAGATGAAGGAATTGAGTGTTATTTCTCCAAGTTTGCAGATAACACTAAATTGGGTGGCGGTGTGAGCTGTGAGGAGAACGCTCGGAGGCTGCAGGGTGACTTGGATAGGCTAGGTGAGTGGGCAAATGCTTGGCAGATGCAGTATAATGTGGATAAATGTGAGGTTATTCACTTTGGGGGCAAAAACACGAAGGCAGTATATTATCCGAATGGCGGCAGAATAGGAAAAGGGGAGCTGCAACGAGACCTGGGTGACATGGTACATCAGTCATTGAAAGTTGGCATGCAGGTACAGCAGGCGGTGAATAAGGCAAATGGTCTATTGGCCTTCATATCTCGGGGATTTGAGTATAGGAGCAGGGAGGTCTTACTGCAGATATACAGCGCCTTGGTGAGGCCTCACCTGGAATATTGTGTTCAGTTTTGGTCACCTAATCTGAGGAAGGACGTTCTTGCTATTGAGGGAGTGCAGCGAAGGGAATACACTGAATAGACTGATTCCCGGGATAGCAGGACTGACATATGAGGAGAGACTGTATTGATTGGGCCTGTATTCACTGGTGTTTAGAAGGATGGGAGGGGATCTTATAGAAACATATAAGATACTGACGGGACTGGACAGGTTAGATGCAGGAAGAATGTTCCCGATGTTGGGAAAGTCCAGAACCAGGGCCCACAGTCTAAGGATAAGGGGTAAACCATTTAGATCTGAGATGAGGAGAAACTTCTTCACTCAGAGAGTTGTTAACCTGTGGAATTCCCTACCGCAGAGAGTTGTTGATGCCGGTTCATTGCATATATTCAATTAGATATTGCCCTTACTGCTAAAGGGATTAAGAGGTATGGAGAGAAAGCAGGAAAGGGGTAGTGAGGTTGAATGATCAGCCATGATCTTATTGAATGGTGGTGCAGGCTCGAAGGGCCGAATGGCCTACTCCTGCACCTATTTTCGATGGTTCTATGTTTCAGGGATCTGTGAATCTGACCTCCAAGGTCCGCCTGTTCCTCTACATGCCTCAGTGTCCTATCATTTAATGTGTATTCCCTTGCCATGTTAGCCCTCCGCAAATGCATTACTTCACACTTTTCCAGATTAAATTCTATTTGCTTTCTTCTTCATTATTAACCCCATGGCCAATTCATGTATTATTTGCAAAATTCTTAATTATATCCCATACATTCCAGTCTATACACGGATATAGACCCCAAAAAACAAGGGACCTAGTACGGAGCCCCGTGGCACCCCACTGGAAACAGCCTTCCAGTCACAAAAACACCCATCAACCATTACCCTTTGCTTCCTGCCTCTGAGAAAACTTTGGTTCCACCTTACCACATTGCCCTGCATCCCATGGGCTTTCTCTTTTGGGAGCAGTCTGCCATGTGGGACCTTGTCAAAAGCCTTGCTAAAATCCACATACTCTACATCAAATACATGACCCTCACCGACTCTCCTTGTTACCTGCGCAAAAAATTAAATTAAGTTATTCAGCCACATCCTTCTCTGAACAAATCCACATTTACATTCCTTGATTAATCCACGTCTTTCTAAA
The DNA here is from genome assembly GCF_044704955.1 of Pristiophorus japonicus. Lineage (NCBI taxonomy): Eukaryota > Metazoa > Chordata > Chondrichthyes > Pristiophoridae > Pristiophorus > Pristiophorus japonicus. Next base: position 188,547,286 of record NC_091985.1, read on the forward strand.
TTAATACTTACCCTGTTGCTCAGAATATTTTCAAATAATTTTTCCACCACAGAGGTTAGGTTGGTTGGCCTGTACTACTCAGTATATCTCTATCTCCCTTTGTAAACAAAGGTACACATTTAGCAGCCTTCCAGTCCTCAGGCACCACACCTGTAGCCAGAGAGGTTGGGAAAATGATGGTCAAAGCCTCTGCTTTTTGCTCTCATGCTTCTCATAACAGCCTGCGATACATTTCATAAATGCTGGAAATCTCAGTCGGTCATGCAGCATCTGTGGCGCGAAACAAAGTTAAGGTTTCAGGTCGATGACTCTTCGACAGAACTGGAAATAGTTGGAAATGCAACATATTTTTAAGGAAGCTCTGGGGCCCTGAAAGGGGGAGGGCAGGAAAGAACAAAGGGGAAGGTCTGTTAGAGGGTGGAAGGCAGGAGAGATTAGAGAGACAAAAGGATGGTGGGCCGAATTGAGATGGAAATGGCTGGAGTTAGGCACCAAAAGATGAATGTAGATCGGGTGTGAATGGCAGTATCATCACCACGTGCCACGGGAAAGATTTAAAAAAAGATAAAACGGTGCGGTTGATTAAAAAAAGGGAAAGGGAAAAATGTAGGCAGAGGTTAAGGTGCAAGATTGTCTGACTCGATGTTGTGTTAAAAAGGCCGCAAAGTGTCTAAACTAGGGATGAGATTATTTTCCTCAACCTTGCGTTGAGCTTCATTGGAACAGTGGAGATGATAGAGGACAGAGAGGTCAGAGTGGGGGTGGATTGTGAGTTGGTGTGGGGCGCGATTAATCCGGGGTCTGGGAATGTGTCGTGGTGTGTGGGGAGACTAACCTGGGGTCTGGGACTGTGAGTCGGTGTGTGGGGTGATTAACCCGGGGACTGCGACTCTGAGTCGGTGTTTGGGGAGATTAACCCGGGGTTTGCGACTTTGAGTTGGCGTGTGGGAGATTAAACCGGGGGTCTGGGACTGTGAGTTGGAGTGTGGGGAGATTAACCGGGGTCTGGGACTGTGAGTTAGTGTGTGGGAGATTAACCCGGCATCTGGGACTGTGAGTCGGTTTGTGTGGGGAGATTAACCCGAGGTCTGGGACTGTGAGTTGGTGTGTGGGGAGATTAACCCGGGGGTCTCGGACTGTGAGTCGGTGGGTGGAGAGATTAACCCGGGGTCTGAGACTATGAGTTGGTGTGTGGGGAGATTAACCGGGGTCTGGGGCTGTGAGTTGGTGTGTGGGAGATTAACCCGGCATCTGGGACTGTTCATTTTTGTGAGGGGAGATGAACCCGGGGTCTGGGACTATGAGTCGGTGTGTGGGGAGATTAACCTGGGCTCTGGGACTGTGAATTGGTGTGTGGGGAGATTAACCCGGGGTCTGGGACTGTGAGTCGGTGACTGAGGAGATTAATCCAGGGTCTGGGACTGTGAGTTGGTGTGTGGGGAGATTAACCCAGTATCTGAGACTGTGAGTTGGTGTGTGGGGAGATTAACCGGGGTCTGGGACTGTGAGTTAGTGTGTGGGAGATTAACCCGGCATCTGAGACTGTGAATTGTTGTAAGGGGAGATGAACCCGGGGTCTTGGACTATGAGTCGGTGTGTGGGGAGATTCACCCGGGGTCTAGGACTGTGAGTGGGTGTGTGGGGAGATTAACCCGGGATCTGGGACAGTGAGTCGGTTTGTGTGGGGAGATTAACCCGGGGTCTGGGACTATGAGTCGGTGAGTGGGAGATTAACCCCGGGTCTGAGACTGTGAGTTGGTGTGTGTGGAGATTAACCGGGGGTGTGGGACTGTAAGTTGGTGTGTGGGGAGATAAACCCAGGGTCTGGGACTGTGAGATGGTAAGTGGGGAGATTAACCCGGGATCTGAGACTGTGAGTTGGTGTGTGGGGAGATTAACCCGTGGTCTGGGACGGTGAGTTAATGTGTGGTGAGATTAACCCGGGGTCTGGGACTGTGAGTCGGTGTGTGGAGATTAACCCGGGGTCTGGCACGGTGAGTTGGTGTGTGGGAAGATTGACCCGGAGTCTGGGACTGTGAGTCGGTATGTGGGAGATTATCCTGGCGTCTGGGACTGTGAATTGGTGTGTGGGGAGTTTAAGCCGTGGGTCTGGGACTGTGAGTTGGTGTGTGAGGATATTAACCCCGGGGTTGGGAATGTTAGTCGGTGTGTGGGGAGATTAACCCGGGGGTTCTGTGACTGTGAGTTGGTGTGTGGGGAGATTAACCCAGGGTCTGGGACTGTGATTCGGTGTGTGGAGAGATTAACCCGGGGTCTGGGACTGTGAGTTGGTGTGTGGAGAGATTAATTCGGGGTCTGGGATTGTGAGTTGGTGTGTGGGGAGATTAACCCGGGGTCTGGGACTGTGATTTGAGGTGTGGGGAGATTAACCCAGGGTCTGGGACTGTGAGTCGGTGTGTGGAGTGATTAACCCAGGGTCTGGGACTTTGAGTTGGTTTGAGGGGAGATTAAGCCATGGTCTGGGACTGTGAGTTGATTGTGTGGGGAGATTAACCCGTTGTCTGGGACTGTGAGTTGGTTTATGGGGAGATTATCCCGGGGTCTGGAACTGTGAGATGGTGTGTGGGAGATTAACCCGGGGTCTGGGATTGTGAGTTGGCGTGTGGGGAGATTAACCCGGGGTCTGGGACTGTGAGTTGGTGAGTGGGCAGATTAACCCGGGGTCTGGAACTGTGAGTCGGTATGTGCGAGATTAACACGGGGTCTGGGAATGTTAGTCGGTGAGTGGGGAGATTAACCCGGGGGTTCAGTGACTATGAGTTGGTGTGTGGGGAGATTAACCTAGGTCCGGTACTGTGATTTGCTGTGTGGGGAGATTAACCCGGGGTCAGGGACCGTGAGTCGGTGTATGGGGAGATTAACCCAGGGTCTGGGACTGTGAGTCGGACTGTGGGAGATTAACCCAGGGTCTGGGAATGTGAGTCGGTGTGTGGAGAGATTAACCCGGGGACTGGGACTGTGAGTTGGTGTGTGGAGAGATTAACCCGGGGTCTGGGTTGTGATTTGAGGTGTGGGGATATTAACCCAGGGTCTGGGACTGTGAGTCGGTGTGTGGAGTGATTAACCCTGGGTATGGGACTGTGAGTTGATGTGTGGGGAGATTAATCCGTGGTCTGGGACTGTGAGTTGCTGTGTGGTGAGATTAACCCGGTGTCTGCGACTGTGAGTTGGTGTTTGGGGAGATCAACCCGGTGTCTGGGACTTTGAGTTGGCTTTGGGGTGATTAAACCAGGGTCTGGGACTGTGAGTTGGTGTGTGAGGAGATTAACCCGGTGTCTGTGACTGTGAGTTGGTGTGTGGGGAGATCAACCCGCTGTCTGGGAATTTGAGTTGGCTTTGCGGAGATTAACCCGGGGTCTGGGACTTTGAGTTGTTTTGAGGGGAGATTAACCCGGGGTCTGGGACTGTGAGATGGTGTGTGGGGAGATTAACCCGGGGTCTGGGACTGTGAGTTGGCGTGTGGGGAGATTAACCCGGGGTCTGGGACTGTGAGTTGGTATGTGGGGAGATTAAGCCGGGGACCGGGACTGTGAGTTTGTGAGTGGCCAGATTAACCCGGGGTATGGGACTGAGTCGGTGTGTGCGAGATTAACACGGGGTCTGGGAATGTGAGTCGGTGTGTGGGGAGATTAACCCGGGGGTTCTGTGACTGTGAGTTGGTGTGTGGGGAGATTAACCCGGTGTCTGGTACTGTGAGTTGATGTGTGGGGAGATTAACCCGGGGTCTGTGACTGTGAGTTGTTGTGTGGGGAGTTTAACCCGGAGTCTGGGACTGTGAGTCGGTGTGTGGGGAGATTAACCCGGTGTCTGGGACTGTGAGTTGGTGTGTGGGGAGATTAACCTGGAGTCTGGGACTGTGAATTGGTTTGTGGAGCGATGAACCCGGGGTCTGGGACTTTGAGTTGGTTTGTGGGGAGATTAACCCGAGGTCTGGGACTCTGAGTTGGTATATGGGGAGATTAACCCGGGGACTGTGACTGTGAGTTGGTTTGTGGGGAGATTAACCCGGGATCTGGGACTGTGAGTTGCTGTGTGTGGTGTAATTAACCTGTGGTCTGGGACTGTGAGTTGGTGTGTGGGGAGTTTAACGCGGGGTCTGAGACTGTGAGTCGGTGTCTGGGAGATTAACGCGGGGTCTGGAACTGTGAGTTGGTGTGTGAGGAGATTAAACCGGCTTTGAGACTGTGAGTTGCTGTGTGGTTAGATTAGCCTGGGGACTGCGACTGTGAGTTGGTGAGTGGGCAGATTAACCCGAGGTCTGGGACTGTGAATCGGTGTGTGCGAGATGAATACGGGGTCTGGGAATGTTAGTCGGTGTGTGGGGAGATTAACCCGGGGGTTCTGTGACTGTGAGTTGGTGTGTGTGGAGATTAACCCGGGGTCTGGGACTGCGATTTGGTGTGTAGGGAGATTAGCCCTGGGTCAGGGACCGTGAGTCGGTGTGTGGGGAGATTAACCCGGGGTCTGGGACTGTGAGTCGGAGTGTAGGAGATTAACCCAGGGTCTGGGACTGTGAGTCGGTGTGTAGGGAGATTAATCCGGGGTCAGGGAGCGTAACTCGGTGTGTGGGGAGATTAACCCGGCGTCTGGGACTGTGAGTTGGTGTGTGGGGAGATTAACCCGGTGTCTGGGACTGTGATTTGGTGTGTACGGAGATTAACCCGGGGTCACTGAACCGTGAGTCGGTGTGTGGGGAGATTAACCCGGGTTCTGGGACTGTGAGTTGTTGTGTGGGGAGATTAACCCGGTGTTTGTGACTGTGAGTTGGTGTGTGGGGAGATCAACCCGGTGTCTGGGACTTTGAGTTGGCTATGCGGAGATTAACCCGGGGTCTGGGACTTTGAGTTGTTTTGAGGGGAGATTAACCCTGTGTCTGGGACTGTGAGTTGGTGTGTGGGGAGATTAACCCGGTGTCTGGGACTGTGTGTTGGTGTGTGGGGAGCTTCACCCGGGGTCTGGGACTGTCAGTCGGTGTGTGGGAGAATAACGAGGGGTCTGCGATGTGAGTTCGTTTATAGGGAGATTATCCCGGGGTCTGGAACTGTGAGATGTTGTGTGGGAGATTAACCCGGGGTCTGGGATTGTGAGTTGGCGTGTGGGGAGATTAACCCGTGGTCTGGGACTGTGAGTTGGTATGTGGGGAGATTAAGCCGGGGACTGGGACTGTGAGTTGGTGAGTGGCCAGATTAACCCGGGGTATGGGACTGAGTCGGTGTGTGCGAGATTAACACGGGGTCTGGGAATGTGAGTCGGTGTGTGGGGAGATTAACCCGAGGGTTCTGTGACTGTGAGTTGGTGTGTGGGGAGATTAACCTGGTGTCAGGTACTGTGAGTTCATGTGTGGGGAGATTAACCCGGGGTCTGGGACTGTGAGTTGTTGTGTGGGGAGTTTAACCCGGAGTCTGGGATTGTGAGTCGGTGTGTGGGGAGATTAACCCGGTGTCTGGGACTGTGAGTTGGTGTGTGGGGAGATTGACCTGGAGTCTGGGACTGTGAATTGGTTTGTGGAGAGATGAACCCGGGGTCTGGGACTTTGAGTTGGTTTGTGGGGAGATTAACCCGAGTTCTGGGACTGTGAGTTGGTATGTGGGGAGATTAACCCGGGGTCTGGGACTGTGAGTTGGTTTGTGGGGAGATTAACCCGGGATCTGGGACTGTGAGTTGCTGTGTGTGGTGTAATTAACCTGTGGTCTGGGACTGTGAGTTGGTGTGTGGGGAGTTTAACGCGGGGTCTGAGACTGTGAGTCGGTGTCTGGGGAGATTAACGCGGGGTCTGGAACTGTAATTGGTGTGTGAGGAGATTAAACTGGCTTTGGGACTGTGAGTTGCTGTGTGGTTAGATTAGCCTGGGGACTGGGACTGTGAGTTGGTGAGTGGGCAGATTAACCCGAGGTCTGGGACTGTGAATCGGTGTGTGCGAGATGAATACGGGGTCTGGGAATGATAGTCGGTGTGTGGGGAGATTAACCCGGGGGTTCTGTGACTGTGAGTTGGTGTGTGTGGAGATTAACCCGGGGTCTGGGACTGTGATTTGGTGTGTAGGGAGATTAGCCCTGGGTCAGTGACCGTGAGTCGGTATGTGGGGAGATTAACCCAGGGTCTGGGACTGTGAGTCGGTGTGTAGGGAGATTAACCCGGGGTCAGGGACCGTGAGTCGGTGTGTGGGGAGATTAACCCTGGGTCTGGGACTGTGAGTTGCTGTGTGGTGAGATTAACCCGGGGTCTTGGACTGTGAGTCGGTTTGTGGGGAGATTAACCCAGGGTCTGGGACTGTGAGTTGGTGTGTGGGGAGATTAACCCGGGGTCTGGGACTGTGATTTGAGGTGTGGGGAGATTAACCCGGGGTCTGGGACTGTGATTTGGTGTGTACGGAGATTAACCCGGGGTCACTGAACCGTGAGTCGGTGTGTGGGGAGATTAACCCGGGGTCTGGGACTGTGAGTTGGTGTGTGGGGAGATTAACCCGGGGTCTGGGACTGTGAGTCGGTGTGTGGAGAGATTAATCCGGGGTCTGGGACTGTGAGTTGCTGTGTGGTGAGATTAACCCGGGGTCTTGGACTGTGAGTCGGTTTGTGGGGAGATTAACCCAGGTCTGGGACTGTGAGTTGGTGTGTGGGGAGATTAACCCGGGGTCTGGGACTGTGATTTGAGGTGTGGGGAGATTATCCCAGGGTCTGGGACTGTGAGTCGGTGTGTTGGGAGATTAACCCTGGGTCTGGGGCTGTGAGTTGGTGTGTGGGGTGATTAATCCGGGGTCTGGGACTGAGAGTTGCTGTGTGGTGAGATTAACACGTGGTCTGGGACTGTGAGTCGGTTTGTGGGGAGATGAACCCAGGGTCTGGGACTGTGAGTTGCTGTGTGGTGAGATTAACCCGGGGTCTTGGACTGTGAGTCGGTTTGTGGGGAGATTAACCCAGGGTCTGGGACTGTGAGTTGGTGTGTGGGGAGATTAACCCGGGGTCTGGGACTGTGATTTGAGGTGTGGGGAGATTATCCCAGGGACTGGGACTGTGAGTCGGTGTGTTGGGAGATTAACCCTGGGTCTGGGGCTGTGAGTTGGTGTGTGGGGTGATTAATCCGGGGTCTGGGACTGAGAGTTGCTGTGTGGTGAGATTAACACGTGGTCTGGGACTGTGAGTCGGTTTGTGGGGAGATGAACCCAGGGTCTGGGACTGTGAGTTGGTGTGTGAGGAGATTAACCCGGTGTCTGCGACTGTGAGTTGGTGTCTGGAGAGATTAACCTGGGGTGTGGAACTGTGAGTTGGTGTGTCGGGTGATTTACCCGGGGTCTGCAACTGTGAGTTGAGTTGTGGGGAGATTAACCCTGGGTCTGGGACTGTGAGTTGCTGTGTGGTGAGATTAACCCGGGGTCTTGGACTGTGAGTCGGTTTGTGGGGAGATTAACCCAGGGTCTGGGACTGTGAGTTGGTGTGTGGGGAGATTAACCCGGAGTCTGGGACTGTGATTTGAGGTGTGGGGAGATTAACCCGGGGTCTGGGACTGTGATTTGGTGTGTACGGAGATTAACCCGGGGTCACTGAACCGTGAGTCGGTGTGTGGGGAGATTAACCCGGGGTCTGGGACTGTGAGTTGGTGTGTGGGGAGATTAACCCGGGGTCTGGGACTGTGAGTCGGTGTGTGGAGAGATTAATCCGGGGTCTGGGACTGTGAGTTGCTGTGTGGTGAGATTAACCCGGGGTCTTGGACTGTGAGTCGGTTTGTGGGGAGATTAACCCAGTTCTGGGACTGTGAGTTGGTGTGTGGGGAGATTAACCCGGGGTCTGGGACTGTGATTTGAGGTGTGGGGAGATTATCCCAGGGTCTGGGACTGTGAGTCGGTGTGTTGGGAGATTAACCCTGGGTCTGGGGCTGTGAGTTGGTGTGTGGGGTGAGTAATCCGGGGTCTGGGACTGAGAGTTGCTGTGTGGTGAGATTAACACGTGGTCTGGGACTGTGAGTCGGTTTGTGGGGAGATGAACCCAGGGTCTGGGACTGTGAGTTGCTGTGTGGTGAGATTAACCCGGGGTCTTGGACTGTGAGTCGGTTTGTGGGGAGATTAACCCAGGGTCTGGGACTGTGAGTTGGTGTGTGGGGAGATTAACCCGGGGTCTGGGACTGTGATTTGAGGTGTGGGGAGATTATCCCAGGGACTGGGACTGTGAGTCGGTGTGTTGGGAGATTAACCCTGGGTCTGGGGCTGTGAGTTGGTGTGTGGGGAGCTTCACCCGGGGTCTGGGACTGTCAGTCGGTGTGTGGGAGAATAACGAGGGGTCTGCGATGTGAGTTCGTTTATAGGGAGATTATCCCGGGGTCTGGAACTGTGAGATGTTGTGTGGGAGATTAACCCGGGGTCTGGGATTGTGAGTTGGCGTGTGGGGAGATTAACCCGTGGTCTGGGACTGTGAGTTGGTATGTGGGGAGATTAAGCCGGGGACTGGGACTGTGAGTTGGTGAGTGGCCAGATTAACCCGGGGTATGGGACTGAGTCGGTGTGTGCGAGATTAACACGGGGTCTGGGAATGTGAGTCGGTGTGTGGGGAGATTAACCCGAGGGTTCTGTGACTGTGAGTTGGTGTGTGGGGAGATTAACCTGGTGTCAGGTACTGTGAGTTCATGTGTGGGGAGATTAACCCGGGGTCTGGGACTGTGAGTTGTTGTGTGGGGAGTTTAACCCGGAGTCTGGGATTGTGAGTCGGTGTGTGGGGAGATTAACCCGGTGTCTGGGACTGTGAGTTGGTGTGTGGGGAGATTGACCTGGAGTCTGGGACTGTGAATTGGTTTGTGGAGAGATGAACCCGGGGTCTGGGACTTTGAGTTGGTTTGTGGGGAGATTAACCCGAGGTCTGGGACTGTGAGTTGGTATGTGGGGAGATTAACCCGGGGTCTGGGACTGTGAGTTGGTTTGTGGGGAGATTAACCCGGGATCTGGGACTGTGAGTTGCTGTGTGTGGTGTAATTAACCTGTGGTCTGGGACTGTGAGTTGGTGTGTGGGGAGTTTAACGCGGGGTCTGAGACTGTGAGTCGGTGTCTGGGGAGATTAACGCGGGGTCTGGAACTGTAATTGGTGTGTGAGGAGATTAAACTGGCTTTGGGACTGTGAGTTGCTGTGTGGTTAGATTAGCCTGGGGACTGGGACTGTGAGTTGGTGAGTGGGCAGATTAACCCGAGGTCTGGGACTGTGAATCGGTGTGTGCGAGATGAATACGGGGTCTGGGAATGATAGTCGGTGTGTGGGGAGATTAACCCGGGGGTTCTGTGACTGTGAGTTGGTGTGTGTGGAGATTAACCCGGGGTCTGGGACTGTGATTTGGTGTGTAGGGAGATTAGCCCTGGGTCAGTGACCGTGAGTCGGTATGTGGGGAGATTAACCCAGGGTCTGGGACTGTGAGTCGGTGTGTAGGGAGATTAACCCGGGGTCAGGGACCGTGAGTCGGTGTGTGGGGAGATTAACCCTGGGTCTGGGACTGTGAGTTGCTGTGTGGTGAGATTAACCCGGGGTCTTGGACTGTGAGTCGGTTTGTGGGGAGATTAACCCAGGGTCTGGGACTGTGAGTTGGTGTGTGGGGAGATTAACCCGGGGTCTGGGACTGTGATTTGAGGTGTGGGGAGATTAACCCGGGGTCTGGGACTGTGATTTGGTGTGTACGGAGATTAACCCGGGGTCACTGAACCGTGAGTCGGTGTGTGGGGAGATTAACCCGGGGTCTGGGACTGTGAGTTGGTGTGTGGGGAGATTAACCCGGGGTCTGGGACTGTGAGTCGGTGTGTGGAGAGATTAATCCGGGGTCTGGGACTGTGAGTTGCTGTGTGGTGAGATTAACCCGGGGTCTTGGACTGTGAGTCGGTTTGTGGGGAGATTAACCCAGGTCTGGGACTGTGAGTTGGTGTGTGGGGAGATTAACCCGGGGTCTGGGACTGTGATTTGAGGTGTGGGGAGATTATCCCAGGGTCTGGGACTGTGAGTCGGTGTGTTGGGAGATTAACCCTGGGTCTGGGGCTGTGAGTTGGTGTGTGGGGTGATTAATCCGGGGTCTGGGACTGAGAGTTGCTGTGTGGTGAGATTAACACGTGGTCTGGGACTGTGAGTCGGTTTGTGGGGAGATGAACCCAGGGTCTGGGACTGTGAGTTGCTGTGTGGTGAGATTAACCCGGGGTCTTGGACTGTGAGTCGGTTTGTGGGGAGATTAACCCAGGGTCTGGGACTGTGAGTTGGTGTGTGGGGAGATTAACCCGGGGTCTGGGACTGTGATTTGAGGTGTGGGGAGATTATCCCAGGGACTGGGACTGTGAGTCGGTGTGTTGGGAGATTAACCCTGGGTCTGGGGCTGTGAGTTGGTGTGTGGGGTGATTAATCCGGGGTCTGGGACTGAGAGTTGCTGTGTGGTGAGATTAACACGTGGTCTGGGACTGTGAGTCGGTTTGTGGGGAGATGAACCCAGGGTCTGGGACTGTGAGTTGGTGTGTGAGGAGATTAACCCGGTGTCTGCGACTGTGAGTTGGTGTCTGGAGAGATTAACCTGGGGTGTGGAACTGTGAGTTGGTGTGTCGGGTGATTTACCCGGGGTCTGCAACTGTGAGTTGAGTTGTGGGGAGATTAACCCTGGGTCTGGGACTGTGAGTTGCTGTGTGGTGAGATTAACCCGGGGTCTTGGACTGTGAGTCGGTTTGTGGGGAGATTAACCCAGGGTCTGGGACTGTGAGTTGGTGTGTGGGGAGATTAACCCGGGGTCTGGGACTGTGATTTGAGGTGTGGGGAGATTAACCCGGGGTCTGGGACTGTGATTTGGTGTGTACGGAGATTAACCCGGGGTCACTGAACCGTGAGTCGGTGTGTGGGGAGATTAACCCGGGGTCTGGGACTGTGAGTTGGTGTGTGGGGAGATTAACCCGGGGTCTGGGACTGTGAGTCGGTGTGTGGAGAGATTAATCCGGGGTCTGGGACTGTGAGTTGCTGTGTGGTGAGATTAACCCGGGGTCTTGGACTGTGAGTCGGTTTGTGGGGAGATTAACCCAGTTCTGGGACTGTGAGTTGGTGTGTGGGGAGATTAACCCGGGGTCTGGGACTGTGATTTGAGGTGTGGGGAGATTATCCCAGGGTCTGGGACTGTGAGTCGGTGTGTTGGGAGATTAACCCTGGGTCTGGGGCTGTGAGTTGGTGTGTGGGGTGATTAATCCGGGGTCTGGGACTGAGAGTTGCTGTGTGGTGAGATTAACACGTGGTCTGGGACTGTGAGTCGGTTTGTGGGGAGATGAACCCAGGGTCTGGGACTGTGAGTTGCTGTGTGGTGAGATTAACCCGGGGTCTTGGACTGTGAGTCGGTTTGTGGGGAGATTAACCCAGGGTCTGGGACTGTGAGTTGGTGTGTGGGGAGATTAACCCGGGGTCTGGGACTGTGATTTGAGGTGTGGGGAGATTATCCCAGGGACTGGGACTGTGAGTCGGTGTGTTGGGAGATTAACCCTGGGTCTGGGGCTGTGAGTTGGTGTGTGGGGTGATTAATCCGGGGTCTGGGACTGAGAGTTGCTGTGTGGTGAGATTAACACGTGGTCTGGGACTGTGAGTCGGTTTGTGGGGAGATGAACCCAGGGTCTGGGACTGTGAGTTGGTGTGTGAGGAGATTAACCCGGTGTCTGCGACTGTGAGTTGGTGTCTGGAGAGATTAACCTGGGGTGTGGAACTGTGAGTTGGTGTGTCGGGTGATTTACCCGGGGTCTGCAACTGTGAGTTGAGTTGTGGGGAGATTAACCCGGGGTCTGGGACTGCGAGATGGTGTGTCGGGAGATTATCCCGGTGTCTGGGACTGTGAGTCGGTGTGTGGGAGATTAACCCGGGGTCTGGGACTGTGAGTTGCTGAGTGGAGAGATTAACCTGGGGACTGGGACTGTGCGTCGGTGTGTGCGAGATTAACACGGGGTTTGGGAATGTGAGTCGGTGTGTGGGGAAATTAACCCGGGGGTTCTGTGACTGTGAGTTGGTGTGTGGGGAGATTAACCCGGGTTCTGGGACTGTGATTTGGTGTATGGGGAGATTAACCCGGGGTCTGGGAATGTGAGTCGGTGTGTGGGGAGATTAACAAGGTGTCTGGGACAGTGGGTCGGTGTGTGGGAGATTAACCTGGGGTCTGGGTCTGTGAGTCGGTGTATGGAGTGTTTAACCCGGGGTCTGGGACTGTGAGTCGGTGTTTGGGGCGATTAATCCGGGGTCTGGGACTGTGAGTTGGTGTGTGGTAAATTAGCCTGGGGGTCTGTGACTGTGGGTTGGTGTCTTTGGGAGATTACCCCGGAGTCTGGGACTCTGAGTTGGTTTGTGGGGAGATGAACCCGTGGTCTGGGGCTTTGAGTTGGTTTGTGGGGAGATTAACCCGTCGTCTAGGATTGTAAATTGGTGTGTGGGGAGGTTAACCCGGGGTCTGGAACTGTGAGTTGGTGTGTGTGGTGTAATTAACCTGTGGTCTGGGACTGTGAGTTGGTGTGTGGGGAGATTAACCCGGGGTCTGAGACTGTGAGTCGGTGTCTGGGGAGATTAACGCGCGGTCTGGAACTGTGAGTTGGTGTGTGAGGAGATTAAAACGGCTTTGGGACTGTGAGTTGCTGTGTGGGGAGATTAACGTAGGGACTGGGACTGTGAGTTGGTGTGTGCGAGATGAACACGGGGTCTGGGAATGTTAGTCGGTGTGTCGGGAGATTAACCCGGGGGAATCTGTGACTGTGAGTTGGTGAGTGGGGAAATTAAACCAGGGTCTGGGACTGTGATTTGGTGTGTGGAGAGATTAACCCGGGGTTCGGGACCGTGAGTCGGAGTGTGGGACATTAACCCAGGGTCTGGGACTGTGAGTCGATATGTGGAGAGATTAACCCGAGGTCTGGGACTGTGAGTCGGTTTGTGGGGAGATTAACCCAAGGTCTGGGACTGTGAGTTGGTGTGTGAGGAGATTAACCCGGTGTCTGGGACTGTAAATTGGTGTGTAAGGAGATTAACCCGGGGTCTGGGACTGTGATTTGAGGTGTGGGGAGATTAACCCAGGGACTGGGACTGTGAGTCGGTGTGTGGAGAGATTAACTTTGGGTCTGGGACTGTGAGTTGGTGTGTGGGGAGATTAATCCGGGGTCTGGGACTGTGAGTTGGTGTGAGGGAAATTAACCCGGGGTCTGTGATTGTGAGTTGCCGTGTGGGGAGATTAACCCGGTGTCTGGGACTGTGAGTTGGTATGTGGGGAGATTAACCCGGGGTCTGGGACTGTGAGTTGGTGTGTGTGCTGTAATTAACCTGTGGTCTGGGACTGTGAGTTTGTGTGTGGGGAGATAAACCGGGGTCTCAGACTGTGAGTCGGTGTCTGGGGAGAATAACGCGCGGTCTGGAACTGTTACTTGCAGTGTGAGGAGATTAAACCGGCTTTGGGACTGTGAGTTGCTGTGTGGGGAGATTAACCTGGGGACTGGGACTGTGAGTTGGTGAGTGGTCAGATTAAACCGGGGTCTGGGACTGTGAGTCGGTGTGTGCGAGATTAACACGGGGTGTGGTAATGTTAGTCGTTGTGTGGGGAGATTAACCCGGGGTCTGGGACTGTGAGTTGGTGTGTGAGGAGATTAACCCGGGGTCTGGGACTGTGATTTGGTGTGTGGGGAGATTAACCCGGGGTCAGGGACTGTGAGTCGGTGTGTGGGGAGATTAACCCGGGGTCTGGTACTGTGAGTCGGAGTGTGCGAGATTAACCCAGGGTCTGGGACTGTGAGTCGGTGTGTGGAGAGATTAACCCGGGATCTGGGACTGTGAGTTGGTGTGTGGAGAGATTAATCCGGGGTCTGGGACTGTGAGTTGCTGTGTTGGTGAGATTAACCCGGGGTCTTGGACTCTGAGTCGGTTTGTGGGGAGATTAACCCGGGTCTGGGAATGTGAGTCGGTGTGTGGGAGATTAACAAGGTGTCTGGGACAGTGAGTCGGTGTGTGGGAGATTAACCCGGGGTCTGGGTCTGTGAGTCGGTTTGTGGAGTGTTTAACCCGGTGTCTGGGACTGTGAGTCGGTGTGTGGGGAGATTAATCCGGGGTCTGGGACTGTGATTTGAGATGTGGGGAGATTCACCCAGGCTCTGGGACTGTGAGTCGGTTTGTGGAGTGATTAACCCTGGGTCTGGGACTGTGAGTTGGTGTGTGGGGAGATTAATCCGGGGTCTGGGACTGTGAGTTGCTGTGTGGTGAGATTAACCCGGGGTCTGGGACTGTGAGTCGGTTTGTGGGGAGATTAACCCAGGGTCTGGGACTGTGAGTTGGTGTGTGGGGAGATTAATCCGGGGTCTGGGACTGTGAGTTGCTGTGTGGTGAGATTAACCCGGGGTCTGGGACTGTGAGTCGGTTTGTGGGGAGATTAACCCGGGGTCTGTGACTGTGAGTTGGTGTGTGAGGAGATTAAAGCGGCTTTGGGACTGTGAGTTGCTGTGTGGGGAGATTAACCTAGGGACTGGGACTGTGAGTTGCTGAGTGGAGAGATTAACCTGGGGACTGGGACTGTGCGTCGGTGTGTGCGAGATTAACACGGGGTTTGGGAATGTGAGTCGGTGTGTGGGGAAATTAACCCGGGGGTTCTGTGACTGTGAGTTGGTGTGTGGGGAGATTAACCCGGGTTCTGGGACTGTGATTTGGTGTATGGGGAGATTAACCCGGGGTCTGGGAATGTGAGTCGGTGTGTGGGGAGATTAACAAGGTGTCTGGGACAGTGGGTCGGTGTGTGGGAGATTAACCTGGGGTCTGGGTCTGTGAGTCGGTGTATGGAGTGTTTAACCCGGGGTCTGGGACTGTGAGTCGGTGTTTGGGGCGATTAATCCGGGGTCTGGGACTGTGAGTTGGTGTGTGGTAAATTAGCCTGGGGGTCTGTGACTGTGGGTTGGTGTCTTTGGGAGATTACCCCGGAGTCTGGGACTCTGAGTTGTTGTGTGGGGAGATTAACCCGAGGTCTGGGACTGTGAGTTGGTTTGTGGGGAGATGAACCCGTGGTCTGGGGCTTTGAGTTGGTTTGTGGGGAGATTAACCCGTCGTCTAGGATTGTAAATTGGTGTGTGGGGAGGTTAACCCGGGGTCTGGAACTGTGAGTTGGTGTGTGTGGTGTAATTAACCTGTGGTCTGGGACTGTGAGTTGGTGTGTGGGGAGATTAACCCGGGGTCTGAGACTGTGAGTCGGTGTCTGGGGAGATTAACGCGCGGTCTGGAACTGTGAGTTGGTGTGTGAGGAGATTAAAGCGGCTTTGGGACTGTGAGTTGCTGTGTGGGGAGATTAACCTAGGGACTAGGACTGTGAGTTGGTGTGTGCGAGATGAACACGGGGTCTGGGAATGTTAGTCGGTGTGTCGGGAGATTAACCCGGGGGAATCTGTGACTGTGAGTTGGTGAGTGGGGAGATTAAACCAGGGTCTGGGACTGTGATTTGGTGTGTGGAGAGATTAACCCGGGGTTCGGGACCGTGAGTCGGAGTGTGGGACATTAACCCAGGGTCTGGGACTGTGAGTCGATATGTGGAGAGATTAACCCGAGGTCTGGGACTGTGAGTCGGTTTGTGGGGAGATTAACCCAAGGTCTGGGACTGTGAGTTGGTGTGTGAGGAGATTAACCCGGTGTCTGGGACTGTAAGTTGGTGTGTAAGGAGATTAACCCGGGGTCTGGGACTGTGATTTGAGGTGTGGGGAGATTAACCCAGGGACTGGGACTGTGAGTCGGTGTGTGGAGAGATTAACTTTGGGTCTGGGACTGTGAGTTGGTGTGTGGGGAGATTAATCCGGGGTCTGGGACTGTGAGTTGGTGTGAGGGAAATTAACCCGGGGTCTGTGATTGTGAGTTGCCGTGTGGGGAGATTAACCCGGTGTCTGGGACTGTGAGTTGGTATGTGGGGAGATTAACCCGGGGTCTGGGACTGTGAGTTGGTGTGTGTGCTGTAATTAACCTGTGGTCTGGGACTGTGAGTTTGTGTGTGGGGAGATAAACCGGGGTCTCAGACTGTGAGTCGGTGTCTGGGGAGAATAACGCGCGGTCTGGAACTGTTACTTGCAGTGTGAGGAGATTAAACCGGCTTTGGGACTGTGAGTTGCTGTGTGGGGAGATTAACCTGGGGACTGGGACTGTGAGTTGGTGAGTGGTCAGATTAAACCGGGGTCTGGGACTGTGAGTCGGTGTGTGCGAGATTAACACGGGGTGTGGTAATGTTAGTCGTTGTGTGGGGAGATTAACCCGGGGTCTGGGACTGTGAGTTGGTGTGTGAGGAGATTAACCCGGGGTCTGGGACTGTGATTTGGTGTGTGGGGAGATTAACCCGGAGTCAGGGACTGTGAGTCGGTGTGTGGGGAGATTAATCCGGGGTCTGGTACTGTGAGTCGGAGTGTGCGAGATTAACCCAGGGTCTGGGACTGTGAGTCGGTGTGTGGAGAGATTAACCCGGGATCTGGGACTGTGAGTTGGTGTGTGGAGAGATTAATCCGGGGTCTGGGACTGTGAGTTGCTGTGTTGGTGAGATTAACCCGGGGTCTTGGACTCTGAGTCGGTTTGTGGGGAGATTAACCCGGGTCTGGGAATGTGAGTCGGTGTGTGGGAGATTAACAAGGTGTCTGGGACAGTGAGTCGGTGTGTGGGAGATTAACCCGGGGTCTGGGTCTGTGAGTCGGTTTGTGGAGTGTTTAACCCGGTGTCTGGGACTGTGAGTCGGTGTGTGGGGAGATTAATCCGGGGTCTGGGACTGTGATTTGAGATGTGGGGAGATTCACCCAGGGTCTGGGACTGTGAGTCGGTTTGTGGAGTGATTAACCCTGGGTCTGGGACTGTGAGTTGGTGTGTGGGGAGATTAATCCGGGGTCTGGGACTGTGAGTTGCTGTGTGGTGAGATTAACCCGGGGTCTGGGACTGTGAGTCGGTTTGTGGGGAGATTAACCCAGGGTCTGGGACTGTGAGTTGGTGTGTGGGGAGATTAATCCGGGGTCTGGGACTGTGAGTTGCTGTGTGGTGAGATTAACCCGGGGTCTGGGACTGTGAGTCGGTTTGTGGGGAGATTAACCCGGGGTCTGTGACTGTGAGTTGGTGTGTGAGGAGATTAAAGCGGCTTTGGGACTGTGAGTTGCTGTTTGGGGAGATTAACCTAGGGACTGGGACTGTGAGTTGGTGAGTGGGCAGATTAACCTGGGGTCTGGGACTGTGAGTTGGTGTGTGCGAGATTAACACGGGGTCTGGGAATGTTAGTCGGTGTGTCGGGAGATTAACCCGGGGGATCTGTGACTGTGAGTTGCTGAGTGGGGAGATTAAACCGGGGTCTGGGACTGTGATTTGATGTGTGGAGAGATTAACCCCGGGTTAGGGACCGTCAGTCGGAGTGTAGGAAATTAACCCAGGGTCTGGGACTGTGAGTCGGTGTGTGGAGAGATTAACCCGGGGTCTGGGACTTTGAGTTGGTTTGAGGGGAGATTAACCCGGGGTCTGGGACTGTCAGTCGGTGTGTGGGAGATTAACGCGGGGTCTGCGACTGTGAGTTGATTTATGGGGAGATTAATCCGGGGTCTGGGACTGTGATTTGGTGTGAGGGAGATTAACCCGGGGTCTGGGATTGTGAGTTGGCGTGTGGGGAGATTAACCCGGGGTCTGGGACTGTGAGTTGGTATGTGGGTAGATTAACCCGGGGTATGGGACTGTGAGTTGGTGTGTGTGGTGTAATTAACCTGTGGTCTGGGATTGTGAGTTGGTGTGTGGGGAGATTAACCCGGGGTCTCAGACTGTGAGTCGGTGTCTGGGGAGAATAACGCGCGGTCTGGAACTATGAGTTGGTGTGTGAGGAGATTAAACCGGCTTTGGGACTGTGAGTTGCTGTGTGGGGAGATTAACCTGAGGACTGGGACTGTGAGTTGGTGAGTGGGCAGATTAACCCGGGGTCTGGAACTATGAGTCGGTGTGTGCGAGATTAACACGGGGTCTGGGAATGTTAGTCGGTGTGTGGGGAGATTAACAAGGTGTCTGGGACAGTGAGTCGGTGTGTGGGAGATTAACCTGGGGTCTGGGTCTGTGAGTCGGTGTATGGAGTGTTTAACCCGGGGTCTGGGACTGTGTGTCGGTTTGTGGGGAGATTAACCCGGGGTCTGTGACTGTGAGTTGGTGTGTGAGGAGAATAAAGCGGCTTTGGGACTGTGAGTTGCTGTGTGGTGAGATTAACCTAGGGACTGGGACTGTGAGTTGGTGAGTGGACAGATTAACCTGGGGTCTGGGACTGTGAGTTGGTGTGTGCGAGATTAACACGGGGTCTGGGAATGTTAGTCGGTGTGTCGGGAGATTAACCCGGGGGATCTGTGACTGTGAGTTGGTGTGTGGGGAGCTTCACCCGGGGTCTGGGACTGTGAGTTGGTGTGTGGGGAGATTAACCCGGTGTCTGGGACTGTGAGTTGGTGTGTGGGGAGCTTCACCCGGGGTCTGGGACTGTCAGTCGGTGTGTGGGAGATTAACGCGGGGTCTGCGACTGTGAGTTGATTTGTGGGGAGATTAACCCGGGGTCTGGGACTGTGAGTTGGTGTGATGGAGATTAACCCGGGGTCTGGGATTCTGAGTTGGCGTGTGGGGAGATTAAACCGGCTTTGGGACTGTGAGTTGCTGTGTGGGGAGATTAACCTGAGGACTGGGACTGTGAGTTGGTGAGTGGGCAGATTAACCCGGGGTCTGGAACTATGAGTCGGTGTGTGCGAGATTAAAACGGGGTCTGGGAATGTTAGTCGGTGTGTGGGGAGATTAACCCGGGGGTTCTGTGACTGTGAGTTGGTGTGTGGGGAGATTAACCCGGGGTCTGGGACTGTGATTTCGTGTGTGGGGAGATTAACCCGGGGTCAGGGACCGCGAGTCGGTGTGTGGGGAGATTAACCCGGGGTCTGGGACTGTGAGTCGGTGTGTGGAGAGATTAACCCGGGGTCTGGGACTGTGAGTTGGTGTGTGGATAGATTATTCCGGGCTCTGGGACTGTGAGTTGCTGTGTGGGTGAGATTAACCCGGGGTCTTGGACTCTGAGTCGGTTTGTGGGGAGATTAACCCGGGTCTGGGAATGTGAGTCGGTGTGTGGGGAGATTAACAAGGTGTCTGGGACAGTGAGTCGGTGTGTGGGAGAATAACCCGGAGTCTGGATCTATGAGTCGGTGTTTGGAGTATTTAACCCGGGGTCTGGGACTGTGAGTCGGTTTGTGGAGTTATTAACCCTGGGTCTGGGACTGTGAGTTGGTGTGTGGGGAGATTAATCCGGGGTCTGGGACTGTGAGTTGCTGTGTGGTGAGATTAACCCGGGGTCTGGGACTGTGAGTCGGTGTGTGGGGAGATTAACCCGGTGCCTGGGACTTTGAGTTGGTGTGTGGGGAGATTAACCCGGGGTCTGGGACTGTGATTTGAGGTGTTCGGAGATTAACCAAGGGTCTGGGACTTTGAGTTGGTTTGAGGGGAGATTAACCCAGGGTCTGGGACTGTGAGTTGGTGTGTGGAGAGATTAACCCGGGGTTTGGGACTGTGAGTCGGTATGTGGGGAGATTAACCCAGGGTCTGGGACTGCGAGTTGGTGTGTGAGGAGATTAACCCGGTGTCTGGGACTTTGAGTTGGTGTGTGGGAAGAGTAACCCGGGGTCTGGGACTGTGATTTGAGGTGTTCGGAGATTCACCCAGGGTCTGGGACTTTGAGTTGGTTTGAGGGGAGATTAACCCAGGGTCTGGGACTGTGAGTTGGTGTGTGGAGAGATTAACCCGGGGTCTGGGACTGTGAGTTGCTGTGTGGGTGAGATTAACCCGGGGTCTTATATTCTGAGTCGGTTTGTGGGGAGATTAACCCGAGTCTGGGAATGTGAGTCGGTGTGTGGGGAGATTAACAAGGTGTCTGGGACAGTGAGTCGGTGTGTGGGAGAATAACCCGGAGTCTGGGTCTGTGAGTCGGTGTGTGGAGTATTTAACCCGGGGTCTGGGACTGTGAGTCGGTGTTTGGGGCGATTAATCCGGTGTCTGGGACTCTGAGTTGGTGTGTGGGGAGATTAACCCGGGGTCTGGGACTGTGATTTGAGGTGTGGGGAGATTAACCCAGGGTCTGGGACTGTGAGTCGGTTTGTGGAGTGATTAACCCTGGGTCTGGGACTGTGAGTTGGTGTGTGGGGAGATTAATCAAGGGTTTGGGACTGTGAGTTGCTGTGTGGTGAGATTAACCCGGGGTCTGGGACTGTGAGTCGGTATGTGGGGAGATTAACCCAGGGTCTGGGACTGTGAGTTGCTGTGTGAGGAGATTAACCCGGTGTCTAGGACTTTGAGTTGGTGTGTGGGGAGATTAACCCGATGTCTGGGACTGTGATTTGAGGTGTTCGGAGATTAACCCAGGGTCTGGGACTTTGAGTTGGTTTGAGAGGAGATTAACCCAGGGTCTGGGACTGTGAGTTGGTGTGTGGGGAGATTAACCCGTTGTCTGGGACTGTGAGTTGGTGTGTGGGGAGCTTCACCCGGGGTCTGGGACTGTCAGTCGGTGCGTGGGAGAATAACGCGGTGTCTGCGACTGTGAGTTGGTTTATGGGGAGATTATCCCGGGGTCTGGAACTGTGAGATGGTGTGTGGGAAATTAACCCGGGGTCTGGGATTGTGAGTTGGCGTGTGGGGAGAATAACCCGGGGTCTGGGACTGTGAGTGGTGAGTGGGCAGATTAACCCGGGGTCTGGAACAGTGAGTCGGTGTGTGCGAGATTAACACGGGGTCTGGGAATGTTAGTCGGTGTGTGGGGAGATTAACCCGGGGTCTGGGACTGTGAGACTGTGTGTGGGGAGATTAACCTGGGGTCTGGGACTGTGACTTGGTTTGTGGGGAGATGAACCCGGGGTCTGGGGCTTTGAGTTGGTTTGTGAGGAGATTAACCCGTGGTCTGGGATTGTGAGTTGGTGTGTGGGGAGATTAACCCGGGGTCTGGGACTGTGAGTTGGTGTGTGTGGTGTAATTAACCTGTGGTCTGGGACTGTGAGTTGGTATGTGGGGAGATTAACCCGGGGTCTGAGACTGTGAGTCGGTGTCTGGGGAGATTAATGCGCGGTCTGGAACTGTGAATTGGTGTGTGAGGAGATTAAAGCGGCTTTGGGACTTTCAGTTGCTGTGTGGGGAGATTAACCTAGGGACTGGGACTGTGAGTTGGTGAGTGGGCAGATTAACCCGGGGTCTGGGACTGTGAGTTGGTGTGTGCGAGATTAACACGGGGTCTGGGTATGTTAGTCGGTGTGTCGGGAGATTAACCCGGGGGATCTGTGACTGTGAGTTGGTGAGTGGGGAGATTAAACCGGGATCTGCAACTGTGAGTTGGTGTGTGGAGAGATTAACCCGGGGCTAGGGACCGTGAGTCGGAGTGTGGGAAATTAACCCAGGGTCTGGGACTGTGAGTCGGTGTGCGGAGAGATTAACCCTGGGTCTGGGACTGTGAGTTGGTGTGTGTGGAGATTAATCCGGGGTCTGGGACTGTGAGTTGGTGTGTGAGGAGATTAACCCGGTGTCTGCGACTGTGAGTTGGTGTGTGGGGAGATCAACCCGGTGTCTGGGACTTTGAGTTGGTTTTTGGGGAGATTAACCCGGGGTCTGGGACTTTCATGTGGTTTGAGGGGAGATTAACCCGTGGTCTGGGACTGTGAGTTGGTGTGTGGGGAGATTAACCCGGTGTCTGGGACTGTGAGTTGGTGTGTGGGGAGCTTCACCCGGGGTCTGGAACTGTCAGTCGGTGTGTGGGAGAATAACGCGGGGTCTGTGACTGTGAGTTGGTTTATGGGGAGATTAACACGGGGTCTGGGACTGTGAGTTGATATGTGGGGAGATTAACCCGGTGTCTGGGACTGTGAGTTGGTGTGTGTGGTGTAATTAACCTGTGGTCTGGGACTGTGAGTTGGTGTGTGGGGAGATTAACCCGGGGTCTCAGACTGTGAGTCGGTGTCTGGGGAGAACAACGCGCGGTCTGGAACTGTGAGTTGGTGTGTGAGGTGATTAAACTGGCTTTGGGACTGTGAGTTGGTGTGTGGGGAGATTAACGTGGGGACTGGGACTGTGAGTTGGTGAGTGGGCAGATTAACCCGGGGTCTGGGACTGTGGGTCGGTATGTGCGAGATTAACACGGGGTCTGGGAATGTTAGTCGGTGTGTGGGGAGATTAACCCGGGGGTTCTGTGACTGTGAATTGGTGTGTGGGGAGATTAACCCGGGGTCTGGGACTGTAATTTGGTGTGTGGGGAGATTAACACGGGGTCAGGGACAGTGAGTCGGTGTGTGGGGAGATTAACCCAGGGTCTGGGACTGTGAGTCGGTGTGTGGAGAGATTAACCCGGGGCCAGGGACTGTGAGTTGGTGTGTGGAGAGATTAATCCGGGGTCTGGGACTGTGAGTTGCTGTGTGGGTGAGATTAACCCGGGGTCTTGGACTCTGAGTCGGTTTGTGGGGAGATTAACCCGGGTTCTGGGTCTGTGAGTCGGTGTGTGGAGTGTTTAACCCGGGGTCTGGGACTGTGAGTCGGTGTTTGGGGCGATTAATCCGGTGTCTGGAACTGTGAGTTGGTGTGTCGGGAGATTAACCCGAGGTCTGGGACTCTGATTTGAGGTGTGGGGAGATTAACCCAGGGTCTGGGACTGTGAGTCGGTGTGTGGAGTGATTAACCCTGTGTCTGGGACTGTGAGTTCGTGTGTGGGGAGATTAATCCGGGGTCTGGGACTGTGAGTTGCTGTGTGGTGAGATTAACCCGGGGTCTGGAACTGTGAGTCGGTTTGTGGGGTGATTAACCCAGGGTCTGGGACTGTGAGTTGGTGTGTGAGGAGATTAACCCGGTGTCTGGGACTTTGAGTTGGTGTGTGGGGAGATTAACCCGGGATCTGGGACTGTGATTTGAGGTGTTCGGAGATTAACCCAGGGTCTGGGACTTTGAGTTGGTTTGAGGGGAGATTAACCCAGGGTCTGGGACTGTGAGTTGGTGTGTGGAGAGATTAACCCGGGGTTTGGGACTGTGAGTCGGTATGTGGGGAGATTAACCCAGGGTCTGGGACTGCGAGTTGGTGTGTGAGGAGATTAACCCGGTGTCTGGGACTTTGAGTTGGTGTGTGGGAAGAGTAACCCGGGGTCTGGGACTGTGATTTGAGGTGTTCGGAGATTCA
The DNA here is from genome assembly GCF_044704955.1 of Pristiophorus japonicus. Lineage (NCBI taxonomy): Eukaryota > Metazoa > Chordata > Chondrichthyes > Pristiophoridae > Pristiophorus > Pristiophorus japonicus. The sequence goes on from NC_091985.1 coordinate 188,570,437, forward strand.
CCCAGGGTCTGGGACTTTGAGTTGGTTTGAGGGGAGATTAACCCAGGGTCTGGGACTGTCAGTTGGTGTGTGGGGAGATTAACATGTTGTCTGGGACTGTGAGTTGGTGTGTGGGGAGCTTCACCCAGGTTCTGGGACTGTCAGTCGGTGTATGGGAGAATAACGCGGGGTCTGCGACTGTGAGTTGGTTTATGGGGAGATTATCCCGGGGTCTAGAACTGTGAGATGGTGTGTGGGAGATTAACCCGGGGTCTGGGACTGTGAGTTGGTGAGTGGACAGATTAACCCGGGGTCTGGAACTGTGAGTCGGTGTGTGCGAGATTAACACGGGGTCTGGGAATGTTAGTCGGTGTGTGGGGAGATTAACCCGGGGGTTCTGTGACTGTGGGTTGGTGTGTGGGGAGATTAACCCATGGTCTGGGACTGTGATTTGGTGTGTGGGGAGATTAACGCCGGGTCAGGGACCGTGAGTCGGTGTGTGGGGAGATTAACCCGGGGTCTGGGACTGTGAGTCGGAGTGTGGGAGATTAACCCAGGGTCTGGGAATGTGAGTCGGTGTGTGGATAGATTAACCCGGGGTCTGGGACTGTGAGTTGGTGTGTGGAGAGATTAATCCCGGGTCTGGGACTGTGAGTTGCTGTGTGGTGAGATTAACCCGGGGTCTTGGACTCTGAGTCGGTTTGTGGGGAGATTAACCCAGGGTCTGAGACTGTGAGTTGGTGTGTGAGGAGATTAACCCGGTGTCTGGGACTGTGAGTTGCTGTGTGCGGAGGTTAACCCGGGGTCTGCGACTGTGATTTGAGGTGTGGGGAGATTAACCCAGGGTCTGGGACTGTGAGTCGGTGTGTGGAGTGATTAACCCTGGGTCTGGGACTGTGAGTTGATGTGTGGTGAGATTAACCCGGGGTCTGGGACTGTGAGTCGGTTTGTGGGAAGATTAACCCAGGGTCTGGGACTGTGAGTTAGTGTGTGAGGAGATTAACCCGGTGTCTGCGACTGTGAGTTGGTGTGTGGGGAGATCAACCCGGTGTCTGGGACTTTGAGTTGGCTTTTGGGAGATTAACCCGGGGTCTGGGACTTTGAGTTGGTTTGAGGGGAGATTAACCCGGGGTCTGGGACTGTGAGTTGGTGTGTGGGCAGATTAACCCGGTGTCTGGGACTGTGAGTTGGTGTGTGGGGAGCTTCAACCGCGGTCTGGGACTGTCAGTCGGTGTGGGGGAGAATAACGCGGGGTCTGCGACTGTGAGTTGGTTTATGGGGAGATTATCCCGGGGTCTGGAACTGTGAGATGGTGTGTGGGAGATTAACCCGGGGTCTGGGATTGTGAGTTGGCGTGTTGGGAGATTAACCCGGGGACTGGGACTGTGAGTTGGTGAGTGGCCAGATTAACCCGGGGTATGGGACAGAGTCGGTGTGTGCGAGATTAACACGGGGTCTGGGAATGTGAGTCGGTGTGTGGGGAGATTAACCCGGGGGTTCTGTGACTGTGAGTTGGTGTGTGGGGAGATTAACGCGGGGTCTGGGACTGTGATTTGGTGTGTGGTGAGATTAACCCGGGGGTCTGGGACTGTGAGTTGGTGTGTGGGGAGATTAACCCGGTGTCTGGGACTGTGAGTTGATGTGTGGGGAGATTAACCCGGGGTCTGGGACTGTGAGTTGCTGTGTGGGGAGATTAACCCGGGGTCTGGGACTTTGAGTTGGTTTGTGGTGTAATTAACCTGTGGTCTGGGACGGTGAGTTGGTGTGTGGGGAGTTTAACCCGGGGTCTGAGACTGTGAGTCGGTGTCTGGGGAGATTAAAGCGGGGTCTGGAACTGTGAGTTGGTGTGTGAGGAGATTAAACCGGTTTTGGGACTGTGAGATGCTGTGTGGGGAGATTAGCCTGGGGACTGGAACTGTGAGTTGGTGAGTGGGCAGATTAACCAGGGGTCTGGGACTGTGAATCGGTGTGTGCGAGATGAACACGGGGTCTGGGAATGTTAGTCGGTGTGTGGGGAGTTTAACCCGGGGGTTCTGTGACTGTGAGTTGGTGTGTGTGGAGCTTAACCCGGGGTCTGGGACTGTGATTTGTTGTGTAGGGAGATTAACCCGGGGTCAGGGACCGTGAGTCGGTGTGTGGGGAGATTAACCCGGGGTCTGGGACTGTGAGTTGGTGTGTGGGGAGATTAACACGGGGTCTGGGACTGTGATTTGGTGTGTAGGGAGATTAACCCGGTGTCACTGAACCGTGAGTCGGTGTGTGGGGAGATGAACCCGGGGTCTGGGACTGTGAGTTGATGTGTGGGGAGATTAACCCGGCGTCTGGGACTGTGAGTCGGTGTGTGGAGAGATTAACCCAGGGTCTGGGATTGTGAGTTGGTGTGTGGAGAGATTAATCCGGGGTCTGGGACTGTGAGTTGCAGTGTGTTGAGATTAACCCGGGGTCTTGGACTGTGAGTCGGTTTGTGGGGAGATTAACCCAGGGTCTGGGACTGTGAGTTGGTGTGTGAGGAGATTAACTCGGTGTCTGGGACTGTGAGTTGGTGTGTGGGGAGATTAACCCGGGGTCTGGGACTGTGATTTGAGATGTGGGGAGATTAATCCGGGGACTGGGACTGTGAGTTGCTGTGTGGTGAGATTAACAAGTGGTCTGGGACTGTGAGTCGGTTTGTGGGGAGATTAACCCAGGGTCTGGGACTGTGAGTTGGTGTGTGAGGAGATTAACCCGGTGTCTGCGACTGTGAGTTGGTGTGTGGGGAGATTAACCCGAGGTCTGGGAATGTGAGTCGGTGCGTGGGGAGATCAACCCGGTGTCTGGGACTGTGAGACTGTGTGTGGGGAGATTAACCCGGGGTCTGGAACTGTGAGTTGCTGTGTGGAGAGATTAATCTGGGGTCTGGAACTGTGAGTTGGTGTGTCGGGTGATTTACCCGGGGTCTGCAACTGAGAGTTGAGTTGTGCGGAGATTAACCCGGGGTCTGGGACTGCGAGTTGGTGTGTCTGGAGATTATCCCGGTGTCTGGGACTGTGAGTCGGTGTGTGGGAGATTAGCCCGAAGGTCTGCGACTATGAGTTGGTTTGTGGGGAGATTAATCCGGGGGTTCTGGGACTGTGATTTGGTGTATGGGGAGATTAACCCGGGGTCTGGGAATGTGAGTCGGTTTGTGGGGAGATGAACCCGGGGTCTGGGGCTTTGACTTGGTTTGTGGGGAGATGAACCCGGGGTCTGGGAATGTGAATTGGTGTGTGGGGAGATTAACCCGAGGTCTGGGACTGTGAGTTGGTTTGTGGGGAGATGAACCCGGGGTCTGGGTCTTTGAGTTGGATTGTGGGGAGATTAACCCGTGGTCTGGGATTGTGAGTTGGTGTGTGGGGAGATTAACCCGGGGTCTGGGACTGTGAGTTGGTGTGTGTGGTGTAATTAACCTGTGGTCTGGGACTGTGAGTTGGTGTGTGGGGCGATTAACCCAGGGTCTGAGACTGTGAGTCGGTGTCTGGGGAGATTAACGCGCGGTTTGGGACTGTGAGTTGCTGTGTGGGAGATTAACCTAGGGACTGGGACTGTGAGTTGGTGAGTGGGCAGATTAAGCCGGGGTCTGGGACTGTGAGTTGGTGTGTGCGGGATTATCACGGGGTCTGGGAATGTTAGTCGGTGTGTCGGGAGATTAACCCGGGGGATCTGTGACTGTGAGTTGGTGAGTGGGGAGATTAAACCGGGGTCTGGGACTGTGATTTGGTGTGTGGAGAGATTAACCCGGGGTTAGGGACCGTGAGTCGGAGTGTGGGAAATTAACCCAGGGTCTGGGACTGTGAGTCGGTGTGTGGAGAGATTAACCCGGTGTCTGGGACTGTGAGTTGGTGTGTGGAGAGATAAATCCGGGGTCTGGGACTGTGAGTTGCTGTGTGGAGAGATAAATCCGGGGTCTTGGACTGTGAGTCGGTTTGTGGGGAGATTAACCCAAGGTCTGGGATTGTGAGTTGGTGTGTGAGGAGATTAACCCGGTGTCTGGGACTGTCAATTGGTGTGTAAGGAGATTAACCCGGGGTCTGGGACTGTGATTTGAGGTGTGGGGAGATTAACCCAGGGTCAGGGACTGAGAGTCGGTGTGCGGAGAGATTAACCCTGGGTCTGGGACTGTGAGTTGGTGTGTGGGGAGATTAATCCGGGGTCTTGGACTGTGAGTTGGTGTGTGAGGAGATTAACCCGGTGTCTGCGACTGTGAGTTGGTGTATGGGGAGATCAACCCGGTGTCTGGGACTTTGCGTTGGTTTTTAGGGTGATTAAACCGGGGTCTGGGACTTTGAGTTGGTTTGAGGGGAGATTAACCCGGGGTCTGGGACTGTGAGTTGGTGTGTGGGGAGATTAACCCGGTGTCTGGGACTGTGAGTTGGTGTGTGGGGAGCTTCACCCGGGCTCTGGGACTGTCAGTCGGTGTGTGGGAGAATAACGCGGGGTCTGCGACTGTGAGTTGGTTTATGGGGAATTTAACCCGGGGTCTTGGACTGTAAGTTTGTGTGAGGGGAGATTAACCCGGGGTCTGGGACTGTGAGTTGGTATGTGGGGAGATTAACCCGGGGTCTGGTACTGTGAGTTGGTGTGTGTGGTATAATTAACCTGTGGTCTGGGACTGTGAGTTTGTGTGTGGGGAGATTAACCCGGGGTCTCAGACAGTGAGTCGGTGTCTGGGGCTAATAACGCACGGTCTGGAACTGTGAGTTGGTGTGTTAGGAGATTAAACCGGCTTCGGGACTGTGAGTTGCTGTGTGGGGAGATTAACCTGGGGACTGGGACTGTGAGTTGGTGAGTGGGCAGATTAATCCGGGGTCTGGGACTGTGAGTCGGTGTGTGCGAGATTAACACGGGGTCTGGGAATGTTAGTCAGTGTGTGGGGAGATTAACCCGAGGGTTCTGTGACTGTGAGTTGGTGTGTGGGGAGATTAACCCGGGGTCTGGGACTGTGATTTGGTGTGCAGGGAGATTAACCCGGGGTCAGGGACCGTGAGACGGTGTTTGGGGCGATTAATCCGGGGTCTGGGTCTGTGAGTTGGTGTGTGGGGAGACTAATCCGCTGTCTGGGACTGTGAGACTGTGTGTGGGGAGATTAACCCGGGGTCTGGGACTGTGAGTTGGTGTGTGGTAAATTAGCCTGGGGGTCTGGGACTGTGGGTTGGTGTCTTTGGGAGATTACCCCGGGGTCTGCGACTCTGAGTTGTTGTGTGGGGAGATTAACCCGAGGTCTGGGACTGTGAGTTGGTGTGTGGGGAGATTAACCTGGGGTCTGGGACTGTGAATTGGTTTGTGGGGAGATGAACCCGGTGTCTGGGACTTTGAGTTGGTTTGTGGGGAGATTAACCCGGGGTCTGGGACTGTGAGTTGGTGTGTGGGGAGATTAACCCGAGGTCTGGGACTGTGAATTGGTTTGTGGGGAGATGAACCCGGTGTCTGGGACTTTGAGTTGGTTTGTGGGGAGATTAACCCGGGGTCTGGGACTGTGAGTTGGTGTGTGGGGAGATTAACCCGAGGTCTGGGACTGTGAGTTGGTGTGTGGGGGGATTAAGCCGGGGTCTGGGTCTGTGAGTTGGTGTGTGTGGTGTAATTAACCAGTGGTCTGGGACTGTGAGTTGGTGTGTGGGGAGAATAACCCTGGGTCTGGGTCTGTGAGTTTGTGTGTGTGGTGTCATTAACCTGTGGTCTGTGACTGTGAATTGGTGTGTGGGGAGATTAACCCGGGGTCTGAGACTGTGAGTCGGTGTCTGGGGAGATTAACGCGCGGTCTGGAACTGTGAGTTGGTGTGTGAGGAGATTAAAGCGGCTTTGGGACTGTGAGTTGCTGTGTGGGGAGATTAACCTAGGGACTGGGACTGTGAGTTGGTGAGTGGCCAGATTAACCCGGGGTCTGGGACTGTGAGTCGATGTGTGCGAGATTAACACGGGGTCTGGGAATGTTAGTCGGTGTGTCGGGAGATTAACCCGGGGGATCTGTGACTGTGAGTTGGTGAGTGGGGAGATTAAACCGGGGTCTGGGACTGTGATTTGGTGTGTGGAGAGATTAACCCGTGGTTAGGGACCGTGAGTCGGAGGGTGGGAAATTAACCCAGGGTCTGGGACTGTGAGTCGGTGTGTGGAGAGATTAACCCGGGGTCTGGGACTGTATTTGGTGTGTGGAGAGATTAATCCGGGGTCTGGGACTGTGAGTTGCTGTGTGGTGAGTTTAACCCGGGGTCTTGGACTGTGAGTCGGTTTGTGGGGAGATTTACCCAGGGTCTGGGACTCTGAGGTGGTGTGTGAGGAGATTAACCCGGTGTCTGGGACTGTAAGTTGATGTGTAAGGAGATTAACCCGGGGTCTGGGACTGTGATTTGAGGTGTGGGGAGATTAACCCAGGGTCTGGGACTGTGAGTCGGTGTGTGAGGAGATTGACCGAGTGCCTGGGAATGTGAGTTGGTGTGTGGGGACATTAACCCGGGGTCTGGGACTGTGATTTGAGGTGTGGGGAGATTAACCCAGGGTCTGGGACTGTGAGTCGGTGTGTGGAGAGATTAACCCTGGGTCTGGGACTGTGAGTTGGTGTGTGGGGAGATTAATCCGGGGTCTGGGACTGTGAGTTGGTGTGTGAGGAGATTAACCCGGTGTCTGCGACTGTGAGTTGGTGTGTGGGGAGATCAACCCGGTGTCTGGGACTTTGAGTTGGTTTTTGGGGAGATTAACCCGGGGTCTGGGACTTTGAGTTGGTTTGAGGGGAGATTAACCCGGGGTCTGGGACTGTCAGTCGGCGTGTGGGAGAATAACGCGGGCTCTGCGACTGTGAGTTGGTTTATGGGGAGATTAACCCGGGGTCTGGGACTGTGAGTTGGTGTGAGGGAGATTAACCCGGGGTCTGGGATTGTGAGTTGGCGTGTGGGGAGATTAACCCGGGGTCTGGGACAGTGAGTTGGTGTGTGGGTAGATTAACCTGGGGACTGGGACTGTGAGTTGTTGAGTGGGTAGATTAACCCGGGGTCTGGGACTGTGAGTTGGTGTGTGAGGAGATTGACCCGGTGCCTGGGAATGTGAGTTGGTGTGTGGGGACATTAACCCGGGGTCTGGGACTGTGATTTGAGGTGTGGGGAGATTAACCCAGGGTCTGGGACTGTGAGTCGGTGTGTGGTGTGATTAACCCTGGGTCTGGGACTGTGAGTTGGTGTGTGGTGAGATTAACCCGGTGTCTGGGACTGTGAGTCGGTGTGTGGAGAGATTAATCCGGGGTCTGGGACTGTGAGTTGCTGTGTGTTGAGATTAACCCTGGGTCTTGGACTGTGAGTCGGTTTGTGGGGAGATTAACCCAGGGTCTGGGACTCTGAGTTCGTGTGTGAGGAGATTAACCCGGTGTCTGGGACTGGAAGTTGATGTGTAAGGAGATTAACCCGGGGTCTGGGACTTTGATTTGAGATGTGGGGAGATTAACACAGGGTCTGGGACTGTGAGTCGGTGTGTGGAGAGATTAACCCTGGGTCTGGGACTGTGAGTTGGTGTGTGGGGAGATTAATCCGGGGTCTGGGACTGTGAGTTGGTGTGTGGAGAGATTAATCCGGGGTCTGGGACTGTGAGTTGCTGTGTGGTGAGATTAACCCGGAGTCTTGGACTCTGAGTCGGTTTGTGGAGAGATTAACCCGGGGTCTGGTAATGTGAGTCGGTGTGTGGGGATATTAACAAGGTGTCAGGGACAGTGAGTCGGTGTGTGGGAGGTTAACCCGGGGTCTGGGTATGTGAGTCGATGTGTGGAGTGTTTAACCCGGGGTCTGGGACTGTGAGTTGGTGTGTGTGGTTTAATTAACCTGTGTTCTGGAACTGTGAGTTGGTGTGTGAGGAGATTAAACCGGCTTTGGGACTGTGAGTTGCTGTGTGGGGAGATTAACCGGGGGACTGGGACTGTGAGTTGGTGAGTGGGCAGATTAACCCGGGGTCTGGGACTGTGAGTCGGTGTGTGCGAGATTAACACGGGGTCTGGGAATGTTAGTCGGTGTGTGGGGAGATTAACCCGGGGGTTCTATGACTGTGAGTTGGTGTATGGGGAGATTAACCCGGGGTCTGGGACTGTGATTTGGTGTGCGGGGAGATTAACCCGGGGTTAGGGATCGTGAATCGGAGGGTGGGAAATTAACCCAGGGTCTGGGACTGTGAGTCGGTGTGTGGAGAGATTAACCCGGGGTCTGTGACTGTGAGTTGGTGTGTGGAGAGATTAATCCGGGGTCTGGGACTGTGAGTTGCTGTGTGGTGAGATTAACCCGGGGTCTTGGACTGTGAGTCGGTTTGTAGGGACATTAACCCAGCGTCTGGGACTCTGAGTTGGTGTGTGAGGAGATGAACCCGGTGTCTGGGACTGTAAGTTGATGTGTAAGGAGATGAACCCGGGGTCTGGGACTGTGATTTGAGGTGTGGGGAGATTAACCCAGGTTCTGGGACTGTGAGTCGGTGTGTGGAGCGATTAACCCTGGGTCTGGGACTGTGAGTTGGTGTGTGGGGAGATTAATCCGGGATCTGGGACTGTGAGTTGGTGTGTGAGGTGATTAACCCGGTGTCTGCGACTGTGAGTTGGTGTGTGGGGAGATTAACCCGGGGTCTGGGACTTTGAGTTGGTGTGTGGGGAGATTAATCCGGGATCTGGGACTGTGAGTTGGTGTGTGAGGAGATTAACCCGGTGTCTACGACTGTGAGTTGGTGTGTGGGGAGATCAACCCGGTGTCTGTGACTTTGAGTTGGTTTTTGGGGAGATTAACCCGGGGTCTGGGACTTTGAGTTGGTTTGAGGGGAGATTAACCCGGGGTCTAGGACTGTGAGTTGGTGTGTGGGGAGATTAACCCGGTGTCTGGGACTGTGAGTTGGTGTGTGGGGAGATTAACCCAGGTTCTGGGACTGTGAGTCGGTGTGTGGAGAGATTAACCCTGGGTCTGGGACTGTGAGTTGATGTGTGGGGAGTTTAATCCAGGATCTGGGACTGTGAGTTGGTGTGTGAGGAGATTAACCCGGGGTCTGGGACTGTGAGTTGGTGTGAGGGAGATTAACCCGCTGTCTGGGATTGTGAGTTGGCGTGTGGGGAGATTAACCCGGGGTCTGGGACTGTGAGTTGGCGTGTGTGGTGTAATTAACCTGTGGTCTGGGACTGTGAGTTGGTGTGTGGGGAGATTAACCCGGGGTCTCAGACTGTGAGTTGGTGTCTGGGGAGATTAACGCGCGGTCTGGAACTGTGAGTTGGTGTGTGAGGAGATTAAACCGGCTTTGGGACTGTGAGTTGCTGTGTGGGGAGATTAAGCTGGGGTCTGGGACTGTGAGTTGGTGTGTGGGGAGATTAATCCGGGGTCTGGGACTGTGAGTTGGTGTGTGGAGAGATTAATCCGGGGTCTGGGACTGTGAGTTGCTGTGTGGTGAGATTAACCCTGGGTCTTGGACTGTGAGTCGGTTTGTGGGGAGATTAACCCAGGGTCTGATACTCTGAGTTGGTGTGTGAGGAGATTAACCCGGTGTCTCGGACTGGAAGTTGATGTGTAAGGAGATTAACCCGGGGTCTGGGACTGTGATTTGAGATGTGGGGAGATTAACACAGGGTCTGGGACTGTGAGTCGGTGTGTGGAGAGATTAACCCTGGGTCTGGGACTGTGAGTTGGTGTGTGGGGAGATTAATCCGGGGTCTGGGACTGTGAGTTGGTGTGTGGAGAGATTAATCCGGGGTCTGGGACTGTGAGTTGCTGTGTGGTGAGATTAACCCGGGGTCTTGGACTCTGAGTCGGTTTGTGGAGAGATTAACCCGGGGTCTGGGAATGTGAGTCGGTGTGTGGGGATATTAACAAGGTGTCAGGGACAGTGAGTCGGTGTGTGGGAGGTTAACCCGGGGTCTGGGTCTGTGAGTCGATGTGTGGAGTGTTTAACCCGGGGTCTGGGACTGTGAGTTGGTGTGTGTGGTTTAATTAACCTGTGGTCTGGGACTGTGAGTTGGTGTGTGGGGAGATTAACCCGGGGTCTCAGACTGTGAGTCGGTGTCTGGGGAGATTAACGCGCGGTCTGGAACTGTGAGTTGGTGTGTGAGGAGATTAAACCGGCTTTGGGACTGTGAGTTGCTGTGTGGGGAGATTTACCGGGGGACTGGGACTGTGAGTTGGTGAGTGGGCAGATTAACCCGGGGTCTGGGACTGTGAGTCGGTGTGTGCGAGATTAACACGGGGTCTGGGAATGTTAGTCGGTGTGTGGGGAGATTAACCCGGGGGTTCTATGACACTGAGTTGGTGTGTGGGGAGATTAACCCGGGGTCTGGGACTGTGATTTGGTGTGTGGGGAGATTAACCCGGGGTTAGGGATCGTGAGTCGGAGGGTGGGAAATTAACCCAGGGTCTGGGACTGTGAGTCGGTGTGTGGAGAGATTAACCCGGGGTCTGGGACTGTGAGTTGGTGTGTGGAGAGATTAATCCGGGGTCTGGGACTGTGAGTTGCTGTGTGGTGAGATTAACCCGGGGTCTTGGACTGTGAGTCGGTTTGTAGGGAGATTAACCCAGCGTCTGGGACTCTGAGTTGGTGTGTGAGGAGATGAACCCGGTGTCTGGGACTGTAAGTTGATGTGTAAGGAGATTAACCCAGGGTCTGGGACTGTGATTTGAGGTGTGGGGAGATTAACCCAGGTTCTGGGACTGTGAGTCGGTGTGTGGAGCGATTAACCCTGGGTCTGGGACTGTGAGTTGGTGTGTGGGGAGATTAATCCGGGATCTGGGACTGTGAGTTGGTGTGTGAGGAGATTAACCCGGTGTCTGCGACTGTGAGTTGGTGTGTGGGGAGATTAACCCGGGGTCTGGGACTTTGAGTTGGTGTGTGGGGAGATTAATCCGGGATCTGGGACTGTGAGTTGGTGTGTGAGGAGATTAACCCGGTGTCTGCGACTGTGAGTTGGTGTGTGGGGAGATCAACCCGGTGTCTGTTACTTTGAGTTGGTTTTTGGGGAGATTAACCCGGGGTCTGGGACTTTGAGTTGGTTTGAGGGGAGATTAACCCGGGGTCTAGTACTGTGAGTTGGTGTGTGGGGAGATTAACCCGGTGTCTGGGACTGTGAGTTGGTGTGTGGGGAGATTAACCCAGGTTCTGGGACTGTGAGTCGGTGTGTGGGGAGATTAACCCTGGGTCTGGGACTGTGAGTTGGTGTGTGGGGAGTTTAATCCAGGATCTGGGACTGTGAGTTGGTGTGTGAGGAGATTAACCCGGGGTCTGGGACTGTGAGTTGGTGTAAGGGAGATTAACCCGCTGTCTGGGATTGTGAGTTGGCATGTGGGGAGATTAACCCGGGGTCTGGGACTGTGAGTTGGTATGTGGGGAGATTAATCCGGGGTCTGGGACTGTGAGTTGGTGTGTGTGGTGTAATTAACCTGTGGTCTGGGACTGTGAGTTGGTGTGTGGGGAGATTAACCCGCGGTCTCAGACTGTGATTTGGTGTCTGGGGAGATTAACGAGCGGTCTGGAACTGTGAGTTGGTGTGTGAGGAGAATAAACCGGCGTTGGGACTGTGAGTTGCTGTGTGGGGAGATTAACCTGGGGACTGGGACTGTGAGTTGGTGTGTGGGGAGATTAACCCGGGGGTTCTGTGACTGTGAGTTGGTGAGTGGGGAGATTAACCCGGGGTCTGGGACTGTGATTTGGTGTGTGGGGAGATTAACCCGGGGTCAGGGACCGTGAGTCGGTGTGTGGGGAGATTAACCCGGGGTCTGGGACTGTGAGTCGGAGTGTGCGAGATTAACCCAGGGTCTGGGACTGTGAGTCGGTGTGTGGAGAGATTAACCCGGGGTCTGGGACTGTTATTTGAGGTGTGGGGAGATTAACCCAGGGTCTGGGACTGTGAGTCGGTGTGTGGTGTGATTAACCCTGGGTCTGGGACTGTGAGTTGGTGTGTGGGCAGATGAATCCGGGGTCTGGGACTGTGAGTTGCTGTGTGGTGAGATTAACCCGGTGTCTGGGACTGTGAGTCGGTTTGTGGGGAGATTAATCCAGGGTCTGGGACTGTGAGTTGGTGTGTGGGGAGATCAACCCGGGGTCTGGGACTGTGAGTCGGTGTGTGCGAGATTAACACGGGGTCTGGGAATGTTAGTCGGTGTGTCGGGAGATTAACCCGGGGGATCTTTGACTGTGAGTTGGTGAGTGGGGAGATTAAACCGGGGTCTGGGACTGTGATTTGGTGTGTGGAGAGATTAACCCGGGGTTAGGGACCGTGAGTCGGAGGGTGGGAAATTAACCCAGGGTCTGGGACTGTGAGTCGGTGTGTGGAGAGATTAACCCGGGGTCTGGGACTGTGAGTTGGTGTGTGGAGAGATTAATCCGGGGTCTGGGACTGTGAGTTGCTGTGTGGTGAGATTAACCCGGGGTCTTGGACTGTGAGTCGGTTTGTGGGGAGATTAACCCAGGGTCTGGGACTCTGAGTTGGTGTGTGAGGAGATGAACCCGGTGTCTGGGACTGTAAGTTGATGTGTAAGGAGATTAACCCGGGGTCTGGGACTGTGATTTGCGGTGTGGGGAGATTAAGCCAGGTTCTGGGACTGTGAGTCGGTGTTTGGAGAGATTAACCCTGGGTCTGAGACTGTGAGTTGGTGTGTGGGGAGATTAATCCGGGATCTGGGACTGTGAGTTGGTGTGTGAGGAGATTAACCCGGTGTATGCGACTGTGAGTTGGTGTGTGGGGAGATCAACCCGGTGTCTGTGACTTTGAGTTGGTTTTTGGGGAGATTAACCCGGGGTCTGGGACTTTGAGTTGGTTTGAGGGGAGATTAACTCTGGGTCTAGGACTGTGAGTTGGTGTGTGGGGAGATTAACCCGGTGTCTGGGACTGTTAGTTGTTGTGTGGGGAGCTTCACCCGGGGTCTGGGATTGTCAGTCGGTGTGTGGGAGAATAACGCGGGGTCTGCGACTGTGAGTTGGTTTATAGGGAGATTAACCCGGGGTCCGGGACTGTGAGTTGGTGTGAGGGAGATTAACCCGGGGTCTGGGATTGTGAGTTGGCGTGTGGGGAGATTAACCCGGGGTATGGGACTGTGAGTTGGTATGTGGGGATATTAACCCGGCGTCTGGGACTGTGAGTTGATGTGTGTGGTGTAATTAACCTGTGGTCTGGGACTGTGAGTTGGTGTGTGGTGAGATTAACCCGGGGTCTCAGACTGTGAGTCGGTGTCTGGGGAGATTAACGCGCGGTCTGGAACTGTGAGTTGGTGTGTGAGGAGAGTAAACCGGCTTTGGGACTGTGAGTTGCTGTGTGGGGAGATTAACCTGGAGACTGGGACTGTGAGTTGTTGAGTGGGCAGATTAACACGGGGTCTGGGACTGTGAGTCGGTGTGTGCGAGATTAACACGGGGTCTGGGAATGTTAGTCGGTGTGTGGGCAGATTAACCCGGGGGTTCTGTGACTGTGAGTTGGTGTGTGGGGAGATTAACCCGGGGTCTGGGACTGTGATTTGGTGTGTGGGGAGATTAACCCGGGGTCAGGGAGCGTGAGTCCGTGTGTGGGGAGATTAACCCGGGGTCTGGGACTGTGAGTCGGTGTGTGCGAGATTAACCCAGGGTCTGGGACTGTGAGTCGGTGTGTGGCGAGATTAACCCGGGGTCTGGGACTGTGAGTTGGTGTGTGGAGAGATTAATCCGGGGTCTGGGACTGTGAGTTGCTGTGTGGTGAGATTAACCCGGGGTCTTGGACTCTGAGTCGGTTTGTGGGGAGATTAACCCGGGGTCTGGGAATGTGAGTCGGTGTGTGGGGATATTAACAAGGTGTCTGGGACAGTGAGTCGGTGTGTGGGAGATTAACCCGGGGTCTGGGTCTGTGAGTCGATGTGTGGAGTGTTTAACCCGGGTTCTGGGACTGTGAGTCGGTGTTTGGGGCGATTAATCCGGGGTCTGGGACTGTGAGTTGATGAGTGGGGAGACTAATCCGTTGTCTGGGACTATGAGACTGTGTGTGGGGAGATTAACCCGGGGTCTGGGACTGTGAGTTGGTGTGTGGTAAATTAGCCTGGGGGCCTGGGACAGTGAGTCGGTGTGTGGGAGATTAACCCGGGGTCTGGGTCTTTGAGTCGATGTGTGGAGTGTTTAACCCGGGGTCTGGGACTGTGAGTCGGTGTTTGGGGCGATTAATCCGGGGTCTGGGACTGTGAGTTGGTGTGTGGGGAGACTAATCCGTTGTCTGGGACTGTGAGACTGTGTGTGGGGAGATTAATCCGGGGTCTGGGACTGTGAGTTGCTGTGTGGTGAGATTAACCCGGGGTCTTGGACTCTGAGTCGGTTTGTGGGGAGATTAACCCGGGGTCTGGGAATGTGAGTCGGTGTGTGGGGATATTAACAAGGTGTCTGGGACAGTGAGTCGGTGTGTGGGAGATTAACCCGGGGTCTGGGTCTGTGAGTCGATGTGTGGAGTATTTAACCCGGGGTCTGGGACTGTGAGTCGGTGTTTGGGGCGATTAATCCGGGGTCTGGGACTGTGAGTTGGTGTGTGGGGAGACTAATCCGTTGTCTGGGACTGTGAGACTGTGTCTTTGGGAGATTACCCCGGGGTCTGCGACTCTGAATTGTTGTGTGGGGAGATTAACCCGAGGTCTGGGACTGTGAGTTGGTGTGTGGGGAGATTAACCTGGGGTCTGGGACTTTGAGTTGGTTTGTGGGGAGATTAACCCGGGGTCTGTGACTGCGAGTTGGTGTGTGGGGAGATTAATCCGAGGTCTGGGACTGTGAGTTGGTTTGTGGGGAGATTAACCCGGGGTCTGGGAATGTGAGTCGGTGTGTGGGGATATTAACAAGGTGTCTGGGACAGTGAGTCGGTGTGTGGGAGATTAACCCGGGGTCTGGGTCTGTGAGTCGATGTGTGGAGTGTTTAACCCGGGGTCTGGGACTGTGAGTTGGTGTGTGGGGAGACTAATCCGTTGTCTGGGACTGTGAGTTGGTGTGTGTGGTTTAATTAACCTGTGGTCTGGGACTGTGAGTTGTTGTGTGGGGAGATTAACCTGGGGACTGGGACTGTGAGTTGGTGAGTGGGCAGATTTACCCGGGGTTTGGACTGTGAGTCGGTGTGTGCGAGATTAACACGGGGTCTGGGAATGTTAGTCGGTGTGTGGGGCGATTAACCCGGGGTCTGGGTCTGTGAGTCGATGTGTGGAGTGTTTAACCCGGGGTCTGGGACTGTGAGTTGGTGTGTGTGGTTTAATTAACCTGTCGTCTGGGACTGCGAGTTGGTGTGTGGGGAGATTAACCCGGGGTCTCAGACTGTGAGTCGGTGTCTGGGGAGATTCACGCGCGGTCTGGAACTGTGAGTTGGTGTGTGAGGAGATTAAACCGGCTTTGGGACTGTGAGTTGCTGTGTGGGGAGATTAACCTGGGGACTGGGACTGTGAGTTGGTGAGTGGGCAGATTAACCCGGGGTCTGGGACTGTGAGTCGGTGTGTGCGAGATTAACATGGGGTCTGGGAATGTTAGTCGGTGTGTGGGGAGATTAACCCGGGGGTTCTGTGACTGTGATTTGGTGTGTGGGAAGATTAACCCGGGGTCTGGGACTGTGATTTGGTGTGTGGGGAGATTAACCCGAGGTCAGGGACCGTGAGTCGGTGTGTGGGGAGATTAACCCGGGGTCTGGGACGGTGTGTCGGAGTATGCGAGATTAACCCAGGGTCTGGGACTGTGAGTCGGTGTGTGGAGAGATTAACCCGGGGTCTGGGACTGTGAGTTGGTGTGTGGAGAGATTAATCCGGGGTCTGGGACTGTGAGTTGCTGTCTGGTGAGATTAACCCGGTATCTGGGACTGTGAGTCGGTTTGTGGGGAGATTAATCCAGGGTCTGGGACTGTGAGTTGGTGTGTGAGGAGATTATCCCGGTGTCTGCGACTGTGAGTTGGTGTGTGGGGAGATCAACCCGGGGTCTGGGACTGTGAGTCGGTGTGTGCGAGATTAACACGGGGTCTGGGAATGTTAGTCGGTGTGTCGGGAGATTAAACAGGGGGATCTTTGACTGTGAGTTGGTGAGTGGGGAGATTAAACTGGGGTCTGGGACTGTGATTTTGTGTGGAGAGATTAACCCGGGGTTAGGGACCGTGAGTCGGATGGTGGGAAATTAACCCAGGGTCTGGGACTGTGAGTCGGTGTGTGGAGAGATTAACCCGGGGTTAGGGACTGTGAGTTGGTGTGTGGAGAGATTAATCCGGGGTCTGGGACTGTGAGTTGCTGTGTGGTGAGATTAACCCAGGGTCTTGGACTGTGAGTCGGTTTGTGGGGAGATTAACCCAGCGTCTGGGACTCTGAGTTGGTGTGTGAGGAGATGAAACCGGTGTCTGGGACTGTACGTTGATGTGTAAGGAGATTAACCCGCGGTCTGGGACTGTGATTTGAGGTGTGGGGAGATTAACCCAGGTTCTGGGACTGTGAGTCGGTGTGTGGAGCGATTAGCCCTGGGTCTGGGACCGTGCGTTGGTGTGTGGGGAGATTAATCCGGGATCTGGGACTGTGAGTTGGTGTGTGAGGAGATTAACCCGGTGTCTGCGACTGTGAGTTGGTGTGTGGGGAGATCAACCCGGTGTCTGTGACTTTGAGTTGGTTTTTGGGGAGATTAACCCGGGGTCTGGGACTTTGAGTTGGTTTGAGGGGAGATTAACCCGGGGTCTAGGACTGTGAGTTGGTGTGTGGGGAGATTAACCCGGTGTCTGGGACTGTGAGTTGGTGTGTGCGAGATTAACACGGGGTCTGGGAATGTTAGTCGGTGTGTGGGGAGATTAACCCGGGGGTTCTATGACTGTGAGTTGGTGTGTGGGGAGATTAACCCGGGGTCTGGGACTGTGATTTGGTGTGTGGGGAGATTAACCCGGGGTTAGGGATCGTGAGTCGGAGGGTGGGAAATTAACCCAGGGTCTGGGACTGTGAGTCGGTGTGTGGAGAGATTAACCCGGGGTCTGGGACTGTGAGTTGGTGTGTGGAGAGATTAATCCGGGGTCTGGGACTGTGAGTTGCTGTGTGGTGAGATTAACCCGGGGTCTTGGACTGTGAGTCGGTTTGTAGGGAGATTAGCCCTGCGTCTGGGACTCTGAGTTGGTGTGTGAGGAGATGAACCCGGTGTCTGGGACTGTAAATTGATGTGTAAGGAGATTAACCCGGGGTCTGGGACTGTGATTTGAGGTGTGGGGAGATTAACCCAGGTTCTGGGACTGTGAGTCGGTGTGTGGAGCGATTAACCCTGGGTCTGGGACTGTGAGTTGGTGTGTGGGGAGATTAATCCGGGATCTGGGACTGTGAGTTGGTGTGTGAGGAGATTAACCCGGTGTCTGCGACTGTGAGTTGGTGTGTGGGGAGATTAACCCGGGGTCTGGGACTTTGAGTTGGTGTGTGGGGAGATTAATCCGGGATCTGGGACTGTGAGTTGGTGTGTGAGGAGATTAACCCGGTGTCTGCGACTGTGAGTTGGTGTGTGGGGAGATCAACCCGGTGTCTGTGACTTTGAGTTGGTTTTTGGGGAGATTAACCCGGGGTCTGGGACTTTGAGTTGGTTTGAGGGGAGATTAACCCGGGGTCTAGGACTGTGAGTTGTTGTGTGGGGAGATTAACCCGGTGTCTGGGACTGTGAGTTGGTGTGTGGGGAGATTAACCCAGGTTCTGGGACTGTGAGTCGGTGTGTGGAGAGATTAACCCTGGGTCTGGGACTGTGAGTTGGTGTGTGGGGAGTTTAATCCAGGATCTGGGACTGTGAGTTGGTGTGTGAGGAGATTAACCCGGGGTCTGGGACTGTGAGTTGGTGTGAGGGAGATTAACCCGCTGTCTGGGATTGTGAGTTGGCCCTGTGGGGAGATTAACCCGGGGTCTCAGACTGTGAGTTGGTGTCTGGGGAGATTAACGCGCGGTCTGGAACTTTGAGTTGGTGTGTGAGGAGATTAAACCGGCTTTGGGACTGTGAGTTGCTGTGTGGGGAGATTAACCTGGGGACTGGGACTGTGAGTTGGTGAGTGGGCAGATTAACCCGGGGTCTGGGACTGTGAGTCGGTGTGTGCGAGATTAACACGGGGTCTGGGAATGTTAGTCGGTGTGTGGGGAGATTAACCCGGGGGTTCTGTGACTGTGAGTTGGTGAGTGCGGAGATTAACCCGGGGTCTGGGACTGTGATTTGGTGTGTGGGGAGATTAACCCGGGGTCAGGGACCGTGAGTCGGTGTGTGGGGAGATTAACCCGGGGTCTGGGAATGTGAGTCGGAGTGTGCGAGATTAACCCAGGGTCTGGGACTGTGAGTCGGTGTGTGGAGAGATTAACCCGAGGTCTGGGACTGTGAATTGGTGTGTGGAGAGATTAATCCGGGGTCTGGGACTGTGAGTTGCTGTGTGGTGAGATTAACCCGCGATCTTGGACTCTGAGTCGGTTTGTGGGGAGATTAATCCAGGGTCTGGGACTGTGAGTTGGTGTGTGGGGAGATCAACCCGGGGTCTGGGACTGTGAGTCAGTGTGTGCGAGATTAACACGGGGTCTGGGAATGTTAGTCGGTGCGTCGGGAGATTAACCCGGGGGATCTTTGACTGTGAGTTGGTGAGTGGGGAGATTAAACCGGGATCTGCGACTGTGATTTGGTGTGTGGAGAGATTAACCCGGGGTTAGGGACCGTGAGTCGGAGGGTGGGAAATTAACCCAGGGTCTGGGATTGTGAGTCGGTGTGTGGAGAGATTAACCCGGGGTCTGGGACTGTGAGTTGGTGTGTGGAGAGATTAATCCGGGGTCTGGGACTGTGAGTTGCTGTGTGGTGAGATTAACCCGGGGTCTTGGACTGTGAGTCGGTTTGTGGGGAGATTAACCCAGGGTCTGGGACTCTGAGTTGGTGTGTGAGGAGATGAACCCGGTGTCTGGGACTGTACGATGATGTGTAAGGAGATTAACCCGCGGTCTGGGACTGTGATTTGATGTGTGGGGAGATTAACCCAGGTTCTGGGACTGTGAGTCGGTGTGTGGAGCGATTCGCCCTGGGTCTGGGACTGTGAGTTGGTGTGTGGGGAGATTAATCCGGGATCTGGGACTGTGAGTTGGTGTGTGAGGAGATTAACCCGGTGTCTGCGACTGTGAGTTGGTGTGAGGGAGATTAACCCGCTGCCTGGGATTGTGAGTTGGCATGTGGGGAGATTAACCCGGGATCTGGGACTGTGAGTTGGTATGTGGGGAGATTAACCCGGGGTCTGGGACTGCGAGTTGGTGTGTGTGGTGTAATTAACCTGTGGTCTGGAACTGTGAGTTGGTGTGTGGGGAGATTAACCCGGGGTCTCAGACTGTGAGTCGGTGTCTGGGGAGATTAACGCGCGGTCTGGAACTGTGAGTTGGTGTGTGAGGAGATTAAACCGGCTTTGGGACTGTGAGTTGCTGTGTGGGGAGAATAACCTGGGGACTGGGACTGTGAGTTGGTGAGTGGGCAGATTAACCCGGGGTCTGGGACTGTGAGTCGGTGTGTGCGAGATTAACACGGAGTCTGGGAATGTTATTCGGTGTGTGGGGAGATAAACCCGGGGGTTATGTGACTGTGAGTTGGTGAGTGGGGAGATTAACCCGGGGTCTGGGACTGTGATTTGGTGTGTGGGGAGATTAACCCGGGGTCAGGGACCGTGAGTCGGTGTGTGGGGAGATTAACCCGGGGTCTGGGACTGTGAGTCGGAGTGTGTGAGATTAACCCAGGGTCTGGGACTGTGAGTCGGTGTGTGGAGAGATTAACCCGGGGTCTGGGACTGTGAGTTGGTTTGTGGAGAGATTAATCCGGGGTCTGGGACTGTGAGTTGGTGTGTGGTGAGTTTAACCCGGGGTTTTGGACTCTGAGTCGGTTTGTGGGGAGATTAACCCGGGGTCTGGGAATGTCAGTCGGTGTGTGGGGATATTAACAAGGTGTCTGGGACAGTGAGTCGGTGTGTGCGAGATTAACCCAGGGTCTGGGACTGTGAGTTGGTGTGTGGGGAGATTAACCCCGGGTCTGGGACTGTGAGTCGGAGTGTGCGAGATTAACCCAGGGTCTGGGACTGTGAGTCGGTGTGTGGAGAGATTAATCCGGGGTCTGGGACTGTGAGTTGCTGTGTGGTGAGATTAACCCGCGGTCTCGGACTCTGAGTCGGTTTGTGGGGACATTCTCCCAGGGTCTGGGACTGTGAGTTGGTGTGTGAGGAGATTGACCCGGTGTCTGGGAATGTGAGTTGGTGTGTGGGAACATTAAACCGGGGTCTGGGACTGTGATTTGAGGTGTGGGGAGATTAACCCAGGGTCTGGGACTGTGAGTCGGTGTGTGGTGTGATTAACCCTGGGTCTGGGACTGTGAGTTGGTGTGTGGGCAGATGAATCCGGGGTCTGGGACTGTGAGTTGCTGTGTGGTGAGATTAACCCGGTGTCTGGGACTGTGAGTCGGTTTGTGGGGAGATTAATTCAGGGTCTGGGACTGTGAGTTGGTGTGTGAGGAGATTATCCCGGTGTCTGCGACTGTGAGTTGGTGTGTGGGGAGATCAACCCGGGGTCTGGGACTGTAAGTCGGTGTGTGCGAGATTAACACGGGGTCTGGGAATGTTGGTCGGTGTGTCGGGAGATTAACCCAGGGGATCTTTGACTGTGAGTTGGTGAGTGGGGAGATTAAACCGGGATCTGGGACTGTGATTTGGTGTGTGGAGAGATTAACCCGGGGTTAGGGACCGTGAGTCGGAGGGTGGGAAATTAACCCAGGGTCTGGGACTGTGAGTCGGTGTGTGGAGAGATTAACCCGGGGTCTGGGACTGTGAGTTGGTGTGTGGAGAGATTAATCCGGGGTCTGGGACTGTGAGTTGCTGTGTGGTGAGATTAACCCTGGGTCTTGGCCTGTGAGTCGGTTTGTGGGGAGATTAACCCAGGGTCTGGGACTCTGAGTTGGTGTGTGAGGAGATGAACCCGGTGTCTAGGACTGTAAATTGATGTGTAAGGAGATTAACC
Source organism: Pristiophorus japonicus (assembly GCF_044704955.1). Lineage (NCBI taxonomy): Eukaryota > Metazoa > Chordata > Chondrichthyes > Pristiophoridae > Pristiophorus > Pristiophorus japonicus. The sequence goes on from NC_091985.1 coordinate 188,591,343, forward strand.
CGGGGTCTGGGACTGTGATTTGAGGTGTGGGGAGATTAACCCAGGTTCTGGGACTGTGAGTTGCTGTGTGGGGAGATTAACCTGGGGACTGGGACTGTGAGTTGTTGAGTGGGCTGATTAACACGGGGTCTTTGACTGTGAGTCGGTGTGTGCGAGATTAACACGGGGTCTGGGAATGTTAGTCGGTGTGTGGGCAGATTAACCCGGGGGTTCTGTGACTGTGAGTCGGAGTGTGCGAGATTAACCCAGGGTCTGGGAATGTGAGTCGGTGTGTGGAGAGATTAACCCGGGGTCTGGGACTGTGAGTTGGTGTGTGGAGAGATTAATCCGGGGTCTGGGACTGTGAGTTACTGTGTGGTGAGATTTACCCGGGGTCTTGGACTCTGAGTCGGTTTGTGGGGAGATTAACCCGGGGTCTGGGAATGTGAGTCGGTGTGTGGGGATATTAACAAGGTGTCTGGGACAGTGAGTCGGTGTGTGGGGAGATTAACCTGGGGACTGGGACTGTGAGTTGGTGAGTGGGCAGATTAACCCGGGGTCAGGGACCGTGAGTCGGTGTGTGGGGAGATTAACCCGGGGTCTGGGACTGTGAGTCGGAGAGTGCGAGATTAACCCAGGGTCTGGGAATGTGAGTCGGTGTGTGGAGAGATTAACCCGGGGTCTGGGACTGTGAGTTGGTGTCTGGAGAGATTAATCCGGGGTCTGGGACTGTGAGTTACTGTGTGGTGAGATTTACCCGGGGTCTTGGACTCTGAGTCGGTTTGTGGGGAGATTAACCCGGGGTCTGGGAATGTGAGTCGGTGTGTGGGGATATTAACAAGGTGTCTGGGACAGTGAGTCGGTGTGTGGGGAGATTAACCTGGGGACTGGGACTGTGATTTGGTGAGTGGGCAGATTTACCCGGGGTCTGGGACTGTGAGTCGGTGTGTGCGAGATTAACATGGTGTCTGGGAATGTTAGTCGGTGTGTGGGGAGATTAACCCGGGGGTTCTGTGACTGTGAGTTGGTGTGTGGGGAGATTAACCCGGGGTCTGGGACTGTGATTTGGTGTGTGGGGAGATTAACCCGAGGTCAGGGACCGTGAGTCGGTGTGTGGGGAGATTAACCCGGGGTCTGGGACTGTGTGTCGGAGTATGTGAGATTAACCCAGGGTCTGGGACTGTGAGTCGGTGTGTGGAGAGATTAACCCGGGGTCTGGGACTGTGAGTTGGTGTGTGGAGAGATTAATCCGGGGTCTGGGACTGTGAGTTGCTGTCTGGTGAGATTAACCCGGTATCTGGGACTGTGAGTCGGTTTGTGGGGAGATTAATCCAGGGTCTGGGACTGTGAGTTGGTGTGTGAGTAGATTATCCCGGTGTCTGCGACTGTGAGTTGGTGTGTGGGGAGATCAACCCGGGGTCTGGGACTGTGAGTCGGTGTGTCGGGAGATTAAACAGGGGGATCTTTGACTGTGAGTTGGTGAGTGGGGAGATTAAACCGGGGTCTGGGACTGTGATTTGGTGTGTGGAGAGATTAACCCGGGGTTAGGGACCGTGAGTCGGATGGTGGGAAATTAACCCAGGGTCTGGGACTGTGAGTCGGTGTGTGGAGAGATTAACCCGGGGTTAGGGACTGTGAGTTGGTGTGTGGAGAGATTAATCCGGGGTCTGGGACTGTGAGTTGCTGTGTGGTGAGATTAACCCAGGGTCTTGGACTGTGAGTCGGTTTGTGGGGAGATTAACCCAGCGTCTGGGACTCTGAGTTGGTGTGTGGGGAGATCAACCCGGTGTCTGTGACTTTGAGTTGGTTTTTGGGGAGATTAACCCGGGGTCTGGGACTTTGAGTTGGTTTAAGGGGAGATTAACCCGGGGTCTAGGACTGTGAGTTGGTGTGTGGGGAGATTAACCCGGTGTCTGGGACTGTGAGTTGGTGTGTGCGAGATTAACACGGGGTCTGGGAATGTTAGTCGGTGTGTGGGGAGATTAACCCGGGGGTTCTATGACTGTGAGTTGGTGTGTGGGGAGATTAACCCGGGGTCTGGGACTGTGATTTGGTGTGTGGGGAGATTAACCCGGGGTTAGGGATCGTGCGTCGGAGGGTGGGAAATTAACCCAGGGTCTGGGACTGTGAGTCGGTGTGTGGAGAGATTAACCCGGGGTCTGGGACTGTGAGTTGGTGTGTGGAGAGATTAATCCGGGGTCTGGGACTGTGAGTTGCTGTGTGGTGAGATTAACCCGGGGTCTTGGACTGTGAGTCGGTTTGTAGGGAGATTAGCCCTGCGTCTGGGACTCTGAGTTGTTGTGTGAGGAGATGAACCCGGTGTCTGGGACTGTAAGTTGATGTGTAAGGAGATTAACCCGGGGTCTGGGACTGAGATTTGAGGTGTGGGGAGATTAACCCAGATTCTGGGACTGTGAGTCGGTGTGTGGAGCGATTAACCCTGGGTCTGGGACTGTGAGTTGGTGTGTGGGGAGATTAATCCGGGATCTGGGACTGTGAGTTGGTGTGTGAGGAGATTAACCCGGGGTCTGGGACTTTGAGTTGGTGTGTGGGGAGATTAATCCGGGATCTGGGACTGTGAGTTGGTGTGTGAGGAGATTAACCCGGTGTCTGCGACTGTGAGTTGGTGTGTGGGGAGATTAACCCAGGTTCTGGGACTGTGATTCGATGTGTGGAGAGATTAACCCTGGGTCTGGGACTGTGAGTCGGTGTTTGGAGAGATTAACCCTGGGTCTGAGACTGTGAGTTGGTGTGTGGGGAGATTAATCCGGGTTCTGGGACTGTGAGTTGGTGTGTGAGGAGATTAACCCGGTGTCTGCGACTGTGAGTTGGTGTGTGGGGAGATCAACCCGGTGTCTGTGACTTTGAGTTGGTTTTTGGGGAGATTAACCCGGGGTCTGGGACTTTGAGTTGGTTTGAGGGGAGATTAACCCGGGGTCTAGGACTGTGAGTTGGTGTGTGGGGAGATTAACCCGGTGTCTGGGACTGTTAGTTTTGCGTGGGGAGCTTCACCCGGGGTCTGGGATTGTCAGTCGGTGTGTGGGAGAATAACGCGGGGTCTGTGACTGTGAGTTGGTTTATAGGGAGATTAACCCGGGGTCTGGGACTGTGAGTTGGTGTGAGGGAGATTAACCCGGGGTCTGGGATTGTGAGTTGGCGTGTGGGGAGATTAACCCGGGGTATGGGACTGTGAGTTGGTATGTGTGGATATTAACCCGGCGTCTGGGACTGTGAGTTGGTGTGTGTGGTGTAATTAACCTGTGGTCTGGGACTGTGAGTTGGTGTGTGGTGAGATTAACCCGGGGTCTCAGACTGTGAGTCGGTGTCTGGGGACATTAACGCGCGGTCTGGAACTGTGAGTTGGTGTGTGAGGAGATTAAACCGGCTTTGGGACTGTGAGTTGCTGTGTGGGGAGATTAACCTGGGGACTGGGACTGTGAGTTGTTGAGTGGGCAGATTAACACGGGGTCTGGGACTATGAGTCAGTGTGTGCGAGATGAACACGGGGTCTGGGAATGTTAGTCGGTGTGTGGGCAGATTAACCCGGGGGTTCTGTGACTGTGAGTTGGTGTGTGGGGAGATTAACCCGGGGTCTGGGACTGTGATTTGGTGTGTGGGGAGATTAACCCGGGGTCAGGGACCGTGAGTCGGTGTGTGGGGAGATTAACCCGGGGTCTGGGACTGTGAGTCGGAGTGTGCGAGATTAACCCAGGGTCTGGGACTGTGAGTCGGTGTGTGGAGAGATTAACCCGGGGTCTGGGACTGTGAGTTGGTGTGTGGAGAGATTAATCCGGGGTCTGGGACTGTGAGTTGCTGTGTGGTGAGATTAACCCGGGGTCTTGGACTCTGAGTCGGTTTGTGGGGAGATTAACCCGGGGTCTGGGAATGTGAGTCGGTGTGTGGGGATATTAACAAGGTGTCTGGGACAGTGAGTCGGTGTGTGGGAGATTAACCCAGGGTCTGGGTCTGTGAGTGGATGTGTGGAGTGTTTAACCCGGGGTCTGGGACTGTGAGTCGGTGTTTGGGGCGATTAATCCGGGGTCTTGGACTCTGAGTCGGTTTGTGGGGAGATTAACCCGGGGTCTGGGAATGTGAGTCGGTGTGTGGGGATATTAACAAGGTGTCTGGGACAGTGAGTCGGTGTGTGGGAGATTAACCCGGGGTCTGGGACTGTGAGTTGGTGTGTGGTAAATTAGCCTGGGGGCCTGGGACTGTTGGTTGGTGTCTTTGGGAGATTACCCCGGGGTCTGCGACTCTGAATTGTTGTGTGGGGAGATTAACCCGAGGTCTGGGACTGTGAGTTGGTGTGTGGGGAGATTAACCTGGGGTCTGGGACTTTGAGTTGGTTTGTGGGGAGATTAACCCGGGGTCTGTGACTGCGAGTTGGTGTGTGGGGAGATTAATCCGAGGTCTGGGACTGTGAGTTGGTTTGTGGGGAGATTAACCCGGGATCTGGGAATGTGAGTCGGTGTGTGGGGATATTAACAAGGTGTCTGGGACAGTGAGTCGGTGTGTGGGAGATTAACCCGGGGTCTGGGTCTGTGAGTCGATGTGTGGAGTGTTTAACCCGGGGTCTGGGACTGTGAGTTGGTGTGTGGGGAGACTAATCCGTTGTCTGGGACTGTGAGTTGGTGTGTGTGGTTTAATTAACCTGTGGTCTGGGACTGTGAGTTGTTGTGTGGGGAGATTAACCTGGGGACTGGGACTGTGAGTTGGTGAGTGGGCAGATTAACCCGGGGTCTGGGACTGTGAGTCGGTGTGTGCGAGATTAACACGGGGTCTGGGAATGTTAGTCGGTGTGTGGGGCGATTAACCCGGGGTCTGGGTCTGTGAGTCGATGTGTGGAGTGTTTAACCCGGGGTCTGGGACTGTGAGTTGGTGTGTGTGGTTTAATTAACCTGTGGTCTGGGACTGTGAGTTGGTGTGTGGGGAGATTAACCCGGGGTCTCAGACTGTGAGTCGGTGTCTGGGGAGATTAACGCCGGACAGGAACTGTGAGTTGGTGTGTGAGGAGATTAAACCGGCTTTGGGACTGTGAGTTGCTGTGTGGGGAGATTAACCTGGGGACTGGGACTGTGAGTTGGTGAGTGGTCAGATTAACCCGGGGTCTGGGACTGTGAGTCGGTGTGTGCGAGATTAACACGGGGTCTGGGAATGTTAGTCGGTGTGTGGGGAGATTAACCCGGGGGTTCTGTGACTGTGAGTTGGTGTGTGGGGAGATTAACCCGGGGTCTGGGACTGTGATTTGGTGTGTGGGGTGATTAACCCGAGGTCAGGGACCGTGAGTCGGTGTGTGGGGAGATTAACCCGGGGTCTGGGACTGTGAGTCGGAGTATGCGAGATTAACCCAGAGTCTGGGACTGTGAGTCGGTGTGTGGAGAGATTAACCCGGGGTCTGGGACTGAGAGTTGGTGTGTGGAGAGATTAATCCGGGGTCTGGGACTGTGAGTTGCTGTGTGGTGAGATTAACCCGCGGTCTTGGACTCTGAGTCGGTTTGTGGGGAGATTAACCCTGGGTCTGGGACTGTGAGTTGGTGTGTGGGCAGATGAATCCGGGGTCTGGGACTGTGAGTTGCTGTGTGGTGAGATTAACCCGGTATCTGGGACTGTGAGTCGGTTTGTGGGGAGATTAATCCAGGGTCTGGGACTGTGAGTTGGTCTGTGAGGAGATTATCCCGGTGTCTGCGACTGTGAGTTGGTGTGTGGGGAGATCAACCCGGGGTCTGGGACTGTGAGTCGGTGTGTGCGAGATTAACACGGGGTCTGGGAATGTTTGTCGGTGTGTCGGGAGATTAACCCGGGGGATCTTTGACTGTGAGTTGGTGAGTGGGGAGATTAAACCGGGGTCTGGGACTGTGATTTGGTGTGTGGAGAGATTAACCCGGGGTTAGGGACCGTGAGTCGGATGGTGGGAAATTAACCCAGGGTCTGGGACTGTGAGTCGGTGTGTGGAGAGATTAACCCGGGGTTAGGGACTGTGAGTTGGTGTGTGGAGAGATTAATCCGGGGTCTGGGACTGTGAGTTGCTGTGTGGTGAGATTAACCCGGGGTCTTGGACTGTGAGTCGGTTTGTGGGGAGATTAACCCAGCGTCTGGGACTCTGAGTTGGTGTGTGAGGAGATGAACCCGGTGTCTGGGACTGTACGTTGATGTGTAAGGAGATTAACCCGCGGTCTGGGACTGTGATTTGAGGTGTGGGGAGATTAACCCAGGTTCTGGGACTGTGAGTCGGTGTGTGGAGCGATTCGACCTGGGTCTGGGACTGTGAGTTGGTGTGTGGGGAGATTAATCCGGGATCTGGGACTGTGAGTTGGTGTGTGAGGAGATTAACCCGGTGTCTGCGACTGTGAGTTGGTGTGAGGGAGATTAACCCGCTGTCTGGGATTGTGAGTTGGCGTGTGGGGAGATTAACCCGGGATCTGGGACTGTGAGTTGGTATGTGGGGAGATTAACCCGGGATCTGGGACTGTGAGTTGGTGTGTGTGGTGTAATTAACCTGTGGTCTGGGACTGTGAGTTGGTGTGTGGGGAGATTAACCCGGGGTCTCAGACTGTGAGTCGGTGTCTGGGGAGATTAACGCGCGGTCTGGAACTGTGAGTTGGTGTGTGAGGAGATTAAACCGGCTTTGGGACTGTGAGTTGCTGTGTGGGGAGATTAACCTGGGGACTGGGACTGTGAGTTGGTGAGTGGGCAGATTAACCCGGGGTCTGGGACTGTGAGTCGGTGTGTGCGAGATTAACACGGAGTCTGGGAATGTTATTCGGTGTGTGGGGAGATTAACCCGGGGGTTCTGTGACTGTGAGTTGGTGAGTGGGGAGATTAACCCGGGGTCTGGGACTGTGATTTGGTGTGTGGGGAGATTAACCCGGGGTCAGGGACCGTGAGTCGGTGTGTGGGGAGATTAACCCGGGGTCTGGGACTGTGAGTCGGAGTGTGTGAGATTAACCCAGGGTCTGGGACTGTGAGTCGGTGTGTGGAGAGATTAACCCGGGGTCTGGGACTGTGAGTTGGTGTGTGGAGAGATTAATCCGGGGTCTGGGACTGTGAGTTGGTGTGTGGTGAGTTTAACCCGGGGTTTTGGACTCTGAGTCGGTTTGTGCGGAGATTAACCCGGGGTCTGGGAATGTCAGTCGGTGTGTGGGGATATTAACAAGGTGTCTGGGACAGTGAGTCGGTGTGTGCGAGATTAACCCAGGGTCTGGGACTGTGAGTTGGTGTGTGGGGAGATTAACCCCGGGTCTGGGACTGTGAGTCGGAGTGTGCGAGATTAACCCAGGGTCTGGGACTGTGAGTCGGTGTGTGGAGAGATTAATCCGGGGTCTGGGACTGTGAGTTGCTGTGTGGTGAGATTAACCCGCGGTCTCGGACTCTGAGTCGGTTTGTGGGGAGATTCTCCCAGGGTCTGGGACTGTGAGTTGGTGTGTGAGGAGATTGACCCGGTGTCTTGGAATGTGAGTTGGTGTGTGGGAACATTAAACCGGGGTCTGGGACTGTGATTTGAGGTGTGGGGAGATTAACCCAGGGTCTGGGACTGTGAGTCGGTGCGTGGTGTGATTAGCCCTGGGTCTGGGACTGTGCGTTGGTGTGTGGGCAGATGAATCCGGGGTCTGGGACTGTGAGTTGCTGTGTGGTGAGATTAACCCGGTGTCTGGGACTGTGAGTCGGTTTGTGGGGAGATTAATCCAGGGTCTGGGACTGTGAGTTGGTGTGTGAGGAGATTATCCCGGTGTCTGCGACTGTGAGTTGGTGTGTGGGGAGATCAACCCGGGGTCTGGGACTGTAAGTCGGTGTGTGCGAGATTAACACCGGGTCTGGGAATGTTGGTCGGTGTGTCGGGAGATTAACCCAGGGGATCTTTGACTGTGAGTTGGTGAGTGGGGAGATTAAACCGGGATCTGGGACTGTGATTTGGTGTGTGGAGAGATTAACCCGGGGTTAGGGACCGTGAGTCGGAGGGTGGGAAATTAACCCAGGGTCTGGGACTGTGAGTCGGTGTGTGGAGAGATTAACCCGGGGTCTGGGACTGTGAGTTGGTGTGTGGAGAGATTAATCCGGGGTCTGGGACTGTGAGTTGCTGTGTGGTGAGATTAACCCTGGGTCTTGGCCTGTGAGTCGGTTTGTGGGGAGATTAACCCAGGGTCTGGGACTCTGAGTTGTTGTGTGAGGAGATGAACCCGGTGTCTAGGACTGTAAGTTGATGTGTAAGGAGATTAACCCGGGGTCTGGGACTGTGATTTGAAGTGTGGGGAGATTAACCTGGGGACTGGGACTGTGAGTTGTTGAGTGGGCTGATTAACACGGGGTTTTGACTGTGAGTCGGTGTGTGCGAGATTAACACGGGGTCTGGGAATGTTAGTCGGCGTGTGGGCAGATTACCCGGGGGTTCTGTGACTGTGAGTTGGTGTGTGGGGAGATTAACCCGGGGTCTGGGACTGTGATTTGGTGTGTGGGGAGATTAACCCGGGGTCAGGGACCGTGAGTCGGTGTGTGGGGAGATTAACCCGGGGTCTGGGACTGTGAGTCGGTGTGTGGGGAGATTAACCCGGGGTCTGGGACTGTGAGTCGGTGTGTGGAGAGATTAACCCGGGGTCTGGGACTGTGAGTTGGTGTGTGGAGAGATTAATCCGGGGTCTGGGACTGTGAGTTGCTGTGTGGTGAGATTAACCCGGGGTCTTGGTCTCTGAGTCGGTTTGTGGGGAGATTAACCCGGGGTCTGGGAATGTGAGTCGGTGTGTGGTGATATTAACAAGGTGTCTGGGACAGTGAGTCGGTGTGTGGGAGATTAACCCGGGGTCTGGGTCTGTGAGTCGATGTGTGGAGTGTTTAAACCGGGGTCTGGGACTGTGAGTCGGTGTTTGGGGCGATTAATCCGGGGTCTGGGACTGTGAGTTGGTGTGTGGGGTGACTAATCCTTTGTCTGGGACTGTGAGACTGTGTGTGGGGAGATTAACCCGGGGTCTGGGACTGCGAGTTGGTGTGTGGGGAGATTAACCCGAGGTCTGGGACTGTGAGTTGGTTTGTGGGGAGATGAACCCGGGGTCTGGGGCTTTGAGTTGGTTTGTGGGGAGATTAACCCATGGTCTGGGATTGTGAGTTGGTGTCTGGGGAGATTAACGCGGGGTCTGGGACTGTGAGTTGGCGTGTGGGGAGATTAACCCGGGGTATGGGACTGTGAGTTGGTATGTGGGGAGATTAACACGGCGTTTGGGACTGTGAGTTGGTGTGTGTGGTGTAATTAACCTGTGGTCTGGGACTGTGAGTTGGTGTGTGGTGAGATTAACCCGGGGTCTCAGACTGTGAGTCGGTGTCTGGGGAGATTAACGCGCGGTCTGGAACGGTGAGTTGGTGTGTGAGGAGATTAAACCGGCTTTGGGACTGTGAGTTGCTGTGTGGGGAGATTAACCTGGGGACTGGGACTGTGAGTTGTTGAATGGGCTGATTAACACGGGGTCTGGGACTGTGAGTCGGTGTGTGCGAGATTAACACGGGGTCTGGGAATGTTAGTCGGTGTGTGGGCAGATTAACCCGGGGGTTCTGTGACTGTGAGTTGATGTGTGGGGAGATTTACCCGGGGTCTGGGACTGTGATTTGGTGTGTGGGGAGATTAACCCGTGGTCAGGGACCGTGAGTCGGTGTGTGGGGAGATTAACCCGGGGTCTGGGACTGTGAGTCGGAGTGTGCGAGATTAACCCAGGGTCTGGGACTGTGAGTCGGTGTGTGGAGAGATTAAACCGGGGTCTGGGACTGTGAGTTGGTGTGTGGAGAGATTAATCCGGGGTCTGGGACTGTGAGTTGCTGTGTGGTGAGATTAACCCGGGGTCTTGGACTCTGAGTCGGTTTGTGGGGAGATTAACCCGGGGTCTGGGAATGTGAGTCGGTGTGTGGGGATATTAACAAGGTGTCTGGGACAGTGAGTCGGTGTTTGGGGCGATTAATCCGGGGTCTGGGACTATGAGTTTGTGTGTGGGGAGACTAATCCGTTGTCTGGGACTGTGAGACTGTGTGTGGGGAGATTAACCCGGGGTCTGGGACTGTGAGTTGGTGTGTGGTAAATTAGCCTGGGGGCCTGGGACTGTTGGTTGGTGTCTTTGGGAGATTACCCCGGGGTCTGCGACTCTGCGTTGTTGTGTGGGGAGATTACCCCGAGGTCTGGGACTGTGAGTTGGTGTGTGGGGAGATTAACCAGGGGTCTGGGACTGTGAATTGGTTTGTGGGGAGATGAACCCGGGGTCTGGGACTTTGAGTTGGTTTGTGGGGAGATTAACCCGGGGTCTGGGACTGTGAGTTGGTGTGTGGGGAGATTAACCCGAGGTCTGGGACTGTGAGTTGGTTTGTGGGGAGATGAACCCGGGGTCTGGGGCTTTGAGTTGGTTTGTGGGGAGATTAACCCGTGGTCTGGGATTGTGAGTTGGTGTGTGGGGAGATTAACCCGGGGTCTGGGACTGTGATTTGGTGTGTGTGGTGTAAATAACCTGTGGTCTGGGACTGTGAGTTGGTGTGTGGGGAGATTAACCGGGGTCTGAGACTGTGAGTCGGTGTCTGGGGAGATTAACGCGTGGTCTTGAACTGTGAGTTGGTGTGTGAGGAGATTAAAGCGGCTTTGGGAATGTGAGTTGCTGTGTGGGGAGATTAACCTAGGGACTGGGACTGTGAGTTGGTGAGTGGGCAGATTAACCCGGGGTCTGGGAGTGTGAGTCGGTGTGTGCAAGATTAACACGGGGTCTGGGAATGTTAGTCGGTGTGTCGGGAGATTGACCCGGGGATCTGTGACTGGTAGTTGGTGAGTGGGGAGATTAAACCGGGGTCTGGGACTGTGATTTGGTGTGTGGAGAGATTAACCCGGGGTTAGGGACCGTGAGTCGGAGTGTGGGAAATTAACCCAGGGTCTGGGACTGTGAGTCGGTGTGTGGAGAGATTAACCCGGGGTCTGGGACTGTGAGTTGGTGTGTGGAGAATTTAATCCGGGGTCTGGGACTGTGAGTTGCTGTGTGGTGAGATTATCCCGGGGTCTTGGACTGTGAGTCGTTTTGTGGGGAGATTAACCCAGGGTCTGGAACTGTGAGTTGATGTGTGAGGAGATTAACCCGGTGTCTGGGACTGTAAATTGGTGTGTAAGGAGATTAACCCGGGGTCTGGAACTGTGATTTGAGGTGTGGGGAGATTAATCCAGGGTCTGGGACTGTGAGTCGGTGTGTGGATAGATTAACCAGGGGTCTGGGACTGTGAGTTGGTGTGTGGGGAGATTAATCCGGGGTCTGGGACTGTGAGTTGTTGTGCGAGGAGATTAACCCGGTGTCTGCGACTGTGAGTTGGTGTGTGGGGAGATCAACCCGGTGTCTGGGACTTTGAGTTGGTTTTTGGTGAGATTAACCCGGGGTCTGGGACTTTGAGTTGGTTTGAGGGGAGATTAACCCGGGGTCTGGGACTGTGAGTTGGTGTGTGGGGAGATTAACCCGGTGTCTGGGATTGTGAGTTGGTGTGTGGGGAGCTTCACCCGGGGTCTGGGACTGTCAGTCGGTGTGTGTGAGAATAACGCGGGGTCTGCGACTGTGAATTGGTTTATGGGGAGATTAACCCGGGGTCTGGGACTGTGAGTTGGTGTGAGGGAGATTAACCCGCTGTCTGGGATTGTGAGTTCGCGTGTGGGGAGATTAACCCGGGGTCTGGGACTGTGAGTTGGTGTGTGTGGTGTAATTAAACTGTGGTCTGGGACTGTGAGTTGGTGTGTGGGGAGATTCACCCGGGGTCTCGGACTGTGAGTCGGTGTCTGGGGAGATTAACGCGCGGTCTGCAACTGTGAGTTGGTGTGTGAGGAGATTAAACCGGCTTTGGGACTGTGAGATGCTGTGTGGGGAGATTAACCTGGGGACTGGGACTGTGAATTGGTGAGTGGGCAGATTAACCCGGGGTCTGGGACTGTGAGTCGGTGTATGTGAGATTAACACGGGGTCTGGGAATGTTAGTCGGTGTGTGGGGGGTTCTGTGACTGTGAGTTGGTGTGTGGGGAGAATAACCCCGGGTCTGGGACTGTGAGTCGGAATGTGCGAGATTAACCCAGGGTCTGGGACTGTGAGTCGGTGTGTGGAGAGATTAATCCGGGGTATGGGACTGTGAGTTGCTGTGTGGTGAGATTAACCCGGTGTCTGGGACTGTGAGTCGGTTTGTGGGGAGATTAATCCAGGGTCTGGGATTGTGAGTTGGTCTGTGAGGAGATTATCCCGGTGTCTGCGACTGTGAGTTGGTGTTTGGGGAGATCAACCCGGGGTCTGGGACTGTGAGTCGGTGTGTGCGAGATTAACACGGGGTCTGAGAATGTTAGTCGGTGTGTCGGGAGATTAACCCGGGGGATCTTTGACTGTGAGTTGGTGAGTGGGGAGATTAAACCGGGATCTGGGACTGTGATTTGGTGTGTGGAGAGATTAACCCGGGGTTAGGGACCGTGAGTCGGAGGGTGGGAAATTAACCCAGGGTCTGGGACTGTGAGTCGGTGTTTGGAGAGATTAACCCGGGGTCTGAGACTGTGAGTTGGTGTGTGGAGAGATTAATCCGGGGTCTGGGACTGTGAATTGCTGTGTGGTGAGATTAACCCGGGGTATTGGACTGTGTGTCGGTTTGTGGGGAGATTAACCCAGGGTCTGGGACTGTGAGTCGGAGTGTGCGAGATTAACCCAGGGTCTGGGACTGTGAGTCGGTGTGTGGAGAGATTAATCCGGGGTCTGGGACTGTGAGTTGCTGTGTGGTGAGATTAACCCGCGGTCTTGGACTCTGAGTCAGTTTGTGGGGAGATTAACCCAGGGTCTGGGACTGTGAGTTGGTGTGTGAGGAGATTGACCCGGTGTCTGGGAATGTGAGTTGGTGTGTGGGGACATTAACCCGGAGTCTGGGACTGTGATTTGAGGTGTGGGGAGATTAACCCAGTGTCTGGGACTGTGAGTCGGTGTGTGGTGTGATTATCCCTGGGTCTGGGACTGTGAGTTGGTGTGTGGGCAGATGAATCCGGGGTATGGGACTGTGAGTTGCTGTGTGGTGAGATTAACCCGGTGTCTGGGACTGTGAGTCGGTTTGTGGGGAGATTAATCCAGGGTCTGGGACTGTGAGTTGGTCTGTGAGGAGATTATCCCGGTGTCTGCGACTGTGAGTTGGTGTGTGGGGAGATCAACCCGGGGTCTGGGACTGTGAGTCGGTGTTTGGAGAGATTAACCCGGGGTCTGGGACTGTGAGTTGGTGTGTGGAGAGATTAATCCGGGGTCTGGGACTGTGAATTGCTGTGTGGTGAGATTAACCCGGGGTCTTGGACTGTGAGTCGGTTTGTGGGGAGATTAACCCAGGGTCTGGGACTCTGAGTTGGTGTGTGAGGAGATTAACCCGGTGTCTGGGACTGTAAATTGATGTGCAAGGAGATTAATCCGGGGTCTGGGACTGTGATTTGAGGTGTGGGGAGATTAACCCAGGTTCTGGGACTGTGAGTCGGTGTGTGGAGAGATTAACCCGGGGTCTGAGACTGTGAGTCGGTGTGTGGAGAGATTAACCCTGGGTCTTGAACTGCGAGTTGGTGTGTGAGGAGATTAAAGCGGCTTTGGGACTGTGAGTTGCTGTGTGGGGAGATTAACCTGGGGACTGGGACTGTGAGTTGGTGAGTGGGCAGATTAACCCGGGGTCTGGGACTGTGAGTCGGTGTGTGCGAGATTAACACGGGGTCTGGGAATGTTAGTCGGTGTGTGGGGAGATTAACCCGGGGGTTCTGTGACTGTGAGTTGGTGAGTGGGGATATTAACCCGGGGTCTGGGACTGTGATTTGGTGTGTGGGAGATTAACCCGGGGTCAGGGACCGTGAGTCGGTGTGTGGGGAGATTAACCCGGGGTCTGGGACTGTGAGTCGGAGTGTGCGAGATTAACCCAGGGTCTGGGACTGTGAGTCGGTGTGTGGAGAGATTAATCCGGGGTCTGGGACTGTTCTTTGAGGTGTGGGGAGATTAACCCAGGGTCTGGGACTGTGAGTCGGTGTGTGGTGTGATTAACCCTGGGTCTGGGACTGTGAGTTGGTGTGTGGGCAGATGAATCCGGGGTCTGGGACTGTGAGTTGCTGTGTGGTGAGATTAACCCGGTGTCTGGGACTGTGAGTCGGTTTGTGGGGAGATTAATCCAGGGTCTGGGACTGTGAGTTGGTGTGTGGGGAGATCAACCCGGGGTCTGGGACTGTGAGTCGGTGTGTGCGAGATTAACACGGGGTCTGGGAATGTTAGTCGGTGTGTCGGGAGATTAACCCGGGGGATCTTTGACTGTGAGTTGGTGAGTGGGGAGATTAAACCGGGATCTGCGACTGTGATTTGGTGTGTGGAGAGATTAACCCGGGGTTAGGGACCGTGAGTCGGAGGGTGGGAAACTAACCCAGGGTCTGGGACTGTGAGTCGGTGTGTGGAGAGATTAACCCGGCGTCTGGGACTGTGAGTTGGTGTGTGGAGAGATTAATCCGGGGTCTGGGACTGTGAGTTGCTGTGTGGTGAGATTAACCCGGGGTCTTGGACTGTGAGTCGGTTTGTGGGGAGATTAACCCAGGGTCTGGGACTCTGAGTTGGTGTGTGAGGAGATGAACCCGGTGTCTGGGACTGTGAATTGGTGTGTAAAGAGATTAACCCGGGGTCTGGGACTGTGATTTGAGGTGTGGGGAGATTAATCCAGGGTCTGGGACTGTGAGTCGGTGTGTGGAGAGATTAACCCTGGGTCTGGGACTGTGAGTTGGTGTGTGGGGAGATTAATCCGGGGTCTGGGACTGTGAGTTGTTGTGCGAGGAGATTAACCCGGTGTCTGCGACTGTGAGTTGGTGTGTGGGGAGATCTACCCGGTGTCTGGGACTTTGAGTTGGTTTTTGGTGAGATTAACCCGGGGTCTGGGACTTTGAGTTGGTTTGAGGGGAGATTAACCCGGGGTCTGGGACTGTGAGTTGGTGTTTGGGGAGATTAACCCAGTGTCTGGGACTGTGAGTTGGTGTGTGGGGAGCTTCACCCGGGGTCTGGGACTGTCAGTCGGTGTGTGTGAGAATAACGCGGGGTCTGCGACTGTGAATTGGTTTATGGGGAGATTAACCCGGGGTCTGGGACTGTGAGTTGGTGTGAGGGAGATTAACCCGCTGTCTGGGATTGTGAGTTCGCGTGTGGGGAGATTAACGCGGGGTCTGGGACTGTGAGTTGGTATGTGGGGAGATTAACCCGGGGTCTGGGACTGTGAGTTGGTGTGTGTGGTATAATTAAACTGTGGTCTGGGACTGTGAGTTGGTGTGTGGGGAGATTCACCCGGGGTCTCGGACTGTGAGTCGGTGTCTGGGGAGATTAACGCGCGGTCTGGAACTGTGAGTTGGTGTGTGAGGAGATTAAACCGGCTTTGGGACTGTGAGTTGCTGTGTGGGGAGATTAACCTGGGGACTGGGAGTGTGAATTGGTGAGTGGGCAGATTAACCCGGGGTCTGGGACTGTGAGTCGGTGTATGTGAGATTAACACGGGGTCTAGGAATGTTAGTCGGTGTGTGGGGGGTTCTGTGACTGTGAGTTGGTGTGTGGGGAGATTAACCCCGAGTCTGGGACTGTGAGTCGGAGTGTGCGAGATTAACCCAGGGTCTGGGACTGTGAGTCGGTGTGTGGAGAGATTAATCCTGGGTCTGGGACTGTGAGTTGCTGTGTGGTGAGATTAACCCGCGGTCTTGGACTCTGAGTCGGTTTGTGGGGAGATTAACCCAGGGTCTGGGACTGTGAGTTGGTGTGTGAGGAGATTGACCCGGTGTCTGGGAATGTGAGTTGGTGTGTGGGGACATTAACCCGGGGTCTGGGACTGTGATTTGAGGTGTGGTGTGATTAACCCTGGGTCTGGGACTGTGAGTTGGTGTATGGGCAGATGAATCCGGGGTATGGGACTGTGAGTTGCTGTGTGGTGAGATTAACCCGGTGTCTGGGACTGTGAGTCGGTTTGTGGGGAGATTAATCCAGGGTCTGGGATTGTGAGTTGGTCTGTGAGGAGATTATCCCGGTGTCTGCGACTGTGAGTTGGTGTTTGGGGAGATCAACCCGGGGTCTGGGACTGTGAGTCAGTGTGTGCGAGATTAACACGGGGTCTGAGAATGTTAGTCGGTGTGTCGGGAGATTAACCCGGGGGATCTTTGACTGTGAGTTGGTGAGTGGGGAGATTAAACCGGGATCTGGGACTGTGATTTGGTGTGTGGAGAGATTAACCCGGGGTTAGGGACCGTGAGTCGGAGGGTGGGAAATTAACGCAGGGTCTGGGACTGTGAGTCGGTGTTTGGAGAGATTAACCCGGGGTCTGGGACTGTGAGTTGGTGTGTGGTAAATTAGCCTGGGGGCCTGGGACTCTTGGTTGGTGTCTTTGGGAGATTACCCCGGGGTCTGCGACTCTGAGTTGTTGTGTGGGGAGATTAACCCGAGGTCTGGGACTGTGAGTTGGTGTGCGGGGAGATTAACCTGGGGTCTGGGACTGTGAATTGGTTTGTGGGGAGATGAACCCGGGGTCTGGGACTTTGAGTTTGTTTGTGGGGAGATTAACCCGGGGTCTGGGACTGCGAGTTGGTGTGTGGGGAGATTAACCCGAGGTCTGGGACTGTGAGTTGGTTTGTGGGGAGATGAACCCGGGGTCTGGGGCTTTGAGTTGGTTTGTGGGGAGATTAACCCGTGGTCTGGGATTGTGAGTTGGTGTGTGGGGAGATTAACCCGGGGTCTGGGACTGTGATTTGGTGTGTGTGGTGTAAATAACCTGTGGTCTGGAACTGTGAGTTGGTGTGTGGGGAGATTAACCCGGGGTCTGAGACTGTGAGTCGGTGTCTGGGGAGATTAACGCGTGGTCTTGAACTGTGAGTTGGTGTGTGAGGAGATTAAAGCGGCTTTTGGACTGTGACTTGCTGTGTGGGGAGATTAACCTAGGGACTGGGACTGTGAGTTGGTGAGTGGGCAGATTAACCCGGGGTCTGGGACTGTGAGTCGGTGTGTGCAAGATTATCACGGGGTCTGGGAATGTTAGTCGGTGTGTCGGGAGATTGACCCGGGGGATCTGTGACTGTGAGTTGGTGAGTGGGGAGATTAAACCGGGGTCTTGGACTGTGATTTGGTGTGTGGGGAGATTAATCCGGGGTCTGGGACTGTGAGTTGTTGTGCGAGGAGATTAACCCGGTGTCTGCGACTGTGAGTTGCTTTTTGGTGAGATTAACCCGGGGTCTGGGACTTTGAGTTGGTTTGAGGGGAGATTAACCCGGGGTCTGGGACTGTGAGTTGGTGTGTGGGGAGATTAACCCGGTGTCTGGGACTGTGAGTTGGTGTGTGGGGAGCTTCACCCGGGGTCTGGGACTGTCAGTCGGTGTGTGTGAGAATAACGCGGGGTCTGCGACTGTGAATTGGTTTATGGGGAGATTAACCCGGGGTCTGGGACTGTGAGTTGGTGTGAGGGAGATTAACCCGCTGTCTGGGATTGTGAGTTCGCGTGTGGGGAGATTAACGCGGGGTCTGGGACTGTGAGTTGGTATTTGGGGAGATTAACCCGGGGTCTGGGACTGTGAGTTGGTGTGTGTGGTGTAATTAAACTGTGGTCTGGGACTGTGAGTTGGTGTGTGGGGAGATTCACCCGGGGTCTCGGACTGTGAGTCGGTGTCTGGGGAGATTAACGCGCGGTCTGGAACTGTGAGTTGGTGTGTGAGGAGATTAAACCGGCTTTGGGACTGTGAGTTGCTGTGTGGGGAGATTAACCTGGGGACTGGGAGTGTGAATTGGTGAGTGGGCAGATTAACCCGGGGTCTGGGACTGTGAGTCGGTGTATGTGAGATTAACACGGGGTCTAGGAATGTTAGTCGGTGTGTGGGGGGTTCTGTGACTGTGAGTTGGTGTGTGGGGAGATTAACCCCGGGTCTGGGACTGTGAGTCGGAGTGTGCGAGATTAACCCAGGGTCTGGGACTGTGAGTCGGTGTGTGGAGAGATTAATCCGGGGTCTGGGACTGTGAGTTGCTGTGTGGTGAGATTAACCCGCGGTCTTGGACTCTGAGTCGGTTTGTGGGGAGATTAACCCAGGGTCTGGGACTGTGAGTTGGTGTGTGAGGAGATTGACCCGGTGTCTGGGAATGTGAGTTGGTGTGTGGGGACATTAAGCCGGGGTCTGGGACTGTGATTTGAGGTGTGGGGAGATTAACCCAGGGTCTGGGACTGTGAGTCGGTGTGTGGTGTGATTAACCCTGGGTCTGGGACTGTGAGTTGGTGTGTGGGCAGATGAATCCGGGGTATGGGACTGTGAGTTGCTGTGCGGTGAGATTAACCCGGTGTCTGGGACTGTGAGTCGGTTTGTGGGGAGATTAATCCAGGGTCTGGGATTGTGAGTTGGTCTGTGAGGAGATTATCCCGGTGTCTGCGACTGTGAGTTGGTGTTTGGGGAGATCAACCCGGGGTCTGGGACTGTGAGTCAGTGTGTGCGAGATTAACACGGGGTCTGAGAATGTTAGTCGGTGTGTCGGGAGATTAACCCGGGGGATCTTTGACTGTGAGTTGGTGAGTGGGGAGATTAAACCGGGATCTGGGACTGTGATTTGGTGTGTGGAGAGATTAACCCGGGGTTAGGGACCGTGAGTCGGAGGGTGGGAAATTAACCCAGGGTCTGGGACTGTGAGTCGGTGTTTGGAGAGATTAACCCGGGATGTGGGACTGTGAGTTGGTGTGTGGAGAGATTAATCCGGGGTCTGGGACTGTGAATTGCTGTGTGGTGAGATTAACCCGGGGTATTGGACTGTGAGTCGGTTTGTGGGGAGATTAACCCAGGGTCTGGGACTGTGAGTCGGAGTGTGCGAGATTAACCCAGGGTCTGGGACTGTGAGTCGGTGTGTGGAGAGATTAATCCGGGGTCTGGGACTGTGAGTTGCTGTGTGGTGAGATTAACACGCGGTCTTGGACTCTGAGTCGGTTTGTGGGGAGATTAACCCAGGGTCTGGGACTGTGAGTTGGTGTGTGAGGAGATTGACCCGGTGTCTGGGAATGTGAGTTGGTGTGTGGGGACATTAACCCGGAGTCTGGGACTGTGATTTGAGGTGTGGGGAGATTAACCCAGGGTCTGGGACTGTGAGTCGGTGTGTGGTGTGATTATCCCTGGGTCTGGGACTGTGAGTTGGTGTGTGGGCAGATGAATCCGGGGTATGGGACTGTGAGTTGCTGTGTGGTGAGATTAACCCGGTGTCTGGGACTGTGAGTCGGTTTGTGGGGAGATTAATCCAGGGTCTGGGACTGTGAGTTGGTCTGTGAGGAGATTATCCCGGTGTCTGCGACTGTGAGTTGGTGTGTGGGGAGATCAACCCGGGGTCTGGGACTGTGAGTCGGTGTGTGCGAGATTAACACGGGGTCTGAGAATGTTAGTCGGTGTGTCGGGAGATTAACCCGGGGGATCTTTGACTGTGAGTTGGTGAGTGGGGAGATTAAACCGGGATCTGGGACTGTGATTTGGTGTGTGGAGAGATTAACCCGGGGTTAGGGACCGTGAGTCGGAGGGTGGGAAATTAACCCAGGGTCTGGGACTGTGAGTCGGTGTTTGGAGAGAATAACCCGGGGTCTGGGACTGTGAGTTGGTGTGTGGAGAGATTAATCCGGGGTCTGGGACTGTGAATTGCTGTGTGGTGAGATTAACCCGGGGTCTTGGACTGTGAGTCGGTTTGTGGGGAGATTAACCCAGGGTCTGGGACTCTGAGTTGGTGTGTGAGGAGATTAACCCGGTGTCTGGGACTGTAAGTTGATGTGCAAGGAGATTAATCCGGGGTCTGGGACTGTGATTTGAGGTGTGGGGAGATTAACCCAGGTTCTGGGACTGTGAGTCGGTGTGTGGAGAGATTAACCCGGGGTCTGAGACTGTGAGTCGGTGTGTGGAGAGATTAACCCTGGGTCTTGAACTGTGAGTTGGTGTGTGAGGAGATTAAAGCGGCTTTGGGACTGTGAGTTGCTGTGTGGGGAGATTAACCCGGGGTCTGGGACTGTGAGTCGGTGTGTCGGGAGATTGACCCGGGGGATCTGTGACTGTGAGTTGGTGAGTGGGGAGATTAAACCGAGGTCTGGGACTGTGAGTCGGTGTGTGGAGAGATTAACCCGGGGTTAGGGACTGTGAGTTGGTGTGTGGAGAATTTAATCCGGGTTCTGGGACTGTGAGTTGCTGGGTGGTGAGATTAACCCGGGGTCTTGGACTGTGAGTCGGTTTGTGGGGAGATTAACCCAAGGTCCGGAACTGTGAGTTGGTGTGTGAGGAGATTAACCCGGTGTCTGGGACTGTAAATTGGTGTGTAAGGAGATTAACCCGGGGTCTGGGACTGTGATTTGAGGTGTGGGGAGATTAACCCTGGGTCTGGGACTGTGATTTGGTGTGTGGGGAGATTAATCCGGGGTCTGGGACTGTGAGTTGGTGTGCGAGGAGATTAACCCGGTGTCTGCGACTGTGAGTTGGTGTGTGGGGAGATCAACCCGGTGTCTGGGTCTTTGAGTTGGTTTTTGGGGAGATTAACCTGGGGTCTGGGTCTTTGAGTTGGTTTGAGGGGAGATTAACCCGGGGTCTGGGACTGTGACTTGGTGTGTGGGGAGATTAACCCGGTGTCTGGGACTGTGAGTTGGTGCTTGGGGAGCTTCACCCGGGGTCTGGGACTGTCAGTCGGTGTGTGGGAGAATAACGCGGGGTCTGCGACTGTGAGTTGGTTTATGGGGAGATTAACCCGGGGTCTGGGACTGTGAGTTGGTGTGAGGGAGATTAACCCGGGGTCTGGGATTGTGAGTTGGCGTGTGGGGAGATTAACCCGGGGTCTGTGACTGTGAGTTGGTATGTGGGGAGCTTAGCCCGGGATCTGGGACTGTGAGTTGGTGTGTGTGGTGTAATTAACCTGTGGTCTGGGACTGTGAGATGGTTGTGGGGAGATTAACCCGGGGTCTCAGACTGTGAGTCGGTGTCTCGGGAGATTAACGCGCGGTCTGGAACTGTGAGTTGGTGTGTGAGGAGATTAAACCGGCTTTGGGACTGTGAGTTGCTGTGTGGGGAGATTAACCTGGGGACTGGGACTGTGAGTTGGTGAGTGGGCAGATTAACCCGGGGTCTGGGACTGTGAGTTGTTGTGTGGAGAGATTAATCCGGGGTCTGGGACTGTGATTTGCTGTGTGGTGAGATTAACCCGGGGTCTTGGACTCTGAGTCGGTTTGTGGGGAGATTAACCCAGGGTCTGGGACTGTGAGTTGGTGTGTGGGGAGATTAACCCGGGATCTGGGACTGTGAGTCGGAGTGTGCGAGATTAACCCAGGGTCTGGGACTGTGAGTCGGTGTGTGGAGAGATTAACCCGGGGTCTGGGACTGTGAGTTGGTGTGTGGAGAGATTAATCCGGGGTCTGGGACTGTGAGTTGCTGTGTGGTGAGATTAACCCGGGGTCTTGGACTCTGAGTCGGTTTGTGGGGAGATTAACCCAGGGTCTGGGACTGTGAGTTGGTGTGTGAGGAGATTGACCCGGTGTCTGGGAATGTGAGTTGTTGTGTGAGGAGATTATCCCGGTGTATGCGACTGTGAGTTGGTGTGTGGGGAGATCAACCCGTGGTCTGGGACTGTGAGTCGGTGTGTGAGGAGATTAACCCGGTGTCTGGGACTGTAAGTTGATGTGTAAGGAGATTAACCTGGGGTCTGGGACTGTGATTTGAGGTGTGGGGAGATTAACCCAGGGTCTGGGACTGTGAGTCGGTGTGTGGAGAGATTAACCCTGGGTCTGGGACTGTGAGTTGGTGTTTGAGGAAATTAACCCGGTTTCTGCGACTGTGAGTTGGTATGTGGGGAGATCAACCCGGTGTCTGGCACTTTGAGTTGGTTTTTGGGGAGCTTAACCCAGGGTCTGTGACTGTGAGTTGGTGTGTGAGGAGATTATCCCGGTGTCTGCGACTGTAAGTTGGTGTGTGGGGAGATCAACCCGGGGTCTGGGACTGTGAGTCGGTGTGTGCGAGATTAACACGGGGTCTGGGAATGTTAGTCGATGTGTCGGGAGATTAACCCGGGGAATCTGTGACTGTGAGTTGGTGAGTGGGGAGATTAAACCGGGGTCTGGGACTGTGATTTGGTGTGTGGAGAGAATAACCCGGGGTTAGGGACCGTGAGTCGGAGGGTGGGAAATTAACCCAGGGTCTGGGACTGTGAGTCGGTGTGTGGAGAGATTAACCCGGGGTCTGGGACTGTGAGTTGTTGTGTGGAGAGATTAATCCGGGGTCTGGGACTGTGAGTTGCTGCGTGGTGATATTAACCCGGGGTCTTGGACTGTGAGTCGGTTTGTGGGGAGATTAGCCCAGGGTTTGGGACTGTGAGTTGGTGTGTGAGCAGATTAACCCGGTGTCTGGGACTGTAAGTTGATGTGTGGGGACCTACACCCGGGGTCTGGAACTGTCAGTCGGTGTGTGGGAGAATAACGCGGGGTCTGCGACTGTGAGTTGGTTTATGGGGAGATTAACCCGGGGTCTGGGACTGTGATTTGGTGTGAGGGAGATTAACCCAGGGTCTGGGACTGTGATTTGAGGTGTGGGGAGATTAACCCAGGGACTGGGACTGTGAGTCGGTGTGTGGGGAGATTAACCCTGGGTCTGGGACTGTGAGTTGGTGTGTGAGGAGATTAACCCGGTGTCTGCGACTGAGTTGGTGTGTGGGGAGATCAACCCGGTGTCTGGGACTTTGAGTTGGTTTTTGGGGAAATTAACCCGGGGTCTGGGACTTTGAGTTGGTTTGAGGGGAGATTAACCCGGGGTCTAGGACTGTGAGTTGGTGTATGGGGAGATTAACCCGGTGTCTGGGACTGTGAGTTGGTGTGTGGGCAGCTTCACCCGGGGTCTGGAACTGTCAGTCGGTGTCTGGGAGAATAACGCGGGGTCTGCGCCTGTGAGTTGGTTTATGGGGAGATTAACCCGGGATCTGGGACTGTGATTTGGTGTGAGGGTGATTAACCCGGGGTCTGGGATTGTGAGTTGGCGTGTGGGGAGATTAACCCGGGGTCTGGGACTGTGAGTTGGTGTGTGTGGTGTAATTAACCTGTGGTCTGGGACTGTGAGTTGGTGTGTGGGGAGATTAACCCGGGGTCTCAGACTGTGAGTCGGTGTCTGGGGAGATTAACGCGCGGTCTGGAACTGTGAGTTGGTGTCTTTGGGAGATTACCCCGGGGTCTGCGACTCTGAGTTGTTGTGTGGGGAGATTAACCCGAGGTCTGGGACTGCGAGTTGGTGTGTGGGGAGATTAACCTGGGGTCTGGGACTGTGAATTGGTTTGTGGGGAGATGAACCCGGGGTCTGGGACTTTGAGTTGGTTTGTGGGGAGATTAACCCGGGGTCTGGGACTGCGAGTTGGTGTGTGGGGAGATTAACCCGAGGTCTGGGATTGTGAGTTGGTTTGTGGGGAGATGAACCCGGAGTCTGGGCTTTGAGTTGGTTTGTGGGGAGATTAACTCGTGGTCTGGGATTGTGAGTAGGTGTGTGGGGAGATTAACCCGAGGTCTGGGACTGTGAGTTGGTGTGTGTGGTGTAATTAACCTGTGTTCTGGGACTGTGAGTTGGTGTGTGGGGAGATTAACCCGGGGTCTGAGACTGTGAGTCGGTGTCTGGGGAGATTAACGCGCGGTCTTGAACTGTGAGTTGGTGTGTGAGGAGGTTAAAGCGGCTTTGGGACTGTGAGTTGCTGTGTGGGGAGATTAACCAAGGGACTGGGACTGTGAGTCGGTGTGTGCAGAGATTAACCCGGTAACTGGGACTGTGAGTTGGTGTGTAAGGAGATTAACCCGGGGTCTGGGACTGTGATTTGAGGTGTGGGGAGATTAACCCAGGGTCTGGGACTGTGAGTCGGTGTGTGGAGAGATTAACCCTGCGTCTGGGACTGTGAGTTGGTGTGTGGGGAGATTAATCCGGGGTCTGGGACTGTGAGTTGGTGTGCGAGGAGATTAACCCGGTGTCTGCGACTGTGAGTTGGTGTGTGGGGAGATTAACCCGGGGTTAGGGACCGTGAGTCGGAGGGTGGTAAATTAACCCAGGGTCTGGGAATGTGAGTCGGTGTGTGGAGAGATTAACCCGGGGTCTGGGACTGTGAGTTGGTGTGTGGAGAGATTAATCCGGGGTCTGGGACTGTGAGTTGCTGTGTGGTGAGATTAACCCGGGGTCTTGGACTGTGAGTCGGTTTGTGGGGAGATTAACCCAGGGTCTGGGACTGTGAGTTGGTGTGTGAGGAGATTAACCCGGTGTCTGGGACTGTAAGTTGATGTGTAAGGAGATTAACCCGGGGTCTGGGACTGTGATTTGAGGTGTGGGGAGATTAACCCAGGGACTGGGACTGTGAGTCGGTGTGTGGGGAGATTAACCCTGGGTCTGGGACTGTGAGTTGGTGTGTGAGGAGATTAACCCGGTGTCTGCGACTGTGAGTTGGTGTGTGGGGAGATCAACCCGGTGTCTGCGACTTTGAGTTGGTTTTTGGGGAGATTCACCTGGGGTCTGGGTCTTTGAGTTGGTTTGAGGTTAGATTAACCCGGGGTCTGGGACTGTGAGTTGGTGTGTGGGGAGATTAACCCGGTGTCTGGGACTGTGAGTTGGTGTGTGGGGAGATTAACCCGGGGTTAGGGACCGTGAGTCGGAGGGTGGGAAATTAACCCAGGGTCTGGGAATGTGAGTCGGTGTGTGGAGAGATTAACCCGGGGTCTGGGACTGTGAGTTGGTGTGTGGAGAGATTAATCCGGGGTCTGGGACTGTGAGTTGCTGCGTGGTGAGATTAACCCGGGGTCTTGGACTGTGAGTCGGTTTGTGGGGAGATTAACCCAGGGTCTGGGACTGTGAGTTGTTGTGTGAGGAGATTAACCCGGTGTCTGGGACTGTAAGTTGATGTGTAAGGAGATTAACCCAGGGTCTTGGACTGTGATTTGAGGTGTGGGGAGATTAACCCAGGGACTGGGACTGTGAGTCGGTGTGTGGGGAGATTAACCCTGGGTCTGGGACTGTGAGTTGGTGTGTGAGGAGATTAACCCGGTGTCTGCGACTGTGAGTTGGTGTGTGGGGAGATCAACCCGGTGTCTGGGACTTTGAGTTGGTTTTTGGTGAGATTAACCCGGGGTCTGGGACTTTGAGTTGGTTTGAGGGGAGATTAACCCGGGGTCTAGGACTGTGAGTTGGTGTGTGGGGAGATTAACCCGGTGTCTAGGACTGTGAGTTGGTGTGTGGGGAGCTTCACCCGGGGTCTGGGACTGTCAGTCGTGTATGGGAGAATAACGCGGGGTCTGCGACTGTGAGTTGGTTTATGGGGAGATTAACCCGGGGTCTGGGACTGTGATTTGGTGTGAGGGAGATTAACCCGGGGTCTGGGATTGTGAGTTGGCGTGTGGGGAGATTAACCCGGGGTCTGGGACTGTGAGTTGGTATGTGGGGAGATTAACGCGGGGTCTGGGACTGTGAGTTGGTGTGTGTGGTGTAATTAACCTGTGGTCTGGGACTGTGAGTTGGTGTGTGGGGAGATTAACCCGGGGTCTCAGACTGTGAGTCGGTGTCTGGGGAGATTAACGCGCGGTGTGGAACTGTGAGTTGGTGTGTGAGGAGATTAAACCGGCTTTGGGACTGTGAGTTGCTGTGTGGGTAGATTAACCTGGGGACTGGGACTGTGAGTTGTTGAGTGGGCAGATTAACCCGGGGTCTGGGACTGTGAGTCGGTGTGTGCAAGATTAACACGGAGTCTGGGAATGTTAGTCGGTGTGTGGGGAGATTAACCCGGGGGTTCTGTGACTTTGAGTTGGTGTGTGGGAAGATTAACCCGGGGTCTGGGACTGTGATTTGATGTGTGGGGAGATTAACCCGTTGTCAGGGACCGTGAGTGGGTGTGTGGGGAGATTAACCCGGGGTCTGGGACTGTGAGTCGGAGTGTGCGAGATTAACCCAGGGTCTGGGACTGTGAGTCGGTGTGTGGAGAGATTAACCCGGTGTCTGGGACTGTGAGTTGGTGTGTGGAGAGATTAACCCGGGGTCTGGGAATGTGAGTCGGTTTGTGGGGAGATTAACCCTGGGTCTGGGAATGTGAGTCGGTGTGTGGGGAGATTAACAAGGTGTCTGGGACAGTGAGTCGGTGTGTGGGAGATTAACCCGGGGTCTGGGTCTGTGAGTCGGTGTGTGGAGTGTTTAACCCGGGGTCTGGGACTGTGAGTCGGTGTTTGGGGCGATTAATCCGGGGTCTGGGACTGTGAGTTGGTGTGTGGGGAGACTAATCCGCTGTCTGGGACTGTGAGTTGGTGTGTGGGGAGATTAACCCGGCGTCTGGGACTTTGAGTTGGTTTGTGGGGAGATTAACCCGGGGTCTGGGACTGGGAGTTGGTGTGTGGGGAGATTAACCCGGGGTCTGGGGCTTTGAGTTGGTTTGTGGGGAGTTTAACCCGTGGTCTGGGATTGTGAGTAGGTGTGTGGGGAGATTAACCCGGGGTCTTTGACTGTGAGTTGGTATGTGTGGTGTAATTAACCTGTTGTCTGGGACTGTGAGTTAGTGTGTGGGGAGATTACCCCGGGGTCTCAGACTGTGAGTCGGTGTCTGGGGAGATTAATGCGCGGTCTTGAACTGTGAGTTGGTGTGTGAGGAGATTAAAGCGGCTTTGGGACTGTGAGTTGCTGTGTGGGGAGATTAACCTAGGGACTGGGACTGTGAGTTGGTGAGTGGGCAGATTAACCCGGGGTCTGGGACTGTGAGTCGGTGTGTGCGAGATTAACACGGGGTCTGGGAATGTTAATCGGTGTGTCGGGAGATTAACCCGGGGGATCTGTGACTGTGAGTTGGTGAGTGGGGAGATTAAACCGGGGTTTGGGACTGTGATTTGGTTTGTGGAGAGATTAACCCGGCGTTAGGGACCGTGAGTCGCAGTGTGGGAAATTAACCCAGAGTCTGGGACTGTGAGTCGGTGTGTAGAGAGATTAACCCGGGGTCTTGGATTGTGAGTCGGTTTGTGGGGAGATTAACCCAGGGTCTGGGACTGTGAGTTGGTGTGTGCGGAGATTAACCCGGGGTCTGGGACTAGAAGTTGGTACGTGGGGAGATTAACCCGGGGTCTGGGACTGTGAGCTGGTGTGTGTGGTGTAATTAACTGTGGTCTGGGACTGTGAGTTGGTGTGTGGGGAGATTAACCCGGGGTCTCAGACTGTGAGTCGGTGTCTGGGGAGATTAACGCGCGGTCTGGAACTGTGAGTTGGTGTGTGAGGAGATTAAACCGGCTTTGGGATTGTGAGTTGCTGTGTGGGGAGATTAACCTGGGGACTGGGACTGTGAGTTGGTGAGTGGGCAGATTAACCCAGGGTCTGGGACTGTGAATCGGTGTGCGAGATTAACACGGGGTCTGGGACTGTGAGTTGGTGTATGGAGAGATTAATCCGGGGTCTGGGACTGTGAGTTGCTGTGTGGTGAGATTAACCCGGGGTCTTGGACTGTGAGTCGGTTTGTGGAGAGATTAACCCAGGGTCTGGGACTGTGAGTTGGGGTGTGAGGAGATTAACCCGGTGTGTGGGACTGTAAGTTGATGTGTGGGGAGATTAACCCGGGGGTTCTGTGACTGTGAGTTGGTGTGTGGGGAGATTAACCCGGGGTCTGGAACTGTGATTTGGTGTGTGGGGAGTTTAACCCGGGGTCAGGGACCGTGAGTCGGTGTGTGGGGAGATTAACCCGTGGTTCGGGACTGTGAGTCGGAGTGTGCGAGATTAACCCAGGGTCTGGGACTGTGAGTCGGTTTGTAGAGAGATTAACCCGGGGTCTTGGACTGTGAGTCGGTTTGTGGGGAGATTAACCCAGGGTCTGGGACTGTGAGTTGGTGTGTGAGGAGATTAACCCGGTGTCTGGGACTGTAAATTAATGTGTAAGGAGATTAACCCGGGGTCTGGGACTGTGATTTGAGGTGTGGGGAGATTAACCCAGGGACTGGGACTGTGAGTCGGTGTGTGGGGAGATCAACGCGGTGTCTGGGACTTTGAGTTGGTTTTTGGGGAGATTAACCTGGGGTCTGGGTCTTTGAGTTGGTTTGAGGGGAGATTAACCCGGTGTCTGGGACTGTGAGTTGGTGTGTGGGGAGATTAACCCGGTGTCTGGGACTGTGAGTTGGTGTGTGGGGAGATTAACCCGGGGTTAGGGACCGTGAGTCGGAGGGTGGGAAATTAACCCAGGGTCTGGGAATGTGAGTCGGTGTGTGGCGAGATTAACCCGGGGTCTGGGACTGTGAGTTGCTGCGTGGTGAGATTAACCAGGGGTCTTGGACTGTGAGTCGGTTTGTGGGGAGATTAACCCAGGGTCTGGGACTGTGAGTTGGTGTGTGAGGAGATTAACCCGGTGTCTGGGACTGTAAGTTGATGTGTAAGGAGATTAACCCAAGGTCTGGGACTGTGATTTGAGGTGTGGGGAGATTAACCCAGGGACTGGGACTGTGAGTCGGTGTGTGGGGAGATTAACCCTGGGTCTGGGACTGTGAGTTGGTGTGTGAGGAGATTAACCCGGTGTCTGCGACTGTGAGTTGGTGTGTGGGGAGATCAACCCGGTGTCTGGAACTTTGAGTTGGTTTTTGGGGAGATTAACCCGGGGTCTGGGACTTTGAGTTGGTTTGAGGGGAGATTAACCCGGGGTCTTGGACTGTGAGTTGGTGTGTGGGGAGATTAACCCGGTGTCTAGGACTGTGAGTTGGTGTGTGGGGAGCTTCACCCGGGGTCTGGGACTGTCAGTCGGTGTGTGGGAGAATAACGCGGGGTCTGCGACTGTGAGTTGGTTTATGGGGAGATTAACCCGGGGTCTGGGACTGTGATTTGGTGTGAGGGAGATTAACCCGGGGTCTGGGATTGGTAGTTGGCGTGTGGGGAGATTAACCCGGGGTCTGGGACTGTGAGTTGGTATGTGGGGAGATTAACCCGGGGTCTGGGACTGTGAGTTGGTGTGTGTGGTGTAATTAACCTGTGGTCTGGGACTGTGAGTTGGTGTGTGGGGAGATTCACCCGGGGTCTCAGACTGTGAGTCGGTGTCTGGGGAGATTAACGCGCGGTCTGGAACTGTGAGTTGGTGTGTGAGGAGATTAAACCGGCTTTGGGACTGTGAGTTGCTGTGTGGGGAGATTATCCTGGGGACTGGGACTGTGAGTTGTTGAGTGGGCAGATTAACCCGGGGTCTGGGACTGTGAGTCAGTGTGTGCGAGATTAACACGGGGTCTGGGAAGGTTAGTCGGTGTGTGGGGAGATTAACCCGGGGGTTCTGTGACTGTGAGTTGGTGTGTGGGGAGATTAACCCGGGGTCTGGGACTGTGATTTGGTGTGTGGGGAGATTAACCCGGGGTCAGGGACCGTGAGTCGGTGTGTGGGGAGATTAACCCGGGGTCTGGGACTGTGAGTCGGAGTGTGCGAGATTAACCCAGGGTCTGGGAATTTGAGTCGGTGTGTGGAGAGATTAACCCGGGGTCTGGGACTGTGAGTTGGTGTGTGGAGAGATTAATCCGGGGTCTGGGACTGTGAGTTGCTGTGTGATGCGATTAACCCGGGGTCTTGGACTCTGAGTCGGTTTGTGGGGAGATTAACCCGCGGTCAGGGACCGTGAGTCGGTGTGTGGGGAGATTAACCCGCGGTCTGGGACAGTGAGTCGGTGTGTGGGAGATTAACCCGGGGTCTGGGTCTGTGAGTCGGTGTGTGGAGTGTTTAACCCGGGGTCTGGGACTGTGAGTCGGTGTTTGGGGCGATTAATCCGGGGTCTGGGACTGTGAGTTGGTGTGTGGGGAGACTAATCCGCTGTCTGGGACTGTGAGACTGTGTGTGGGGAGATTAACCCGGTGTCTGGGACTGTAAATTGGTGTGTAAGGAGATTAACCCGGGGTCTGGGACTGTGAGTTGGTGTGTGGTAAATTAGCCTGGGGGTCTGGGACTGTGGGTTGGTGTCTTTGGGAGATTACCCCGGGGTCTGCGACTCTGAGTTGTTGTGTGGGGAGATTAACCCGAGGTCTGGGACTGTGAGTTGGTGTGTGGGGAGATAAACCTGGCGTCTGGGACTGTGAATTGGTTTGTGGGGAGATGAACCCGGGGTCTGGGACTTTGAGTTGGTGTGTGGGGTAATTAACCCGGGGTCTGGGACTGCGAGTTGGTGTGTGGGGAGATTAACCCGAGGTCTGGGATTGTGAGTTGGTTTGTGGGGAGATGAACCCGGGGTCTGGGGCTTTGAGTTGGTTTGTGGGGAGCTTCACCCTGGGTCTGGGACTGTGAGTTGGTATGTGGGGAGAATAACCCGAGGTCTGGGACTGTGAGTTGGTGTGTGTGGTGTAATTAACCTGTTGTCTGGAACTGTGAGTTGTTATGTGGGGAGATTAACCCGGGGTCTCAGACTGTGAGTCGGTGTCTGGTGAGTTTAACGCGCGGTCTGGAACTGTGAGTTGGTGTGTGAGGAGATTAAACCGGCTTTGGGACTGTGAGTTGCTGTGTGGGGAGATTAACCTGGGGACTGGGACTGTGAGTTGGTGAGTGGGCAGATTAACCCGGGGTCTGGGACTGTGAGTCGGTGTGTGCGAGATTAAAACGGGGTCTGGGAATGTTAGTCGGTGTGTGGGGAGATTAACCCGGGGGTTCTGTGACTGTGAGTTGGTGTGTGGGGAGATTAACCCGGGGTCTGGGACTGTGAGTTGGTGTGTGGGGAGATTAACCCGGGGTTAGGGACCGTGAGTCGGAGGGTGGGAAATTAACCCAGGGTCTGGGAATGTGAGTCGGTGTGTGGCGAGATTAACCCGGGGTCTGGGACTGTGAGTTGGTGTGTGGAGAGATTAATCCGGGGTCTGGGACTGTGAGTTGCTGCGTGGTGAGATTAACCCGGGGTCTTGGACTGTGAGTCGATTTGTGGGGAGATTAACCCAGGGTCTGGGACTGTGAGTTGGTGTGTGAGGAGATTAACCCGGTGTCTGGGACTGTAACTTGATGTGTAAGGAGATTAACCCAGGGTCTGGGACTGTGATTTGAGGTGTGGGGAGATTAACCCAGGGACTGGGACTTGTGAGTCGGTGTGTGGGGAGATTAACCCTGGGTCTGGGACTGTGAGTTGGTGTGTGAGGAGATTAACCCGGTGTCTGCGACTGTGAGTTGGTGTGTGGGGAGATCAAACCGGTGTCTGGGACTTTGAGTTGGTTTTTGGGGAGATTAACCCAGGGTCTGGGACTTTGAGTTGGTTTGAGGGGAGATTAACCCGGGGTCTTGGACTGTGAGTTGGTGTGTGGGGAGATTAACCCGGTGTCTAGGACTGTGAGTTGGTGTGTGGGGAGCTTCACCCGGGGTCTGGGACTGTGAGTTGCTGCGTGGTGATATTAACCCGGGGTCTTGGACTGTGAGTCGGTTTGTGGGGAGATTAGCCCAGGGTCTGGGACTGTGAGTTGGTGTGTGAGCAGTTTAACCCGGTGTCTGGGACTGTAAGTTGATGTGTGGGGAGCTACACCCGGGGTCTGGAACTGTCAGTCGGTGTGTGGGAGAATAACGCGGGGTCTGCGACTGTGAGTTGGTTTATGGGGAGATTAACCCGGGGTCTGGGACTGTGATTTGGTGTGAGGGAGATTAACCCAGGGTCTGGGACTGTGATTTGAGGTGTGGGTAGATTAACCCAGGGACTGGGACTGTGAGTCGGTGTGTGGGGAGATTAACCCTGGGTCTGGGACTGTGAGTTGGTGTGTGAGGAGATTAACCCGGTGTCTGCGACTGAGTTGGTGTGTGGGGAGATCAACCCGGTGTCTGGGACTTTGAGTTGGTTTTTGGGGAAATTAACCCGGGGTCTGGGACTTTGAGTTGGTTTGAGGGGAGATTAACCCGGGGTCTAGGACTGTGAGTTGGTGTGTGGGGAGATTAACCCGGTGTCTGGGACTGTGAGTTGGTGTGTGGGCAGCTTCACCCGGGGTCTGGAACTGTCAGTCGGTGTCTGGGAGAATAACGCGGGGTCTGCGCCTGTGAGTTGGTTTATGGGGAGATTAACCCGGGATCTGGGACTGTGATTTGGTGTAAGGGTGATTAACCCGGGGTCTGGGATTGTGAGTTGGCGTGTGGGGAGATTAACCCGGGGTCTGGGACTGTGAGTTGGTGTGTGTGGTGTAATTAACCTGTGGTCTGGGACTGTGAGTTGGTGTGTGGGGAGATTAACCCGGGGTCTCAGACTGTGAGTCGGTGTCTGGGGAGATTAACGCGCGGTCTGGAACTGTGAGTTGGTGTCTTTGGGAGATTACCCCGGGGTCTGCGACTCTGAGTTGTTGTGTGGGGAGATTAACCCGAGGTCTGGGACTGCGAGTTGGTGTGTGGGGAGATTAACCTGGGGTCTGGGACTGTGAATTGGTTTGTGGGGAGATGAACCCGGGGTCTGGGACTTTGAGTTGGTTTGTGGGGAGATTAACCCGGGGTCTGGGACTGCGAGTTGGTGTGTGGGGAGATTAACCCGAGGTCTGGGATTGAGAGTTGGTTTGTGGGGAGATGAACCCGGAGTCTGGGCTTTGAGTTGGTTTGTGGGGAGATTAACCCGTGGTCTGGGATTGTGAGTAGGTGTGTGGGGAGATTAACCCGAGGTCTGGGACTGTGAGTTGGTGTGTGTGGTGTAATTAACCTGTGTTCTGGGACTGTGAGTTGGTGTGTGGGGAGATTAACCCGGGGTCTGAGACTGTGAGTCGGTGTCTGGGGAGATTAACGCGCGGTCTTGAACTGTGAGTTGGTGTGTGAGGAGGTTAAAGCGGCTTTGGGACTGTGAGTTGCTGTGTGGGGAGATTAACCAAGGGACTGGGACTGTGAGTCGGTGTGTGCATAGATTAACCCGGTAACTGGGACTGTGAGTTGGTGTGTAAGGAGATTAACCCGGGGTCTGGGACTGTGATTTGAGGTGTGGGGAGATTAACCCAGGGTCTGGGACTGTGAGTCGGTGTGTGGAGAGATTAACCCTGCGTCTGGGACTGTGAGTTGGTGTGTGGGGAGATTAATCCGGGGTCTGGGACTGTGAGTTGGTGTGCGAGGAGATTAACCCGGTGTCTGCGACTGTGAGTTGGTGTGTGGGGAGATCAACCCGGTGTCTGGGACTTTGAGTTGGTTTTTGGGGAGATTAACCTGGGGTCTGGGTCTATGAGTTGGTTTGAGGGGAGATTAACCCGGGGTCTGGGACTGTGAGTTGGTGTGAGAGGAGAATAACCCGGTGTCTGGGACTGTGAGTTGGTGTGTGGGGAGATTAACCCGGGGTTAGGGACCGTGAGTCGGAGGGTGGTAAATTAACCCAGGGTCTGGGAATGTGAGTCGGTGTGTGGAGAGATTAACCCGGGGTCTGGGACTGTGAGTTGGTGTGTGGAGAGATTAATCCGGGGTCTGGGACTGTGAGTTGCTGTGTGGTGAGATTAACCCGGGGTCTTGGACTGTGAGTCGGTTTGTGGGGAGATTAACCCAGGGTCTGGGACTGTGAGTTGGTGTGTGAGGAGATTAACCCGGTGTCTGGGACTGTAAGTTGATGTGTAAGGAGATTAACCCGGGGTCTGGGACTGTGATTTGAGGTGTGGGGAGATTAACCCAGGGACTGGGACTGTGAGTCGGTGTGTGGGGAGATTAACCCTGGGTCTGGGACTGTGAGTTGGTGTGTGAGGAGATTAACCCGGTGTCTGCGACTGTGAGTTAGTGTGTGGGGAGATCAACCCGGTGTCTGCGACTTTGAGTTGGTTTTTGGGGAGATTCACCTGGGGTCTGGGTCTTTGAGTTGGTTTGAGGTTAGATTAACCCGGGGTCTGGGACTGTGAGTTGGTGTGTGGGGAGATTAACCCGGTGTCTGGGACTGTGAGTTGGTGTGTGGGGAGATTAACCCGGGGTTAGGGACCGTGAGTCGGAGGGTGGGAAATTAACCCAGGGTCTGGGAATGTGAGTCGGTGTGTGGAGAGATTAACCCGGGGTCTGGGACTGTGAGTTGGTGTGTGGAGAGATTAATCCGGGGTCTGGGACTGTGAGTTGCTGCGTGGTGAGATTAACCCGGGGTCTTGGACTGTGAGTCGGTTTGTGGGGAGATTAACCCAGGGTCTGGGACTGTGAGTTGTTGTGTGAGGAGATTAACCCGGTGTCTGGGACTGTAAGTTGATGTGTAAGGAGATTAACCCAGGGTCTTGGACTGTGATTTGAGGTGTGGGGAGATTAACCCAGGGACTGGGACTGTGAGTCGGTGTGTGGGGAGATTAACCCTGGGTCTGGGACTGTGAGTTGGTGTGTGAGGAGATTAACCCGGTGTCTGCGACTGTGAGTTGGTGTGTGGGGAGATCAACCCGGTGTCTGGGACTTTGAGTTGGTTTTTGGTGAGATTAACCCGGGGTCTGGGACTTTGAGTTGGTTTGAGGGGAGATTAACCCGGGGTCTAGGACTGTGAGTTGTTGTGTGGGGAGATTAACCCGGTGTCTAGGACTGTGAGTTGGTGTGTGGGGAGCTTCACCCGGGGTCTGGGACTGTCAGTCGTGTATGGGAGAATAACGCGGGGTCTGCGACTGTGAGTTGGTTTATGGGGAGATTAACCCGGGGTCTGGGACTGTGATTTGGTGTGAGGGAGATTAACCCGGGGTCTGGGATTGTGAGTTGGCGTGTGGGGAGATTAACCCGGGGTCTGGGACTGTGAGTTGGTATGTGGGGAGATTAACGCGGGGTCTGGGACTGTGAGTTGGTGTGTGTGGTGTAATTAACCTGTGGTCTGGGACTGTGAGTTGGTGTGTGGGGAGATTAACCCGGGGTCTCAGACTGTGAGTCGGTGTCTGGGGAGATTAACGCGCGGTCTGGAACTGTGAGTTGGTGTGTGAGGAGATTAAACCGGCTTTGGGACTGTGAGTTGCTGTGTGGGTAGATTAACCTGGGGACTGGGACTGTGAGTTGTTGAGTGGGCAGATTAACCCGGGGTCTGGGACTGTGAGTCGGTGTGTGCAAGATTAACACGGAGTCTGGGAATGTTAGTCGGTGTGTGGGGAGATTAACCCGGGGGTTCTGTGACTTTGAGTTGGTGTGTGGGAAGATTAACCCGGGGTCTGGGACTGTGATTTGATGTGTGGGGAGATTAACCCGTTGTCAGGGACCGTGAGTGGGTGTGTGGGGAGATTAACCCGGGGTCTGGGACTGTGAGTCGGAGTGTGCGAGATTAACCCAGGGTCTGGGACTGTTACTCGGTGTGTGGAGAGATTAACCCGGTGTCTGGGACTGTGAGTTGGTGTGTGGAGAGATTAACCCGGGGTCTGGGAATGTGAGTCGGTTTGTGGGGAGATTAACCCTGGGTCTGGGAATGTGAGTCGGTGTGTGGGGAGATTAACAAGGTGTCTGGGACAGTGAGTCGGTGTGTGGGAGATTAACCCGGGGTCTGGGTCTGTGAGTCGGTGTGTGGAGTGTTTAACCCGGGGTCTGGGACTGTGAGTCGGTGTTTGGGGCGATTAATCCGGGGTCTGGGACTGTGAGTTGGTGTGTGGGGAGACTAATCCGCTGTCTGGGACTGTGAGTTGGTGTGTGGGGAGATTAACCCGGCGTCTGGGACTTTGAGTTGGTTTGTGGGGAGATTAACCCGGGGTCTGGGACTGGGAGTTGGTGTGTGGGGAGATTAACCCGGGGTCTGGGGCTTTGAGTTGGTTTGTGGGGAGTTTAACCCGTGGTCTGGGATTGTGAGTAGGTGTGTGGGGAGATTAACCCGGGGTCTTTGACTGTGAGTTGGTATGTGTGGTGTAATTAACCTGTTGTCTGGGACTGTGAGTTAGTGTGTGGGGAGATTACCCCGGGGTCTCAGACTGTGAGTCGGTGTCTGGGGAGATTAATGTGCGGTCTTGAACTGTGAGTTGGTGTGTGAGGAGATTAAAGCGGCTTTGGGACTGTGAGTTGCTGTGTGGGGAGATTAACCTAGGGACTGGGACTGTGAGTTGGTGAGTGGGCAGATTAACCCGGGGTCTGGGACTGTGAGTCGGTGTGTGCGAGATTAACACGGGGTCTGGGAATGTTAATCGGTGTGTCGGGAGATTAACCCGGGGGATCTGTGACTGTGAGTTGGTGAGTGGGGAGATTAAACCGGGGTTTGGGACTGTGATTTGGTTTGTGGAGAGATTAACCCGGCGTTAGGGACCGTGAGTCGCAGTGTGGGAAATTAACCCAGAGTCTGGGACTGTGAGTCGGTGTGTAGAGAGATTAACCCAGGGTCTGGGACTGTGAGTTGGTGTGTGCGGAGATTAACCCGGGGTCTGGGACTAGAAGTTGGTACGTGGGGAGATTAACCCGGGGTCTGGGACTGTGAGCTGGTGTGTGTGGTGTAATTAACTGTGGTCTGGGACTGTGAGTTGGTGTGTGGGGAGATTAACCCGGGGTCTCAGACTGTGAGTCGGTGTCTGGGGAGATTAACGCGCGGTCTGGAACTGTGAGTTGGTGTGTGAGGAGATTAAACCGGCTTTGGGACTGTGAGTTGCTGTGTGGGGAGATTAACCTGGGGACTGGGACTGTGAGTTGGTGAGTGGGCAGATTAACCCAGGGTCTGGGACTGTGAATCGGTGTGCGAGATTAACACGGGGTCTGGGACTGTGAGTTGGTGTATGGAGAGATTAATCCGGGGTCTGGGACTGTGAGTTGCTGTGTGGTGAGATTAACCCGGGGTCTTGGACTGTGAGTCGGTTTGTGGAGAGATTAACCCAGGGTCTGGGACTGTGAGTTGGGGTGTGAGGAGATTAACCCGGTGTGTGGGACTGTAAGTTGATGTGTGGGGAGATTAACCCGGGGGTTCTGTGACTGTGAGTTGGTGTGTGGGGAGATTAACCCGGGGTCTGGAACTGTGATTTGGTGTGTGGGGAGTTTAACCCGGGGTCAGGGACCGTGAGTCGGTGTGTGGGGAGATTAACCCGTGGTTCGGGACTGTGAGTCGGAGTGTGCGAGATTAACCCAGGGTCTGGGACTGTGAGTCGGTTTGTAGAGAGATTAACCCGGGGTCTGGGACTGTGAGTTGGTGTGTAGAGAGATTAATCCGGGGTCTGGGACTGTGAGTTGCTGTGTGGTGAGATTAACCCGGGGTCTTGGACTGTGAGTCGGTTTGTGGGGAGATTAACCCAGGGTCTGGGACTGTGAGTTGGTGTGTGAGGAGATTAACCCGGTGTCTGGGACTGTAAATTAATGTGTAAGGAGATTAACCCGGGGTCTGGGACTGTGATTTGAGGTTTGGGGAGATTAACCCAGGGACTGGGACTGTGAGTCGGTGTGTGGGGAGATCAACGCGGTGTCTGGGACTTTGAGTTGGTTTTTGGGGAGATTAACCTGGGG
Organism: Pristiophorus japonicus; assembly: GCF_044704955.1. Classification (NCBI taxonomy): domain Eukaryota; kingdom Metazoa; phylum Chordata; class Chondrichthyes; family Pristiophoridae; genus Pristiophorus; species Pristiophorus japonicus. Next base: position 188,628,589 of record NC_091985.1, read on the forward strand.
TCTGGGTCTTTGAGTTGGTTTGAGGGGAGATTAACCCGGTGTCTGGGACTGTGAGTTGGTGTGTGGGGAGATTAACCCGGTGTCTGGGACTGTGAGTTGGTGTGTGGGGAGATTAACCCGGGGTTAGGGACCGTGAGTCGGAGGGTGGGAAATTAACCCAGGGTCTGGGAATGTGAGTCGGTGTGTGGCGAGATTAACCCGGGGTCTGGGACTGTGAGTTGCTGCGTGGTGAGATTAACCAGGGGTCTTGGACTGTGAGTCGGTTTGTGGGGAGATTAACCCAGGGTCTGGGACTGTGAGTTGGTGTGTGAGGAGATTAACCCGGTGTCTGGGACTGTAAGTTGATGTGTAAGGAGATTAACCCAAGGTCTGGGACTGTGATTTGAGGTGTGGGGAGATTAACCCAGGGACTGGGACTGTGAGTCGGTGTGTGGGGAGATTAACCCTGGGTCTGGGACTGTGAGTTGGTGTGTGAGGAGATTAACCCGGTGTCTGCGACTGTGAGTTGGTGTGTGGGGAGATCAACCCGGTGTCTGGAACTTTGAGTTGGTTTTTGGGGAGATTAACCCGGGGTCTGGGACTTTGAGTTGGTTTGAGGGGAGATTAACCCGGGGTCTTGGACTGTGAGTTGGTGTGTGGGGAGATTAACCCGGTGTCTAGGACTGTGAGTTGGTGTGTGGGGAGCTTCACCCGGGGTCTGGGACTGTCAGTCGGTGTGTGGGAGAATAACGCGGGGTCTGCGACTGTGAGTTGGTTTATGGGGAGATTAACCCGGGGTCTGGGACTGTGATTTGGTGTGAGGGAGATTAACCCGGGGTCTGGGATTGGTAGTTGGCGTGTGGGGAGATTAACCCGGGGTCTGGGACTGTGAGTTGGTATGTGGGGAGATTAACCCGGGGTCTGGGACTGTGAGTTGGTGTGTGTGGTGTAATTAACCTGTGGTCTGGGACTGTGAGTTGGTGTGTGGGGAGATTCACCCGGGGTCTCAGACTGTGAGTCGGTGTCTGGGGAGATTAACGCGCGGTCTGGAACTGTGAGTTGGTGTGTGAGGAGATTAAACCGGCTTTGGGACTGTGAGTTGCTGTGTGGGGAGATTATCCTGGGGACTGGGACTGTGAGTTGTTGAGTGGGCAGATTAACCCGGGGTCTGGGACTGTGAGTCAGTGTGTGCGAGATTAACACGGGGTCTGGGAAGGTTAGTCGGTGTGTGGGGAGATTAACCCGGGGGTTCTGTGACTGTGAGTTGGTGTGTGGGGAGATTAACCCGGGGTCTGGGACTGTGATTTGGTGTGTGGGGAGATTAACCCGGGGTCAGGGACCGTGAGTCGGTGTGTGGGGAGATTAACCCGGGGTCTGGGACTGTGAGTCGGAGTGTGAGAGATTAACCCAGGGTCTGGGAATTTGAGTCGGTGTGTGGAGAGATTAACCCGGGGTCTGGGACTGTGAGTTGGTGTGTGGAGAGATTAATCCGGGGTCTGGGACTGTGAGTTGCTGTGTGATGCGATTAACCCGGGGTCTTGGACTCTGAGTCGGTTTGTGGGGAGATTAACCCGCGGTCAGGGACCGTGAGTCGGTGTGTGGGGAGATTAACCCGCGGTCTGGGACAGTGAGTCGGTGTGTGGGAGATTAACCCGGGGTCTGGGTCTGTGAGTCGGTGTGTGGAGTGTTTAACCCGGGGTCTGGGACTGTGAGTCGGTGTTTGGGGCGATTAATCCGGGGTCTGGGACTGTGAGTTGGTGTGTGGGGAGACTAATCCGCTGTCTGGGACTGTGAGACTGTGTGTGGGGAGATTAACCCGGTGTCTGGGACTGTAAATTGGTGTGTAAGGAGATTAACCCGGGGTCTGGGACTGTGAGTTGGTGTGTGGTAAATTAGCCTGGGGGTCTGGGACTGTGGGTTGGTGTCTTTGGGAGATTACCCCGGGGTCTGCGACTCTGAGTTGTTGTGTGGGGAGATTAACCCGAGGTCTGGGACTGTGAGTTGGTGTGTGGGGAGATTAACCTGGCGTCTGGGACTGTGAATTGGTTTGTGGGGAGATGAACCCGGGGTCTGGGACTTTGAGTTGGTGTGTGGGGTGATTAACCCGGGGTCTGGGACTGCGAGTTGGTGTGTGGGGAGATTAACCCGAGGTCTGGGATTGTGAGTTGGTTTGTGGGGAGATGAACCCGGGGTCTGGGGCTTTGAGTTGGTTTGTGGGGAGCTTCACCCTGGGTCTGGGACTGTGAGTTGGTATGTGGGGAGAATAACCCGAGGTCTGGGACTGTGAGTTGGTGTGTGTGGTGTAATTAACCTGTTGTCTGGAACTGTGAGTTGTTATGTGGGGAGATTAACCCGGGGTCTCAGACTGTGAGTCGGTGTCTGGTGAGTTTAACGCGCGGTCTGGAACTGTGAGTTGGTGTGTGAGGAGATTAAACCGGCTTTGGGACTGTGAGTTGCTGTGTGGGGAGATTAACCTGGGGACTGGGACTGTGAGTTGGTGAGTGGGCAGATTAACCCGGGGTCTGGGACTGTGAGTCGGTGTGTGCGAGATTAAAACGGGGTCTGGGAATGTTAGTCGGTGTGTGGGGAGATTAACCCGGGGGTTCTGTGACTGTGAGTTGGTGTGTGGGGAGATTAACCCGGGGTCTGGGACTGTGAGTTGGTGTGTGGGGAGATTAACCCGGGGTTAGGGACCGTGAGTCGGAGGGTGGGAAATTAACCCAGGGTCTGGGAATGTGAGTCGGTGTGTGGCGAGATTAACCCGGGGTCTGGGACTGTGAGTTGGTGTGTGGAGAGATTAATCCGGGGTCTGGGACTGTGAGTTGCTGCGTGGTGAGATTAACCCGGGGTCTTGGACTGTGAGTCGATTTGTGGGGAGATTAACCCAGGGTCTGGGACTGTGAGTTGGTGTGTGAGGAGATTAACCCGGTGTCTGGGACTGTAACTTGATGTGTAAGGAGATTAACCCAGGGTCTGGGACTGTGATTTGAGGTGTGGGGAGATTAACCCAGGGACTGGGACTTGTGAGTCGGTGTGTGGGGAGATTAACCCTGGGTCTGGGACTGTGAGTTGGTGTGTGAGGAGATTAACCCGGTGTCTGCGACTGTGAGTTGGTGTGTGGGGAGATCAAACCGGTGTCTGGGACTTTGAGTTGGTTTTTGGGGAGATTAACCCAGGGTCTGGGACTTTGAGTTGGTTTGAGGGGAGATTAACCCGGGGTCTTGGACTGTGAGTTGGTGTGTGGGGAGATTAACCCGGTGTCTAGGACTGTGAGTTGGTGTGTGGGGAGCTTCACCCGGGGTCTGGGACTGTCAGTCGGTGTGTGGGAGAATAACGCGGGGTCTGCGACTGTGAGTTGGTGTGTGTGGTGTAATTAACCTGTGGTCTGGGACTGTGAGTTGGTGTGTGGGGAGATTCACCCAAGGTCTCAGACTGTGAGTCGGTGTCTGGGGATATTAACGCGCGGTCTGGAACTGTGAGTTGGTGTGTGAGGAGATTAAACCGGCTTTGGGACTGTGAGTTGCTGTGTGGGGAGATTACCCTGGGGACTGGGACTGTGAGTTGTTGAGTGGGCAGATTAACCCGGGGTCTGGGACTGTGAGTCAGTGTGTGCGAGATTAACACGGGGTCTGGGAAGGTTAGTCGGTGTGTGGGGAGATTAACCCGGGGGTTCTGTGACTGTGAGTTGGTGTGTGGGGAGATTAACCCGGGGTCTGGGACTGTGATTTGGTGTGTGGGGAGATTAACCCGGGGTCAGGGACCGTGAGTCGGTGTGTGGGGAGATTAACCCGGGGTCTGGGACTGTGAGTCGGAGTGTGCGAGATTAACCCAGGGTCTGGGAATGTTAGTCGGTGTGTGGGGAGATTAAGCCGGGGGTTCTGTGACTGTGAGTTGGTTTGTGGGGAGATTAACCCGGGGTCTGGGACTGTGAGTCGGAGTGTGCGAGATTAACCCAGGGTCTGGGACTGTGACTCGGTGTGTGGAGAGATTAACCCGGTGTCTGGGACTGTGAGTTGGTGTGTGGAGAGATTAACTCGGGGTTTGGGAATGTGAGTCAGTTTGTGGGGAGATTAACCCGGGGTCTGGGAATGTGAGTCGGTGTGTGGGTAGATTAACAAGGTGTCTGGGACAGTGAGTCGGTGTATGGGAGATTAACCCGGGGTCTGGGTCTGTGAATCGGTGTGTGGAGTGTTTAACCCGGGGTCTGGGACTGTGAGTCGGTGTTTGGCGCGATTAATCCGGGGTCTGGGACTGTGAGTTGGTGTGTGGGGAGACTAATCCGCTGTCTGGGACTGTGAGACTGTGTGTGGGGAGATTAACCCGGGGTCTGGGACTGTGAGTTGGTTTGTGGGGAGATGAACCCGGGGTCTGGGACTGTGAATTGGTTTGTGGGGAGATGAACCCGGGGTCTGGGACTTTGAGTTGGTTTGTGGGGAGATTAACCCGGGGTCTGGGACTGGGAGTTGGTGTGTGGGGAGATTAACCCGAGGTCTGGGACTGTGAGTTGGTTTGTGGGGAGATGAACCCAGGGTCTGGGGCTTTGAGTTGGTTTGTGGGGAGATTAACCCGTGGTCTGGGGTTGTGAGTTGGTGTGTGGGGAGATTAACCCGGGTTCTGGGACTGTGAGTTGGTGTGTGTGGTGTAATTAACCTGTTGTCTGGGACTGTGAGTGGGTGTGTGGGGAGATTAACCCGGGGTCTGAGACTGTGAGTCGGTGTCTGGGGAGATTAACGCGCGGTCTTGAACTGTGAGTTGGTGTGTGAGGAGATTAAAGCGGCTTTGGGACTGTGAGTTGCTGTGTGGGGAGATTATCCTGGGGACTGGGACTGTGAGTTGTTGAGTGGGCAGATTAACCCGGGGTCTGGGACTGTGAGTCAGTGTGTGCGAGATTAACACGGGGTCTGGGAAGGTTAGTCGGTGTGTGGGGAGATTAACCCGGGGGTTCTGTGACTGTGAGTTGGTGTGTGGGGAGATTAACCCGGGGTCTGGGACTGTGATTTGGTGTGTGGGGAGATTAACCCGGGGTCAGGGACCGTGAGTCGGTGTGTGGGGAGATTAACCCGGGGTCTGGGACTGTGAGTCGGAGTGTGCGAGATTAACCCAGGGTCTGGGAATTTGAGTCGGTGTGTGGAGAGATTAACCCGGGGTCTGGGACTGTGAGTTGGTGTGTGGAGAGATTAATCCGGGGTCTGGGACTGTGAGTTGCTGTGTGATGCGATTAACCCGGGGTCTTGGACTCTGAGTCGGTTTGTGGGGAGATTAACCCGCGGTCAGGGACCGTGAGTCGGTGTGTGGGGAGATTAACCCGCGGTCTGGGACAGTGAGTCGGTGTGTGGGAGATTAACCCGGGGTCTGGGTCTGTGAGTCGGTGTGTGGAGTGTTTAACCCGGGGTCTGGGACTGTGAGTCGGTGTTTGGGGCGATTAATCCGGGGTCTGGGACTGTGAGTTGGTGTGTGGGGAGACTAATCCGCTGTCTGGGACTGTGAGACTGTGTGTGGGGAGATTAACCCGGTGTCTGGGACTGTAAATTGGTGTGTAAGGAGATTAACCCGGGGTCTGGGACTGTGAGTTGGTGTGTGGTAAATTAGCCTGGGGGTCTGGGACTGTGGGTTGGTGTCTTTGGGAGATTACCCCGGGGTCTGCGACTCTGAGTTGTTGTGTGGGGAGATTAACCCGAGGTCTGGGACTGTGAGTTGGTGTGTGGGGAGATTAACCTGGCGTCTGGGACTGTGAATTGGTTTGTGGGGAGATGAACCCGGGGTCTGGGACTTTGAGTTGGTGTGTGGGGTGATTAACCCGGGGTCTGGGACTGCGAGTTGGTGTGTGGGGAGATTAACCCGAGGTCTGGGATTGTGAGTTGGTTTGTGGGGAGATGAACCCGGGGTCTGGGGCTTTGAGTTGGTTTGTGGGGAGCTTCACCCTGGGTCTGGGACTGTGAGTTGGTATGTGGGGAGAATAACCCGAGGTCTGGGACTGTGAGTTGGTGTGTGTGGTGTAATTAACCTGTTGTCTGGAACTGTGAGTTGTTATGTGGGGAGATTAACCCGGGGTCTCAGACTGTGAGTCGGTGTCTGGTGAGTTTAACGCGCGGTCTGGAACTGTGAGTTGGTGTGTGAGGAGATTAAACCGGCTTTGGGACTGTGAGTTGCTGTGTGGGGAGATTAACCTGGGGACTGGGACTGTGAGTTGGTGAGTGGGCAGATTAACCCGGGGTCTGGGACTGTGAGTCGGTGTGTGCGAGATTAAAACGGGGTCTGGGAATGTTAGTCGGTGTGTGGGGAGATTAACCCGGGGGTTCTGTGACTGTGAGTTGGTGTGTGGGGAGATTAACCCGGGGTCTGGGACTGTGAGTTGGTGTGTGGGGAGATTAACCCGGGGTTAGGGACCGTGAGTCGGAGGGTGGGAAATTAACCCAGGGTCTGGGAATGTGAGTCGGTGTGTGGCGAGATTAACCCGGGGTCTGGGACTGTGAGTTGGTGTGTGGAGAGATTAATCCGGGGTCTGGGACTGTGAGTTGCTGCGTGGTGAGATTAACCCGGGGTCTTGGACTGTGAGTCGATTTGTGGGGAGATTAACCCAGGGTCTGGGACTGTGAGTTGGTGTGTGAGGAGATTAACCCGGTGTCTGGGACTGTAACTTGATGTGTAAGGAGATTAACCCAGGGTCTGGGACTGTGATTTGAGGTGTGGGGAGATTAACCCAGGGACTGGGACTTGTGAGTCGGTGTGTGGGGAGATTAACCCTGGGTCTGGGACTGTGAGTTGGTGTGTGAGGAGATTAACCCGGTGTCTGCGACTGTGAGTTGGTGTGTGGGGAGATCAAACCGGTGTCTGGGACTTTGAGTTGGTTTTTGGGGAGATTAACCCAGGGTCTGGGACTTTGAGTTGGTTTGAGGGGAGATTAACCCGGGGTCTTGGACTGTGAGTTGGTGTGTGGGGAGATTAACCCGGTGTCTAGGACTGTGAGTTGGTGTGTGGGGAGCTTCACCCGGGGTCTGGGACTGTCAGTCGGTGTGTGGGAGAATAACGCGGGGTCTGCGACTGTGAGTTGGTGTGTGTGGTGTAATTAACCTGTGGTCTGGGACTGTGAGTTGGTGTGTGGGGAGATTCACCCAAGGTCTCAGACTGTGAGTCGGTGTCTGGGGATATTAACGCGCGGTCTGGAACTGTGAGTTGGTGTGTGAGGAGATTAAACCGGCTTTGGGACTGTGAGTTGCTGTGTGGGGAGATTATCCTGGGGACTGGGACTGTGAGTTGTTGAGTGGGCAGATTAACCCGGGGTCTGGGACTGTGAGTCAGTGTGTGCGAGATTAACACGGGGTCTGGGAAGGTTAGTCGGTGTGTGGGGAGATTAACCCGGGGGTTCTGTGACTGTGAGTTGGTGTGTGGGGAGATTAACCCGGGGTCTGGGACTGTGATTTGGTGTGTGGGGAGATTAACCCGGGGTCAGGGACCGTGAGTCGGTGTGTGGGGAGATTAACCCGGGGTCTGGGACTGTGAGTCGGAGTGTGCGAGATTAACCCAGGGTCTGGGAATGTTAGTCGGTGTGTGGGGAGATTAAGCCGGGGGTTCTGTGACTGTGAGTTGGTTTGTGGGGAGATTAACCCGGGGTCTGGGACTGTGAGTCGGAGTGTGCGAGATTAACCCAGGGTCTGGGACTGTGACTCGGTGTGTGGAGAGATTAACCCGGTGTCTGGGACTGTGAGTTGGTGTGTGGAGAGATTAACTCGGGGTTTGGGAATGTGAGTCAGTTTGTGGGGAGATTAACCCGGGGTCTGGGAATGTGAGTCGGTGTGTGGGTAGATTAACAAGGTGTCTGGGACAGTGAGTCGGTGTATGGGAGATTAACCCGGGGTCTGGGTCTGTGAATCGGTGTGTGGAGTGTTTAACCCGGGGTCTGGGACTGTGAGTCGGTGTTTGGCGCGATTAATCCGGGGTCTGGGACTGTGAGTTGGTGTGTGGGGAGACTAATCCGCTGTCTGGGACTGTGAGACTGTGTGTGGGGAGATTAACCCGGGGTCTGGGACTGTGAGTTGGTTTGTGGGGAGATGAACCCGGGGTCTGGGACTGTGAATTGGTTTGTGGGGAGATGAACCCGGGGTCTGGGACTTTGAGTTGGTTTGTGGGGAGATTAACCCGGGGTCTGGGACTGGGAGTTGGTGTGTGGGGAGATTAACCCGAGGTCTGGGACTGTGAGTTGGTTTGTGGGGAGATGAACCCAGGGTCTGGGGCTTTGAGTTGGTTTGTGGGGAGATTAACCCGTGGTCTGGGGTTGTGAGTTGGTGTGTGGGGAGATTAACCCGGGTTCTGGGACTGTGAGTTGGTGTGTGTGGTGTAATTAACCTGTTGTCTGGGACTGTGAGTGGGTGTGTGGGGAGATTAACCCGGGGTCTGAGACTGTGAGTCGGTGTCTGGGGAGATTAACGCGCGGTCTTGAACTGTGAGTTGGTGTGTGAGGAGATTAAAGCGGCTTTGGGACTGTGAGTTGCTGTGTGGGGAGATTAACCGAGGGACTGGGACTGTGAGTTGGTGAGTGGGCAGATTAACCCGGGGTCTGGGACTCTGAGTCGGTGTGTGCGAGATTAACACGGGGTCTGGGAATGTTAGTCGGTGTGTCGGGAGATTGACCCGGGGGATCTGTGACTGTGAGTTGGTGAGTGGGGAGATTAAACCGGGGTTTGGGACTGTGATTTGGTTTGTGGAGAGATTAACCCGGCGTTAGGGACCGTGAGTCGCAGTGTGGGAAATTAACCCAGGGTCTGCGACTGTGCGTTGGTGTGTGGAGAATTTAATCCGGGGTCTGGGACTGTGAGTTGCTGTGTGGTGAGATTAACCCGTGGTCTTGGACTGTGAGTCGGTTTGTGGGGAGATTAACCCAGGGTCTGGGACTGTGATTTGGTTTGTGGAGAGATTAACCCGGCGTTAGGGACCGTGAGTCGCAGTGTGGGAAATTAACCCAGGGTCTGGGACTGTGAGTTGGTGTGTGGAGAGATTAATCCGGGGTCTGGGACTGTGAGTTGCTGCGTGGGGAGATTAACCCGGGGTCTTGGACTGTGAGTCGGTTTGTGGGGAGATTAACCCAGGGTCTGGGACTGTGAGTTGGTGTGTGAGGAGATTAACCCGGTGTTTGGGACTGTAAATTGATGTGTAAGGAGATTAACCCAGGGTCTGGGACTGTGATTTGAGGTGTGGGGAGATTAACCCAGGGACTGGGACTTGTGAGTCGGTGTGTGGGGAGATTAACCCTGGGTCTGGGACTGTGAGTTGGTGTGTGAGGAGATTAACCCGGTGTCTGCGACTGTGAGTTGGTGTGTGAGGAGATTAAAGCGGCTTTGGGACTGTGAGTTGCTGTGTGGGGAGTTTAACCTAGGGACTGGGACTGTGAGTTGGTGAGTGGGTAGATTAACCTGGGGTCTGGGACTGTGAGTCGGTGTGTGCGAGATTAACACGGGGTCTGGGAATGTTAGTCGGTGTGTCGGGAGATTAACCCGGGGGATCTGTGACTGTGAGTTGGTGAGTGGGGAGATTAAACCGGGGTTTGGGACTGTGATTTGGTTTGTGGAGAGATTAACCCGGCGTTAGGGACCGTGAGTCGCAGTGTGGGAAATTAACCCAGGGTCTGGGACTGTGAGTCGGTGTGTAGAGAGATTAACCCGGGGTCTGGGACTGTGAGTTGGTGTGTGAGAATTTAATCCGGGGTCTGGGACTGTGAGTTGCTGTGTGGTGAGATTAACCCGGGGTCTTGGACTGTGAGTCGGTTTGTGGGGAGATTACCCCGGGGTCTGCGACTCTGAGTTGTTGTGTGGGGAGATTAACCCGAGGTCTGGGACTGTGAGTTGGTGTGTGGGGAGATTAACCTGGCGTCTGGGACTGTGAATTGGTTTGTGGGAAGATGAACCCGGGGACTGGGACTTTGAGTTGGTGTGTGGGGTGATTAACCCGGGGTCTGGGACTGCGAGTTGGTGTGTGGGGAGATTAACCCGAGGTCTGGGATTGTGAGTTGGTTTGTGGGGAGATGAACCCGGGGTCTGGGGCTTTGAGTTGGTTTGTGGGGAGCTTCACCCGGGGTCTGGGACTGTGAGTTGGTATGTGGGGAGATTAACCCGAGGTCTGGGACTGTGAGTTGGTGTGTGTGGTGTAATTAACCTGTTGTCTGGGACTGTGAGTTGTTGTGTGGGGAGATTAACCCGGGGTCTCAGACTGTGAATCGGTGTCTGGGGAGTTTAACGCGCGGTCTGGAACTGTGAGTTGGTGTGTGAGGAGATTAAACCGGCTTTGGGACAGTGAGTTGCTGTGTGGGGAGATTAACATGGGGACTGGGACTGTGAGTTGTTGAGTGGGCAGATTAACCCGGGGTCTGGGACTGTGAGTCGGTGTGTGCGAGATTAACACGGGGTCTGGGAATGTTAGTCGGTGTGTGGGGAGATTAACCCGGGGGTTCTGTGACTGTGAGTTGGTGTGTGGGGAGATTAACCCGGGGTCTGGGACTGTGAGTTGGTGTGTGGGGAGATTAACCCGGGGTTAGGGACCGTGAGTCGGAGGGTGGGAAATTAACCCAGGGTCTGGGAATGTGAGTCGGTGTGTGGCGAGATTAACCCGGGGTCTGGGACTGTGAGTTGGTGTGTGGAGAGATTAATCCGGGGTCTGGGACTGTGAGTTGCTGCGTGGTGAGATTAACCCGGGGTCTTGGACTGTGAGTCGATTTGTGGGGAGATTAACCCAGGGTCTGAGACTGTGAGTTGGTGTGTGGGGAGATTAACGCGGGGTTAGGGACCGTGAGTCGGAGGGTGGGAAATTAACCCAGGGTCTGGGAATGTGAGTCGGTGTGTGGCGAGATTAACCCGGCGTCTGCGACTGTGAGTTGGTGTGTGGAGAGATTAATCCGGGGTCTGGGACTGTGAGTTGCTGCGTGGTGAGATTAACCCGGGGTCTTGGACTGTGAGTCGGTTTGTGGGGAGATTAACCCAGGGTCTGGGACTGTGAGTTGGTGTGTGAGGAGATTAACCCGGTGTCTGGGACTGTAAGTTGATGTGTAAGGAGATTAACCCAAGGTCTGGGACTGTGATTTGAGGTGTGGGGAGATTAACCCAGGGACTGGGACTGTGAGTCGGTGTGTGGGGAGATTAACCCTGGGTCTGGGACTGTGAGTTGGTGTGTGAGGAGATTAACCCGGTGTCTGCGACTGTGAGTTGGTGTGTGGGGAGATCAACACGGTGTCTGGGACTTTGAGTTGGATTTTGGGGAGATTAACCCGGGGTCTGGGACTTTGAGTTGGTTTGAGGGGAGATTAACCCGGGGTCTTGGACTGTGAGTTGGTGTGTGGGGAGATTAACCCGGTGTCTAGGACTGTGAGTTGGTGTGTGGGGAGCTTCACCCGGGGTCTGGGACTGTCAGTCGGTGTGTGCGAGAATAACGCGGGGTCTGCGACTGTGAGTTGGTTTATGGGGAGATTAACCCGGGGTCTGGGACTGTGATTTGGTGTGAGGGAGATTAACCCGGGGTCTGGGATTGGTAGTTGGCGTGTGGGGAGATTAACCCGGGGTCTGGGACTGTGAGTTGGTATGTGGGGAGATTAACCCGGGGTCTGGGACTGTGAGTTGGTGTGTGTGGTGTAATTAACCTGTGGTCTGGGACTGTGAGTTGGTGTGTGGGGAGATTCACCCGGGGTCTCAGACTGTGAGTCGGTGTCTGGGGAGATTAACGCGCGGTCTGGAACTGTGAGTTGGTGTGTGAGGAGATTAAACCGGCTTTGGGACTGTGAGTTGCTGTGTGGGGAGATTATCCTGGGGACTGGGACTGTGAGTTGTTGAGTGGGCAGATTAACCCGGGGTCTGGGACTGTGAGTCAGTGTGTGCGAGATTAACACTGGGTCTGGGAAGGTTAGTCGGTGTGTGGGGAGATTAACCCGGGGGTTCTGTGACTGTGAGTTGGTGTGTCGGGAGATTAACCCGGGGTCTGGGACTGTGATTTGGTGTGTGGGGAGATTAACCCGGGGTCAGGGACCGTGAGTCGGTGTGTGGGGAGATTAACCCGGGGTCTGGGACTGTGAGTCGGAGTGTGCGAGATTAACCCAGGGTCTGGGAATGTGAGTCGGTGTGTGGGAGATTAACCCGCGGTCAGGGACCGTGAGTTGGTGTGTGGGGAGATTAACCCGCGGTCTGGGACTGTGAGTCGGTGTGTGGAGTGTTTAACCCGGGGTCTGGGACTGTGAGTCGGTGTTTGGGGCGATTAATCCGGGGTCTGGGACTGTGAGTTGGTGTGTGGGGAGACTAATCCGCTGTCTGGGACTGTGAGACTGTGTGTGGGGAGATTAACCCGGGGTCTGGGACTGTGAGTTGGTGTGTGGTAAATTAGCCTGGGGGTCTGGGACTGTGGGTTGGTGTCTTTGGGAGATTACCCCGGGGTCTGCGACTCTGAGTTGTTGTGTGGGGAGATTAACCCGAGGTCTGGGACTGTGAGTTGGTGTGTGGGGAGATTAACCTGGCGTCTGGGACTGTGAATTGATTTGTGGGAAGATGAACCCGGGGACTGGGACTTTGAGTTGGTGTGTGGGGTGATTAACCCGGGGTCTGGGACTGCGAGTTGGTGTGTGGGGAGATTAACCCGAGGTCTGGGATTGTGAGTTGGTTTGTGGGGAGATGAACCCGGGGTCTGGGGCTTTGAGTTGGTTTGTGGGGAGCTTCACCCGGGGTCTGGGACTGTGAGTTGGTATGTGGGGAGATTAACCCGAGGTCTGGGACTGTGAGTTGGAGTGTGTGGTGTAATTAACCTGTTGTCTGGGACTGTGAGTAGTTGTGTGGGGAGATTAACCCGGGGTCTCAGACTGTGAGTCGGTGTCTGGGGAGTTTAACGCGCGGTCTGGAACTGTGAGTTGGTGTGTGAGGAGATTAAACCGGCTTTGGGACAGTGAGTTGCTGTGTGGGGAGATTAACCTGGGGACTGGGACTGTGAGTTGTTGAGTGGGCAGATTAACCCAGGGTCTGGGACTGTGAGTCGGTGTGTGCGAGATTAACACGGGGTCTGGGAATGTTAGTCGGTGTGTGGGGAGATTAACCCGGGGGTTCTGTGACTGTGAGTTGGTGTGTGGGGAGATTAACCCGGGGTCTGGGACTGTGAGTTGGTGTGTGGGGAGATTAACCCGGGGTTAGGGACCGTGAGTCGGAGGGTGGGAAATTAACCCAGGGTCTGGGAATGTGAGTCGGTGTGTGGCGAGATTAACCCGGGGTCTGGGACTGTGAGTTGGTGTGTGGAGAGATTAATCCGGGGTCTGGGACTGTGAGTTGCTGCGTGGTGAGATTAACCCGGGGTCTTGGACTGTGAGTCGATTTGTGGGGAGATTAACCCAGGGTCTGGGACTGTGAGTTGGTGTGTGAGGAGATTAACCCGGTGTCTGGGACTGTAAGTTGATGTGTAAGGAGATTAACCCAGGGTCTGGGACTGTGATTTGAGGTGTGGGGAGATTAACCCAGGGACTGGGACTTGTGAGTCGGTGTGTGGGGAGATTAACCCTGGGTCTGGGACTGTGAGTTGGTGTGTGAGGAGATTAACCCGGTGTCTGCGACTGTGAGTTGGTGTGTGGGGAGATCAACCCGGTGTCTGGGACTTTGAGTTGGTTTTTGGGGAGATTAACCCGGGGTCTGGGACTTTGAGTTGGTTTGAGGGGAGATTAACCCGGGGTCTTGGACTGTGAGTTGGTGTGTGGGGAGATTAACCCGGTGTCTAGGACTGTGAGTTGGTGTGTGGGGAGCTTCACCCGGGGTCTGGGACTGTCAGTCGGTATGTGGGAGAATAACGCGGGGTCTGCGACTGTGAGTTGGTTTATGGGGAGATTAACCCGGGGTCTGGGACTGTGATTTGGTGTGAGGGAGATTAACCCGGGGTCTGGGATTGTGAGTTGTCGTGTGGGGAGATTAACCCGGGGTCTGGGACTGTGAGTTGGTATGTGGGGAGATTAACCCGGGGTCTGGGACTGTGAGTTGGTGTGTGTGGTGTAATTAACCTGTGGTCTGGGACTGTGAGTTGGTGTGTGGGGAGATTCACCCAAGGTCTCAGACTGTGAGTCGGTGTCTGGGGAGATTAACGCGCGGTCTGGAACTGTGAGTTGGTGTGTGAGGAGATTAAACCGGCTTTGGGACTGTGAGTTGCTGTGTGGGGAGATTATCCTGGGGACTGGGACTGTGAGTTGTTGAGTGGGCAGATTAACCCGGGGTCTGGGACTGTGATTTGTTGTGTGGTGAGATTAACCCGGGGTCTGGGACCGTGAGTCGGTGTGAGGAGAGATTAACCCGGGGTCTGGGACTGTGATTTGGTGTGTGGGGAGATTAATCCGAGGTCTGGGACTGTGAGTTGCTGTGTGGTGAGATTAACCCGGTTTCTGGGACTGTGAGTCGGTGTTTGGGGAGATTAACGCGGGGTCTGGGACTGTGAATTGGTGTGTGGGGAGATTAACCTGTGGGTCTGGGACTGTGAGTCAGTGAGTGGGAGATTAACCCGGGGTCTGGGACCTTGAGTTGGTGTTTGGGGAGATTAACCCAGGGTCTGGGACTGTGAGATAGTGTGTGGTAAATTAGCCCGGGTATCTAAGACTGTGGGTTGGTGTGTTTGTGAGATTAGCCCGAGGTCTGGGACTGAGAGTTGGTGTGTGGGTAGATTAACCCAGGGTCTGGGACCGTGAGTCGGTGTGTGCGAGATTAACACGGGGTCTGGGAATTTGAGTCGGTGTGTGGGGAGATTAACCCGGGGGTTCTGTGACTGTGAGTTGGTGTGAGGGGAGATTAACCCGTGGTCTGGGAATATGATTTCGTGTGTGGGGAGATTAACCCGGGGTCTGGGACCGTGAGTCGGTGTGTGGGGAGATTAAACCGGGGTCTGGGACTGTGAATCGGAGTGTGGGAGATTAACCCAGTGTCTGGGACTGTGAGTCGGTGTGTGGAGAGATTAACCCAGGGTCTGGGACTGTGAGTTGGTGTGTGGGGAGATTAATCCTGGGTCTGGGACTGTGAGCCGGTGTGTGGGAGATTAGCCCGGGTGTCTGCGACTGTGAGTTGGTGTCTGGGGAGATTAACCCGGTTTCAGGGACTGTGAGACTGTGTGTGCGGAGATTAACCCGGGGTCTGGGACTGTGGGATGGTGTGTGGTAAATTAGCCCGGGTGTCTGGGACTGTGGGTTGCTGTGTTTGGGAGATTAACCCGAGGTCTGGGACTGTGAGTTGGTGTTTGGGGAGATTAACATGGTGTCTGGGACTGTTAATTGGTGTGTAATAAGATTAACCCGTGGTCTGGGACTGTGAGTTGGTGTGTGAGGAGATTAACTCGGTGTCTGGGACCGTGAGTTGGTGTGTGGGGAGATTAACCCGGAGTCTGGGACTGTGAGTCGGTGTGTGGGGAGATTAACTCGGGGTCTGGGACTGTGAGTCGGTGTGTGAGAATATTAACCCGAGTTCTGTGACTGTGAGTTGGTGTGTGGGGAGATTAACCCGGGGTCTGGTACTGTGAGTTGGTTTGTGGGGAGATTAAGCCGGGGTCTGGGACTGTGAGTCGGTGTTTGGGGAGATTAACACGGTGTCTGGGACTGTTAATTGGTGTGTAATAAGATTAACCCGTGGTCTGGGACTCTGAGTCGGTGAGTGGGAGATTAACTCGGTGTCTGGGACCGTGAGTTGGTTTGTGGGGAGATTAACCCGGGGTCTGGGACTTTGAGTTGGTTTGTGGGGAGATTAACCCGGGGTCTGGGACTGTGAGTTGTTGTGTGGGGAGATTAACCCGGGGTCTGGGACTGTGAGTTGGTTTATGGGAAGATTATCCCGCGGTCTGGGATTGTGAGTTGGTGTGTGGGGAGATTAACCCGGGGTCTGGTACTGTGAGTTGGTGTGTGGGGTAATTAACCTGTGCTCTGGGACTGTGAGTTGGTGTGTGGAGAGATTAACCCGGGGTCTGAGACTGTGAGTCGGTGTCTGGGGAGATTAAACCGGCTTTGGGACTGTGAGTTTCTGTGTGGGGAGATTAACCTGGGGACTGGAACTGTGAGTTGGTGTGTGGGCAGATTAACCCGGGGTCTGGGACTGGAGTCGGTGTGTGCGAGATTAACACGGGGTCTGGGAATGTGAGTCGTTTTGTGGGGAGATTAACCCGGGGTCTGGGACCGGATGTCGGTGTGTGGGGAGGTTAACCCGGGGTCTGGAACTGTGAGTCGGAGTGTGGGAGATTAACCCAGGGTCTGGGACTTTGAGTCGGTGTGTGGAGAGATTAACCCGGGGTCTGGGACTGTGAGTTGCTATGTGGGGAGATTAACCCGGGGTCTGGGACTGTGAGTCGGTGTTTGGGGAGATTAACGCGGGGTCTGCGACTGTGAATTGGTGTGTGGGGAGATTAACCTGTGGGTCTGGGACTGTGAGTCAGTGAGTGGGAGATTAACCCGGGGTCTGGGACCTTGAGTTGGTGTGTGGGGAGATTAACCCAGGGTCTGGGACTGTGAGATGGTGTGTGGTAAATTAGCCCGGGTATCTAAGACTGTGGGTTGGAGTGTTTGTGAGATTAGCCCGAGGTCTGGGACTGAGAGTTGGTGTGTGGGTAGATTAACCCAGGGTCTGGGACCGTGAGTCGGTGTGTGCGAGATTAACACGGGGTCTGGGAATTTGAGTCGGTGTGTGGGGAGATTAACCCGGGGGTTCTGTGACTGTGAGTTGGTGTGAGGGGAGATTAACCCGGGGTCTGGGAATGTGATTTCGTGTGTGGGGAGATTAACCCGGGGTGTGGGACCGTGAGTCGGTGTGTGGGGAGATTAAACCGGGGTCTGGGACTGTGAATCGGAGTGTGGGAGATTAACCCAGTGTCTGGGACTGTGAGTCGGTGTGTGGAGAGATTAACCCAGGGTCTGGGACTGTGAGTTGGTGTGTGGGGAGATTAATCCGGGGTCTGGGACTGTGAGCCGGTGTGTGGGAGATTAGCCCGGGTGTCTGCGACTGTGAGTTGGTGTCTGGGGAGATTAACCCGGTTTCAGGGACTGTGAGACTGTGTGTGCGGAGATTAACCCGGGGTCTGGGACTGTGGGATGGTGTGTGGTAAATTAGCCCGGGTGTCTGGGACAGTGGGTTGCTGTGTTTGGGAGATTAACCCGGGGTCTGGGACTGTGAGTCGGTGTGTGGGGAGATTAACCCGAGGTCTGAGAATGTTAGTCGGTGTGTGGGGAGATTAACCGGTTTCTGGGACTTTGAGTTGGTTTGAGGGGAGATTAAGCCGGGGTCTGGGACTGTGAGTCGGTGTTTGGGGAGATTAACACGGTGTCTGGGACTGTTAATTGGTGTGTAATAAGATTAACCCGTGGTCTGGGACTGTGAGTTGGTGTGTGAGGAGATTAACTCGGTGTCTGGGACCGTGAGTTGGTGTGTGGGGAGATTAACCCGGGGTCTGGGACTGTGAGTCGGTGTGTGGGAGATTAACTCGGGGTCTAGGACTGTGAGTCGGTGTGTGAGAATATTAACCCGAGTTCTGTGACTGTGAGTTGGTGTGTGGGGAGATTAACCCGGGGTCTGGTACTGTGAGTTGTTGTGTGGGGAGATTAAGCCGGGGTCTGGGACTGTGAGTCGGTGTTTGGGGAGATTAACACGGTGTCTGGGTCTGTTAATTGGTGTGTAATAAGATTAACCCGTGGTCTGGGACTCTGAGTCGGTGAGTGGGAGATTAACTCGGTGTCTGGGACCGTGAGTTGGTTTGTGGGGAGATTAACCCGGGGTCTGGGACTTTGAGTTGGTTTGTGGGGAGATTAACCCGGGGTCTGGGACTGTGAGTTGTTGTGTGGGGAGATTAACCCGGGGTCTGGGACTGTGAGTTGGTTTGTGGGAAGATTATCCCGCGGTCTGGGATTGTGAGTTGGTGTGTGGGGAGATTAACCCGGGGTCTGGTACTGTGAGTTGGTGTGTGGGGAGATTAACCCGGGGTCTGAGACTGTGAGTCGGTGTCTGGGGAGATTAAACCGGCTTTGGGACTGTGAGTTTCTGTGTGGGGAGATTAACCTGGGGACTGGAACTGAGAGTTGGTGTGTGGGCAGATTAACCCGGGGTCTGGGACTGGAGTCGGTGTGTGCGAGATTAACACGGGGTCTGGGAATGTGAGTCGTTTTGTGGGGAGATTAACCCGGGGTCTGGGACCGGAAGTCGGTGTGTGGGGAGGTTAACCCGGGGTCTGGAACTGTGAGTCGGAGTGTGGGAGATTAACCCAGGGTCTGGGACTTTGAGTCGGTGTGTGGAGAGATTAACCCGGGGTCTGGGACTGTGAGTTGCTGTGTGGGGAGATTAACCCGGGGTCTGGGACTGTGAGTTGCTATGTGGTGAGATTAACCCGGGGACTGGGACTGTGAATTGGTGTGTGGGGAGATTAACACGTGGGTCTGGGACTGTGAGTCGTTGAGTGGGAGATTAACCCGGGGTCTGGGACTGTGAGATAGTTTGTGGGGAAATTAACCCAGAGTCTGGGACTGTGAGTTGGTGTGTGAGGAGCTTAACCCGGTGACTGGGACTGTGATTGGTGTGTGGGAAGATTAACCCGGGATCTGGGACTGTGAGTCGGTGTTTGGGAGATTAGCCCGCGGGTCTGCGACTGTGAGTAGGTGTGTGGGAAGATTAACCCGGTGTCAGGGACTGTGAGACTGTGTGTGGGGAGATTAACCCGGGGTCTGGGACTGTGAGATGGTCTGTGGTAAATTAGCCCGGGTGTCTGGGACTGTGGGTGGGTGTGTTTGGGAGATTAACCCGGGGTCTGGGACTGTGAATCGGTGTGTGTGGAGATTAGCCCGACGTCTGGGAATGTGAGTCGGTGTGTGGGGAGATTAACCCGGGGTCTGGGAGTTTGAGTTGGTTTGTGGGGAGATTAACCCGGAGTCTGGAACTGTGAGTCGGTGTTTGCGAGATTAACACGGGGTCTGGGAATGTGATTCGGTGCATAGGGAGATTAACCCGGGGGTTCTGTGACTGTGAGTTGTTGTGTGGGGAGATTAACCCGGGGTCTGGGACCGTGAGTCGGTGTGTGGGGAGATTAACCCGGGGTCTGGGACTGTGATTCGGTGTGAGGAGAGATTAACCCGGGGTCTGGGACTGTGAGTTGGTGTGTGGGGAGATTAATCCGGGGTCTGGGACTGTGAGTTGCTGTGTGGTGAGATTAACCCGGTTTCTGGGACTGTGAGTCGGTGTTTGGGGAGATTAACGCGGGGTCTGGGACTGTGAATTGGTGTGTGGGGAGATTAACCTGTGGGTCTGGGACTGTGAGTCAGTGAGTGGGAGATTAACCCGGGGTCTGGGACCTTGTGTTGGTGTGTGGGGAGATTAACCCAGGGTCTGGGACTGTGAGATGGTGTGTGATAAATTAGCCCGGGTGTCTAAGACTGTGGGTTGGTGTGTTTGGGAGATTAGCCCGAGGTCTGGGAACGTGATTCGGTGTGTGCGAGATTAACACAGGGTCTGGCAATTTGAGTCGGTGTGTGGGGAGATTAACCCGGGGGTTCTGTGACTGTGAGTTGGTGTAAGGGGAGATTAACCCGGGGTCTGGGACTGTGATTTCGTGTGTGGGGAGATTAATCCGGGGTCTGGGACCGTGAGTCGGTGTGTGGGGAGATTAACCCGGGGTCTGGGACTGTGAATCGGTGTGTGGGGAGAATAACCCGGAGTCTGGGACTGTGAGTCGGTGTGTGGGGAGATTAACCCGAGGTCTGGGAATGTTAGTCGGTGTGTGGGGAGATTAACCCTGTGTCTGGGACTTTGAGTTGGTTATTGGAAGATTAACCAGTGGTCTGGGTCTGTGAGTTGGTGTGTGGGGAGATTAACCCGATGTCTGGGAGTTTGAGTTGATTTGAGGGGAGATTAACCCGGGGACTGGGACTGTGATTCGGTGTGTGGCGTGATTAACGCGGGTTCTGGGACTGTGAGTCTGTGTGTGCAGAGAGCCACCTGGGGTCAGGGTCTGTGTGTCGGTGTGTGGGGAGATTAACCCGGTGTCTGGGACTGTGTTGGTTTATGGGGAAATTAACCCGGGGTCGGTGACTGTGAGTTGGTTTGTGGTGTGATTAACCCGGGCTCTGCGACTGTGAGTTGGATTGCTGGGAAATTAACCGGGGTCTGTGACTGTGAGTTGGTGTGTGGGGAGATTAACCCGAGGTCTGGGACTGTGAGTCGGTGTGTGGGGAGATTAACCCGGTGTCTGGGAGTTTGAGTTGGTTTGTGGGGAGATTAACCCGGCGTCTGGGACTGTGAGTCAGTGTTTGCGAGATTAACACGGGGTCTGGGAATGTGATTCGGTGCATAGGGAGATTCATCCGGGGCTTCTGTGACTGTGGGTTGGTGTGTGGGGAGATTAACCCGTGGTCTGGACCGTGAGTCGGTGTGTGGGGAGATTAACACGGGGTCTGGGACTGTGAGTCGGAGTGTGGGAGGTTAACCCAGGGTCTGGAACTGTGAGTCGGTGTGTGGAGAGATTAACCCGGGGTCTGGGACTGTGAGTTGGTGTGTGGGCAGATTAATCCGGGGTCTGGGACAGTGAGTCGGTGTTTGGGAAGATTAACGCGGGGTCTGTGACTGTGAGTTGTTTTGTGGGGAGATTAAGCCGGGGTCTGGGACTGTGATTTGGTGTGTGGGGGGATTAACCCGGGGTCTGGGACCGTGAGTCTGTGTGTGGGGAGATTAACCCGTGGTCTGGGACTGTGAGTCGGAGTGTGGGAGATTAACCCAGGGTCTGTGAATGTTAGTCGGTGTGAGGGGAGATTAACCCGGTGTCTGGGACTTTGAGTTGGTTTGAGGGAAGATTATCCCGGGGTCTGGGACTCTACGTTGGTATGTGGGGAGATTAACCCGGTTTCTGGGACTTTGAGTTGATTTGAGGGAAGATTAACCCGGGGTGTGGGACTGTGAGTCGGTGTATGGGGAGAGTCACCTGGGGTCACGGACTGTGTGTCGGTGTGTTGGGAGATTAACCCCGAGTCTGGGAGTCTGTTGGTTTATGGGGAGATTAACTTGGGGTCGGGGACTGTGAGTTGGTTTGTGGTGTGATTAATCCAGGCTCTGCGACTGTGAGTTGGAGTGCTGGGAGATTAACCCGTGGTCTGCGACTGTGAGTTGGTGTGTTTGGGAGATTAACCCGGGATCTGGGACTGTAGGACTGTGTGTGGGGAAATTAACCCGGGGTCTGGGGCTGTGGGATGGTGTGTGGTAAATTAGCCCGGGTGTCTGGGACAGTGGGTTGCTGTGTTTGGGAGATTAACCCGGGGTCTGGGACTGTGAGTCGGTGTGTGGGGAGATTAACCCGAGGTCTGGGAATGTTAGTCGGTGTGTTGGGAGATTAACCCGTTTTCTGGGACTTTGAGTTGGTTTGAGGGGAGATTAACATGGGGTTTGGGACTGTGAGTCGGTGTTTGGGGAGATTAACACGGCGTCTGGGACTGTGAATTGGTGTGTAATAAGATTAACCCGTGGTCTGGGACTCTGAGTCGGTGAGTGGGAGATTAACCCGGCGTCTGGGACTGTGAGTTGGTGTGTGGTTAGGTTAACCCACGGTCTGGGACTGTGAGTTGGTGTGTGAGGAGATTAACTCGGTGTCTGGGACTGTGAGTTGGTGTGTGGGGAGATTAACCCGGGGTCTGGGACTGTGAGTCGGTGTGTGGGGAGATTAACCCGAGGTCTGGGAATGTTAGTCGGTGTGTGGGGAGATTAACCCGGTGTCTGGGACTTTGAGTTGGTTTGAGGGAAGATTAACCCGGGGTCTGGGACTGTGAGTTGGTGTGTGGGGAGATCAACCCGATGTCTGGGACTTTGAGTTGATTTGAGGGGAGATTGAACCGGGGACTGGGACTGTGAGTCGCTGTGTGGGGAGATTAACGCGGGTTCTGGGACTGTGAGTCTGTGTGTGGAGAGAGTCACCTGGGGTCAGGGACTGTGTGTCGGTGTGTGGGGAGATTAACCCGGAGTCTGGGACTGTGTTGGTTTATGGGGAAATTAACCCGGGGTCGGGGACTGTGAGTTGGTTTGTGATGTGATTAACCCGGGGTCTGGGACTGTGAGGTGGCGTGTGGGAGATTAACCCGTGGTCTGGGACTGTGAGTCGGAGTGTGGGAGATTAACCCAGGGTCTGTGAATGTTAGTCGGTGTGAGGGAAGATTAACCCGGTGTCTGGGACTTTGAGTTGGTTTGAGGGAAGATTAACCCGGTGTCTGGGACTCTAAGTTGGTGTGTGGGGAGATTAACCGGGTGTCTGGGACTTTGAGTTGATTTGAGGGAAGATTAACCCGGGGTGTGGGACTGTGAGTCGGTGTATGGGGAGATGAACGCGGGTTCTGAGACTGTGAGTCGGTGTGTGGGGAGAGTCACCTGGGGTCACGGACTGTGTGTCGGTGTGTTGGGAGATTAACCCCGAGTCTGGGAGTGTGTAGGTTTATGGGGAGATTAACTCGGGGTCGGGGACTGTGAGTTGGTTTGTGGTGTGATTAATCCAGGCTCTGCGACTGTGAGTTGGAGTGCTGGGAGATTAACCCGTGGTCTGCGACTGTGAGTTGGTGTGTTTGGGAGATTAACCCGGGATCTGGAACTGTCGGACTGTGTGTGGGGAAATTAACCCGGGGTCTGGGGCTGTGGGATGGTGTGTGGTAAATTAGCCCGAGTATCAGGGACAGTGGGTTGCTGTGTTAGGGAGATTAACCTGGGGTCTGGGACTGTGAGTTGGTGTGTGGGGAGATTAACCCGGGGTCTGGGACTGGGAGTCGGTGTGTGGAGAGATTAACCCGAGGTCTGGGAATGTTAGTCGGTGTGTGGGGAGATTAACCCGTTTTCTGGGACTTTGAGTTGGTTTGAGGGGAGATTAACACGGGGTTTGGGACTGTGAGTCGGTGTTGGGGAGATTAACACGGCGTCTGGGACTGTGAATTGGTGCGTAATAAGATTAACCCGTGGTCTGGGACTCTGAGTCGGTGAGTGGGAGATTAACCCGGCGTCTGGGACTGTGAGTTGGTGTGTGGTTAGATTAACCCACGGTCTGGGACTGTGAGTTGGTGTGTGAGGAGATTAACTCGGTGTCTGGGCTGTGAGTTGGTGTGTGGGGAGATTAACCCGGGGTCTGGGACTGTGAGTCGGTGTGTGGGGAGATTAACCCGAGGTCTGGGAATGTTAGTCGGTGTGTGGGGAGATTAACCCGGTGTCTGGGACTCTGAGTCGGTGAGTGTGAGATTAACCCGGCGTCTGGGACTGTGAGTTGGTGTGTGAGGAGATTAACTCGGTGTCTGGGACTGTGAGTTGGTGTGTGGGGAGATTAACCCGGGGTCTGGGACTGTGAGTCGGTGTTTGGGGAGATTAACGCGGGGTCTGGGACTGTGAATTGGTGTGTGGGGAGATTAACCTGTGGGTCTGGGACTGTGAGTCAGTGAGTGGGAGATTAACCCGGGGTCTGGGACCTTGAGTTGGTGTGTGGGGAGATTAACCCAGGGTCTGGGACTGTGAGATGGTGTGTGGTAAATTAGCCCGGGTATCTAAGACTGTGGGTTGGAGTGTTTGTGAGATTAGCCCGAGGTCTGGGACTGAGAGTTGGTGTGTGGGTAGATTAACCCAGGGTCTGGGACCGTGAGTCGGTGTGTGCGAGATTAACACGGGGTCTGGGAATTTGAGTCGGTGTGTGGGGAGATTAACCCGGGGGTTCTGTGACTGTGAGTTGGTGTGAGGGGAGATTAACCCGGGGTCTGGGAATGTGATTTCGTGTGTGGGGAGATTAACCCGGGGTGTGGGACCGTGAGTCGGTGTGTGGGGAGATTAAACCGGGGTCTGGGACTGTGAATCGGAGTGTGGGAGATTAACCCAGTGTCTGGGACTGTGAGTCGGTGTGTGGAGAGATTAACCCAGGGTCTGGGACTGTGAGTTGGTGTGTGGGGAGATTAATCCGGGGTCTGGGACTGTGAGCCGGTGTGTGGGAGATTAGCCCGGGTGTCTGCGACTGTGAGTTGGTGTCTGGGGAGATTAACCCGGTTTCAGGGACTGTGAGACTGTGTGTGCGGAGATTAACCCGGGGTCTGGGACTGTGGGATGGTGTGTGGTAAATTAGCCCGGGTGTCTGGGACAGTGGGTTGCTGTGTTTGGGAGATTAACCCGGGGTCTGGGACTGTGAGTCGGTGTGTGGGGAGATTAACCCGAGGTCTGAGAATGTTAGTCGGTGTGTGGGGAGATTAACCGGTTTCTGGGACTTTGAGTTGGTTTGAGGGGAGATTAAGCCGGGGTCTGGGACTGTGAGTCGGTGTTTGGGGAGATTAACACGGTGTCTGGGACTGTTAATTGGTGTGTAATAAGATTAACCCGTGGTCTGGGACTGTGAGTTGGTGTGTGAGGAGATTAACTCGGTGTCTGGGACCGTGAGTTGGTGTGTGGGGAGATTAACCCGGGGTCTGGGACTGTGAGTCGGTGTGTGGGGAGATTAACTCGGGGTCTGGGACTGTGAGTCGGTGTGTGAGAATATTAACCCGAGTTCTGTGACTGTGAGTTGGTGTGTGGGGAGATTAACCCGGGGTCTGGTACTGTGAGTTGTTGTGTGGGGAGATTAAGCCGGGGTCTGGGACTGTGAGTCGGTGTTTGGGGAGATTAACACGGTGTCTGGGTCTGTTAATTGGTGTGTAATAAGATTAACCCGTGGTCTGGGACTCTGAGTCGGTGAGTGGGAGATTAACTCGGTGTCTGGGACCGTGAGTTGGTTTGTGGGGAGATTAACCCGGGGTCTGGGACTTTGAGTTGGTTTGTGGGGAGATTAACCCGGGGTCTGGGACTGTGAGTTGTTGTGTGGGGAGATTAACCCGGGGTCTGGGACTGTGAGTTGGTGTTTGGGGAGATTAACACGGTGTCTGGGTCTGTTAATTGGTGTGTAATAAGATTAACCCGTGGTCTGGGACTCTGAGTCGGTGAGTGGGAGATTAACTCGGTGTCTGGGACCGTGAGTCGGTGTGTGGGGAGATTAACCCGAGGTCTGGGAATGTTAGTCGGTGTGTGGGGAGATTAACCCGGTGTCTGGGACTCTGAGTCGGTGAGTGTGAGATTAACCCGGCGTCTGGGACTGTGAGTTGGTGTGTGAGGAGATTAACTCGGTGTCTGGGACTGTGAGTTGGTGTGTGGGGAGATTAACCCGGGGTCTGGGACTGTGAGTCGGTGTGTGGGGAGATTAACCCGAGGTCTGGGAATGTTCGTCGGTGTGTGGGGAGATTAACCCGGTGTCTGGGACTTTGAGTTGGTTTGAGGGAAGATTAACCCGGGGTATGGGACTGTGAGTTGGTGTGTGGGGAGATTAACCCGATGTCTGGGACTTTGAGTTGATTTGAGGGGAGATTGAACCGGGGACTGGGACTTTGAGTCACTGTGTGGGGAGATTAACCCGGGTTCTGGGACTGTGAGTCTGTGTGTGGAGAGAGTCACCTGGGGTCAGGGACTGTGTGTCGGTGTGTGGGGTGATTAACCCGGAGTCTGGGACTGTGTTGGTTTATGGGGAAATTAACCCAGGGTCGGGGACTGTGAGTTGGTTTGTGACGTGATTAACCCGGGGTCTGGGACTGTGAGGTGGTGTGTGGGAGATTAACCCGGGGTTTGAGATTGTGAGTCGTTGTGTGGGGAGATTCACCCGTGGTCAGCGACTGTGAGTCAGTGTGTCGGGAGACTAAATCGGGGTCTGGGATTGTGAGTTGGTGTCTGGGGAGATTAACCCAGTGTCTGGGACTGTGAGTCGGTGTGTGGGAGATTAACCCGGGGTCTGGGACTGTGAGTTGGTATGTGGGGAGATTAACCCAGTGTCTGGGACTGTGAGTCGGTGTGTGGGAGATTAATCCGGGGTCTGGGACTGTGAGTCGGTGTGTGGGAGATTAACCCGGGGTCTGGGACTGTGAGTCGGTGTGTGGGAGATTAACCCGGGGTCTGGGACTGTGAGTCGGTGTGTGGGGAGATTAACCCAGTGTCTGGGACTGTGAGTCGGTGTGTGGGAGATTAACCCGGGGTCTGGGACTGTGAGTCGGTGTGTGGGAGATTAATCCGGTGTCTGGGACTGTGAGATGGTGTGTGGAGAGATGAACCCGGGGTCTGGGACTTTGATTTGGTGTGTGGGGAGATTAACCTGGGGTCTGGGACTGTGAGTTGTAGTGTCGTGAGATTAACCCGGGGTCTGGGACTGTGGGTCGGTGTGTGGGGAGATTAACCCTTATGTCTGGGACTGTGAGTTGGTGTGTGGGAGATTAACCCTGGGTCTGGGACTGTGAGTTGGTGTGTCGGGAGATTAACCCGGTGTCTGGGACTGTGAGTCGGTGTTTGGGAGATTAGCCCGCGGGTCTGCGACTGTGAGTTGGTGTGTGGGAAGATTAACCCGGGGTCTGGGACTGTGAGTCAGAGTGTGCGAGATTAACACAGGGTCTGGGAATGTGAGTCGGTGTGTGGGGAGATTAACCCGGTGGTTCTGTGACTGTGAGTCGGTGTGTGGTGAGATTAACCCGGGGTCTGGGACTGTGAGTCGGTGTGTGGGGAGATTGCCAAGGTGTCTGAGACTGTGAGTCGGTCTGTGGGAGATTAACCCGGGGTCTGGGACTGTGAGTTGGTGTGTGGGGCGATTAATCCGGGGTCTGGGACTGTGAGTGGGTGTGTGGGAGATTAGCCCGGTGCCCTGCGACTCTGAGTTGGTGTGTGGGGAGACGAAGCCGCTGTCTGGGACTGTGAAACTGTGTGTGGGGAGATTAACCCGGGGTCTGGGACTGTGAGTTGGTGTGTGGTAAATTAGCTCAGGGGTCTGGGACTGTGAGTTGGTGTGTGGGGAGATTAACCCGTGGTCTGGGACTGTGAGTCGGTGTGTGGGAGAATAACCCGGGGTCTGGTACTGTGAGTCGGTGTGTGGGGAGATTACCAAGGTGTCTGGCACTGTGAGTCGGTGTGTGGGAGATTAACCCGGGGTCTGGGATTGTGAGTTGGCGTGTGGCGAGGTTAACCCGGGGCCTGGGACTGTGAATTGGTTTGTGGGGAGATTAACCCGGGGTCTGGGACTTTGAGTTGGTTTGTGGGGAGATTAACCCGGGGTCTGGGACTTTGAGTTGGTTTGTGGGGACATTAACCCGGGGTCTGGGACTGTGAGTTGTTGTGTGGGGAGATTAACCCGAGGTCTGGGAATGTGAATTGGTTTGTGGGGAGATTAACCCGGGGTCTGGGACTTTGAGTTGGTTTGTGGGCAGATTAACCCGGGGTCTGGGACTGTGAATTGTTGTGTGGGGAGATTAACCCGGGGTCTGGGACTGTGAGTTGGTTTGTGGGAAGATTATCCCGGGGTCTGGGATTGTGAGTTGGTGTGTGGGGAGATTAACCCGGGGTCTGGGACTGTGAGTTGTTGTGTGGGGAGATTAACCCGGGGTCTGGGACTGTGAGTTGGTTTGTGGGAAGATTATCCCGGGGTGTGGGATTGTGAGTTGGTTTGTGGGAGATTAACCCGGCGTCTGGGACTGTGAGTTGGTGTGTGAGGAGATTAACTCGGTGTCTGGGACTGTGAGTTGGTGTGTGGGGAGATTAACCCGGGGTCTGGGACTGTGAGTCGGTGTGTGGGGAGATTAACCCGAGGTCTGGGAATGTTCGTCGGTGTGTGGGGAGATTAACCCAGTGTCTGGGACTTTGAGTTGGTTTGAGGGAAGATTACCCCGGGGTATGGGACTGTGAGTTGATGTGTGGGGAGATTAACCCGATGTCTGGGACTTTGAGTTGATTTGAGGGGAGATTGAACCGGGGACTGGGACTTTGAGTCACTGTGTGGGGAGATTAACGCGGGTTCTGGGACTGTGAGTCTGTGTGTGAAGAGAGTCACCTGGGGTCAGGGACTGTGTGTCGGTGTGTGGGGAGATTAACCCGGAGTCTGGGACTGTGTTGGTTTATGGGGAAATTAACCCAGGGTCGGGGACTGTGAGTTGGTTTGTGATGTGATTAACCCGGGGTCTGGGACTGTGAGGTGGTGTGTGGGGAGATTCACCCGTGGTCAGCGACTGTGAGTCAGTGTGTCGGGAGACTAAATCGGGGTCTGGGATTGTGAGTTGGTGTCTGGGGAGATTAACCCAGTGTCTGGGACTGTGAGTCGGTGATTGGGAGATTAACCCGGGGTCTGGGACTGTGAGTTGGTATGTGGGGAGATTAACCCAGTGTCTGGGACTGTGAGTCGGTGTGTGGGAGATTAATCCGTGGTCTGGGACTGTGAGTCGGTGTGTGGGAGATTAACCCGGGGTCTGGGACTGTGAGTCGGTGTGTGGGAGATTAACCCGGGGTCTGGGACTGTGAGTCGGTGTGTGGGGAGATTAACCCAGTGTCTGGGACTGTGAGTTGGTGTGTGGTAAATTAGCTCAGGGGTCTGGGACTGTGAGTTGGTGTGTGGGGAGATTAACCCGTGGTCTGGGACTGTGAGTCGGTGTGGGGGAGAATAACCCGGGGTCTGGGACTGTGAGTCGGTGTGTGGGGAGATTACCAAGGTGTCTGGCACTGTGAGTCGGTGTGTGGCAGATTAACCCGGGGTCTGGGATTGTGAGTTGGCGTGTGGCGAGGTTAACCCGTGGCCTGGGACTGTGAATTGGTTTGTGGGGAGATTCACCCGGGGTCTGGGACTTTGAGTTGGTTTGTGGGGAGATTAACCCGGGGTCTGGGACTTTGAGTTGGTTTGTGGGGACATTAACCCGGGGTCTGGGACTGTGAGTTGTTGTGTGGGGAGATTAACCCGAGGTCTGGGACTGTGAATTGGTTTGTGGGGAGATTAACCCGGGGTCTGGGACTTTGAGTTGGTTTGTGGGGAGATTAACCCGGGGTCCGGGACTGTGAGTTGTTGTGTGGGGAGATTAACCCGGGGTCTGGGACTGTGAGTTGGTTTGTGGGAAGATTATCCCGGGGTCTGGGATTGTGAGTTGGTGTGTGGGGAGATTAACCCGGGGTCTGGGACCGTAAGTCGGTGTGTGGGGAGGTTAACCCGGTGTCTGGGACTGTGAGTCGGAGTGTGGGAGATTAACCCAGGGTCTGGGACTTTGAGTCGGTGTGTGGAGAGATTAACCCGGGGTCTGGGACTGTGAGTTGGTGTGTGGGGAGTTTAATCCGGGGTCTGGGACTGTGAGATGCTATCTGGTGAGATTAACGCGGGGACTGGGACTGTGAATTGGTGTGTGGGGAGATTAACACGTGGGTCTGGGACTGTGAGTCGGTGAGTGGGAGATTAACCCGGGGTCTGGGACTGTGAGATTGTTTGTGGGGAAATTAACCCAGAGTCTGGGACTGTGATTTGCTGTGTGAGGAGGTTAACCCGGTGACTGGGACTGTGAGTTGGTGTGTGGGAAGATTAACCCAGTGACTGGGACTGTGAGTTGGTGTGTGGGAAGATTAACCCGGGATCTGGGACTGTAGGACTGTGTGTGGGGAAATTAACCCGGGGTCTGGGGCTGTGGGATGGTGTGTGGTAAATTAGCCCCGGTGTCTGGGACAGTGGGTTGCTGTGTTTGGGAGATTATCCCGGGGTCTGGGACTGTGAGTTGGTGTGTGGGGAGATTAACCCGGGGTCTGGGACTGTGAGTCGGTGTGTGGGGAGATTAACCCGGTGTCTGGGACTTTGAGTTGGTTTGAGGGAAGATTAACCCGGGGTATGGGACTGTGAGTTGATGTGTGGGGAGATTAACCCGATGTCTGGGACTTTGAGTTGATTTGAGGGGAGATTGAACCGGGGACTGGGACTTTGAGTCACTGTGTGGGGAGATTAACGCGGGTTCTGGGACTGTGAGTCTGTGTGTGAAGAGAGTCACCTGGGGTCAGGGACTGTGTGTCGGTGTGTGGGGAGATTAACCCGGAGTCTGGGACTGTGTTGGTTTATGGGGAAATTAACCCAGGGTCGGGGACTGTGAGTTGGTTTGTGATGTGATTAACCCGGGGTCTGGGACTGTGAGGTGGTGTGTGGGGAGATTCACCCGTGGTCAGCGACTGTGAGTCAGTGTGTCGGGAGACTAAATCGGGGTCTGGGATTGTGAGTTGGTGTCTGGGGAGATTAACCCAGTGTCTGGGACTGTGAGTCGGTGATTGGGAGATTAACCCGGGGTCTGGGACTGTGAGTTGGTATGTGGGGAGATTAACCCAGTGTCTGGGACTGTGAGTCGGTGTGTGGGAGATTAATCCGTGGTCTGGGACTGTGAGTCGGTGTGTGGGAGATTAACCCGGGGTCTGGGACTGTGAGTCGGTGTGTGGGAGATTAACCCGGGGTCTGGGACTGTGAGTCGGTGTGTGGGGAGATTAACCCAGTGTCTGGGACTGTGAGTTGGTGTGTGGTAAATTAGCTCAGGGGTCTGGGACTGTGAGTTGGTGTGTGGGGAGATTAACCCGTGGTCTGGG
Organism: Pristiophorus japonicus; assembly: GCF_044704955.1. Lineage (NCBI taxonomy): Eukaryota > Metazoa > Chordata > Chondrichthyes > Pristiophoridae > Pristiophorus > Pristiophorus japonicus. The sequence continues at coordinate 188,658,930 of NC_091985.1, forward strand.
ACTGTGAGTCGGTGTGTGGGAGAATAACCCGGGGTCTGGGACTGTGAGTCGGTGTGTGGGGAGATTACCAAGGTGTCTGGCACTGTGAGTCGGTGTGTGGGAGATTAACCCGGGGTCTGGGATTGTGAGTTGGCGTGTGGCGAGGTTAACCCGTGGCCTGGGACTGTGAATTGGTTTGTGGGGAGATTCACCCGGGGTCTGGGACTTTGAGTTGGTTTGTGGGGAGATTAACCCGGGGTCTGGGACTTTGAGTTGGTTTGTGGGGACATTAACCCGGGGTCTGGGACTGTGAGTTGTTGTGTGGGGAGATTAACCCGAGGTCTGGGACTGTGAATTGGTTTGTGGGGAGATTAACCCGGGGTCTGGGACTTTGAGTTGGTTTGTGGGGAGATTAACCCGGGGTCCGGGACTGTGAGTTGTTGTGTGGGGAGATTAACCCGGGGTCTGGGACTGTGAGTTGGTTTGTGGGAAGATTATCCCGGGGTCTGGGATTGTGAGTTGGTGTGTGGGGAGATTAACCCGGGGTCTGGGACCGTAAGTCGGTGTGTGGGGAGGTTAACCCGGTGTCTGGGACTGTGAGTCGGAGTGTGGGAGATTAACCCGGCGTCTGGGACTGTGAGTCAGTGTTTGCGAGATTAACACGGGGTCTGGGAATGTGATTCGGTGCATAGGGAGATTCATCCGGGGCTTCTGTGACTGTGGGTTGGTGTGTGGGGAGATTAACCCGTGGTCTGGACCGTGAGTCGGTGTGTGGGGAGATTAACACGGGGTCTGGGACTGTGAGTCGGAGTGTGGGAGGTTAACCCAGGGTCTGGAACTGTGAGTCGGTGTGTGGAGAGATTAACCCGGGGTCTGGGACTGTGAGTTGGTGTGTGGGCAGATTAATCCGGGGTCTGGGACAGTGAGTCGGTGTTTGGGAAGATTAACGCGGGGTCTGTGACTGTGAGTTGTTTTGTGGGGAGATTAAGCCGGGGTCTGGGACTGTGATTTGGTGTGTGGGGGGATTAACCCGGGGTCTGGGACCGTGAGTCTGTGTGTGGGGAGATTAACCCGTGGTCTGGGACTGTGAGTCGGAGTGTGGGAGATTAACCCAGGGTCTGTGAATGTTAGTCGGTGTGAGGGGAGATTAACCCGGTGTCTGGGACTTTGAGTTGGTTTGAGGGAAGATTATCCCGGGGTCTGGGACTCTACGTTGGTATGTGGGGAGATTAACCCGGTTTCTGGGACTTTGAGTTGATTTGAGGGAAGATTAACCCGGGGTGTGGGACTGTGAGTCGGTGTATGGGGAGAGTCACCTGGGGTCACGGACTGTGTGTCGGTGTGTTGGGAGATTAACCCCGAGTCTGGGAGTCTGTTGGTTTATGGGGAGATTAACTTGGGGTCGGGGACTGTGAGTTGGTTTGTGGTGTGATTAATCCAGGCTCTGCGACTGTGAGTTGGAGTGCTGGGAGATTAACCCGTGGTCTGCGACTGTGAGTTGGTGTGTTTGGGAGATTAACCCGGGATCTGGGACTGTAGGACTGTGTGTGGGGAAATTAACCCGGGGTCTGGGGCTGTGGGATGGTGTGTGGTAAATTAGCCCGGGTGTCTGGGACAGTGGGTTGCTGTGTTTGGGAGATTAACCCGGGGTCTGGGACTGTGAGTCGGTGTGTGGGGAGATTAACCCGAGGTCTGGGAATGTTAGTCGGTGTGTTGGGAGATTAACCCGTTTTCTGGGACTTTGAGTTGGTTTGAGGGGAGATTAACATGGGGTTTGGGACTGTGAGTCGGTGTTTGGGGAGATTAACACGGCGTCTGGGACTGTGAATTGGTGTGTAATAAGATTAACCCGTGGTCTGGGACTCTGAGTCGGTGAGTGGGAGATTAACCCGGCGTCTGGGACTGTGAGTTGGTGTGTGGTTAGATTAACCCACGGTCTGGGACTGTGAGTTGGTGTGTGAGGAGATTAACTCGGTGTCTGGGACTGTGAGTTGGTGTGTGGGGAGATTAACCCGGGGTCTGGGACTGTGAGTCGGTGTGTGGGGAGATTAACCCGAGGTCTGGGAATGTTAGTCGGTGTGTGGGGAGATTAACCCGGTGTCTGGGACTTTGAGTTGGTTTGAGGGAAGATTAACCCGGGGTCTGGGACTGTGAGTTGGTGTGTGGGGAGATCAACCCGATGTCTGGGACTTTGAGTTGATTTGAGGGGAGATTGAACCGGGGACTGGGACTGTGAGTCGCTGTGTGGGGAGATTAACGCGGGTTCTGGGACTGTGAGTCTGTGTGTGGAGAGAGTCACCTGGGGTCAGGGACTGTGTGTCGGTGTGTGGGGAGATTAACCCGGAGTCTGGGACTGTGTTGGTTTATGGGGAAATTAACCCGGGGTCGGGGACTGTGAGTTGGTTTGTGATGTGATTAACCCGGGGTCTGGGACTGTGAGGTGGTGTGTGGGAGATTAACCCGTGGTCTGGGACTGTGAGTCGGAGTGTGGGAGATTAACCCAGGGTCTGTGAATGTTAGTCGGTGTGAGGGAAGATTAACCCGGTGTCTGGGACTTTGAGTTGGTTTGAGGGAAGATTAACCCGGTGTCTGGGACTCTAAGTTGGTGTGTGGGGAGATTAACCGGGTGTCTGGGACTTTGAGTTGATTTGAGGGAAGATTAACCCGGGGTGTGGGACTGTGAGTCGGTGTATGGGGAGATGAACGCGGGTTCTGAGACTGTGAGTCGGTGTGTGGGGAGAGTCACCTGGGGTCACGGACTGTGTGTCGGTGTGTTGGGAGATTAACCCCGAGTCTGGGAGTGTGTAGGTTTATGGGGAGATTAACTCGGGGTGGGGGACTGTGAGTTGGTTTGTGGTGTGATTAATCCAGGCTCTGCGACTGTGAGTTGGAGTGCTGGGAGATTAACCCGTGGTCTGCGACTGTGAGTTGGTGTGTTTGGGAGATTAACCCGGGATCTGGAACTGTCGGACTGTGTGTGGGGAAATTAACCCGGGGTCTGGGGCTGTGGGATGGTGTGTGGTAAATTAGCCCGAGTATCAGGGACAGTGGGTTGCTGTGTTAGGGAGATTAACCTGGGGTCTGGGACTGTGAGTTGGTGTGTGGGGAGATTAACCCGGGGTCTGGGACTGTGAGTCGGTGTGTGGAGAGATTAACCCGAGGTCTGGGAATGTTAGTCGGTGTGTGGGGAGATTAACCCGTTTTCTGGGACTTTGAGTTGGTTTGAGGGGAGATTAACACGGGGTTTGGGACTGTGAGTCGGTGTTGGGGAGATTAACACGGCGTCTGGGACTGTGAATTGGTGCGTAATAAGATTAACCCGTGGTCTGGGACTCTGAGTCGGTGAGTGGGAGATTAACCCGGCGTCTGGGACTGTGAGTTGGTGTGTGGTTAGATTAACCCACGGTCTGGGACTGTGAGTTGGTGTGTGAGGAGATTAACTCGGTGTCTGGGCTGTGAGTTGGTGTGTGGGGAGATTAACCCGGGGTCTGGGACTGTGAGTCGGTGTGTGGGGAGATTAACCCGAGGTCTGGGAATGTTAGTCGGTGTGTGGGGAGATTAACCCGGTGTCTGGGACTCTGAGTCGGTGAGTGTGAGATTAACCCGGCGTCTGGGACTGTGAGTTGGTGTGTGAGGAGATTAACTCGGTGTCTGGGACTGTGAGTTGGTGTGTGGGGAGATTAACCCGGGGTCTGGGACTGTGAGTCGGTGTGTGGGGAGATTAACCCGAGGTCTGGGAATGTTCGTCGGTGTGTGGGGAGATTAACCCGGTGTCTGGGACTTTGAGTTGGTTTGAGGGAAGATTAACCCGGGGTATGGGACTGTGAGTTGGTGTGTGGGGAGATTAACCCGATGTCTGGGACTTTGAGTTGATTTGAGGGGAGATTGAACCGGGGACTGGGACTTTGAGTCACTGTGTGGGGAGATTAACGCGGGTTCTGGGACTGTGAGTCTGTGTGTGGAGAGAGTCACCTGGGGTCAGGGACTGTGTGTCGGTGTGTGGGGTGATTAACCCGGAGTCTGGGACTGTGTTGGTTTATGGGGAAATTAACCCAGGGTCGGGGACTGTGAGTTGGTTTGTGACGTGATTAACCCGGGGTCTGGGACTGTGAGGTGGTGTGTGGGAGATTAACCCGGGGTTTGAGATTGTGAGTCGTTGTGTGGGGAGATTCACCCGTGGTCAGCGACTGTGAGTCAGTGTGTCGGGAGACTAAATCGGGGTCTGGGATTGTGAGTTGGTGTCTGGGGAGATTAACCCAGTGTCTGGGACTGTGAGTCGGTGTGTGGGAGATTAACCCGGGGTCTGGGACTGTGAGTTGGTATGTGGGGAGATTAACCCAGTGTCTGGGACTGTGAGTCGGTGTGTGGGAGATTAATCCGGGGTCTGGGACTGTGAGTCGGTGTGTGGGAGATTAACCCGGGGTCTGGGACTGTGAGTCGGTGTGTGGGAGCTTAACCCGGGGTCTGGGACTGTGAGTCGGTGTGTGGGGAGATTAACCCAGTGTCTGGGACTGTGAGTCGGTGTGTGGGAGATTAACCCGGGGTCTGGGACTGTGAGTCGGTGTGTGGGAGATTAATCCGGTGTCTGGGACTGTGAGATGGTGTGTGGAGAGATGAACCCGGGGTCTGGGACTTTGATTTGGTGTGTGGGGAGATTAACCTGGGGTCTGGGACTGTGAGTTGTAGTGTCGTGAGATTAACCCGGGGTCTGGGACTGTGGGTCGGTGTGTGGGGAGATTAACCCTTATGTCTGGGACTGTGAGTTGGTGTGTGGGAGATTAACCCTGGGTCTGGGACTGTGAGTTGGTGTGTCGGGAGATTAACCCGGTGTCTGGGACTGTGAGTCGGTGTTTGGGAGATTAGCCCGCGGGTCTGCGACTGTGAGTTGGTGTGTGGGAAGATTAACCCGGGGTCTGGGACTGTGAGTCAGAGTGTGCGAGATTAACACAGGGTCTGGGAATGTGAGTCGGTGTGTGGGGAGATTAACCCGGTGGTTCTGTGACTGTGAGTCGGTGTGTGGTGAGATTAACCCGGGGTCTGGGACTGTGAGTCGGTGTGTGGGGAGATTGCCAAGGTGTCTGAGACTGTGAGTCGGTCTGTGGGAGATTAACCCGGGGTCTGGGACTGTGAGTTGGTGTGTGGGGCGATTAATCCGGGGTCTGGGACTGTGAGTGGGTGTGTGGGAGATTAGCCCGGTGCCCTGCGACTCTGAGTTGGTGTGTGGGGAGACGAAGCCGCTGTCTGGGACTGTGAAACTGTGTGTGGGGAGATTAACCCGGGGTCTGGGACTGTGAGTTGGTGTGTGGTAAATTAGCTCAGGGGTCTGGGACTGTGAGTTGGTGTGTGGGGAGATTAACCCGTGGTCTGGGACTGTGAGTCGGTGTGTGGGAGAATAACCCGGGGTCTGGTACTGTGAGTCGGTGTGTGGGGAGATTACCAAGGTGTCTGGCACTGTGAGTCGGTGTGTGGGAGATTAACCCGGGGTCTGGGATTGTGAGTTGGCGTGTGGCGAGGTTAACCCGGGGCCTGGGACTGTGAATTGGTTTGTGGGGAGATTAACCCGGGGTCTGGGACTTTGAGTTGGTTTGTGGGGAGATTAACCCGGGGTCTGGGACTTTGAGTTGGTTTGTGGGGACATTAACCCGGGGTCTGGGACTGTGAGTTGTTGTGTGGGGAGATTAACCCGAGGTCTGGGAATGTGAATTGGTTTGTGGGGAGATTAACCCGGGGTCTGGGACTTTGAGTTGGTTTGTGGGCAGATTAACCCGGGGTCTGGGACTGTGAATTGTTGTGTGGGGAGATTAACCCGGGGTCTGGGACTGTGAGTTGGTTTGTGGGAAGATTATCCCGGGGTCTGGGATTGTGAGTTGGTGTGTGGGGAGATTAACCCGGGGTCTGGGACTGTGAGTTGTTGTGTGGGGAGATTAACCCGGGGTCTGGGACTGTGAGTTGGTTTGTGGGAAGATTATCCCGGGGTGTGGGATTGTGAGTTGGTTTGTGGGAGATTAACCCGGCGTCTGGGACTGTGAGTTGGTGTGTGAGGAGATTAACTCGGTGTCTGGGACTGTGAGTTGGTGTGTGGGGAGATTAACCCGGGGTCTGGGACTGTGAGTCGGTGTGTGGGGAGATTAACCCGAGGTCTGGGAATGTTCGTCGGTGTGTGGGGAGATTAACCCAGTGTCTGGGACTTTGAGTTGGTTTGAGGGAAGATTACCCCGGGGTATGGGACTGTGAGTTGATGTGTGGGGAGATTAACCCGATGTCTGGGACTTTGAGTTGATTTGAGGGGAGATTGAACCGGGGACTGGGACTTTGAGTCACTGTGTGGGGAGATTAACGCGGGTTCTGGGACTGTGAGTCTGTGTGTGAAGAGAGTCACCTGGGGTCAGGGACTGTGTGTCGGTGTGTGGGGAGATTAACCCGGAGTCTGGGACTGTGTTGGTTTATGGGGAAATTAACCCGGGGTCTGGGACTGTGAGTTGGTGTGTGGTAAATTAGCTCAGGGGTCTGGGACTGTGAGTTGGTGTGTGGGGAGATTAACCCGTGGTCTGGGACTGTGAGTCGGTGTGTGGGAGAATAACCCGGGGTCTGGTACTGTGAGTCGGTGTGTGGGGAGATTACCAAGGTGTCTGGCACTGTGAGTCGGTGTGTGGGAGATTAACCCGGGGTCTGGGATTGTGAGTTGGCGTGTGGCGAGGTTAACCCGGGGCCTGGGACTGTGAATTGGTTTGTGGGGAGATTAACCCGGGGTCTGGGACTTTGAGTTGGTTTGTGGGGAGATTAACCCGGGGTCTGGGACTTTGAGTTGGTTTGTGGGGACATTAACCCGGGGTCTGGGACTGTGAGTTGTTGTGTGGGGAGATTAACCCGAGGTCTGGGAATGTGAATTGGTTTGTGGGGAGATTAACCCGGGGTCTGGGACTTTGAGTTGGTTTGTGGGCAGATTAACCCGGGGTCTGGGACTGTGAATTGTTGTGTGGGGAGATTAACCCGGGGTCTGGGACTGTGAGTTGGTTTGTGGGAAGATTATCCCGGGGTCTGGGATTGTGAGTTGGTGTGTGGGGAGATTAACCCGGGGTCTGGGACTGTGAGTTGTTGTGTGGGGAGATTAACCCGGGGTCTGGGACTGTGAGTTGGTTTGTGGGAAGATTATCCCGGGGTGTGGGATTGTGAGTTGGTTTGTGGGAGATTAACCCGGCGTCTGGGACTGTGAGTTGGTTTGTGGGGAGATTAACCCGGGGTCCGGGACTGTGAGTTGTTGTGTGGGGAGATTAACCCGGGGTCTGGGACTGTGAGTTGGTTTGTGGGAAGATTATCCCGGGGTCTGGGATTGTGAGTTGGTGTGTGGGGAGATTAACCCGGGGTCTGGGACCGTAAGTCGGTGTGTGGGGAGGTTAACCCGGTGTCTGGGACTGTGAGTCGGAGTGTGGGAGATTAACCCAGGGTCTGGGACTTTGAGTCGGTGTGTGGAGAGATTAACCCGGGGTCTGGGACTGTGAGTTGGTGTGTGGGGAGTTTAATCCGGGGTCTGGGACTGTGAGATGCTATCTGGTGAGATTAACGCGGGGACTGGGACTGTGAATTGGTGTGTGGGGAGATTAACACGTGGGTCTGGGACTGTGAGTCGGTGAGTGGGAGATTAACCCGGGGTCTGGGACTGTGAGATTGTTTGTGGGGAAATTAACCCAGAGTCTGGGACTGTGATTTGCTGTGTGAGGAGGTTAACCCGGTGACTGGGACTGTGAGTTGGTGTGTGGGAAGATTAACCCAGTGACTGGGACTGTGAGTTGGTGTGTGGGAAGATTAACCCGGGATCTGGGACTGTAGGACTGTGTGTGGGGAAATTAACCCGGGGTCTGGGGCTGTGGGATGGTGTGTGGTAAATTAGCCCCGGTGTCTGGGACAGTGGGTTGCTGTGTTTGGGAGATTATCCCGGGGTCTGGGACTGTGAGTTGGTGTGTGGGGAGATTAACCCGGGGTCTGGGACTGTGAGTCGGTGTGTGGGGAGATTAACCCGGTGTCTGGGACTTTGAGTTGGTTTGAGGGAAGATTAACCCGGGGTATGGGACTGTGAGTTGATGTGTGGGGAGATTAACCCGATGTCTGGGACTTTGAGTTGATTTGAGGGGAGATTGAACCGGGGACTGGGACTTTGAGTCACTGTGTGGGGAGATTAACGCGGGTTCTGGGACTGTGAGTCTGTGTGTGAAGAGAGTCACCTGGGGTCAGGGACTGTGTGTCGGTGTGTGGGGAGATTAACCCGGAGTCTGGGACTGTGTTGGTTTATGGGGAAATTAACCCAGGGTCGGGGACTGTGAGTTGGTTTGTGATGTGATTAACCCGGGGTCTGGGACTGTGAGGTGGTGTGTGGGGAGATTCACCCGTGGTCAGCGACTGTGAGTCAGTGTGTCGGGAGACTAAATCGGGGTCTGGGATTGTGAGTTGGTGTCTGGGGAGATTAACCCAGTGTCTGGGACTGTGAGTCGGTGATTGGGAGATTAACCCGGGGTCTGGGACTGTGAGTTGGTATGTGGGGAGATTAACCCAGTGTCTGGGACTGTGAGTCGGTGTGTGGGAGATTAATCCGTGGTCTGGGACTGTGAGTCGGTGTGTGGGAGATTAACCCGGGGTCTGGGACTGTGAGTCGGTGTGTGGGAGATTAACCCGGGGTCTGGGACTGTGAGTCGGTGTGTGGGGAGATTAACCCAGTGTCTGGGACTGTGAGTTGGTGTGTGGTAAATTAGCTCAGGGGTCTGGGACTGTGAGTTGGTGTGTGGGGAGATTAACCCGTGGTCTGGGACTGTGAGTCGGTGTGTGGGAGAATAACCCGGGGTCTGGGACTGTGAGTCGGTGTGTGGGGAGATTACCAAGGTGTCTGGCACTGTGAGTCGGTGTGTGGCAGATTAACCCGGGGTCTGGGATTGTGAGTTGGCGTGTGGCGAGGTTAACCCGTGGCCTGGGACTGTGAATTGGTTTGTGGGGAGATTCACCCGGGGTCTGGGACTTTGAGTTGGTTTGTGGAGAGATTAACCCGGGGTCTGGGACTTTGAGTTGGTTTGTGGGGACATTAACCCGGGGTCTGGGACTGTGAGTTGTTGTGTGGGGAGATTAACCCGAGGTCTGGGACTGTGAATTGGTTTGTGGGGAGATTAACCCGGGGTCTGGGACTTTGAGTTGGTTTGTGGGGAGATTAACCCGGGGTCCGGGACTGTGAGTTGTTGTGTGGGGAGATTAACCCGGGGTCTGGGACTGTGAGTTGGTTTGTGGGAAGATTATCCCGGGGTCTGGGATTGTGAGTTGGTGTGTGGGGAGATTAACCCGGGGTCTGGGACCGTAAGTCGGTGTGTGGGGAGGTTAACCCGGTGTCTGGGACTGTGAGTCGGAGTGTGGGAGATTAACCCAGGGTCTGGGACTTTGAGTCGGTGTGTGGAGAGATTAACCCGGGGTCTGGGACTGTGAGTTGGTGTGTGGGGAGTTTAATCCGGGGTCTGGGACTGTGAGATGCTATCTGGTGAGATTAACGCGGGGACTGGGACTGTGAATTGGTGTGTGGGGAGATTAACACGTGGGTCTGGGACTGTGAGTCGGTGAGTGGGAGATTAACCCGGGGTCTGGGACTGTGAGATTGTTTGTGGGGAAATTAACCCAGAGTCTGGGACTGTGATTTGCTGTGTGAGGAGGTTAACCCGGTGACTGGGACTGTGAGTTGGTGTGTGGGAAGATTAACCCAGTGACTGGGACTGTGAGTTGGTGTGTGGGAAGATTAACCCGGGATCTGGGACTGTAGGACTGTGTGTGGGGAAATTAACCCGGGGTCTGGGGCTGTGGGATGGTGTGTGGTAAATTAGCCCCGGTGTCTGGGACAGTGGGTTGCTGTGTTTGGGAGATTATCCCGGGGTCTGGGACTGTGAGTTGGTGTGTGGGGAGATTAACCCGGGGTCTGGGACTGTGAGTCGGTGTGTGGGGATATTAACCCGAGGTCTGGGAATGTTAGTCGGTGTGTGGGGAGATTAACCCGTTTTCTGGGACTTTGAGTTGGTTTGAGGGGAGATTAACACGGGGTTTGGGACTGTGAGTCGGTGTTTGGGGAGATTAACACGACGTCTGGGACTGTGAATTGGTGTGTAATAAGATTAACCCGTGGTCTGGGACTCTGAGTCGGTGAGTGGGAGATTAATCCGGCGTCTGGGACTGTGAGTTGGTGTGTGGTTAGATTAACCCACGGTCTGGGACTGTGAGTTGGTGTGTGAGGAGATTAACTCGGTGTCTGGGACTGTGAGTTGGTGTGTGGGGAGATTAACCCGGGGTCTGGAACTGTGAGTCGGTGTGTGGGGAGATTAACCCGAGGTCTGGGAATGTTAGTCGGTGTGTGGGGAGATTAACCCGGTGTCTGGGACTTTGAGTTGATTTGAGGGAAGATTAACTCGGGGTCTGGGACTGTGAGTTGGTGTGTGGGGAGATTAACGCGGGTTCTGGGACTGTGAGTCTGTGTGTGGAGAGAGTCACCTGGGGTCAGGGACTGTGTGTCGGTGTGTGGGGAGATTAACCCGCTGTCTGGGACTGTGTTGGTTTATGGGGAAATTAACCCGATGTCGGGGACTGTGAGTTGGTTTGTGATGTGATTAACCCGGGGTCTGGGACTGTGAGGTGGTGTGTGGGAGATTAACCCGTGGTCTGGGACTGTGAGTCGGAGTGTGGGAGATTAACCCAGGGTCTGTGAATGTTAGTCGGTGTGAGGGGAGATTAACCCGTTGTCTGGGACTTTGAGTTGGTTTGAGGGAAGATTATCCCGGGGTGTGGGACTGTGAGTCGGTGTATGGGGAGATTAACGCGGGTTCTGAGACTGTGAGTCGGTGTGTGGGGAGAGTCACCTGGGGTCACGGACTGTGTGTCGGTGTGTTGGGAGATTAACCCCGAGTCTGGGAGTGTGTTGGTTTATGGGGAGATTAACTCGGGGTCGGGGACTGTGAGTTGGTTTGTGGTGTGATTAATCCAGGCTCTGCGACTGTGAGTTGGAGTGCTGGGAGATTAACCCGTGGTCTGCGACTGTGAGTTGGTGTGTTTGGGAGATTAACACGGGATCTGGGATTGTAGAACTGTGTGTGGGGAAATTAACCCGGGGTCTGGGGCTGTGGGATGGTGTGTGGTAAATTAGCCCGGGTATCTGGGACAGTGGGTTGCTGTGTTTGGGAGATTAACCCGGGGTCTGGGACTGTGAGTTGGTGTGTGGGGAGATTAACCCGGGGTCTGGGACTGTGAGTCGGTGTGTGGGGAGATTAACCCGAGGTCTGGGAATGTTAGTCGGTGTGTGGGGAGATTAACCCGTTTTCTGGGACTTTGAGTTGGTTTGAGGGGAGATTAACACGGGGTTTGGGACTGTGAGTCGGTGTTTGGGGAGATTAACACGGCGTCTGGGACTGTGAATTGGTGTGTAATAAGATTAACCCGTGGTCTGGGACTCTGAGTCGGTGAGTGGGAGATTAACCCGGCGTCTGGGACTGTGAGTTGGTGTGTGGTTAGATTAACCCACGGTCTGATACTGTGAGTTGGTGTGTGAGGAGATTAACTCGGTGTTTGGGACTGTGAGTTGGTGTGTGGGGAGATTAACCCGGGGTCTGGGACTGTGAGTCGGTGTGTGGGGAGATTAATCCGAGGTCTGGGAATGTTAGTCGGTGTGTGGGGAGATTAACCCGGTGTCTGGGACTCTGAGTCGGTGAGTGGGAGATTAACCCGGCGTCTGGGACTGTGAGTTGGTGTGTGAGGAGATTAACTCGGTGTCTGGGACTGTGAGTTGGTGTGTGGGGAGATTAACCCGGGGTCTGGGACTGTGAGTCGGTGTGTGGGGAGATTAACCCGGGGTCTGGGACTGTGAGTCGGTGTGTGGGGAGATTAACCCGAGGTCTGGGAATGTTAGTCGGTGTGTGGGGAGATTAACCCGGTGTCTGGGACTTTGAGTTGGTTTGAGGGAAGATTAACTCGGGGTCTGGGACTGTGAGTTGGTGTGTGGGGAGATTAACCCGATGTCTGGGACTTTGAGTTGATTTGAGGGGAGATTGAACCGGGGACTGGGACTGTGAGTCGCTGTGTGGGGAGATTAACGCGGGTTCTGGGACTGTGAGTCTGTGTGTGGAGAGAGTCACCTGGGGTCAGGGATTGTGTGTCGGTGTGTGGGGAGATTAACCCGGAGTCTGGGACTGTGTTGGTTTATGGGGAAATTAACCCGGTGTCGGGGACTGTGAGTTGGTTTGTGATGTGATTAACCCGGGGTCTGGGACTGTGAGGTGGTGTGTGGGAGATTAACCCGTGGTCTGGGACTGTGAGTCGGAGTGTGGGAGATTAACCCAGGGTCTGTGAATGTTAGTCGGTGTGAGGGGAGATTAACCCGTTGTCTGGGACTTTGAGTTGGTTTGAGGGAAGATTATCCCGGGGTCTGGGACTCTAAGTTGGTGTGTGGGGAGATTAACCCGGTGTCTGGGACTTTGAGTTGATTTGAGGGAAGATTAACCCGGGGTGTGGGACTGTGAGTCGGTGTATGGGGAGATTAACGCGGGTTCTGAGACTGTGAGTCGGTGTGTGGGGAGAGTCACCTGGGGTCACGGACTGTCTGTCGGTGTGTTGGGAGATTAACCCCGAGTCTGGGAGTGTGTTGGTTTATGGGGAGATTAACTCGGGGTCGGGGACTGTGAGTTGGTTTGTGGTGTGATTAATCCAGGCTCTGCGACTGTGAGTTGGAGAGCTGGGAGATTAACCCGTGGTCTGCGACTGTGAGTTGGTGTGTTTGGGAGATTAACCCGGGATCTGGGATTGTAGGACTGTGTGTGGGTAAATTAACCCGGGGTCTGGGGCTGTGGGATGGTGTGTGGTAAATTAGCCCGGGTGTCTGGGACAGTGGGTTGCTGTGTTTGGGAGATTAACCCGTGGTCTGGGACTGTGAGTTGGTGTGTGGGGAGATTAACCCGGGGTCTGGGACTGTGAGTCGGTGTGTGGGGAGATTAACCCGAGGTCTGGGAATGTTAGTCGGTGTGTGGGGAGATTAACCCGTTTTCTGGGACTTTGAGTTGGTTTGAGGGGAGATTAACACGGGGTTTGGGACTGTGAGTCGGTGTTTGGGGAGATTAACACGGCGTCTGGGACTGTGAATTGGTGTGTAATAAGATTAACCCGTGGTCTGGGACTCTGAGTCGGTGAGTGGGAGATTAACCCGGCGTCTGGGACTGTGAGTTGGTGTGTGGTTAGATTAAACCACGGTCTGGGACTGTGAGTTGGTGTGTGAGGAGATTAACTCGGTGTTTGGGACTGTGAGTTGGTGTGTGGGGAGATTAACCCGGGGTCTGGGACTGTGAGTCGGTGTGTGGGGAGATTAACCCGAGGTCTGGGAATGTTAGTCGGTGTGTGGGGAGATTAACCCGGTGTCTGGGACTCTGAGTCGGTGAGTGGGAGATTAACCCGGCGTCTGCGACTGTGAGTTGGTGTGTGAGGAGATTAACTCGGTGTCTGGGACTGTGAGTTGGTGTGTGGGGAGATTAACCCGGGGTCTGGGACTGTGAGTCGGTGTGTGGGGAGATTAACCCGAGGTCTGGGAATGTTCGTCGGTGTGTGGTGAGATTAACCCGGTGTCTGGGACTTTGAGTTGGTTTGAGGGAAGATTAACCCGGGTTCTGGGACTGTGAGTTGGTGTGTGGGGAGATTAACCCGATGTCTGGGACTTTGAGTTGATTTGAAGGGAGATTGAACCGGGGACTGGGACTTTGAGTCGCTGTGTGGGGAGTTTAACGCGGGTTCTGGGACTGTGAGTCTGTGTGTGGAGAGAGTCACCTGGGGTCAGGGACTGTGTGTCGGTGTGTGGGGAGATTAACCCGGAGTCTGGGACTGTGTTGGTTTATGGGGAAATTAACCCAGGGTCGGGGACCGTGAGTTGGTTTGTGATGTGATTAACCCGGGGTCTGGGACTGTGAGGTGGTATGTGGGAGATTAACCCGGGGTTTGGGATTGTGAGTCGTTTTGTGGGGAGATTCACCCGTGGTCAGCGACTGTGAGTCAGTGTGTGGGGAGACTAAATCGGGGTCTGGGATTGTGAGTTGGTGTCTGGGGAGATTAACCCAGTGTCTGGGACTGTGAGTCGGTGTGTGGGAGATTAACCCGGGGTCTGGGACTGTGAGTTGGTATGTGGGGAGATTAACCCAGTGTCTGGGACTGTGAGTCGGTGTGTGGGAGATTAACCCGGGGTCTGGGACTGTGAGCCGGTGTGTGGGAGATTAACCCGGGGTCTGGGACTGTGAGTCGGTGTGTGGGAGATTAACGCGGAGTCTGGGACTGTGAGTCGGTGTGTGGGGAGATTAACCCAGTATCTGGGACTGTGAGTCGGTGTGTGGGAGATTAACCCGGGGTCTGGGACTGTGAGTCGGTGTGTGGGAGATTAATCCGGTGTCTGGGACTGTGAGATGGTGTGTGGAGTGATGAACCCGGGGTCTGGGACTTTGATTTGGTGTGTGGGGAGATTAACCTGGGGTCTGGGACTGTGAGTTGTAGTGTCGTGAGATTAACCCGGGGTCTGGGACTGTGGGTCGGTGTGTGGGGAGATTAACCCTTATGTCTGGGACTGTGAGTTGGTGTGTGGGAGATTAACCCTGGGTCTGGGACTGTGAGTTGGTGTGTCAGGAGATTAACCCGGTGTCTGGGACTGTGAGTCGGTGTTTGGGAGATTAGCCCGCGGGTCTGCGACTGTGAGTTGGTGTGTGGGAAGATTAACCCGGGGTCTGGGACTGTGAGTCAGAGTGTGCGAGATTAACACAGGGTCTGGGAATGTGAGTCGGTGTGTGGGGAGATTAACCCGGTGGTTCTGTGACTGTGAGTCGGTGTGTGGTGAGATTAACCCGGGGTCTGGGACTGTGAGTCGGTGTGTGGGGAGATTGCCAAGGTGTCTGAGACTGTGAGTCGGTGTGTGGGAGATTAACCCGGGGTCTGGGACTGTGAGTCGGTGTGTGGAGGGATTAACCCGGGGTCTGGGACTGTGAGTTGGTATGTGGGGCGATTAATCCGGGGTCTGGGACTGTGAGTGGGTGTGTGTGAGATTAGCCCGGTGCCCTGCGACTCTGAGTTGGTGTGTGGGGAGACTAACCCGCTGTCTGGGACTGTGAAACTGTGTGTGGGGAGATTAACCCGGGGTCTGGGACTGTGAGTTGGTGTGTGGTAAATTAGCTCAGGGGTCTGGGACTGTGATTTGGTGTGTGGGGAGATTAACCCGTGGTCTGGGACTGTGAGTCGGTGTGTGGGAGAATAACCCGGGGTCTGGGACTGTGAGTCGGTGTGTGGGGAGATTACCAAGGTGTCTGGCACTGTGAGTCGGTGTGTGGGAGATTAACCCGGGGTCTGGGATTGTGAGTTGGCGTGTGGCGAGGTTAACCCGTGGCCTGGGACTGTGAATTGGTTTGTGGGGAGATTAACCCGGGGTCTGGGACTTTGAGTTGGTTTGTGGGGACATTAACCCGGGGTCTGGGACTGTGAGTTGTTGTGTGGGGAGATTAACCCGAGGTCTGGGACTGTGAATTGGTTTGTGGGGAGATTAACCCGGGGTCTGGGACTTTGAGTTGCTTTGTGGGGAGATTAACCCGGGGTCTGGGACTGTGAGTTGTTGTGTGGGGAGATTAACCCGGGGTCTGACACTGTGAGTTGGTTTGTGGGAAGATTATCCCGGGGTCTGGGATTGTGAGTTGGTGTGTGGGGAGATTAAACCGGGGTCTGGGACTGTGAGTTGTTGTGTGGGGAGATTAACCCGGGGTCTGGGACTGTGAGTTGGTTTGTGGGAAGATTATCCCGGGGTCTGGGATTGTGAGTTGGTGTGTGGGGAGATTAACCCGGGGTCTGGGACTTTGAGTTGGTTTGTGGGGAGATTAAGCCGGGGTCTGGGACCGTAAATCGGTGTGTGGGGAGGTTAACCCGAGGTCTGGGACTGTGAGTCTGTGTGTGGAGAGAGTCACCTGGAGTCTGGGACTGTGTTGGTTTATGGGGAAATTAACCCGGGGTCGGGGACTGTGAGTTGGTTTGTGATGTGATTAACCCGGGGTCTGGGACTGTGAGGTGGTGTATGGGAGATTAACCCAGGGTCTCTGAATGTTAGTCGGTGTGAGGGGAGATTAAACCGGTGTCTGGGACTTTGAGTTGGTTTGAGGGAAGATTATCCCGGGGTCTGGGACTCTAAGCTGGTGTGTGGGGAGATTAACCCGGTGTCTGGGACTTTGAGTTGATTTGAGGGAAGATTAACCCGGGGTGTGGGACTGTGAGTCGGTGTATGGGGAGATTAACGCGGGTTCTGAGACTGTGAGTCGGTGTGTGGGGAGAGTCACCTGGGGTCAGGGATTGTGTGTCGGTGTGTGGGGAGATTAACCCGGAGTCTGGGACTGTGTTGGTTTATGGGGAAATTAACCCGGGGTCGGGGACTGTGAGTTGGTTTGTGATGTGATTAACCCGGGGTCTGGGACTGTGAGGTGGTGTGTGGGAGATTAACCCGGGGTTTGGGATTGTGAGACGTTGTGTGGGGAGATTCACCCGTGGTCAGCGACTGTGAGTCAGTGTGTGGGGAGACTAAACCGGGGTCTGGGATTGTGAGTTGGTGTGTGGGGAGATTAACCCAGTGTCTGGGACTGTGAGTCGGTGTGTGGGAGATTAACCCAGGGTCTGGGACTGTGAGTTGGTTTGTGATGTGATTAACCCGGGGTCTGGGACTGTGAGGTGGTGTGTGGGAGATTAACCCGGTGTCTGGGACTCTGAGTCGGTGTGTGGGAGATTAATCCGGTGTCTGGGACTGTGAGATGGTGTGTGGAGTGATGAACCCGGGGTCTGGGACTTTGATTTGGTGTGTGGGGAGATTAACCTGGGGTCTGGGACTGTGAGTTGTAGTGTCGTGAGATTAACCCGGGGTCTGGGACTGTGGGTCGGTGTGTGGGGAGATTAACCCTTATGTCTGGGACTGTGAGTTGGTGTGTGGGAGATTAACCCTGGGTCTGGGACTGTGAGTTGGTGTGTCAGGAGATTAACCCGGTGTCTGGGACTGTGAGTCGGTGTTTGGGAGATTAGCCCGCGGGTCTGCGACTGTGAGTTGGTGTGTGGGAAGATTAACCCGGGGTCTGGGACTGTGAGTCAGAGTGTGCGAGATTAACACAGGGTCTGGGAATGTGAGTCGGTGTGTGGGGAGATTAACCCGGTGGTTCTGTGACTGTGAGTCGGTGTGTGGTGAGATTAACCCGGGGTCTGGGACTGTGAGTCGGTGTGTGGGGAGATTGCCAAGGTGTCTGAGACTGTGAGTCGGTGTGTGGGAGATTAACCCGGGGTCTGGGACTGTGAGTCGGTGTGTGGAGGGATTAACCCGGGGTCTGGGACTGTGAGTTGGTGTGTGGGGCGATTAATCCGGGGTCTGGGACTGTGAGTGGGTGTGTGTGAGATTAGCCCGATGCCCTGCGACTCTGAGTTGGTGTGTGGGGAGACTAACCCGCTGTCTGGGACTGTGAAACTGTGTGTGGGGAGATTAACCCGGGGTCTGGGACTGTGAGTTGGTGTGTGGTAAATTAGCTCAGGGGTCTGGGACTGTGATTTGGTGTGTGGGGAGATTAACCCGTGGTCTGGGACTGTGAGTCGGTGTGTGGGAGAATAACCCGGGGTCTGGGACTGTGAGTCGGTGTGTGGGGAGATTACCAAGGTGTCTGGCACTGTGAGTCGGTGTGTGGGAGATTAACCCGGGGTCTGGGATTGTGAGTTGGCGTGTGGCGAGGTTAACCCGGGGCCTGGGACTGTGAATTGGTTTGTGGGGAGATTAACCCGGGGTCTGGGACTTTGAGTTGGTTTGTGGGGACATTAACCCTGGGTCTGGGACTGTGAGTTGTTGTGTGGGGAGATTAACCCGAGGTCTGGGACTGTGAATTGGTTTGTGGGGAGATTAACCCGGGGTCTGGGACTTTGAGTTGCTTTGTGGGGAGATTGACCCGGGGTCTGGGACTGTGAGTTGTTGTGTGGGGAGATTAACCCGGGGTCTGACACTGTGAGTTGGTTTGTGGGAAGATTATCCCGGGGTCTGGGATTGTGAGTTGGTGTGTGGGGAGATTAACCCGGGGTCTGGGACCGTACGTCGGTGTGTGGGGAGGTTAACCCGGGGTCTGGGACTGTGAGTCGGAGTGTGGGAGATTAACCCAGGGTCTGGGACTGTGAGTTGCTATCTGGTGAGATTAACCCGGGGACTGGGACTGTGAATTGGTGTGTGGGGAGATTAACACGTGGGTCTGGGACTGTGAGTCGGTGAGTGGGAGATTAACCCGGGATCTGGGACTGTGAGATAGTTTGTGGGGAAATTAACCCAGAGTCTGGGACTGTGATTTGCTGTGTGAGGAGATTAACCCGGTGACTGGGACTGTGAGTTGGTGTGTGGGAAGATTAACCCAGTGACTGGGACTGTGAGTTGGTGTGTGGGAAGATTAACCCGGGATCTGGGACTGTAGGACTGTGTGTGGGGAAATTAACCCGGGGTCTGGGGCTGTGGGATGGTGTGTGGTAAATTAGCCCCGGTGTCTGGGACAGTGGGTTGCTGTGTTTGGGAGATTAACCCGGGGTCTGGGACTGTGAGTTGGTGTGTGGGGAGATTAACCCGGGGTCTGGGACTGTGAGTCGGTGTGTGGGGAGATTAACCCGAGGTCTGGGAATGTTCGTCGGTGTGTGGGGAGATTAGCCCGTTTTCTGGGACTTTGAGTTGGTTTGAGTGGAGATTAACACGGGGTTTGGGACTGTGAGTCGGTGTTTGGGGAGATTAACACGGCGTCTGGGACTGTGAATTGGTGTGTAATAAGATTAACCCGTGGTCTGGGACTCTGAGTCGGTGAGTGGGAGATTAACCCGGCGTCTGGGACTGTGAGTTGGTGTGTGGTTAGATTAACCCACGGTCTGGGACTGTGAGTTGGTGTGTGAGGAGATTAACTCGGTGTCTGGGACTGTGAGTTGGTGTGTGGGGAGATTAACCCGGGGTCTGGGACTGTGAGTTGGTGTGTGGGGCGATTAATCCGGGGTCTGGGACTGTGAGTGGGTGTGTGTGAGATTAGCCCGGTGCCCTGCGACTCTGAGTTGGTGTGTGGGGAGACTAACCCGCTGTCTGGGACTGTGAAACTGTGTGTGGGGAGATTAACCCGGGGTCTGGGACTGTGAGTTGGTGTGTGGTAAATTAGCTCAGGGGTCTGGGACTGTGATTTGGTGTGTGGGGAGATTAACCCGTGGTCTGGGACTGTGAGTCGGTGTGTGGGAGAATAACCCGGGGTCTGGGACTGTGAGTCGGTGTGTGGGGAGATTACCAAGGTGTCTGGCACTGTGAGTCGGTGTGTGGGAGATTAACCCGGGGTCTGGGATTGTGAGTTGGCGTGTGGCGAGGTTAACCCGGGGCCTGGGACTGTGAATTGGTTTGTGGGGAGATTAACCCGGGGTCTGGGACTTTGAGTTGGTTTGTGGGGACATTAACCCGGGGTCTGGGACTGTGAGTTGTTGTGTGGGGAGATTAACCCGAGGTCTGGGACTGTGAATTGGTTTGTGGGGAGATTAACCCGGGGTCTGGGACTTTGAGTTGCTTTGTGGGGAGATTAACCCGGGGTCTGGGACTGTGAGTTGTTGTGTGGGGAGATTAACCCGGGGTCTGACACTGTGAGTTGGTTTGTGGGAAGATTATCCCGGGGTCTGGGATTGTGAGTTGGTGTGTGGGGAGATTAACCCGGGGTCTGGGACTGTGAGTTGTTGTGTGGGGAGATTAACCCGGGGTCTGGGACTGTGAGTTGGTTTGTGGGAAGATTATCCCGGGGTCTGGGATTGTGAGTTGGTGTGTGGGGAGATTAACCCGGGGTCTGGGACCGTAAGTCGGTGTGTGGGGAGGTTAACCCGGGGTCTGGGACTGTGAGTCGGAGTGTGGGAGATTAACCCAGGGTCTGGGACTGTGAGTTGCTATCTGGTGAGATTAACCCGGGGACTGGGACTGTGAATTGGTGTGTGGGGAGATTAACACGTGGGTCTGGGACTGTGAGTCGGTGAGTGGGAGATTAACCCGGGATCTGGGACTGTGAGATAGTTTGTGGGGAAATTAACCCAGAGTCTGGGACTGTGATTTGCTGTGTGAGGAGATTAACCCGGTGACTGGGACTGTGAGTTGGTGTGTGGGAAGATTAACCCAGTGACTGGGACTGTGAGTTGGTGTGTGGGAAGATTAACCCGGGATCTGGGACTGTAGGACTGTGTGTGGGGAAATTAACCCTGGGTCTGGGGCTGTGGGATGGGGTGTGGTAAATTAGCCCCGGTGTCTGGGACAGTGGGTTGCTGTGTTTGGGAGATTAACCCGGGGTCTGGGACTGTGAGTTGGTGTGTGGGGAGATTAACCCGGGGTCTGGGACTGTGAGTCGGTGTGTGGGGAGATTAACCCGAGGTCTGGGAATGTTCGTCGGTGTGTGGGGAGATTAGCCCGTTTTCTGGGACTTTGAGTTGGTTTGAGGGGAGATTAACACGGGGTTTGGGACTGTGAGTCGGTGTTTGGGCAGATTAACACGGCGTCTGGGACTGTGAATTGGTGTGTAATAAGATTAACCCGTGGTCTGGGACTCTGAGTCGGTGAGTGGGAGATTAAACCGGCGTCTGGGACTGTGAGTTGGTGTGTGGTTAGATTAACCCACGGTCTGGGACTGTGAGTTGGTGTGTGAGGAGATTAACTCGGTGTCTGGGACTGTGAGTTGGTGTGTGGGGAGATTAACCCGAGGTCTGGGAATGTTAGTCGGTGTGTGGGGAGATTAACCCGGTGTCTGGGACTTTGAGTTGGTTTGAGGGAAGATTAACCCGGGGTCTGGGACTGTGAGTTGGTGTGTGGAGAGATTAACCCGATGTCTGGGACTTTGAGTTGATTTGAGGGGAGATTGAACCGGGGACTGGGACTGTGAGTCGCTGTGTGGGGAGATTAACGCGGGTTCTGAGACTGTGAGTCGGTGTGTGGGGAGAGTCACCTGGGGTCACGGACTGTGTGTCGGTGTGTTGGGAGATTAACCCCGAGTCTGGGAGTGTGTTGGTTTATGGGGAGATTAACTCGGGGTCGGGGACTGTGAGTTGGTTTGTGGTGTGATTAATCCAGGCTCTGCGACTGTGAGTTGGAGTGCTGGGAGATTAACCCGTGGTCTGCGACTGTGAGTTGGTGTGTTTGGGAGATTAACCCGGGATCTGGGACTGTAGGAATGTGTGTGGGGAAATTAACCCGGGGTCTGGGGCTGTGGGCTGGTGTGTGGTAAATTAGCCCGGGTGTCTGGGACAGTGGGTTGCTGTGTTTGGGAGATTAACCCGGGGTCTGGGACTGTGAGTTGGTGTGTTGGGAGATTAACCCGGGGTCTGGGACTGTGAGTCGGTGTGTGGGGAGATTAACCCGAGGTCTGGGAATGTTAGTTGGTGTGTGGGTAGATTAACCCGTTTTCTGGGACTTTGAGTTGGTTTGAGGGGAGATTAACACGGGGTTTGGGACTGTGAGTCGGTGTTTGGGGATATTAACACGGCGTCTGGGACTGTGAGTTGGTGTGTGGTTAGATTAACCCACGATCTGGGACTGTGAGTTGCTGTGTGAGTAGATTAACTCGGTGTCTGGGACTGTGAGTTGGTGTGTGGGGAGATTAACCCGGGGTCTGGGACTGTGAGTCGGTGTGTGGGGAGATTAACCCGAGGTCTGGGAATGTTAGTCGGTGTGTGGGGAGATTAACCCGGTGTCTGGGACTCTGAGTCGGTGAGTGGGAGATTAACCCGGCGTCTGGGACTGTGAGTTGGTGTGTGGTTAGATTAACCCACGGTCTGGGACTGTGAGTTGGTGTGTGAGGAGATTAACTCGGTGTCTGGGACTGTGAGTTGGTGTGTGGGGAGATTAACCCGGGGTCTGGGACTTTGTGAGTTGGTTTGAGGGAAGATAAACCCGGGGTCTGGGACTGTGAGTTGGTGTGTGGGGAGATTAACCCGATGTCTGGGACTTTGAGTTGATTTGAGGGGAGATTTAACTAGGGACTGGGACTTTGAGTCGCTGTGTGGGGAGATTAACGCGGGTTCTGGGACTGTGAGTCTGTGTGTGGAGAGAGTCACCTGGGGTCAGGGACTGTGTGTCGGTGTGTGGGGAGATTAACCCGGAGTCTAGGACTGTGTTGGTTTATGGGGAAATTAACCCGGGGTCGGGGACTGTGAGTTGGTTTGTGATTTGATTAACCCGGGGTCTGGGACTGTGAGGTGGTGTGTGGGAGATTAACCCGGGATTTGGGATTGTGAGTCGTTGTGTGGGGAGATTCACCCGTGGTCAGCGACTGTGAGTCAGTGTGTGGGGAGACTAAATCGGGGTCTGGGATTGTGAGTTGGTGTGTGGGGAGATTAACCCAATGTCTGGGACTGTGAGTCGCTGTGTGGGAGATTAACCCGGGGTCTGGGACCGTGAGTCGGTGTGTGGGAGATTAACCCGGGGTCTGGGACTGTGAGTAGGTGTGTGGGAGATTAACCCGGGGTCTGGGACTGTGAGTCAGTGTGTGGGGAGATTAACCCAGTGTCTGGGACTGTGAGTCGGTGTGTGGGAGATTAACCCGGGGTCAGGGACTGTGAGTCGGTGTGTGGGAGATTAATCCGGTGTCTGGGACTGTGACATGGTGTGTGGAGAGATGAACCCGGGGTCTGGGACTTTGATTTGGTGTGTGGGGAGATTAACCTGGGGTCTGTAACTGTTAGTTGTCGTGTCGTGAGATTAACCCGGGGTCTGGGACTGTGAGTCGGTGTGTGGGGAGATTAACCCTTATATCTGGGACTGTGAGTTGGTGTGTGGGAGATTAACCCTGGGTCTGGGACTGTGAGTTGGTGTGTCGGGAGATTAACCCGGTGTCTGGGAATGTGAGTCGGTGTTTGGGAGATTAGCCCGCGGGTCTGCGACAGTGAGTTGATGTGTGGGAAGATTAACCCGGTGTCTGGGACTGTGAGTCGGTGTTTGGGATATTAGCCCGGTGCCTTGCGACTCTGAGTTGGTGTGTGGGGAGGCTAATCCGCTGTCTGGGACTGTGAAACTGTGTGTGGGGAGATTAACCCAGAGTCTGGGACTGTGAGTTGGCGTGTGGCGAGGTTAACCCGGGGCCTGGGACTGTGAATTGGTTTGTGGGGAGATTAACCCGGGGTCTGGGACTGTGAGTTGTTGTGTGGGTAGATTAACCCGAGGTCTGGGACTTTGAATTGGTTTGTGGGGAGATTAACCCGGGGTCTGGGACTTTGAGTTGGTTTGTGGGGAGATTAAGCCGGGGTCTGGCACTGTGAGTTGTTGTGTGGGGAGATTAACCCGGGGTCTGGGACTGTAAGTTGATTTGTGGGAAGATTATCCCGGCGTCTGGGATTGTGAGTTGGTGTGTGGGGAGATTAACCCGGGGTCTGGGACTGTGAGTTGTGTGGGGAGATTAACCCGGGGTCTGGGACTGTGAGTTGTTGTGTGGGGAGATTAACCCGAGGTCTGGGACTGTGAATTGGTTTGTGGGGAGATTAACCCGGGGTCTGGGACTTTGAGTTGGTTTGTGGGGAGATTAAGCCGGGGTCTGGCACTGTGAGTTGTTGTGTGGGGAGATTAACCCGGGGTCTGGGACTGTAAGTTGATTTGTGGGGAGATTACCAAGGTGTCTGGCACTGTGAGTCGGTGTGTGGGAGATTAACCCGGGGTCTGCGATTGTGAGTTGGCGTGTGGCGAGGTTAACCCGGGGCCTGGGACTGTGAATTGGTTTGTGGGGAGATTATCCCAGGGTCTGGGACTTTGAGTTGGTTTGTGGGGAGATTAACCCGGGGTCTGGGACTGTGAGTTGTTGTGTGGGGAGATTAACCCGAGGTCTGGGACTGTGAATTGGTTTGTGGGGAGATTAACCCGGGGTCTGGGACTTTGAGTTGGTTTGTGGGGAGATTAAGCCGGGGTCTGGGACCGTAAATCGGTGTGTGGGGAGGTTAACCCGAGGTCTGGGACTGTGAGTCTGTGTGTGGAGAGAGTCACCTGGAGTCTGGGACTGTGTTGGTTTATGGGGAAATTAACCCGGGGTCGGGGACTGTGAGTTGGTTTGTGATGTGATTAACCCGGGGTCTGGGACTGTGAGGTGGTGTATGGGAGATTAACCCAGGGTCTCTGAATGTTAGTCGGTGTGAGGGGAGATTAAACCGGTGTCTGGGACTTTGAGTTGGTTTGAGGGAAGATTATCCCGGGGTCTGGGACTCTAAGCTGGTGTGTGGGGAGATTAACCCGGTGTCTGGGACTTTGAGTTGATTTGAGGGAAGATTAACCCGGGGTGTGGGACTGTGAGTCGGTGTATGGGGAGATTAACGCGGGTTCTGAGACTGTGAGTCGGTGTGTGGGGAGAGTCACCTGGGGTCAGGGATTGTGTGTCGGTGTGTGGGGAGATTAACCCGGAGTCTGGGACTGTGTTGGTTTATGGGGAAATTAACCCGGGGTCGGGGACTGTGAGTTGGTTTGTGATGTGATTAACCCGGGGTCTGGGACTGTGAGGTGGTGTGTGGGAGATTAACCCGGGGTTTGGGATTGTGAGACGTTGTGTGGGGAGATTCACCCGTGGTCAGCGACTGTGAGTCAGTGTGTGGGGAGACTAAACCGGGGTCTGGGATTGTGAGTTGGTGTGTGGGGAGATTAACTCAGTGTCTGGGACTGTGAGTCGGTGTGTGGGAGATTAACCCAGGGTCTGGGACTGTGAGTTGGTTTGTGATGTGATTAACCCGGGGTCTGGGACTGTGAGGTGGTGTGTGGGAGATTAACCCGGTGTCTGGGACTCTGAGTCGGTGTGTGGGAGATTAATCCGGTGTCTGGGACTGTGAGATGGTGTGTGGAGTGATGAACCCGGGGTCTGGGACTTTGATTTGGTGTGTGGGGAGATTAACCTGGGGTCTGGGACTGTGAGTTGTAGTGTCGTGAGATTAACCCGGGGTCTGGGACTGTGGGTCGGTGTGTGGGGAGATTAACCCTTATGTCTGGGACTGTGAGTTGGTGTGTGGGAGATTAACCCTGGGTCTGGGACTGTGAGTTGGTGTGTCAGGAGATTAACCCGGTGTCTGGGACTGTGAGTCGGTGTTTGGGAGATTAGCCCGCGGGTCTGCGACTGTGAGTTGGTGTGTGGGAAGATTAACCCGGGGTCTGGGACTGTGAGTCAGAGTGTGCGAGATTAACACAGGGTCTGGGAATGTGAGTCGGTGTGTGGGGAGATTAACCCGGTGGTTCTGTGACTGTGAGTCGGTGTGTGGTGAGATTAACCCGGGGTCTGGGACTGTGAGTCGGTGTGTGGGGAGATTGCCAAGGTGTCTGAGACTGTGAGTCGGTGTGTGGGAGATTAACCCGGGGTCTGGGACTGTGAGTCGGTGTGTGGAGGGATTAACCCGGGGTCTGGGACTGTGAGTTGGTGTGTGGGGCGATTAATCCGGGGTCTGGGACTGTGAGTGGGTGTGTGTGAGATTAGCCCGATGCCCTGCGACTCTGAGTTGGTGTGTGGGGAGACTAACCCGCTGTCTGGGACTGTGAAACTGTGTGTGGGGAGATTAACCCGGGGTCTGGGACTGTGAGTTGGTGTGTGGTAAATTAGCTCAGGGGTCTGGGACTGTGATTTGGTGTGTGGGGAGATTAACCCGTGGTCTGGGACTGTGAGTCGGTGTGTGGGAGAATAACCCGGGGTCTGGGACTGTGAGTCGGTGTGTGGGGAGATTACCAAGGTGTCTGGCACTGTGAGTCGGTGTGTGGGAGATTAACCCGGGGTCTGGGATTGTGAGTTGGCGTGTGGCGAGGTTAACCCGGGGCCTGGGACTGTGAATTGGTTTGTGGGGAGATTAACCCGGGGTCTGGGACTTTGAGTTGGTTTGTGGGGACATTAACCCTGGGTCTGGGACTGTGAGTTGTTGTGTGGGGAGATTAACCCGAGGTCTGGGACTGTGAATTGGTTTGTGGGGAGATTAACCCGGGGTCTGGGACTTTGAGTTGCTTTGTGGGGAGATTGACCCGGGGTCTGGGACTGTGAGTTGTTGTGTGGGGAGATTAACCCGGGGTCTGACACTGTGAGTTGGTTTGTGGGAAGATTATCCCGGGGTCTGGGATTGTGAGTTGGTGTGTGGGGAGATTAACCCGGGGTCTGGGACCGTACGTCGGTGTGTGGGGAGGTTAACCCGGGGTCTGGGACTGTGAGTCGGAGTGTGGGAGATTAACCCAGGGTCTGGGACTGTGAGTTGCTATCTGGTGAGATTAACCCGGGGACTGGGACTGTGAATTGGTGTGTGGGGAGATTAACACGTGGGTCTGGGACTGTGAGTCGGTGAGTGGGAGATTAACCCGGGATCTGGGACTGTGAGATAGTTTGTGGGGAAATTAACCCAGAGTCTGGGACTGTGATTTGCTGTGTGAGGAGATTAACCCGGTGACTGGGACTGTGAGTTGGTGTGTGGGAAGATTAACCCAGTGACTGGGACTGTGAGTTGGTGTGTGGGAAGATTAACCCGGGATCTGGGACTGTAGGACTGTGTGTGGGGAAATTAACCCGGGGTCTGGGGCTGTGGGATGGTGTGTGGTAAATTAGCCCCGGTGTCTGGGACAGTGGGTTGCTGTGTTTGGGAGATTAACCCGGGGTCTGGGACTGTGAGTTGGTGTGTGGGGAGATTAACCCGGGGTCTGGGACTGTGAGTCGGTGTGTGGGGAGATTAACCCGAGGTCTGGGAATGTTCGTCGGTGTGTGGGGAGATTAGCCCGTTTTCTGGGACTTTGAGTTGGTTTGAGTGGAGATTAACACGGGGTTTGGGACTGTGAGTCGGTGTTTGGGGAGATTAACACGGCGTCTGGGACTGTGAATTGGTGTGTAATAAGATTAACCCGTGGTCTGGGACTCTGAGTCGGTGAGTGGGAGATTAACCCGGCGTCTGGGACTGTGAGTTGGTGTGTGGTTAGATTAACCCACGGTCTGGGACTGTGAGTTGGTGTGTGAGGAGATTAACTCGGTGTCTGGGACTGTGAGTTGGTGTGTGGGGAGATTAACCCGGGGTCTGGGACTGTGAGTTGGTGTGTGGGGCGATTAATCCGGGGTCTGGGACTGTGAGTGGGTGTGTGTGAGATTAGCCCGGTGCCCTGCGACTCTGAGTTGGTGTGTGGGGAGACTAACCCGCTGTCTGGGACTGTGAAACTGTGTGTGGGGAGATTAACCCGGGGTCTGGGACTGTGAGTTGGTGTGTGGTAAATTAGCTCAGGGGTCTGGGACTGTGATTTGGTGTGTGGGGAGATTAACCCGTGGTCTGGGACTGTGAGTCGGTGTGTGGGAGAATAACCCGGGGTCTGGGACTGTGAGTCGGTGTGTGGGGAGATTACCAAGGTGTCTGGCACTGTGAGTCGGTGTGTGGGAGATTAACCCGGGGTCTGGGATTGTGAGTTGGCGTGTGGCGAGGTTAACCCGGGGCCTGGGACTGTGAATTGGTTTGTGGGGAGATTAACCCGGGGTCTGGGACTTTGAGTTGGTTTGTGGGGACATTAACCCGGGGTCTGGGACTGTGAGTTGTTGTGTGGGGAGATTAACCCGAGGTCTGGGACTGTGAATTGGTTTGTGGGGAGATTAACCCGGGGTCTGGGACTTTGAGTTGCTTTGTGGGGAGATTAACCCGGGGTCTGGGACTGTGAGTTGTTGTGTGGGGAGATTAACCCGGGGTCTGACACTGTGAGTTGGTTTGTGGGAAGATTATCCCGGGGTCTGGGATTGTGAGTTGGTGTGTGGGGAGATTAACCCGGGGTCTGGGACTGTGAGTTGTTGTGTGGGGAGATTAACCCGGGGTCTGGGACTGTGAGTTGGTTTGTGGGAAGATTATCCCGGGGTCTGGGATTGTGAGTTGGTGTGTGGGGAGATTAACCCGGGGTCTGGGACCGTAAGTCGGTGTGTGGGGAGGTTAACCCGGGGTCTGGGACTGTGAGTCGGAGTGTGGGAGATTAACCCAGGGTCTGGGACTGTGAGTTGCTATCTGGTGAGATTAACCCGGGGACTGGGACTGTGAATTGGTGTGTGGGGAGATTAACACGTGGGTCTGGGACTGTGAGTCGGTGAGTGGGAGATTAACCCGGGATCTGGGACTGTGAGATAGTTTGTGGGGAAATTAACCCAGAGTCTGGGACTGTGATTTGCTGTGTGAGGAGATTAACCCGGTGACTGGGACTGTGAGTTGGTGTGTGGGAAGATTAACCCAGTGACTGGGACTGTGAGTTGGTGTGTGGGAAGATTAACCCGGGATCTGGGACTGTAGGACTGTGTGTGGGGAAATTAACCCGGGGTCTGGGGCTGTGGGATGGTGTGTGGTAAATTAGCCCCGGTGTCTGGGACAGTGGGTTGCTGTGTTTGGGAGATTAACCCGGGGTCTGGGACTGTGAGTTGGTGTGTGGGGAGATTAACCCGGGGTCTGGGACTGTGAGTCGGTGTGTGGGGAAATTAACCCGAGGTCTGGGAATGTTCGTCGGTGTGTGGGGAGATTAGCCCGTTTTCTGGGACTTTGAGTTGGTTTGAGGGGAGATTAACACGGGGTTTGGGACTGTGAGTCGGTGTTTGGGGAGATTAACACGGCGTCTGGGACTGTGAATTGGTGTGTAATAAGATTAACCCGTGGTCTGGGACTCTGAGTCGGTGAGTGGGAGATTAACCCGGCGTCTGGGACTGTGAGTTGGTGTGTGGTTAGATTAACCCACGGTCTGGGACTGTGAGTTGGTGTGTGAGGAGATTAACTCGGTGTCTGGGACTGTGAGTTGGTGTGTGGGGAGATTAACCCGGGGTCTGGGACTGTGAGTCGGTGTGTGGGGAGATTAACCCGAGGTCTGGGAATGTTAGTCGGTGTGTGGGGAGATTAACCCGGTGTCTGGGACTTTGAGTTGGTTTGAGGGAAGATTAACCCGGGGTCTGGGACTGTGAGTTGGTGTGTGGAGAGATTAACCCGATGTCTGGGACTTTGAGTTGATTTGAGGGGAGATTGAACCGGGGACTGGGACTGTGAGTCGCTGTGTGGGGAGATTAACGCGGGTTCTGGGACTGTGAGTCTGTGTGTGAAGAGAGTCACCTGGGGTCAGGGACTGTGTGTCGGTGTGTGGGGAGATTAACCCGGAGTCTGGGACTGTGTTGGTTTATGGGGAAATTAACCCGGGGTCGGGGACTGTGAGTTGGTTTGTGATGTGATTAACCCGGGGTCTGGGACTGTGAGGTGGTGTGTGGGAGATTAACCCGTGGTCTGGGACTGTGAGTCGGAGTGTGGGAGATTAATCCAGGGTCTGTGAATGTTAGTCGGTGTGAGGGGAGATTAACCCGGTGTCTGGGACTTTGAGTTGGTTTGAGGGAAGATTATCCCGGGGTCTGGGACTCTAAATTGGTGTGTGGGGAGATTAACCCGGTGTCTGGGACTTTGAGTTGATTTGAGGGAAGATTAACCCGGGGTGTGGGACTGTGAGTCGGTGTATGGGGAGATTAACGCGGGTTCTGAGACTGTGAGTCGGTGTGTGGGGAGAGTCACCTGGGGTCACGGACTGTGTGTCGGTGTGTTGGGAGATTAACCCCGAGTCTGGGAGTGTGTTGGTTTATGGGGAGATTAACTCGGGGTCGGGGACTGTGAGTTGGTTTGTGGTGTGATTAATCCAGGCTCTGCGACTGTGAGTTGGAGTGCTGGGAGATTAACCCGTGGTCTGCGACTGTGAGTTGGTGTGTTTGGGAGATTAACCCGGGATCTGGGACTGTAGGAATGTGTGTGGGGAAATTAACCCGGGGTCTGGGGCTGTGGGCTGGTGTGTGGTAAATTAGCCCGGGTGTCTGGGACAGTGGGTTGCTGTGTTTGGGAGATTAACCCGGGGTCTGGGACTGTGAGTTGGTGTGTTGGGAGATTAACCCGGGGTCTGGGACTGTGAGTCGGTGTGTGGGGAGATTAACCCGAGGTCTGGGAATGTTAGTTGGTGTGTGGGGAGATTAACCCGTTTTCTGGGACTTTGAGTTGGTTTGAGGGGAGATTAACACGGGGTTTGGGACTGTGAGTCGGTGTTTGGGGATATTAACACGGCGTCTGGGACTGTGAGTTGGTGTGTGGTTAGATTAACCCACGATCTGGGACTGTGAGTTGCTGTGTGAGTAGATTAACTCGGTGTCTGGGACTGTGAGTTGGTGTGTGGGGAGATTAACCCGGGGTCTGGGACTGTGAGTCGGTGTGTGGGGAGATTAACCCGAGGTCTGGGAATGTTAGTCGGTGTGTGGGGAGATTAACCCGGTGTCTGGGACTCTGAGTCGGTGAGTGGGAGATTAACCCGGCGTCTGGGACTGTGAGTTGGTGTGTGGTTAGATTAACCCACGGTCTGGGACTGTGAGTTGGTGTGTGAGGAGATTAACTCGGTGTCTGGGACTGTGAGTTGGTGTGTGGGGAGATTAACCCGGGGTCTGGGACTTTGTGAGTTGGTTTGAGGGAAGATAAACCCGGGGTCTGGGACTGTGAGTTGGTGTGTGGGGAGATTAACCCGATGTCTGGGACTTTGAGTTGATTTGAGGGGAGATTTAACTAGGGACTGGGACTTTGAGTCGCTGTGTGGGGAGATTAACGCGGGTTCTGGGACTGTGAGTCTGTGTGTGGAGAGAGTCACCTGGGGTCAGGGACTGTGTGTCGGTGTGTGGGGAGATTAACCCGGAGTCTAGGACTGTGTTGGTTTATGGGGAAATTAACCCGGGGTCGGGGACTGTGAGTTGGTTTGTGATTTGATTAACCCGGGGTCTGGGACTGTGAGGTGGTGTGTGGGAGATTAACCCGGGGTTTGGGATTGTGAGTCGTTGTGTGGGGAGATTCACCCGTGGTCAGCGACTGTGAGTCAGTGTGTGGGGAGACTAAATCGGGGTCTGGGATTGTGAGTTGGTGTGTGGGGAGATTAACCCAATGTCTGGGACTGTGAGTCGCTGTGTGGGAGATTAACCCGGGGTCTGGGACCGTGAGTCGGTGTGTGGGAGATTAACCCGGGGTCTGGGACTGTGAGTAGGTGTGAGGGAGATTAACCCGGGGTCTGGGACTGTGAGTCGGTGTGTGGGGAGATTAACCCAGTGTCTGGGACTGTGAGTCGGTGTGTGGGAGATTAACCCGGGGTCAGGGACTGTGAGTCGGTGTGTGGGAGATTAATCCGGTGTCTGGGACTGTGACATGGTGTGTGGAGAGATGAACCCGGGGTCTGGGACTTTGATTTGGTGTGTGGGGAGATTAACCTGGGGTCTGGGACTGTGAGTCGGTGTGTGGGGAGATTAACCCTTATATCTGGGACTGTGAGTTGGTGTGTGGGAGATTAACCCTGGGTCTGGGACTGTGAGTTGGTGTGTCGGGAGATTAACCCGGTGTCTGGGAATGTGAGTCGGTGTTTGGGAGATTAGCCCGCGGGTCTGCGACAGTGAGTTGATGTGTGGGAAGATTAACCCGGTGTCTGGGACTGTGAGTCGGTGTTTGGGATATTAGCCCGGTGCCTTGCGACTCTGAGTTGGTGTGTGGGGAGACTAATCCGCTGTCTGGGACTGTGAAACTGTGTGTGGGGAGATTAACCCAGAGTCTGGGACTGTGAGTTGGCGTGTGGCGAGGTTAACCCGGGGCCTGGGACTGTGAATTGGTTTGTGGGGAGATTATCCTGGGGTCTGGGACTTTGAGTTGGTTTGTGGGGAGATTAACCCGGGGTCTGGGACTGTGAGTTGTTGTGTGGGTAGATTAACCCGAGGTCTGGGACTTTGAATTGGTTTGTGGGGAGATTAACCCGGGGTCTGGGACTTTGAGTTGGTTTGTGGGGAGATTAAGCCGGGGTCTGGCACTGTGAGTTGTTGTGTGGGGAGATTAACCCGGGGTCTGGGACTGTAAGTTGATTTGTGGGAAGATTATCCCGGCGTCTGGGATTGTGAGTTGGTGTGTGGGGAGATTAACCCGGGGTCTGGGACTGTGAGTTGTGTGGGGAGATTAACCCGGGGTCTGGGACTGTGAGTTGTTGTGTGGGGAGATTAACCCGAGGTCTGGGACTGTGAATTGGTTTGTGGGGAGATTAACCCGGGGTCTGGGACTTTGAGTTGGTTTGTGGGGAGATTAAGCCGGGGTCTGGCACTGTGAGTTGTTGTGTGGGGAGATTAACCCGGGGTCTGGGACTGTAAGTTGATTTGTGGGGAGATTACCAAGGTGTCTGGCACTGTGAGTCGGTGTGTGGGAGATTAACCCGGGGTCTGCGATTGTGAGTTGGCGTGTGGCGAGGTTAACCCGGGGCCTGGGACTGTGAATTGGTTTGTGGGGAGATTATCCCAGGGTCTGGGACTTTGAGTTGGTTTGTGGGGAGATTAACCCGGGGTCTGGGACTGTGAGTTGTTGTGTGGGGAGATTAACCCGAGGTCTGGGACTGTGAATTGGTTTGTGGGGAGATTAACCCGGGGTCTGGGGCTTTGAGTTGGTTTGTGGGGAGATTAAGCCGGGGTCTGGGACCGTAAATCGGTGTGTGGGGAGGTTAACCCGAGGTCTGGGACTGTGAGTCTGTGTGTGGAGAGAGTCACCTGGAGTCTGGGACTGTGTTGGTTTATGGGGAAATTAACCCGGGGTCGGGGACTGTGAGTTGGTTTGTGATGTGATTAACCCGGGGTCTGGGACTGTGAGGTGGTGTATGGGAGATTAACCCAGGGTCTCTGAATGTTAGTCGGTGTGAGGGGAGATTAAACCGGTGTCTGGGACTTTGAGTTGGTTTGAGGGAAGATTATCCCGGGGTCTGGGACTCTAAGCTGGTGTGTGGGGAGATTAACCCGGTGTCTGGGATTTTGAGTTGATTTGAGGGAAGATTAACCCGGGGTGTGGGACTGTGAGTCGGTGTATGGGGAGATTAACGCGGGTTCTGAGACTGTGAGTCGGTGTGTGGGGAGAGTCACCTGGGGTCAGGGATTGTGTGTCGGTGTGTGGGGAGATTAACCCGGAGTCTGGGACTGTGTTGGTTTATGGGGAAATTAACCCGGGGTCGGGGACTGTGAGTTGGTTTGTGATGTGATTAACCCGGGGTCTGGGACTGTGAGGTGGTGTGTGGGAGATTAACCCGGGGTTTGGGATTGTGAGACGTTGTGTGGGGAGATTCACCCGTGGTCAGCGACTGTGAGTCAGTGTGTGGGGAGACTAAACCGGGGTCTGGGATTGTGAGTTGGTGTGTGGGGAGATTAACCCAGTGTCTGGGACTGTGAGTCGCTGTGTGGGAGATTAACCCAGGGTCTGGGACTGTGAGTTGGTTTGTGATGTGATTAACCCGGGGTCTGGGACTGTGAGGTGGTGTGTGGGAGATTAACCCGGTGTCTGGGACTCTGAGTCGGTGAGTGGGAGATTAACCCGGCGTCTGGGACTGTGAGTTGGTGTGTGGTTAGATTAACCCACGGTCTGGGACTGTGAGTTGGTGTGTGAGGAGATTAACTCGGTGTCTGGGACTGTGAGTTGGTGTGTGGGGAGATTAACCCGGGGTCTGGGACTTTGAGTTGGTTTGAGGGAAGATTAACCCGGGGTCTGGGACTGTGAGTTGGTGTGTGGGGAGATTAACCCGATGTCTGGGACGTTGAGTTGATTTGAGGGGAGATTTAACTGGGGACTGGGACTTTGAGTCGCTGTGTGGGGAGATTAACGCGGGTTCTGGGACTGTGAGTCTGTGTGTGGAGAGAGTCACCTGGGGTCAGGGACTGTGTGTCGGTGTGTGGGGAGATTAACCCGGAGTCTGGGACTGTTTTGGTTTATGGGGAAATTAACTCGGGGTCGGGGACTGTGAGTTGCTTTGTGATGTGATTAACCCGGGGTCTGGGACTGTGAGGTGGTGTGTGGGAGATTAACCCGGGGTCTGGGACTTTGAGTTGGTTTGAGGGAAGATTAACCCGGGGTCTGCGACTGTGAGTTGGTGTGTGGGGAGATTAACCCGATGTCTGGGACGTTGAGTTGATTTGAGGGGAGATTTAACTGGGGACTGGGACTTTGAGTCGCTGTGTGGGGAGATTAACGCGGGTTCTGGGACTGTGAGTCTGTGTGTGGAGAGAGTCACCTGGGGTCAGGGACTGTGTGTCGGTGTGTGGGGAGATTAACCCGGAGTCTGGGACTGTTTTGGTTTATGGGGAAATTAACTCGGGGTCGGGGACTGTGAGTTGCTTTGTGATGTGATTAACCCGGGGTCTGGGACTGTGAGGTGGTGTGTGGGAGATTAACCCGGGGTTTGGGATTGTGAGTCGTTGTGTGGGGAGATTCACCCGTGGTCAGCGACTGTGAGTCAGTGTGTGGGGAGACTAAATCGGGATCTGGGATTGTGAGTTGGTGTGTGGGGAGATTAACCCAATGTCTGGGACTGTGAGTCGGTGTGTGGGAGATTAACCCGGGGTCTGGGACCGTGAGTCGGTGTGTGGGAGATTAACCCGGGGTCTGGGACTGTGAGTCGGTGTGTGGGAGATTAATCCGGTGTCTGGGACTGTGACATGGTGTGTGGAGAGATGAACCCGGGGTCTGGGACTTTGATTTGGTGTGTGGGGAGATTAACCTGGGGTCTGGGACTGTTAGTTGTCGTGTCGTGAGATTAACCCGGTGTCTGGGACTGTGAGTCGGTGTGTGGGGAGATTAACCCTTATGTCTGGGACTGTGAGTTGGTGTGTGGGAGATTAACCCTGGGTCTGGGACTGTGAGTTGGTGTGTCGGGAGATTAACCCGGTGTCTGGGACTGTGAGTCGGTGTTTGGGAGATTAGCCCGCGGGTCTGCGACAGTGAGTTGATGTGTGGGAAGATTAACCCGGTGTCTGGGACTGTGAGTCGGTGTTTGGGAGATTAGCCCGGTGCCTTGCGACTCTGAGTTGGTGTGTGGGGAGACTAATCCGCTGTCTGGGACTGTGAAACTGTGTGTGGGGAGATTAACCCAGAGTCTGGGACTGTGAGTTGGCGTGTGGCGAGGTTAACCCGGGGCCTGGGACTGTGAATTGGTTTGTGGGGAGATTATCCTGGGGTCTGGGACTTTGAGTTGGTTTGTGGGGAGATTAACCCGGGGTCTGGGACTGTGAGTTGTTGTGTGGGGAGATTAACCCGAGGTCTGGGACTGTGAATTGGTTTGTGGGGAGATTAACCCGGGGTCTGGGACTTTGAGTTGGTTTGTGGGGAGATTAAGCCGGGGTCTGGGACCGTAAATCGGTGTGTGGGGAGGTTAACCCGAGGTCTGGGACTGTGAGTCTGTGTGTGGAGAGAGTCACCTGGAGTCTGGGACTGTGTTGGTTTATGGGGAAATTAACCCGGGGTCGGGGACTGTGAGTTGGTTTGTGATGTGATTAACCCGGGGTCTGGGACTGTGAGGTGGTGTATGGGAGATTAACCCAGGGTCTCTGAATGTTAGTCGGTGTGAGGGGAGATTAAACCGGTGTCTGGGACTTTGAGTTGGTTTGAGGGAAGATTATCCCGGGGTCTGGGACTCTAAGCTGGTGTGTGGGGAGATTAACCCGGTGTCTGGGACTTTGAGTTGATTTGAGGGAAGATTAACCCGGGGTGTGGGACTGTGAGTCGGTGTATGGGGAGATTAACGCGGGTTCTGAGACTGTGAGTCGGTGTGTGGGGAGAGTCACCTGGGGTCAGGGATTGTGTGTCGGTGTGTGGGGAGATTAACCCGGAGTCTGGGACTGTGTTGGTTTATGGGGAAATTAACCCGGGGTCGGGGACTGTGAGTTGGTTTGTGATGTGATTAACCCGGGGTCTGGGACTGTGAGGTGGTGTGTGGGAGATTAACCCGGGGTTTGGGATTGTGAGACGTTGTGTGGGGAGATTCACCCGTGGTCAGCGACTGTGAGTCAGTGTGTGGGGAGACTAAACCGGGGTCTGGGATTGTGAGTTGGTGTGTGGGGAGATTAACCCGGGGTCTGGGACTGTGAGGTGGTGTGTGGGAGATTAACCCGGTGTCTGGGACTCTGAGTCGGTGAGTGGGAGATTAACCCGGCGTCTGGGACTGTGAGTTGGTGTGTGGTTAGATTAACCCACGGTCTGGGACTGTGAGTTGGTGTGTGAGGAGATTAACTCGGTGTCTGGGACTGTGAGTTGGTGTGTGGGGAGATTAACCCGGGGTCTGGGACTTTGAGTTGGTTTGAGGGAAGATTAACCCGGGGTCTGGGACTGTGAGTTGGTGTGTGGGGAGATTAACCCGATGTCTGGGACGTTGAGTTGATTTGAGGGGAGATTTAACTGGGGACTGGGACTTTGAGTCGCTGTGTGGGGAGATTAACGCGGGTTCTGGGACTGTGAGTCTGTGTGTGGAGAGAGTCACCTGGGGTCAGGGACTGTGTGTCGGTGTGTGGGGAGATTAACCCGGAGTCTGGGACTGTGTTGGTTTATGGGGAAATTAACTCGGGGTCGGGGACTGTGAGTTGCTTTGTGATGTGATTAACCCGGGGTCTGGGACTGTGAGGTGGTGTGTGGGAGATTAACCCGGGGTTTGGGATTGTGAGTCGTTGTGTGGGGAGATTCACCCGTGGTCAGCGACTGTGAGTCAGTGTGTGGGGAGACTAAATCGGGATCTGGGATTGTGAGTTGGTGTGTGGGGAGATTAACCCAATGTCTGGGACTGTGAGTCGGTGTGTGGGAGATTAACCCGGGGTCTGGGACCGTGAGTCGGTGTGTGGGAGATTAACCCGGGGTCTGGGACTGTGAGTCGGTGTGTGGGAGATTAATCCGGTGTCTGGGA
This sequence comes from Pristiophorus japonicus, assembly GCF_044704955.1. NCBI lineage: Eukaryota > Metazoa > Chordata > Chondrichthyes > Pristiophoridae > Pristiophorus > Pristiophorus japonicus. The sequence goes on from NC_091985.1 coordinate 188,695,639, forward strand.
CTGTGACATGGTGTGTGGAGAGATGAACCCGGGGTCTGGGACTTTGATTTGGTGTGTGGGGAGATTAACCCGGGGTCTGGGACTGTTAGTTGTCGTGACGTGAGATTAACCCGGGGTCTGGGACTGTGAGTCGGTGTGTGGGGAGATTAACCCTTATGTCTGGGACTGTGAGTTGGTGTGTGGGAGATTAACCCTGGGTCTGGGACTGTGAGTTGGTGTGTCGGGAGATTAACCCGGTGTCTGGGACTGTGAGTCGGTGTTTGGGAGATTAGCCCGCGGGTCTGCGACAGTGAGTTGATGTGTGGGAAGATTAACCCGGTGTCTGGGACTGTGAGTCGGTGTTTGGGAGATTAGCCCGGTGCCTTGCGACTCTGAGTTGGTGTGTGGGGAGACTAATCCGCTGTCTGGGACTGTGAAACTGTGTGTGGGGAGATTAACCCAGAGTCTGGGACTGTGAGTTGGCGTGTGGCGAGGTTAACCCGGGGCCTGGGACTGTGAATTGGTTTGTGGGGAGATTATCCTGGGGTCTGGGACTTTGAGTTGGTTTGTGGGGAGATTAACCCGGGGTCTGGGACTGTGAGTTGTTGTGTGGGGAGATTAACCCGAGGTCTGGGACTTTGAATTGGTTTGTGGGGAGATTAACCCGGGGTCTGGGACTTTGAGTTGGTTTGTGGGGAGATTAAGCCGGGGTCTGGCACTGTGAGTTGTTGTGTGGGGAGATTAACCCGGGGTCTGGGACTGTAAGTTGATTTGTGGGAAGATTATCCCGGCGTCTGGGATTGTGAGTTGGTGTGTGGGGAGATTAACCCGGGGTCTGGGACTGTGAGTTGTTGTGTGGGGAGATTAACCCGGGGTCTGGGACTGTGAGTTGTTGTGTGGGGAGATTAACCCGAGGTCTGGGACTGTGAATTGGTTTGTGGGGAGATTAACCCGGGGTCTGGGACTTTGAGTTGGTTTGTGGGGAGATTAAGCCGGGGTCTGGCACTGTGAGTTGTTGTGTGGGGAGATTAACCCGGGGTCTGGGACTGTAAGTTGATTTGTGGGGAGATTACCAAGGTGTCTGGCACTGTGAGTCGGTGTGTGGGAGATTAACCCGGGGTCTGCGATTGTGAGTTGGCGTGTGGCGAAGTTAACCCGGGGCCTGGGACTGTGAATTGGTTTGTGGGGAGATTATCCCGGGGTCTGGGACTTTGAGTTGGTTTGTGGGGAGATTAACCCGGGGTCTGGGACTGTGAGTTGTTGTGTGGGGAGATTAACCCGAGGTCTGGGACTGTGAATTGGTTTGTGGGGAGATTAACCCGGGGTCTGGGACTTTGAGTTGGTTTGTGGGGAGATTAAGCCGGGGTCTGGCACTGTGAGTTGTTGTGTGGGGAGATTAACCCGGGGTCTGGGACTGTAAGTTGATTTGTGGGAAGATTATCCCGGCGTCTGCGATTGTGAGTTGGTGTGTGGGGAGATTAACCCGGGGTCTGGGACTGTGAGTTGTTGTGTGGGGAGATTAACCCGGGGTCTGAGACTGTGAGTTGGTTTGTGGGAGGATTATCCCGGGGTCTGGGATTGTGAGTTGGTGTGTGGGGAGATTAATCCGGGGTCTGGGACCGTAAATCGGTGTGTGGGGAGGTTAACCCGAGGTCTGGGACTGTGAGTCTGTGTGTGGAGAGAGTCACCTGGAGTCTGGGACTGTGTTGGTTTATGGGGAAATTAACCCGGGGTCGGGGACTGTGAGTTGGTTTGTGATGTGATTAACCCGGGGTCTGGGACTGTGAGGTGGTGTGTGGGAGATTAACCCAGGGTCTCTGAATGTTAGTCGGTGTGAGGGGAGATTAACCCGGTGTCTGGGACTTTGAGTTGGTTTGAGGGAAGATTATCCCGGGATCTGGGACTCTAAGCTGGTGTGTGGGGAGATTAACCCGGTGTCTGGGACTTTGAGTTGATTTGAGGGAAGATTAACCCGGGGTGTGGGACTGTGAGTCGGTGTATGGGGAGATTAACGCGGGTTCTGAGACTGTGAGTCGGTGTGTGGGGAGAGTCACCTGGGGTCAGGGATTGTGTGTCGGTGTGTGGGGAGATTAACCCGGTGTCTGGGACTCTGAGTCGGTGAGTGGGAGATTAACCCGGCGTCTGGGACTGTGAGTTGGTGTGTGGTTAGATTAACCCACGGTCTGGGACTGTGAGTTGGTGTGTGAGGAGATTAACTCGGTGTCTGGGACTGTGAGTTGGTGTGTGGGGAGATTAACCCGGGGTCTGGGACTTTGAGTTGGTTTGAGGGAAGATTAACCCGGGGTCTGGGACTGTGAGGTGGTGTGTGGGAGATTAACCCAGGGTCTCTGAATGTTAGTCGGTGTGAGGGGAGATTAACCCGGTGTCTGGGACTTTGAGTTGGTTTGAGGGAAGATTATCCCGGGATCTGGGACTCTAAGCTGGTGTGTGGGGAGATTAACCCGGTGTCTGGGACTTTGAGTTGATTTGAGGGAAGATTAACCCGGGGTGTGGGACTGTGAGTCGGTGTATGGGGAGATTAACGCGGGTTCTGAGACTGTGAGTCGGTGTGTGGGGAGAGTCACCTGGGGTCAGGGATTGTGTGTCGGTGTGTGGGGAGATTAACCCGGTGTCTGGGACTCTGAGTCGGTGAGTGGGAGATTAACCCGGCGTCTGGGACTGTGAGTTGGTGTGTGGTTAGATTAACCCACGGTCTGGGACTGTGAGTTGGTGTGTGAGGAGATTAACTCGGTGTCTGGGACTGTGAGTTGGTGTGTGGGGAGATTAACCCGGGGTCTGGGACTTTGAGTTGGTTTGAGGGAAGATTAACCCGGGGTCTGGGACTGTGAGTTGGTGTGTGGGGAGATTAACCCGATGTCTGGGACGTTGAGTTGATTTGAGGGGAGATTTAACTGGGGACTGGGACTTTGAGTCGCTGTGTGGGGAGATTAACGCGGGTTCTGGGACTGTGAGTCTGTGTGTGGAGAGAGTCACCTGGGGTCAGGGACTGTGTGTCGGTGTGTGAGGAGATTAACCCGGAGTCTGGGACTGTGTTGGTTTATGGGGAAATTAACTCGGGGTCGGGGACTGTGAGTTGCTTTGTGATGTGATTAACCCGGGGTCTGGGACTGTGAGGTGGTGTGTGGGAGATTAACCCGGGGTTTGGGATTGTGAGTCGTTGTGTGGGGAGATTCACCCGTGGTCAGCGACTGTGAGTCAGTGTGTGGGGAGACTAAATCGGGATCTGGGATTGTGAGTTGGTGTGTGGGGAGATTAACCCAATGTCTGGGACTGTGAGTCGGTGTGTGGGAGATTAACCCGGGGTCTGGGACCGTGAGTCGGTGTGTGGGAGATTAACCCGGGGTCTGGGACTGTGAGTCGGTGTGTGGGAGATTAATCCGGTGTCTGGGACTGTGACATGGTGTGTGGAGAGATGAACCCGGGGTCTGGGACTTTGATTTGGTGTGTGGGGAGATTAACCTGGGGTCTGGGACTGTTAGTTGTCGTGTCGTGAGATTAACCCGGGGTCTGGGACTGTGAGTCGGTGTGTGGGGAGATTAACCCTTATGTCTGGGACTGTGAGTTGGTGTGTGGGAGATTAACCCTGGGTCTGGGACTGTGAGTTGGTGTGTCGGGAGATTAACCCGGTGTCTGGGACTGTGAGTCGGTGTTTGGGAGATTAGCCCGCGGGTCTGCGACAGTGAGTTGATGTGTGGGAAGATTAACCCGGTGTCTGGGACTGTGAGTCGGTGTTTGGGAGATTAGCCCGGTGCCTTGCGACTCTGAGTTGGTGTGTGGGGAGACTAATCCGCTGTCTGGGACTGTGAAACTGTGTGTGGGGAGATTAACCCAGAGTCTGGGACTGTGAGTTGGCGTGTGGCGAGGTTAACCCGGGGCCTGGGACTGTGAATTGGTTTGTGGGGAGATTATCCTGGGGTCTGGGACTTTGAGTTGGTTTGTGGGGAGATTAACCCGGGGTCTGGGACTGTGAGTTGTTGTGTGGGGAGATTAACCCGAGGTCTGGGACTTTGAATTGGTTTGTGGGGAGATTAACCCGGGGTCTGGGACTTTGAGTTGGTTTGTGGGGAGATTAAGCCGGGGTCTGGCACTGTGAGTTGTTGTGTGGGGAGATTAACCCGGGGTCTGGGACTGTAAGTTGATTTGTGGGAAGATTATCCCGGCGTCTGGGATTGTGAGTTGGTGTGTGGGGAGATTAACCCGGGGTCTGGGACTGTGAGTTGTTGTGTGGGGAGATTAACCCGGGGTCTGGGACTGTGAGTTGTTGTGTGGGGAGATTAACCCGAGGTCTGGGACTGTGAATTGGTTTGTGGGGAGATTAACCCGGGGTCTGGGACTTTGAGTTGGTTTGTGGGGAGATTAAGCCGGGGTCTGGCACTGTGAGTTGTTGTGTGGGGAGATTAACCCGGGGTCTGGGACTGTAAGTTGATTTGTGGGGAGATTACCAAGGTGTCTGGCACTGTGAGTCGGTGTGTGGGAGATTAACCCGGGGTCTGCGATTGTGAGTTGGCGTGTGGCGAAGTTAACCCGGGGCCTGGGACTGTGAATTGGTTTGTGGGGAGATTATCCCGGGGTCTGGGACTTTGAGTTGGTTTGTGGGGAGATTAACCCGGGGTCTGGGACTGTGAGTTGTTGTGTGGGGAGATTAACCCGAGGTCTGGGACTGTGAATTGGTTTGTGGGGAGATTAACCCGGGGTCTGGGACTTTGAGTTGGTTTGTGGGGAGATTAAGCCGGGGTCTGGCACTGTGAGTTGTTGTGTGGGGAGATTAACCCGGGGTCTGGGACTGTAAGTTGATTTGTGGGAAGATTATCCCGGCGTCTGCGATTGTGAGTTGGTGTGTGGGGAGATTAACCCGGGGTCTGGGACTGTGAGTTGTTGTGTGGGGAGATTAACCCTGGGTCTGAGACTGTGAGTTGGTTAGTGGGAGGATTATCCCGGGGTCTGGGATTGTGAGTTGGTGTGTGGGGAGATTAATCCGGGGTCTGGGACCGTAAATCGGTGTGTGGGGAGGTTAACCCGAGGTCTGGGACTGTGAGTCTGTGTGTGGAGAGAGTCACCTGGAGTCTGGGACTGTGTTGGTTTATGGGGAAATTAACCCGGGGTCGGGGACTGTGAGTTGGTTTGTGATGTGATTAACCCGGGGTCTGGGACTGTGAGGTGGTGTGTGGGAGATTAACCCAGGGTCTCTGAATGTTAGTCGGTGTGAGGGGAGATTAACCCGGTGTCTGGGACTTTGAGTTGGTTTGAGGGAAGATTATCCCGGGATCTGGGACTCTAAGCTGGTGTGTGGGGAGATTAACCCGGTGTCTGGGACTTTGAGTTGATTTGAGGGAAGATTAACCCGGGGTGTGGGACTGTGAGTCGGTGTATGGGGAGATTAACGCGGGTTCTGAGACTGTGAGTCGGTGTGTGGGGAGAGTCACCTGGGGTCAGGGATTGTGTGTCGGTGTGTGGGGAGATTAACCCGGAGTCTGGGACTGTGTTGGGTTATGGGGAAATTAACCCGGGGTCGGGGACTGTGAGTTGGTTTGTGATGTGATTAACCCGGGGTCTGGGACTGTGAGGTGGTGTGTGGGAGATTAACCCGGGGTTTGGGATTGTGAGACGTTGTGTGGGGAGATTCACCCGTGGTCAGCGACTGTGAGTCAGTGTGTGGGGAGACTAAACCGGGGTCTGGGATTGTGAGTTGGTGTGTGGGGAGATTAACCCGGTGTCTGGGACTCTGAGTCGGTGAGTGGGAGATTAACCCGGCGTCTGGGACTGTGAGTTGGTGTGTGGTTAGATTAACCCACGGTCTGGGACTGTGAGTTGGTGTGTGAGGAGATTAACTCGGTGTCTGGGACTGTGAGTTGGTGTGTGGGGAGATTAACCCGGAGTCTGGGACTTTGAGTTGGTTTGAGGGAAGATTAACCCGGGGTCTGGGACTGTGAGTTGGTGTGTGGGGAGATTAACCCGATGTCTGGGACGTTGAGTTGATTTGAGGGGAGATTTAACTGGGGACTGGGACTTTGAGTCGCTGTGTGGGGAGATTAACGCGGGTTCTGGGACTGTGAGTCTGTGTGTGGAGAGAGTCACCTGGGGTCAGGGACTGTGTGTCGGTGTGTGGGGAGATTAACCCGGAGTCTGGGACTGTGTTGGTTTATGGGGAAATTAACTCGGGGTCGGGGACTGTGAGTTGCTTTGTGATGTGATTAACCCGGGGTCTGGGACTGTGAGGTGGTGTGTGGGAGATTAACCCGGGGTTTGGGATTGTGAGTCGTTGTGTGGGGAGATTCACCCGTGGTCAGCGACTGTGAGTCAGTGTGTGGGGAGACTAAATCGGGATCTGGGATTGTGAGTTGGTGTGTGGGGAGATTAACCCAATGTCTGGGACTGTGAGTCGGTGTGTGGGAGATTAACCCGGGGTCTGGGACCGTGAGTCGGTGTGTGGGAGATTAACCCGGGGTCTGGGACTGTGAGTCGGTGTGTGGGAGATTAACCCGGGGTCTGGGACTGTGAGTCGGTGTGTGGGAGATTAACCCGGGGTCTGGGACTGTGAGTCGGTGTGTGGGGAGATTAACCCAGTGTCTGGGACTGTGAGTCGGTGTGTGGGAGATTAACCCGGGGTCTGGGACTGTGAGTCGGTGTGTGGGAGATTAATCCGGTGTCTGGGACTGTGAGATGGTGTGTGGAGAGATGAACCCGGGGTCTGGGACTTTGATTTGGTGTGTGGGGAGATTAACCTGGGGTCTGGGACTGTTAGTTGTAGTGTCGTGAGATTAACCCGGGGTCTGGGACTGTGAGTCGGTGTGTGGGGAGATTAACCTTTCTGTCTGGGACTGTGAGTTGGTGTGTGGGAGATTAACCCTGGGTCTGGGACTGTGAGTTGGCGTGTGGCGAGGTTAACCCGGGGCCTGGGACTGTGAATTGGTTTGTGGGGAGATTATCCTGGGGTCTGGGACTTTGAGTTGGTTTGTGGGGAGATTAACCCGGGGTCTGGGACTGTGAGTTGTTGTGTGGGGAGATTACCCCGAGGTCTGGGACTTTGAATTGGTTTGTGGGGAGATTAACCCGGGGTCTGGGACTTTGAGTTGGTTTGTGGGGAGATTAAGCCGGGGTCTGGCACTGTGAGTTGTTGTGTGGGGAGATTAACCCGGGGTCTGGGACTGTAAGTTGATTTGTGGGAAGATTATCCCGGCGTCTGGGATTGTGAGTTGGTGTGTGGGGAGATTAACCCGGGGTCTGGGACTGTGAGTTGTTGTGTGGGGAGATTAACCCGGGGTCTGGGACTGTGAGTTGTTGTGTGGGGAGATTAACCCGAGGTCTGGGACTGTGAATTGGTTTGTGGGGAGATTAACCCGGGGTCTGGGACTTTGATTTGGTTTGTGGGGAGATTAAGCCGGGGTCTGGCACTGTGAGTTGTTGTGTGGGGAGATTAACCCGGGGTCTGGGACTGTAAGTTGATTTGTGGGGAGATTACCAAGGTGTCTGGCACTGTGAGTCGGTGTGTGGGAGATTAACCCGGGGTCTGCGATTGTGAGTTGGCGTGTGGCGAGGTTAACCAGGGGCCTGGGACTGTGAATTGGTTTGTGGGGAGATTATCCCGGGGTCTGGGACTTTGAGTTGGTTTGTGGGGAGATTAACCCGGGGTCTGGGACTTTGAGTTGGTTTGTGGGGAGATTAAGCCGGGGTCTGGCACTGTGAGTTGTTGTGTGGGGAGATTAACCCGGGGTCTGGGACTGTAAGTTGATTTGTGGGAAGATTATCCCGGCGTCTGCGATTGTGAGTTGGTGTGTGGGGAGATTAACCCGGGGTCTGGGACTGTGAGTTGTTGTGTGGGGTGATTAACCCGGGGTCTGAGACTGTGAGTTGGTTTGTGGGAAGATTATCCCGGGGTCTGGGATTGTGAGTTGGTGTGTGGGGAGATTAATCCGGGGTCTGGGACCGTAAATCGGTGTGTGGGGAGGTTAACCCGAGGTCTGGGACTGTGAGTCTGTGTGTGGAGAGAGTCACCTGGAGTCTGGGACTGTGTTGGTTTATGGGGAAATTAACCCGGGGTCGGGGACTGTGAGTTGGTTTGTGATGTGATTAACCCGGGGTCTGGGACTGTGAGGTGGTGTGTGGGAGATTAACCCAGGGTCTCTGAATGTTAGTCGGTGTGTGGGGAGATTAAACCGGTGTCTGGAACTTTGAGTTGGTTTGAGGGAAGATTATCCCGGGGTCTGGGACTGTGAGTCGGTGTATGGGGAGATTAACGCGGGTTCTGAGACTGTGAGTCGGTGTGTGGGGAGAGTCACCTGGGGTCAGGGATTGTGTGTCGGTGTGTGGGGAGATTACCCCGGAGTCTGGGACTGTGTTGGTTTATGGGGAAATTAACCCGGGGTCGGGGACTGTGAGTTGGTTTGTGATGTGATTAACCCGGGGTCTGGGACTGTGAGGTGGTGTGTGGGAGATTAACCCGGGGTTTGGGATTGTGAGACGTTGTGTGGGGAGATTCACCCGTGGTCAGCGACTGTGAGTCAGTGTGTGGGGAGATTAACCCGGGGTCTGGGACTGTGAGTCGGTGTGTGGGAGATTAACCCGGGGTCTGGGACTGTGAGTCGGTGTGTGGGAGATTAACCCGGGGTCTGGGACTGTGAGTCGGTGTGTGGGGAGATTAACCCAGTGTCTGGGACTGTGAGTCGGTGTGTGGGAGATTCACCCGGGGTCTGGGACTGTGAGTCGGTTTGTGGGAGATTAATCCGGTGTCTGGGACTGTGAGATGGTGTGTGGAGAGATGAACCCGGGGTCTGGGACTTTGATTTGGTGTGTGGGGAGATTAACCTGGGGTCTGGGACTGTTAGTTGTAGTGTCGTGAGATTAACCCGGGGTCTGGGACTGTGAGTCGGTGTGTGGGGAGATTAACCTTTCTGTCTGGGACTGTGAGTTGGTGTGTGGGAGATTAACCCTGGGTCTGGGACTGTGAGTTGGCGTGTGGCGAGGTTAACCCGGGGCCTGGGACTGTGAATTGGTTTGTGGGGAGATTATCCTGGGGTCTGGGACTTTGAGTTGGTTTGTGGGGAGATTAACCCGGGGTCGGGGACTGTGAGTTGGTTTGTGATGTGATTAACCCGGGGTCTGGGACTGTGAGGTGGTGTGTGGGAGATTAACCCGGGGTTTGGGATTGTGAGACGTTGTGTGGGGAGATTCACCCGTGGTCAGCGACTGTGAGTCAGTGTGTGGGGAGACTAAACCGGGGTCTGTGATTGTGAGTTGGTGTGTTGGGAGATTAACCCAGTGTCTGGGACTGTGAGTCGGTGTGTGGGAGATTAACCCAGGGTCTGGGACTGTGAGTTGGTTTGTGATGTGATTAACCCGGGGTCTGGGACTGTGAGGTGGTATGTGGGAGATTAACCCGGGGTCTGGGACTGTGAGTCGGTGTGTGGGGAGATTAACCTGGGGTCTGGGACTGTGAGTTGTAGTGTCGTGAGATTAACCCGGGGTCTGGGACTGTAGGACTGTGTGTGGGGAAATTAACCCGGGGTCTGGGGCTGTGGGATGGTGTGTGGTAAATTAGCCCGGGTGTCTGGGACAGTGGGTTGCTGTGTTTGGGAGATTAACCCGGGGTCTGGGACTGTGAGTTGGTGTGTGGGGAGATTAACCCGGTGTCTGGGACTCTGAGTCGGTGAGTGGGAGATTAACCCGGCGTCTGGGACTGTGAGTTGGTGTGTGGTTAGATTAACCCACGGTCTGGGACTGTGAGTTGGTGTGTGAGGAGATTAACTCGGTGTCTGGGACTGTGAGTTGGTGTGTGGGGAGATTAACCCGGGGTCTGGGACGTTGAGTTGATTTGAGGGGAGATTTAACTGGGGACTGGGACTTTGAGTCGCTGTGTGGGGAGATTAACGCGGGCTCTGGGACTGTGAGTCTGTGTGTGGAGAGAGTCACCTGGGGTCAGGAACTGTGTGTCGGTGTGTGGGGAGATTAACCCGGAGTCTGGGACTGTGTTGGTTTATGGGGAAATTAACTCGGGGTCGGGGACTGTGATTTGCTTTGTGATGTGATTAACCCGGGGTCTGGGACTGTGAGGTGGTGTGTGGGAGATTAACCCGGGGTTTGGGATTGTGAGTCGTTGTGTGGGGAGATTCACCCGTGGTCAGCGACTGTGAGTCAGTGTGTGGGGAGACTAAATCGGGATCTGGGATTGTGAGTTGGTGTGTGGGGAGATTAACCCAATGTCTGGGACTGTGAGTCGGTGTGTGGGAGATTAACCCGGGGTCTGGGACCGTGAGTCGGTGTGTGGGAGATTAACCCGGGGTCTGGGACTGTGAGTCGGTGTGTGGGAGATTAACCCGGGGTCTGGGACTGTGAGTCGGTGTGTGGGAGATTAACCCGGGGTCTGGGACTGTGAGTCGGTGTGTGGGGAGATTAACCCAGTGTCTGGGACTGTGAGTCGGTGTGTGGGAGATTAACCCGGGGTCTGGGACTGTGAGTCGGTGTGTGGGAGATTAATCCGGTGTCTGGGACTGTGAGATGGTGTGTGGAGAGATGAACCCGGGGTCTGGGACTTTGATTTGGTGTGTGGGGAGATTAACCTGGGGTCTGGGACTGTTAGTTGTAGTGTCGTGAGATTAACCCGGGGTCTGGGACTGTGAGTCGGTGTGTGGGGAGATTAACCTTTCTGTCTGGGACTGTGAGTTGGTGTGTGGGAGATTAACCCTGGGTCTGGGACTGTGAGTTGGTGTGTCGGGAGATTAACCCGGTGTCTGGGACTGTGAGTCGGTGTTTGGGAGATTAGCCCGCGGGTCTGCGACTGTGAGTTGATGTGTGGGAAGATTAACCCGGTGTCTGGGACTGTGAGTCGGTGTTTGGGAGATTAGCCCGGTGCCCTCGACTCTGAGTTGGTGTGTGGGGAGACGAACCCGCTGTCTGGGACTGTGAAACTGTGTGTGGGGAGATTAACCCGGTGTCTGGGACTGTGAGTCGGTGTTTGGGAGATTAGCCCGCGGGTCTGCGACTGTGAGTTGATGTGTGGGAAGATTAACCCGGGGTCTGGGACTGTGAGTCAGAGTGTGCGAGATTAACACGGGGTCTGGGAATGTGAGTCGGTGTGTGGGGAGATTAACCCGGTGGCTCTGTGACTGTGAGTCGGTGTGATGTGAGATTAACCCGGGTTCTGGGACTGTGAGTCGGTGTGTGGGGAGATTGCCAAGGTGTCTGAGACTGTGAGTCGGTGTGTGGGAGATTAACCCGGGGTCTGTGACTGTGAGTCGGTGTGTGGAGAGATTAACCCGGGGTCTGGGACTGTGAGTTGGTGTGTGGGGCGATTAATCCGGGGTCTGGGACTGTGAGTGGGTGTGTGGGAGATTAGCCCGGTGCCCTGCGACTCTGAGTTGGTGTGTGGGGAGACTAACCCGCTGTCTGGGACTGTGAAACTGTGTGTGGGGAGATTAACCCGGGGTCTGGGACTGTGAGTTGGTGTGTGGTAAATTAGCTCAGGGGTCTGGGACTGTGAGTTGGTGTGTGGGGAGATTAACCCGTGGTCTGGGACTGTGAGTCGGTGTGTGGGAGAATAACCCGGGGTCTGGGACTCTAAGCTGGTGTGTGGGGAGATTAACCCGGTGTCTGGGACTTTGAGTTGATTTGAGGGAAGATTAACCCGGGGTGTGGGACTCTGAGTCGGTGTATGGGGAGATTAACGCGGGTTCTGAGACTGTGAATTGGTGTGTCGGGAGATTAACCCGGTGTCTGGGACTGTGAGTCGGTGTTTGGGAGATTAGCCCGCGGGTCTGCGACTGTGAGTTGATGTGTGGGAAGATTAACCCGGGGTCTGGGACTGTGAGTCAGAGTGTGCGAGATTAACACGGGGTCTGGGAATGTGAGTCGGTGTGTGGGGAGATTAACCCGGTTTCTGGGACTGTGAGTCGGTGTTTGGGGAGATTAACGCGGGGTCTGGGACTGTGAATTGGTGTGTGGGGAGATTAATCTGTGGGTCTGGGACTGTGAGTCAGTGAGTGGGAGATTAACCCGGGGTCTGGGACCATGAGTCGGTGTGTGCGAGATTAACACGGGGTCTGGGAATTTGAGTCGGTGTGTTAGGAGATTAACCCGGGGGTTCTGTGACTGTGAGTTGGTGTGAGGGGAGATTAACCCGGGGTCTGGGACTGTGATTTCGTATGTGGGGAGATTAACCCGGGGTCTGGGACCGTGAGTCGGTGTGTGGGGAGATTAACCCGGGGTCTGGGACTGTGAATCGGAGTGTGGGAGATTAACTCAGTGTCTGGAACTGTGAGTCGGTGTGTGGAGAGATTAACCCAGGGTCTGGGACTGTGAGTTGGTGTGTGGGGAGATTAATCCGGGGTCTGGGACTGTGAGTCGGTGTGTGGGAGTTTAGCCCGGGGGTCTGCGACTGTGAGTTGGTGTCTGGGGAGATTAACCCGGTTTCAGGGACTGTGAGACTGTGTGTGCGGAGATTAACCCGGGGACTGGGACTCTGGGATGGTGTGTGGTAAATTAGCCCGGGTGTGTGGGACTGTGGGTTGCTGTGTTTGGGAGATTAACCCGGGGTCTGGGACTGTGAGTCGGTGTGTGGGGAGATTAACCCGAGGTCTGGGAATGTTAGTCGGTGTGTGGGGAGATTAACCCGGTTTCTGGGACTTTGAGTTGGTTTGAGGGAAGATTAAGCCGGGGTCTGGGACTGTGAGTCGGTGTTTGGGGAGATTAATACGGTGTCTGGGACTGTGAATTGGTGTGTAATAAGATTAACCCGTGGTCTGGGACTCTGAGTCGGTGAGTGGGAGATTAACCCGGGGTCTGGGACTGTGAGTTGGTGTGTGAGGAGATTAACTCGGTGTCTGGGACTGTGAGTTGGTGTGTGGGGAGATTAACCCGGGGTCTGGCACTGTGAGTCAGTGTGTGGGGAGATTAACCCGAGGTCGGAGAATGTTAGTCGGTGTGTGGGGAGATTAACCCGGTGTCTGGGACTTTGAGTTGGTTATTGGAAGATTAACCCGTGGTCTGGGACTGTGAGTTGGTGTGTGGGGAGATTAACCCGATGTCTGGGACTTTGAGTTGGTTTGAGGGGAGATTAACCCGGGGACTGGGACTGTGATTCGGTGTGTGGGGTGATTAACGCGGGTTCTGGGACTGTGAGTCTATGTGTGGAGAGAGTCACCTGGGGTCAGGGTCTGTGTGTCGGTGTGTGGGGAGATTAACCCGGTGTCTGGGACTGTGTTGGGTTATGGGGAAATTAGCCCGGGGTCGGGGACTGTGAGTTGGTTTGTGGTGTGATTAACCCGGGCTCTGCGACTGTGAGTTGGATTGCTGGGAAATTAACCGGGGTCTGTGACTGTGAGTTGGTGTGTGGGGAGATTAACCCCGCGTCTGGGACTGTGAGTCGGTGTGTGGGAGATTAACCCGGGGACTGGTACTGTGAGTCGGTGTGTGGGGAGATTAACCCGGTGTCTGGGACTGTGAGTTGGTGTGTGGGGGGATTAACCCGGGGTCTGGGGCTGTGAGTTGGTATGTGGGGAGATTAACCCGGCGTCTGGGACTGTGAGTCGGTGTGTGGGGAGATTAACCCGGTGTCTGGGACTGTGAGTTGGTGTGTGGGGAGATTAACCCGGGGTCTGGGGCTGTGAGTTGGTATGTGGGGAGATTAACCCTGCGTCTGGGACTGTGAGTCGGTGCGTGGGAGATTAACCCGGGGTCTGGGACTGTAAGTTGGTGTGTGGGGAAATTAAATCGGGGTCTGGGACTGTGAGTTGGTGTATGGGGAGATTAACCCGGGGTCCTAGACTGTGAGTCGGTGTATGGGATATTAACCCGGGGCCTGGGACTGTGAGGTGGTGTGTGGGAGATTAACCCGGGGTCTGGAACTGTGAGTTGGTGTGTGGGGAGATTAACCGGGGGTCTGGGACTGTGAGTCGTTTTGTATGGGGTCATTAACCCGGGGTCGGGACTGTGAGTCAATGTGTGGGGAGATTAACCCGGGGTCTGGGACTGTGTGTCGGTATGTGGCGAGATTAACCCGGGGTCTGGGACTGTGAGTCGGTATGTCGGGAGATTAACCTGGGGTCTGGGACTGTGAGTCGGTGCGTGGGGAGATTAACCCGGGGTCTGGGTTTGTGAGTCAGTGTGTGGGGAGATTAACCCGAGATCTGGAACTGTGAGTTGTTGTGTGGGGAGATTAACCCGGGGTCTGGGACTGTGAGTTGGTGTCTGGGGAGATTAACCCGGGGTCTCGGACTGTGAGTTGGTGTGTGGGGATATTAATCCGGGTCTGGGACTTGCTGGTCTTCCAGAGCAAGGAGATGTTTTTTTTAATTTCAAAATATACTTTATTGAGATAAAAATGTGTACAGTACATTCAAAAGCAGTTCAGTACGATTAGCTGCGGTCAGCAATCCCATACACTACATTTGGGAGCTAACGGCAGTTCCGTTCGATACATTTCCTTGCTTTTCAATTCAAGTACAATTCGGTGCAATACGGGATACATTGTAGTACATTCAATAAATTACATTTCATGTGTCACAATACAGTACACGGAATGGATGACCGTACATTTACATTTTTTCTTTTCAACTTGCATTACGAAACAGACCTTCCATTGTACATGGCACTGCATAGGGATTTACATATCATGGTGCTCCATGTACACAAAAAAGAATTTACAAGTACAGCCCGAGGGGAGTTTTGTACTGATTCCTGTCCCCGGGTTTACCGTGGCAAAAGGGCTTTAACCTGTGTCCCTTCCCCACCGTGCCTTTGCGGCGACTGCACCAATTTTAAGTGCATCCCTCAGCACGTAATCCTGGATCTTGGATTGCGCCAGTCTGCAACACGCATACGTGGACATCTCCTTGCTCTGGAAGACCAGCAAGTTTCGGCAAGACCAAAGAGCGTCTTTGACCGAGTTGATGGCCCTCCAGCAGCAGGTGCTGTCTGTCTCGGTGTGTGTCCCTGCGAACAGCTCGTAGAGCACAGAGTCCTGTGTTACGGAGCTGCTTGGTATGAACCTCGACAGCAACCACTGCATCTCTTTACAAACTTGCCTTGCGAAGGCGCAATCCAGAAGGAGATGGGCGACAGTTTCGTCCGCCCCGCAGCCGGCTCGGGGGCACCATGCCGTGATGCTGAGACGTCGGCTGTGCATGAACGCTCTGACGGGTAGGGCCCTCCTCACCGCCAACCAAGCTACATCTTGGTGTTTGAGTGAAAGCTCTGGCGATGAGACGTTCTGCCAAACGAGTTCGACAGTCGGCTCAGGGAACCACCCGACAGGGCCCACCCTCTCCTTATTTCGTAGGGCGTCCAGGACCTTACGTGCTGCCCACTGTTTTATGGCCTTGTGGTCAAAGGGGTTTTTTGTGAAAAACTTTTCCACGAAGGACAGGTGGACAGGCATGGTCCAACTGGTGGGGCCGTTTCGCGGCAGCATGGCCAGACCCATCCTTCGCAACACCGGGGACAGGTCGAACCTCAGCACGTAGTTACACTTGATATTTGCGTACCGGAGGTCTGTGCACAACGGCTATCGCTTCTCGGCCTTTTGGCTAAGATCAAGTGTAGTATCTGTTGATTGGGCATTCATACGCAAATTGACTGATTGCAGAAGCTCATTTTTCCAGTTTTGCTGGCTCTGGCCTTTTGGCTTGGGTCAAGCACCAATTGGAGAGAAGAGGAAAATCTGCATGTCGACCGAACAGTGGTCGGGCCCGGAGGCCCGCCAAGGTGCCGGACTGGCACCACAACAGATTGAAGGCATCGGCCAAAATATACATCGAAAGGAGGAATCTGCCACCCGGATGGCAGCCAACTGAGCGGCGAACCAGGGCATCCGAAACACCATCCGAGTGAAGGTGAAGAAAGTGGATGGACAGACAACGATCACCCGGGTTCTTTTCATGAAGAAAATACTGCTGGGAACATGTGGCATGAAAGTCGCCGACATCTTCGCCTTGCAGGACCTCCTGAAGAGAGGTTACTTCGATGTGACCTTCAGAACCGTCACCCTCTGCCTGAAGTTCCTGAAGGGTTTGAAGGAGGCGAGTGAACCGCTGTGCTCAATGCTAACTTGGGAGCCACTGTTCACCCTCCCGTCACAGAGAAGACGCACTATCACAGTGCAGATGTACAACCCCCACATCCCGGTCATTGATGTGCTGACTTTCCTCGCCAGTTATGTCGATGGGGCAGGAAACAGCATCGACTTGAAAGACTTGCACGGGTTCTTCTAGAATTTTCTGGAGAATGTAACTAGTAGAGTGGACCAGGGAAAAACAGTGGATGTGGTGTATTTGGACTTTCAAAAGGCTTTTGACAAGGTCCCACACAAGAGATCGGTGTGTAAAATTAAAGCGCGTGGTATTGGGGGTAATGTACTGACGTGGATAGAGACTTGGTTGGCAGAAAGGAAGCAGAGAGTCGTGATAAACGGGTCATTTTCAGAATGGCAGGCAGTGACTAGTGGGGTGCCACAGGGCTCAGTGCTGGGACCCCAGTTATTTACAATATACATTAATGATTTGGATGAGGGAATTGAGTGTAATATCTCCAAGTTTGCAGATGACACTAAGCTGGGTGGTGGTGAGAGTTGTGAGGAGGACGCTAAGAGGCTGCAGGGTGACTTGCACAGGTTAGGTGAGTGGGCAAACGCGTGACAGATGCAGTATAATGTGGATAAATGCGAGGTTATCCACTTTGGTCGCAAAAACACAAAGGCAGATTATCTGAATTGTGGCGGATTAGGAAAAGGGGAGGTGCAACGAGACCTGGTGTCATGGTACATCAGTCATTGAAAGTTGGCATGCAGGCACAGAAGAAGGCAAATGGCATGTTGGCCTTCATAGCTGGGGGATTTGAGTATACGAGCAGGGATGTCTTACTGCAGTTATACAGGGCCTTAGTGAGGCCTCACCTGGAATATTGTGTTCAGTTTTGGTCTCCTAATCTGAGGAAGGACATTCTTGCTATTGAGGGAGTGCAGCGAAGGTTCACCAGAGTGATTCCCGGGATGGCAGGACTTACATATGAGGAGAGACTGGATCGACTGGGCTTGTATTCACTGGAGTTTAGAAGGATGAGGGGGATTCTCATAGAAACATATAAAATTCTGACAGGACTGGATAGGTTAGATGCGGGAAGAATGTTTCTGATGTTGGGGAAGTCCAGAACCAGGGGACATAGCCAAAGGATAAGGGGCAAGCCATGTCGGACCGAGATGAGGAGAAACTTCTTCACTCAGAGTTGTTAACCTGTGGGATTCCCTGCCGCAGAGAGTTGTTGATGCCAGTCATTGGATATATTCAAGAGGGAGTTAGATATGGCCCTTGCAGCTAAATGGATCAAGGGGTATGCAGAGAAAGCAGGAAAGGAATACTGAGGTGAATGATCAGCCATGATCTTTTGAATGGTGGTGCAGGCTCGAAGGGCCGAATGGCCTACTCCTGCACCTATTTTCTATGTTTCTGTGTCTATGTTTCTATGCACACCAATCTCTTGTGTGGGACCTTGTCAAAAGCCTTTTTAACGTCCAAATACACCACATCCACTGGTTCTCCCTGGTTCACTCTACAAAGCTGCCTTGAAAAAAATGTAACAGCCAAACCTGTTATGTCATTAGATGCTCTGATATTGACTCCACGAGGCAAAGTATTGCACTTAAACTGTAGTGACCTTAGTCCATTTAATATAACTCCAGAGTGAGGATAGCACATGGTGGACTCCCTGTTATACCTGGGTACCTGTGGTGTACAGGTGACCCCTGGGCCTCCACCAGTTGCACCCTCTGGTGGTGCCAACATAGTGTGAAACTTGTTGATGGTATCTATGGTAAACAAGTCTCCATATTATGCAACTATACAGTGACTACACAGAGAGTATATCTATAGTATACATATATACACCACCACCGTCTCTTGGAACTCCTGGCCCAAGACCGCTCAAACTGGAGGAGGAGCATCCGAGAAGGCGACGAACATCGAGTCTCTTCGCTGGGTGCGTGCAAGCCAAGTACAAACAGCGGAAGGAGCGTACGACAAATCAAGTACCCCACCCACCCTTCCCTCCAACCACCGTCTGCACCATCTGTGACAGAGACTGTAGATCCTGCATCAGTCGCATCAGTCACCTTCGACCTCATTTCAGTGTGGAAGCAAATCAGCCTCGACCCCGGGGGACTGCTCTGGACCACCCAGTAAACGACGGAGGGCGGGTCTGGTACACCCACCAGCCGATTCCCAAGGACCAGTTACTCCCCCACACCACTCGCGGGGACCAGTGCTTCCTGATTCCCTAACCCCCACCCCTCCAGGAGTAGACCAGTTACCCTCCCCCTCAACCCTCAATTTCTGAAGTGGAACGTAAATGTTTAAAAAGACACAACACAAGACTAAGTGGAGATGCAGGATTTACAGGACAAAAGACAGCAAGTGCTTCGTGGGAAAGCTAGAATCGGATCATCACCTGAAGGTAGAATGTGAGCAGAAAATGGAGATGTGGAGGCGTGGAGGCAGAAGGAAGTGACAGTGGTTTCAGAGACCCATGTCTCCAGGGTGTGGGGCTGTAGGGGATGGAGGTGGGAGCAACAGTCCAAGAGGAACACCTCAAGCAGCACACACCTTGAGGTAAATCAACAGCTTTTTTAAAGGTCAGGGCTCCCCACCCCTCCCCATTCTTGGACCCGGAGAGTGGGGGGGAAGGGCCACGGAGAGAGCCCCAGAGTGGGGGAGGGAGGGGTGGCCACGGAGCGACCGGGAGTGGGGCGGGAGGGGGGCCATGGACCGACCAGAGAGGGGGAGGGGGCCACGGAGAGACCCAGAGAGGGGGGAGGGGGGCCACGGAGCGACCCAGAGAGGGGGAGGGGGCCCATGGAGACCCCCAGAGGGGTGAGGGGAGGGGTGCCACGGAGAGAGATCCAGAGGGGGGGGAGGGGGGCACGGAGACACCCGGAAAGGGGGAGGGAAGGGGGGCCAAGGAGCGACCCAGAGAGGGGGGCCACGGAAAGACACAGAGAGGGGGAGTGGACGCCACCGAGCGACCCAGAAGGGGTGGGGCCACGGAGCGACCCAGAGAGGGGGGAGAGGGTGGCCACGGAGAGACCCGGAGAGGGGGGTGGAGGGGGGCCACGGAGAGACCCAGAGAGGGGGGGAGGGGGGCCACGGAGCGGTCCAGAGAGGGTGGAGGAGGGCCACGGAGAGACCCAGAGGGGGGGAGGGGGGGCCACGGAGAGACCCAGAGAGGGGAGAGGGTGGGCCATGGAGAGACCCAGAGGGGGTGAGGCCACGGAGCGACCCAGAGAGGGGGGAGAGGGTGGCCACGGAGAGACCCAGAGAGGGGGGAGGGGGGCCACGGAGCGGTCCAGAGAGGGTGGAGGGGGGCCACGGAGAGACCCAGAGAGGGGAGAGGGTGGGCCATGGAGAGACCCAGAGAGGGGGAGGGGGGGCACGGACCTCCTTCCATCGGGCCCTGACAACCTCGGTGTTCTTGATGAGTGTTTCCCTGTTCTTTGCCAGGAGTGGGGTGGGGCCTTGGGAGTTTGGACCATAGGTGGCCTTGACTGAAGTGAGGAATCCTCGTCTGTCGTGGCTGTCGGCTAGTTGTGGTATCACCTGCGCTTTCTCCATCCACCACCTGTTCTTTAGGTCCTGGGTTTTTTGATGAACCTCAGCCTTGAGCCGTCTGTAACGTTACTTTGTAGCTTCCGAGTTGAGTTGTTGCTTGAGGCTCAACAATGATCTGTGGTTGCGATCTATTAGTTCTTGGATCTCCTGATCATTTTCATCAAACCAGTCCTGGTGTTTTCTGGTTGAGTAAGCAAGTGTCTTTTCACAGGCAGTGGTTATGGAGGCCTGGAGGGCAGACCAAGCGCTGTGGGTATTGAGCATCTCGGGTTCATCAAGGCACGCCAGATTGCCTGTGAGGCGCTGACTGTAAAAAGGGCTCCCTTAGCTGGGTCTTTAAGTGCCCCGGCATTAACTTTTTTGCGGCACTGCTTCCGCTGTCCCCTCTGCTTTGGGGCTATGTTAATATCGATGATGGATCAGATTAGGCGATGGTCTGTCCAGCCGTCATCCGCTCCTGTTATGGTGTGGGTGATGCGCACATCCTTGCGATTGCTGGCTCAGATGATGACGTAGTCGAGCCGGTGCCAGTGTTTGAAGCGAGGGTGTTGCCACGATGCCTTGTATTTGTCCCTTTGATGGAATAAGGTGTTGGCGATGAGGAGTTTGTGTTCTAGACATTTTGTCAGGAATAGGGTACTGCTGGACTTGGTTTTCCCTACCCGCTCGTTGCCAATCACGCCTCCCCAGAGGGCTGTGTCTTTGCCGACCCTGGCATTAAAGTCACCTAGGAGGATCAATTTGTTGCCCACGGGGATGCAGGACAGGAATGTTGTAATAAAAACCCTCTTTAGCCTCATCCATTGCATCAAGTGTTGGGGCGTATGCACTGATGACTGTGGTGCATAGGTTCTGGGACAGGTTAAGGCAAAGAGTCATGAGGCGTTCATTAACCCTGCAGGGGGAGTCTTTGAGGGGGCCGACCAGTTCAGTTTTGACGGCGAAGCCGAATCCATGAAGGTGGCGTTCTTCCTCTGGTTTTCCTTTTCAGAAAAAGGTGTATCCTCTACCATCTTCCTTGAGCTGGCCTTCCCCTGCCCGCCAGATCTCACTTAGGGTGGCGATATCGATGTCAAAATGTCGAAGTTCCCGGGCAGCTGTGGCGGTGCGGCGTTCCGGCCTGTTGCTGTTAGAATTGTCCATGAGGTTCCTGATGTTCCAAGTCCCGAACTTCATATTAATGAAGTGGAAGATGCCTGTGCATGAGTTCTTTTAACGTGGGGTGGCCGCTGCACACCAGCAACCACACGGGCTTAGCTGAGCAAGGTCTTGCACCAGTGACAAGGGGGTGCAAGACGACTGGAGACCAGGCACTGCTGCATAAGCGTAATTGCCTACGCGAGGGGTTAGCCGCAATCTCGGTGCCGAGTAGCGCCACTAATGGTAGCTGGCCCGATGCTTGTTTGGGGGAAGGCATTAGGAAGGTCAGCTGTCCGCTGGGGTTCCAAGGGATGTTTTGGACAGTTTCTTCCGAGGTTAAAAATTTCCCCAAGGCTTCCAAGTTGTTTTAAAAGTTTAAGAGTTAAAAAGTATTTATAAAATATAAAAAAACGTACACAGTTTGATTAACGGTTTAATACATAGATTAAGAGTTGAGTAAAAGTCGATTTTTAAAAAAAGTCTCAAATGTAAATTAGGTTGTTCAAAAGTTAGTGTTCACTGCTAGTGCCTTAGGGTAGGTACAGCCCGTCATTGGGCCGGGCTGGCTGGTGGAAGGGACCCAGACTGCGTCGTTGGGCGAGAGCAAGTGAGTATCAGCCACGGTTCCCAGCCCGCTGAAAGTAGGCCGCATATCCCGAACAGGAACCGCAGGCCGGAGCAGGGGTCCCTTCGGCCCGGGATCGAAGTGGGCCGATGCGGGGTCCTTTTGGCTCGGGATAGAAGCGGGCCGGTGCAGGGTCCTTTTGGCCCGGGATACACATGAGTGGCAGGTCGGTGAGGAGAAGTTTTCTGCTGGTCCTTCTCTTGCTGCCAGTGTTGCTGTTCCTGCTACCAACCAAGGCAGTGGTGCTGCTACTACTATTGTGTGGAAGCTCCTGTTGCTGCTTCACCAGACAGCTCACTGTGTATTCCAAGTGGAAACCTCGCTGAAGTACTCCTGTGCAACGAGACGATCCTATGATTCCATTCTGTGAGGGGGTAATCGTATATTTAAAGAAATAAGGGTATGGAAAGAATCAGGTTAAAGGGAATAGCTCGTGCTTGTGTGCTTAGCTTCAAAAACTACAGAACAACAACATTCCAGTCGACTGACCTCTGCACCTCGTGAGCTGAATAGATAAGATGAAGATGCGGTGGAACAAACCATTCACTGGCTCTTCTGATAAGGGCCAACAACTCAATGTATCTCCGCTGATAAACTGTCGGCCAACTTGTGGTCGTAGAAGGCTTTTCACAAGTGTCGCATGCCTCGGAAAATGTATAAATGTGTATACAACCATTATTCTGCGAAGAGCCTTTCTTAGGCGGCAAAGACTGAGATGTGTCCCCTGCATATGCTTGAATAAAGATTGTAAAAGTTAATCCAAGGTGTCTGTCTGTTTGATTCCATGGTTGTTATAAGGGCAGGGTCAATTCCTTATTTCAGGAAATCCACCTTGAAGAAGAGACGTCTTCTTTTTACCCCAACAATTGGCGCAGTCAGCAGGATAAAGACGCTCCGACCCAGACGATGTGGCAGCTAATGGGGCGAGTACCTTTTAAATACCACCTACAAGTTAGAGCTGAAACATTGTGAATGGGGAAGGAAGTAATCTATACACAGAAGTAAGTTATTGTGAAAAAGGAAGACATGACAGAGGCACTAGTGTGAAAGGTGGCATTGTCAGAGCAGATGCGATAGAGATGGAGAAATTGGGAGAATGGAATGGAATCCTTACAGGATGCGGGGTGGGAGGAAGTATAGTCCAGATAGCTGTGGGTGTCAGTGGGCTTATAATGGATATTGCTCGAAAGCCTATCCCCAGTGATGGAGACGGAGAAGTCGAGGAAGGGAAGAGAACAGTCGGAGATGGACCATGTGAAGGTGAGGGAAGGGTGCAACGTGAAGAACATTTTCAAGATCAGGGCGAGAGCAGGAAACGGCACTTATGCAATCATCAATGTAGTGGAAAAAGAGGTGAGGGAGGGGACCCGAGTAGGACTGGAACAAAGAATGTTCCACACATCCCACGAAAAGGCAGGCATAAGCGGGTTCCCATAGCAACACCTTTAATTTGGAAACATAGAAACATAGAAACATAGAAAGTTGGTGCAGAAATAGGACATTCGGGCCTTCGAGCCTGCACCACCATTCAATATGATCATAACTAATCATGCAACTTCAGTATCCCATTCCTGCTTTCTCTCGATACCCCTTGGTCCATATAGCCAGAAGGGCCACATCTAACTCCAGTTTGAATATAGCTAACAAACTGGTCTCAACAACTTTCTGTGGTAGATAATTCCACAGGTTCACAATTCTCTGAGTGAAGAAGCTTCTCCTCATCTCGGTCCTAAATGGCTTATCCCTTATCATTAGACTGTGACCCCTGGTTCTGGACTTGCCCAACATCGGGAACATTCTTCCAGCATCTAACCTTTCCAATCCAGTCATAATTTTATATCTTTCGATGAGATCCCCTCTCATTCTTCTAAATTCCAATGAATATAAGCCTAGTCGATCCAGTCTTTCTTCATATTGCAGTCCTGCCATCCCGGGAATCAGCCTGGTGAGCCTTCGCTGCACTCCCTCAATAGCAAGAATGTTTTTCCTCAGATTAGGAGACCAAAACTGCACGCAATCTTCCAGGTGTGGTCTCACAATACACCAAGGCCCTGTACAACTGCAGTAACACCTCCCTGCCCCTGTACTCAAATTCCCTGGCCTTGAAGGCCAACATGCCATTTGCTTTCTTTACTGCCTGCTGCACCTGCATGCCTACCTTTAATGACTGATGTACCATGACAACCAGGTCTCGCTGCACATCCCCTTTTACTAATCTGTCACCATTAAGATAATCTGCCTTTCGGTTTTTGCCACCATAGTAGATAACCTCACACTTATCCACATTATACTGCATCTGCCATGCATTTGCCCATTCACCTAACCAGTCCAAGTCCCCCTGCTACCTCCTAGCATCCTCCTCACAGCTCACACTGCCACCCAGCTTAGTGTCATCTGCAAACTTGGAGATATTACATTCAATTCCTTCGTCTGAATCATTAATATATATTGTAAATAGCTGGGGTCCCAGCACTGGTCCCTGTGGCACCCTACTAGTCACTGCCTGCCATTCTGAAAAGGATCCGTTTATTGCCACTCTTTGCTTCCTGTCTGCCAACCAGTTCTCTACCCACGTCAATACCGTACCCCCAATACATGTGCCTTAATTTTGCACACTAATCTCTTGTGTGGGACCGTGTCAAAAGCCTTTTGAAAGTCCAAATATACTACATACACTGGTTATCCCTTACCCACTCTACTTGTTACATCCTCAAAAAATTCTAGGAGATTTGTCAAGCTTGATTTCCCTTTCAGAATTCCATGCTGACTTGGACCGATCCTGCCACTGTTTTCCAAATGCGCTGCTATTGTATCTTTAATAATTGATTCCAGCATTTTCCACACCACAAATGTCACGCTACCTGGTCTATAATTACCTGTTTTCTCTCTCCCTCCTTTTTTGAAAAGTGTGGTTACATTAGCTATCTTCCAATCCATCAGAACTGAACCAGAGTCCATGGAATGTTGGAAAATGACCACCAATGCATCTACTATTTCTAGTGCCACTTCCTTAAGTACTTTTGGATGCCGACTATCAGGCCCTGGTGATTTATCGGCCTTCAGTCCCTTCCATTTCCTAGGATTTCCCTTTGATAAATCCATGCTGACTTGGACCGATCCCGTCACGGCTTTCCAAATGTGCTGATATTTCATTTTTAATAATTGATTCCAACATTTTCCCCACGACCGATGTCCGGCTAACAAGTCTATAATTACCCGTATTCTCTCTCCCTCCTTTTTTACAAAGTGGTGTTACATTAGCTACCCTCCAGTCCATAGGAACTGATCCAGAGTCGATAGACTGTTGGAAAATGATCACCAATACATCCACTATTTCTAGGGCTACTTCCTTCATACTCTGGGATGCAGATTATCAGGCCCTGGTGATTTATCGGCCTTCAGTCCCTTCCATTTCGTAACACTACTTCCTGACTAATAAGGATTTCGCTCAGTCCCCTCTTCTTGCTGGACCCTCGAGGCCCTAGTATGTTCGGGAGGTTATTCGTGTCTTCCTTAGTGAAGACAGAATCAAAGTATTTGGTCAATTGGTCTGCCATTTCCTTACTCCCCATTATGAATTCCCCTGATTCTGACTGCAAGGGACCTACATTAGTCTACACTAATCTTTTTCTCTTCATATATCTGTAGAAGCTTTTGCAGTCAGTTTTTATGTTCCCTGCAAGCTTGCTCTCATACTCCATTTTCCCCCTCCTAATTAAACCCTTAGTCCTCCTCTGCTGAATACTTAATTTCTCCCAATCCTCAGGTTTGCTGCTGTTTCTGGCCAATGTATATGCCTCTTCCTTGGATTTAACACATTACCTAATTTCCCTTGTTAGCCACGGTTGAGCCACCTTGCCTTTTTTATTCTTACGCCACACAGGAATGTACAATTGTCGTAGTACATCCATGTGATATTTAAATGTCTGCTATTGCCTATCCACCGTCAACCCTTTAAGTATCATTCTCCAGTCTATCCAAGCCAATTCACATCTCAGACCATCGACGTTTCCTTGCTTGGAGGAAGTGATTGGAGTTCAAGGAGAAGTTATTCAATGTGAAAGCAAATTTAGCCCAGGTGGAGGAGGGTGGTGGTGGATAGGGATTGGTTGGGCCTCTTCTCGAGAAGGAAGCGGAGTGCCCTCAGCCCATCCTGGTGGGGGATGGAAGTGTAGAGGGAATGGACGTCGATAGTGAAAAGGAGATGGTTTGGGCCGGTAAACTGTTGAAGTGACGGATGGCATCGGAGGAGTCGCAGATGTGGGTGGGAAGAGATTGGTACACCGGAGAATAAATAGGAAGAGATAGGAAGGCATAATTTCTGTGCGGCAAGAACAGGCTGAAACAATAGGTCCACTGTGCCAGTCCCATTTGTGGATCTTGGGAAGGAGGTAGCAGTGGGCTGTGCGGGGTTGGGGAACTTTGAGGTTGGTGGCTGTGGGGGGAAGATCTCCAGATGAGATGAGTTCAGTGGCGGTCTGGGAAATTATGGCTTGATGTTCAGTAGTGAGGTCATGGTCCAGGTCGACGTAGGAATAGGTGTCAGAGAGTTGGCGATCAGCCTCTGCAAGGTAGAGATCGTTTTGCCAAACAACAGCTCCAGCAGGTTTAATGTCAAGGTTAGGGTTACATCTGAGCGAGCGGAGTGCTGCAAGTTCAGAGGGATGTAGATTGGAGTGAGTGAGGAGTCAGAGAAATTGAGACGGCCGATGTCCCGTCGGCAGTTTGCAATGAGGTGGTCTAGAGAGGGTAAGAGGCCAGAGGGAGAGGTCCGGGTAGAGCTAGAACTCTGAAAACGGGAGAAAGGGTCAGCTGTGCAGCGGGAAGACTCCTAGCCAAAGAAGTGGGCACGGAGGCAAAGGCGTTGGAAAAAGAACTCAACATCGTGCTAACCTCCAACTTCATTGTGGGGGAGAAAGGGGATGACGCTCAGGCCTTTGCTGAGTACTGATCGTTCGGGATCAGAGAGGCAAAGGTCAGAGGGGATAGTGGAAACACGGCAGTGGGTGAGATTCTACGAAGGGATGGGATCAGAGGGAAATTTGGGGGCAGAAAGTTTCCTGAGGGGCGTTCATGTCCAAGAGTTGTTGAAGTTTACGATCCTTGACACCTGAAAGGAAGGAAACAAGTTTTCGGTTAAAGTGTCGGATGAGGCGAAGGATAGAAACATAGAAACATAGAAAATAGGTGCAGGAGTAGGCCATTCGGCCCTTCGAGCCTGCACCGCCATTCAATGAGTTCATGGCTGAACATGCAACTTCAGTACCCCATTCCTAATGAAATGGAACTGCGGACCATGTTAAACCATTTTATCTTCCTGTTTCTTTACCCACTAGCACATAGCCGTTGGAGTAAACCAGAGATTGTTAACTTTCAAGTTCTGCTCCTTTACTTCCTGCCGAGCTCTTGAAATTCTGGCTTAAGGTAATCAAGCCTTTTCTTACCCATGTTATTGGTTCCAACATGGATGTTCCGCATCCACTCGCAATATGTACCGCACTCGTTTCTTTACCCTGGCACCAATTTGGCGGCTGTAAAAATGCTTGCCTGTCCACTTGACTGTCGAATGACCTATGAGAACTGCATTCATACACTTCAATGTGCTACCCACCACCCCCATACTGTCATTTGCGCCGCATTTCCGTGGATTTTCTCGAGACTACTTTCCCCCAAGGCGTCATCACCCTCACATATATTCAGTATTGAATACCGGTTTGAAAGTGCCATACTGCCAGAAGATCCGTGCACCATTTGCCACTTTCTACCCTGCCAGATGGCCCCTAACTTAATATCCTCCTGAACTCACTCTGGATGGGGGTTGACCATCGCCTGGAACTTTACGTCCATGAAATGCTCAGCCTGGCTGTGATTCCTGCCAATCCAGAAGATCAGAAACGCTTAACTTAATTTCGAGAAGATGAGGACACTTTCCTGTACACATGATGCATCTTGGAGTTTCAACATGTCACTGTTGTTATCAATGTAAATTGCAGCATCTATTTCAACAGTGGTTGTTAACACTGTTAACCGTGAGGGACTAGGGAGCATTCTCCTCCACTTCGGTTGCCGCCAAAGGTTTGTCATCATCCTCCGCCTGCTCCACGGTGACACGCAAGCAGTGATCCTGATCAACGGACTACCACTGACCCAATCTATGTCCGGACTAGAGTCAAACAAGACTGCCTCATCACATCAAAGCATTTCTCGATTTTCCTTGCTGCTGTGCATCATCTCACTCTCAGCAAGCTCCCCGCTGAGGTGCAACTAAACCAGAGAACCAATGGGAACCTGTTCAAACTTCGCCACCTCGAGGCTAGATCCAAGATCGTCCCATTCTGTCATTAAACTACAGTATGCAGACAACGCTTGCGTCTGCGTACACTCAGAGGCTGAACTCCAAACCTCATCATCAATACCTTCACTGAGGCATTTGAAAGAATGGGCCTTACACTAAACATCCAGAAGACAACCAACCTAACCCCGCCACACAGCACTGCGCCCCGGTCATCAATGTCCTTGGTCAACGTGGGCCATTTCAATGCCTCGGTAGCCTACTATCAGCGAAGGCAGACATCGATGACGAGGTCCAACACCGCCTCCAGTGTGCCAGCGCAGACTCTGATCGCCCGAGGAAGAGAATGTTTGAAGACCAGGACCTCAAATCTGGCAACAAGTTTATGGTCTACAGGGCAGTAGTGATATCTACCCACGTTCAGAGACGTGGACTATATACAGCAGACATCTCAAACCGCTGGAGAAGTACCACCAGCGCTGCCTTCGCAAGATCCTGCAAATTCCCTGGGAGGACAGAGGTATCAAAGTCAGTTTTCTCAATCAGGCCAACATCCCCAGCATTGAAGCACTGATCACACTCGACCAGTTCCGTTAGGCGGGCCACACTGTCTACATGCCCGACACGAGACTCCTGAAGCAAGCGCTTTCTCGGAGCTCTGACATGGCAAGCGAGCCCAGGTCGGTAGAGGAAACACTTCAAGGACACACTCAAAGCCTCCATGATAAAGTGCAACATCCCAATCGGCACCTGAGAATCCCTGGCCAAAGACCGCCGAAAATGGAGGAAGACCATCCGGGAGGGCAATGACACCTCGAGTCTCGTCGCCAAGAGCATGCAGAAAACAAGCACAGACAGCAGAAGGAGTGTGCGGCAAACCAGACTCCCCACCCACCCTTTCCTCCAACGTCTGTCTGTCCCACCTGTGACAGAGACTGCAGTTCCAGTATGTTATGGTCTGTAAAGGCCGGAGGAGACTCGGGGGTCACAACAGTGAGAATCAGACTGATCCGCAGATTGAGAACGGAGGAAATCCATCATTGTACTCCTCGGTATATAGAGCAGTTTTAAGTCCCTGTGGATCACAGTTCCCATGAGTTTTCAACTACCCTGATGATAACCACCATGGATTTCCAGGGCGATTGCACAAGCCCTGTATATATTGCCACTCAAGGATTTAAGCTGATGGATTTGAGTTCCTGCAAAACACTTAAATTTAGGCAGTTACCCAGAGTAAATTCAGTGAGGAACTGAAAAATGTGGTGAAATCTCCTTGGACACACATTCTGAGATTGATTGAATAATGAACAGGAAAGAATTCAAACTAAATCTGTCTTTTTAACCTGAGCTCAATTTCAGTTCGTGCTTCAGCAGAGAGGGTAATGCTTTCTGGTTATGACAAAATGGATTGTTCCTGTGAAACTAACAGGCATCAGAAAACATTTCAAAAGAGTCTAAATGGGTGAAAGCAGCAAAGGGATCTATGGGTAGAGAATCACAAATCATTAAAAGCAACAAGGCCTGTTAACAACTGCATAACATGTAAATAAAAAACACTGGAACTGATTTTAAGAAGAGTAAAATTATGTTAAACGTGGAAACCCGGAAGTTACTGTCAGATATACTCGGCTCCTCCACAGAGAATGATGTTGCATTTATCGCCGATGGAATTAAAACAGTTTTAAAATGTGAACATAATATAAATATCCACTATTCTCGGTCTAAAGACGGATGCAAACTTAAGCAGGGCCGCGCTCAGCCAGACGGAGTTTGGAGTCGGCTGTCCATTTAATGTTTACTAATCGGCTCTATTTTACAATCGGTGATCCTGTTCCAGTCTGCAATCATTTACTGTCAGTTTCAAAGGAGGCAGTTTAGGTAATTAAACCGGGACCACCTGGGACACGGACGGCAGATTAAATTCAGCACCAGCTCCCGGGAAATATACTGAACCGAGCCATAATACAGGGATGGTTCGGGATATTACCTCCTGGGAAATGAACCAATCCAGGCTAAAATTCGAGAGATGGCCCGGGATAAAAACGCCAGTGAATGTACTGAACAGGCTCATAATACTAGTGATGATCCGGTATATAAACCCCAGGGGATGGACTGAGCCAGGTCGTAATACAGGGGAGGATCTGGGATATAAACCCCAGGGGATGGACTGAACCGTGCCATAATACAGTGGAGAGTCTACAAGAAACACCCAAGGGAATATGCTGAAGAGGGTCATAATTCTGGGGAGGATCTGGGAAATAAACCGTAGGGAATGAACTTACCTTTGTCATAATACACGGCGTGGCAGGGGTATAAACCCCAGGGAATGGACTGAACGAGGTCATAATACATGGGAGAGTCAGGGATATAAAGCACAGGGAATGGACTGAATCAGGTCATAATGCAGAGGGTCTGGGATAGAAAGCCCAGGGAATGGACTGAACCATATCATAATATAGGGGAGAGTCATGGAGATAAACCACAGGGAATGTACTGAACCGCATAAGAATAGAGCAGGTGATTCAGGCATGGAGGTTGGTGTGGCTTATTCTGCAGTTTGGAGACAGAGTGGCGTACTTCTGACAACATGTGTGAAAATGCGGATGTTTAGGTGTCCGGACATTAATTGTGAGGAAAAACACCAATCAAATCTCACAGCCCCGGAGCTGAGAGTGTTGTTAGATGCGGGACTTAAAATGAAACGACACCTACCTCCAATTGCAATAAATTCATTATATTTTATTTTCCGATAATGAATTACAGGAGTATTGCAATAAATGGCGAGGAAGTTGCACAACATGTTTCCTCCACAATGTCACCTTCAAGCTGATCAAACGTGCAATGCTCCATGGGATATCGTTACTGTGACAGAACTCCCGACTATCCACAAGAGCACACTAACTTTTAGAGTCTATAGGCTTAAGGCTTATACTATTCGGCTACCTTTGGCTACAAAATTCCACCAAACGGACACTATGCTTGATATGTTTGCACCAAGTTATAACCGTTTTGGCCCCTAACTCTCTCAATAAACATTATTTATTTTACTTTAATGCATGTTATTATCTTTATCTTTTACTGTCGTATTTCGTTTCCTAGCAACCAGTCCCATATCTTGATATGGTAAGCTTCTTGACCGGATTGCTTATCATTTTCTATCATTGAGTTTTCAAACTCTCTTTTTTCACACTCACAGACACGATTCAACTTCCTCTTTGCTCTCATTCAACTGGAATATTTAAACTTCAAGTTCTTGCAACATTGATAACAAATTAATTCGTAGCATTATAATAAAAGTATAACTACATTCACGATCAATAGTAATAGTTTAGTAACATCAGGAAGTGGATGATGGCTGATACTGTGATGACTGCAGGCATCATAAAATGAAAAATGTTTCAAACTACAGGTACATCCAATTGTAATATTGATCACACAGACATGGGTAATTGTAATACATAAGAAACTACAGGTAAAGTCAATCTTAATATTGATCGCACAGGCATGGAAAATTGTATATATTAAAACTACACATGTATCCAATTGTATTATACACTATTGGAAAATTGTAATGCATTCAAAACTACATGTATACTCAATTATAATATTGATGACGACATACATGGGGAATTATAATATATTAAAACTACAGATGGGCAGGATCCTAAAACTCGGGACATATACTGACCTGTAGGGACTGCACACATCTACGTGGGAGCTATGTGGTCTGGCGGGGTCCTGAATACCCGGGATAGATTCTGACATGAGGGACCAATACATGTCTACCAGTGAACTATTTGGCGAGCAAAATTACGTGTGTAATAATTGGTGTGGATCTGGAACCTATGATAGTCAGAGATGAGAGCAACACGGAGCTTATCTAAGACAGGGAATCTGGTAAGACTGGACGATTTAACAGCGCCAAGTATCAGACTGTTTAAAACTGTTCCCCAAGCTTGCTCGAAAAAGAAAACCCCTCAAATTGCAATAATGACCGCTCGTGATAAGAGATATTGTAATATATTAAAGAATACAGGAATTCCTATTTGTAATATTGATCACCCTGCTAACAAAGGCCCGAATTAAAACCAACAGATGAACCATGTTTATTTGAAGGGTTTTCTTGATCGAGCAAGCTTGGGGAACAGTTTGAAACAGTCTGATACTTTGCGCTGTTAGATCGTCCAGTCTTACCAGATTCCCTGTCTTAGCTAAGCCCCGTGTTACTCTCATCTCTGACTATCATAGGTTCCAGGCCCACACCAATTAATTATGCACGTAATTTTGCTCGCCCAAATAGCTCCCTGGTAGACATGTATTGGTCCCTCCGGTCAGTGTCTATCCCGGGGATTCAGGACCCCGCCAGACCACGTAGCTCCCACGTAGATGTGTACAGGCCCTACAGGTCCATATATGTCCCGTGTTAAGACCCGGCCCGCCTGAGTACCTCCTAGGTAGACATGTGCTAGCTCGACAGGTCACTGTCTGTCCCGGGTATGCAGGTTTCAGGTCGCTCCCAGGTAGACATAGAATCATAGAATCATGGACATTTACAGCATGGAAGGAGGTCATTTCGGTCTGTCATGTCCGCGCCGGCCAACCAAGAGCTATCCAGCCTAAACCCACTTTCCAGCTCTAGGTCCGTAGCCCTGTAGGTTATGGCACTTTAAGTGCACATCCAAGTATTTTTTAAATGTAGTGAGGGTTCCTGCCTCTACCATCCTTTCAGGCAGCTAGTTTCAGACTCTCACCACATTCTGTTAAAGATATTGTCCATCATATCTCCTCCAAACCTCCCACCAATTATTTTAAATCTATGTCCCCTGGTCGTTGATCGCTCTGCCACATGAAACAGGTCCTTCCTATCCACTCTAGCCAGGCCCCTCATAATTTTACACACCTCAATCAGGTCTCCCTTCAGCCTCCGCCGTTTCAAAGAAAACAGACCCAGCATCTCCAAACTTTCCGCATAGCCAAAATTCTCCAGTCCAGGCAACATTCTTGTAAATCTCCTCTGCAACCTCTCCAGTGCAATCATATCTTTCCTGTAATGTGGTGACCAGAACTGCACACAGTAGTTCAGCTGCAGCCTACAATTCAAGCATAACCTCCTTGTTCTTGTATTCCATGCCTCGACTAATAAAGGCATATGACTTCTTAAGCACCTTATCTAGCTGGCCTGCCAACTTCAGGAATATGTGGACCTGCACTCCAAGGCCACTTTTTTTTCTCTACACTTTTCAGTGTCGTACCATTTAATGTGAATTCCCTTGCCTTGTTCGACCTCCCTAAATGCATTACCTCACACTTATCCGGATTGAATTCCATTTGCCACTGTTCTGCCCAGCTGACCAGTACATTGATATCTTCCTGCAGTCTGCAGCTTTCTTCTTCATTTTCAACTGCACAGCCTATTATAGTGTAATCTGTAAACTTCTTAATCATACTCCAACATTCAAGCCCAGCTGATTGTTATATACCACAAAAAGCAAGGGACCCAAAACTGAGCCCTGCGGAAACCCACTGGATACAGCCTTCCGTTCTCAAAAACACTTATCAACCATTACCCTTTGCTTCCTGCCTCTGAGCCAATTTTGGATCCAACTTATCACTTAACCCTCGATCCCATGGAAAATTACTGTCGTGGCCAGTCTGCCATGTGCGACCTTATCAAAAGCTTAGCTAAAATCCATATACACTATATCATACTACATGTACTGATCCTTGGAACAGCGGGAATTTAATTAAAAGCACTGCTCTGAGGTTACACCTGGCGATTTGTGGGGATTCGGTTGTTGCACACCTAGACAACAGAATCGTCTCTCCCGTGTATAATAGTATAATAGTAACATTACCTTAGTGGTTATGTTACTGGACTAGTACATCAGAAATCTAATGACCCGGAGATATTAGATCAAATTACACCACGGCAGCAGGGAAATTTAAATTGAGCTAAATAAATAAATCTGGAATAGTACCATGTAACTACCAGATTGTCGTTACAAC
The DNA here is from genome assembly GCF_044704955.1 of Pristiophorus japonicus. Classification (NCBI taxonomy): domain Eukaryota; kingdom Metazoa; phylum Chordata; class Chondrichthyes; family Pristiophoridae; genus Pristiophorus; species Pristiophorus japonicus. Next base: position 188,729,285 of record NC_091985.1, read on the forward strand.
CCATCTGGTTCACGAATATCCTTTACAGATGGAAATCAGCCATTCTTACTTGGTCTGTCCTATATGTGACTCCAGATCCACAGCAATGTGACTGATGCTTAACTGCTCTCTGAATTGCCTAGCCGGCCATTCAGTTGAACCCAACCGCCGTTTAAGAAGGTAGATTACCCAACAGCTTCTCAAGGTTGGCCTTGCCAGCGGCGCCCAGGTCCCAGGATGGAATACAAAAATAACAATTACAGTTTAATTAAATGTTATTGAAAAATAAACCGCTGATAAAATTATGATGAAGCGTTATAAGTTTTTACATTAAGATTCGTAAGATTAATTCAAATGGTATATTTTGTGTGTTATGTCAGAATGAACGTTCTCAGTGGTCTCCTGTTCCACCGCCCTGCGTTGGTCAAGGGATCTTTTTATTCAACTGAGAGCGGTATTTGTGCTTATAGTTTCTAGATTCGTTTCCATCTTTGTTCATAGATACATAGATACATATAAAATAGGTGCAGGAGTAGGCCATTCGGCCCTTCGAGCCTGCACCGCCATTCAATGAGTTCATGGCTGAACATGCAACTTCAGTACCCCATTCCTGCTTTCTCATCATAAAATTCAGCTTCGACCAATCACCTGATTATTGTGGGGAAATTATTTTAACAGCAAATAAAACACCAATTTTCAGTCCATTAAACAGGAACTGCTTTCATGAAATGACGTGTTTATTCAAATTTTATAACAGTTCAGACATGTCAAGATGTTGTAAAGCAGATATTTTCCATCAAATTCAATATTTTAGCATCAATGGTTATTGTTGGCGGTAACAGATTTAGACGGTTTTAAGACGATCATATTTCAGAGTTGACAGTATCCATTTATAACAATGTGAACATTTTATCGATGTACTTCTGTAGATGAGGTGCTGCTTCATGTTCTCTACAGCTGGAACTGAAGGTGGATTCAGTAAATCCGCAGTGTCAGGTCTAGTGGAGTAAAATAAATCTGTTACTGGAATCGTACTTTCGCGGTTAGAAAAACTGGCTGAATGTTCAGGGTTAATCTTCTTTTTAACTAAACTCAGAACATGTGATGTTGGTTTTGTAACTTCCCTTTTTAGTTATTTTCGCTGAGTGATTTCCTCTGTTGCCAGGGTAACACTCTGTCAGATCTCAGCACAAGAGGAATTGTCTCCAATTTATATCCGCGAGATCATGAATCATTCAATGTAAACTGCTGTCTGTGTGGTCAGCCGACCAGGGGTAGGGACATCTGGATATCTGGAATAATTAAAATACAATGTTCACAATATTAAAATAAGAGTATACAGCTGTTATGCTGCAGCAGTAGGTTTTACAGATACACATAATTTGTGATACCCCCTCTTGTCGTCGTTTAATAATGCTACTTATATTGATAAAGCCTGTTTCATCTCTTTTTAAAAAGAAAATTGCTCAAAGTGTTCGAACTTTGTCGCACATTTGCAAATTTCTGCCTATCGTTCTGGCCCACAAAAACAATGAAAATATTTTCCAGTTCAGCAGTGTAACTTTGAGCAATGCCATCGATATTCACGAGTAATTAATTAATTGTTGTTCGTAAAGCACTTGTCCTGCAAAATTCGCACATACTGTTGGCCCGAGTAATCTCCTGTCACATTCATTTCCTGCTACGCTCAGACATCAAAGTTTTAGTGAAACTTTAAACTCGTTGCTAATGGCAGAGGATCTGCTAGTTCTATTAATATGAGGCACGTTTTATTCATCTTGCAACTGTTTAGAGAAAGCCTTTATGTCATTGAGTGTTATTATTGGTTCCAGACACTTAACTAATGCGAGGCATATCAGGCAGTACCAGAGCAAAGACAGATAGGAATAACTAGTCTCCATTCAGTCCCTCTATCCTGTTCCACCAATAATTTAGATGAGGGCAGGTGATGTTCCCTGGCTCTGTTGCGCAGGCGCACTCTTGCTTCCTTGCCCTCACACAGGCTGAGAATTGCTCCCTGCCGTCTGTCCGGAGAGTCCCAGTCACGGGTCACTTTGCCTTCGGTGACTGGCGGCTCGGGACCATCTGTGAGACACTGTAAGAAAGTCACTATTCGCCGGGATACAGGCTGTCACTTTGTTACTGAATTAACTCGGTTCTATTCAGGACAAAGCTCTGACAGCGCGGCTGCTCAGTTCCAATATTTTATAAAAAAACAGGGAGGGATTTTAAAGTTTAAGAGCGCTGCTGTGGGATATAAACTCCAGGGAATGGTCGGAACAAGGTTATAATACAATTGATGGTCCGGGATATAAACCACAGGGAACGTACTGAACCGGGTCATAATACAGGTGATGGTCCCCGATATAAACCCCCAGGGAATGGCCGGAACAGGGTCATAATACAATTGATGGTCCATGATATAAACGACAGGGAACGTACTGAACTGGGTCATAATACAGTGGATGGTCTGGGATACATACCCCAGGGAATGGCCGGAGCCGGGTCATAATACAATTGATAGTGTGGGAAAAAAAATCCCACAGGGAGCGTACTGTACTGGGTCATAGTACAAGCGAGAGTCAAGGATATAAACCCCGGGAATGGACTGAACCGGGTCATAATACAGGGGATGGTCTGAGATATAAAGCCCAGGGAATGTACAACCGGGCCATAACACAGGGGAATATCCGGGATATAAACCCAATGGAATGAACTGAACCGGGTCATAATACAAAGGAGGGTATGGGATATAAAGCCCAGGGAATGTATTTAATCAGGTCACATTACAGGGGATGATCCTGGATATAAACCCCATGGAATGGACTAAACCGGGTCAATAATGGGATATAAACCTCAGGTAATGTACGGTTGGGAGGCCTTTAAACTAGCTTGGCAGGGGGATGGGAACCCAGGAGAGGGCTCTGAGCTAGTTAGAGTGGGTGAGAGCTCAGATGAACAGAACCCCAAGAAAGAATGCAAAAGGCAGGATGCAACAGAGCAGAGTAGCACTGGGGTAAGTGTAAACCACAAGGTGATAGGAAGGGACAATATGTATGAATATAAAGGGGCTGCAGGAGGGGTCAAAACAAAAAATCATGGTTTAAAAATTAGTATTAAAACACTCTACCTAAACGCACGCAGCATTCGAAATAAAGTAAATGAGTTGACGGCACAAATCATTACAAATGGGTATGATTTGGTGGTCATTACAGAAACGTGGTTGCAGGGTGGCCAAGACTGGGAATTAAACATACAGGGGTATCTGACAATTCGGAAAGATAGACAAGAAGGAAAAGGAGGTGGTATAGCTCTCTTAATAAAGGATGATATCAGGACAGTTGTGAGAGACGATATTGACTCTAATGAACAAAATGTTGAATCATTGTGGGTGGAGATTAGAGATAGTAAGGGGAAAAAGTCACTGGTGGGCGTAGTTTATAGGCCCCCAAGTAATAACTTCACGGTGGGGCGGACAATAATCAAGGGAATAATGGAGGCATGTGAAAAAGGAACGGCAGTAATCATGGGGGATTTTAACCTACATAACGATTGGTCAAATCAAATCGCACGGGGTAGCCTTGAGGAGAAATTCATAGAATGCATACGGGATTGTTTCTTAGAACAGTATGTTACAGAACCTACAAGGGAGCAAGCTATCTTAGATCTGGTCCTGTGTAATGAGACAGGAATAATAAATGATCTCCTAGTAAAAGATCCTTTTGGAATGAGTGATTACAGTATGGTTGAATTTGTAATACAGATTGAGGGTGAGGAAGTAGTGTCTCAAACGAGCGTACTATGCTTAAACAAAGTGGACTACAGTGGGATGAGGACATAGTTGGCTAAAGTCGACTGGAAACACAGACTAAACGGTGGCACAATTGAGGAACAGTGGAAGACTTTTAAGGAGCTCTTTCATAGTGTTCAACAAAAATATATTCCAGTGAAAAAGAAGGGCGGTAAGAGAAGGGATAACGAGCCATGGATAACCAAGGAAATAAAGGAGAGTATCAAATTAAAAACCAATGCGTATAAGGTGGCCAATGGTAGTGGGAAACTAGAAGATTGGGAACATTTTAAACGATAGCAAAGAATGACTAAGAAAGCAATAAAGAAAAGAAAGATAGATTACGAAAGTAAACTTGCGCAAAACATAAAAACAGATAGTAAAAGCTTTCACTGATATATAAAATGGAAAAGAGTGACTAAAGTACATGTTGGTCCCTTAGAAGTTGAGAAGGGGAATTTAATAATGGGAAATGTGGAAATGGCTGAGACCTTAAACAATTATTTTGCTTCGGTCTTCACAGTGGAAGACACAAAAACCATGCCAAAAATGACTTGTCACTGGAATGTGGGAAGGGAGGACCTTGAGACAATCACTATCACTAGGGGGTTAGTGCTGGACAGGCTAATGGGACTCAAGGTAGACAAGTCCCCTGGTCCTGATGAAATGCATCCCAGGGGATTAAAAGAGATGGCGGAAGTTATACAAGATGCATTCGTTATAATTTACCAAAATTCTCTGGACTCTGGGGAGGTGCCATCGGATTGGAAAGCAGCTGATGTAACGCCTCTGTTTCAAAAGGGGGCAGACAAAAGGCAGGTAACTATTGGCCGGTTAGTTTAACATCTGTAGTGTGGCAAATGCTTGAAGCTACTATTAAAGAAGAAATAGCGGGACATCTAGATAGGAATAGTGCAATCAAGCAGACACAACATGGATTCATGAAGGGGAAATCATGTGTAACTAATTTACTGGAATTCTTTGAGGATGTAACGAGCATGGTGGATAGAGGTGTACCGATGGATGTGTTGTATTTAGATTTCCAAAAGGCATTCGATAAGGTGCCACACAAAAGGTTACTGCAGAAGATAAAGGTACGCGGAGTCAGAGGAAATGTATTAGCATGGATAGAGAATTGGCTGGCTAACATAAAGCAGAGAGTCGGGATAAATGGATGCTTTTCGGGTTGGAAATCGGTGGTGAGTAGTGTGCCACAGGGATTGGTGCTGGGACCGCAACTGTTTACAATATACATAGATGACCTGGAAGAGGGGACAGAGTGTGATGTAACAAAATTTGCAGATGACTCAAAGATTAGTGGGAAAGCAGGTTGTGTAGAGGACACAGAGAGGCTGCAAAGAGATTTAGATAGGTTAAGCGAATGGGCTAACGTTTGGCAGATGGAATACAATATCGGAAAATGTGAGGTCATCCACCTTGGGGAAACAAACAGTAAAAGGGAATATTATTTGAATGGGGAGAAATTACAATGTGTTGCAGTTCAGAGGGACCTTGGGGTCCTTATGCATGAAACTCTTTTAGAGTCTACCTGCAAAACATAAAACATGTATCCGTGCCACCCGACCTGGATGACACACCAGACATTTACAAGGCCCTTTTTTTTTTTTTTTTTTTTTTTTTTTTTTTTTTTTTTTTTTTTTTTGGGGGCACTAAAATCAAATTTTTTCCTTTTTCCAGTTCCCCCTATAAAGGAGAGGGGGACACTAAAAGCACCGGCAATTAAAACAAATTAAACTTTAAAACGTAAAATCAAATTAAAATTTGGTTGCCGGGCGTGATGATGCACTCCAGTCCCTCCGGTGCCCACCTCTCGCGGAAGGCCATGAGCGTACCAGTGGACACCGCATGCTCCATCTCCAAGGACACCCTGGACCGGATGTAAGAGCGGAAGAGAGGCAGGCAGTCAGGTTGAACGACCCCCTCGACCGCCCGCTGCCTGGACCGGCTGATGGCACCCTTGGCCGTGCACAGGAGCAGTCCTACGAGGAGGCCTTCGGACCTACCCGCTCCCCTCCGCACAGGGTGCCCAAAGATCAGGAGAGTGGGACTGAAGTGCAGCCAGAATTTCAGGAGCACCCCTTCAAATGAATCCCAAAAATGTAGTTTGCAGGTGCAGCGGGTAATCAGGAAGGGAATGGAATGCTGGTCTTCATTGCAAGAGGGATGGAGTACAAAAGCAGGGAGGTCCTGCTGCAACTGTACAGGGTATTATTAAGGCCGCACCTGGAGTACTGCGTGCCGTTTGTTCACCTTACTTAAGGAAGGATATACTAGCTTTGGAAGGGGTACAGAGACGATTCACTAGGCTGATTCCGGAGATGAGGGGGCTACCTTATGATGATAGATTGACTAGACTGGGTCTTTACTCGTTGGAGTTCAGAAGGATGAGGGGTGATCTTATAGAAACATTTAAAATAATGAAGGGGATAGACAGGATAGAGGCAGAGAGGTTGTTTCTACTGGTCGGGGAGACTAGAACTAGGTGGCACAGCCTCAAAATACGGCGGAGCCAATTTAAAAGCGAGTTGAGAAGGAATTTCTTCTCCCAGAGGGTTGTGAATCTGTGGAATTCTCTGCCCAAGGAAGCAGTTGAGGCTAGCTCATTGAATGTATTCAAATCACAGATAGATAGATTTTTAAGCAATAAGGGAATTAAGGGTTATGGGGAGCGGACGGGTAAGTGGAGCCGAGTCCATGGCCAGATCAGCCATGATCTTGTTGGGTGGTGGAGCTGGCTCGAGGGGCTAGATGGCCTACTCCTGTTCCTAATTCTTATGTTCTTATGTTCTTATTAATATTGGGGAAGTCCAGAACCAGGGGTCACAGTCTAAGTATAAGTGGTAAGCCATTTAGGACCGAGATGAGGAGAAACATATTCACCCAGAGAGTGGTGAACCTGTGGAATTCTCTCCCACAGAAAGTTGTTGAGACCAATTCACTAAATATATTCAAAAAGGAGTTAGATTTTGTCCTTACTACTAGGGGGATCAAGGGGTATGGCGAGAACGCAGGAATGGGGTACTGAAGTTGCATGTTCAGCCATGAACTCATTGAATGGCGGTGCAGGCTCGAAGGGCCGAATGGCCTACTCCTGCACCTATTTTCTATGTTTCTATGTTTCTAATGTACTGAATCGAATCATAATACAGAGGATTGACCGGGTTGTTTATAATTTTCTATCTTTGAGTTTTCCAACTGTCTTTTTCACACCCAGAGTCAAGATTCAACTTGCTCTTTCCTCTCATTCGACTGGAACATTTAAACTTCAAATTCTTGCAACATTGATAACACAATAATTTGTAGAATTATAAAATAACTGTAACTACATGCACGATGAATAGGAATAGGTTGGTAACATCAGGAAGTGGATGATGGCTGATACTCTGATGACTGCAGGCATCAGGAATGAAAAATGGTACAAGCGACAGATATGTCCAATTGTAGTATTGATCACACAGACATGGGTAATTGTAACATATTAGAAACTACCCAATTGTAATATTGATCACACAGACATGGGTAATTGTAATATATTAGAAACTACAGATAAACCCAAATATAATATTGATCAGACAGACATGGAAAATTGTAATATATTAAACGCTATAGACATATCCTTATGCTATAAATTTATCACCACAGACATGTAAAATTGTAAAATATTAACACTACAGATATATCCAATCATAATATTGAACAAACAGACATGGAAAATTGTAATATATTAAAATTACAGATATACCCAATTATAATATTGATCACACAGGCATGGACAATTGTAATATATTAAAACTACAGATATATCCAATTGGATTATTGATCATTCAGTATTGGAAAAACGTAATGTGTTCAAAACTACATGTATACTCAATTATGATATTGATGACTACATATATGGGGAATTGTAATATATTAAAACATCAGTTGTACCTAATTGCAATAATGACCACTAGAGATATGGGATATTGTAATATATTAAAAACTACAGGAATGCCTATTTGTAATATTGATCACCCTGCTAACAAGGGCGTGAGTTAACACCAACAGACGAACCGTGTTTATTTGAGAGGTTTTCATGATTGAGCGAGCTTGAGGAACAGTTTGTAACATTCTGATACTTGTCGCTGTGAGATCATCCTGCCTTACCCGGTTCCCTGTCTTAGATAAGCCCCATGTCACTCTCATCTCTGACTATCGTAGATTCCAGACCCACACCAATGAATTATGCTCATAATCCTGCTCCCCCAAGTAGCTCCCTGGTAGATATGTATGCACCCACAGGTCAATGACTATCCCGCGTATTCAGGACCCCGCCAGACCACGTAGCTCCCAGGTATATTTGTACCGGCTCAACAGGTCAGTATATGTCCCGCATATTCAGGTTCCCACCCGCCCGAGTACCTCCCAGGTAAACATATAATAGCCCTACAGATCAGTGCCTGTCCCGGGTATTCAGGGTCCATCCTGCCCGTGTGCCTCCCAGGCAGTCATGTAATAGACCTACAGTCAGTATCTGACCTCGGTATTGAGCACACCGCTCGCCCGAGTAGCTGCCAGCTAGACATGTACTCGCTGTACAGGTCAGTGTCTGTCACGGATGTTCAGGATCGCGCCTGCCCGCCCGAGCAGCTCCCAAGTCGGCACAGATTCATAGAATCATATATATTTACAGCACGGATGGAGGCTATTTCGGCCCATCGTGTCCGCGCCGGCCGACTAAGAACTTTCCAGCCTAATCCCACCTTCCAGATTTGGGTCCGTAGGCCTTCAGGTTACGGCACTTTAAGTGCACATCCAAGTAACCTTTAAATGTGGTGAGGGTTTCTGCCTCTCCATCCTTTCAGACAGTGAGTTCCGGACATCCATGACCGTCTGGGTGAAGACATTTTCCCCTCATATCTTCTCTATACCTTCCCCCAATTACTTTAAATCTATGACCCCTGGTTGTGGACCACTTTTCCAAGGGAAACACCAGACCCCTGCATTGATATCTTCCTGCAGTCGGCAGGTTGTTCTTCATTATCAACCACACAACCTATTATAGTGTCATCTGTAAACTTCTTAATCATACCCCCAACATTCAAGCCCAGGTGATTGAGATATAACACTAAAGCAGGGGTCCCAGCACTGAGCCCTGCGGAACCCCACTGGATACAGCCTTCCAGTCTCAAATACACCCATCAACCATCACCCTTTGCTTCCTGCCTCTCAGTCAAATTAAACCTCGATCCCATGGGTTATTACTGTCGTGACCAGTCTGCCATGTGCAACCATATCAAAAACTTTGCTATAATCCTTATACACTACATCATACTAAATGTACGTTGTGCAGCGGAAATGGATTTAAAAACCCTGAGGTTACACCTGGCGATTTTCGGGGAGGTGGTTGTTGCACTGCCGGGATCACAGAATCGTCTCTACCGTGTATAATGAAGATAATAGTTGTACGGTACCACAGTGATTATGTTACTGGACTAGCACTCCAGAGATCTAATGACCGGGAGATAAGGGAACAAATTTCACAGCGGCAGCACGGAAAGTTAAATTGAGTGAAGTAAATAAATCTGGAATAAAAGGTTAGTATCCTGTAAGTACCAGATTGTCGTTAAAGCCCATCTGGTTATCGAATGCACTTTAGGAACGGAAATCTGCCATTCTTACTTGGTCTGCTCTATATGTGACTCCAGCCCCACAGCAATGTGATTGGCGCTTAACTGCTCGGAAATAGCCGAGCAAGACACTCCACTGAGCCAAACCGCTATAAAGAAATATATTGTTGCAGTACCTTCACCACACGACTGCAGCGATTTAAGCAGGCATCTTACCACCAGCTACTCAAGGCTTTGTGTCTTAATGCAAGGAGTATCCATAATAAGGTGGATGAATTAACTGTGCAAATAGATGTTAACAGATATGATGTGATTGGGATTACAAAGACGTGGCTCCAGGATGATCAGTGCTGGGAACTCAACATCCAAGGGTATTCAACTTTCAGGAAGGATAGAATAAAAGGAAAAGGAGGTGGGGTAGCATTGCTTGTTAAAGAGGAGATTAATGCAATAGTTAGGAAGGACATTAGCTTGGATGATGTGGAATATATATGGGTAGAGCTGCAGAACACCAAAGGGCAAAAAACGTTAGTGGGAGTTGTGTACAGACCTCCAAACAGCAGCAGTGATGTTGGGGAGGGCATCAAACAGGAAATTAGGGGTGCATGCAATAAAGGTGCAGCAGTTATCACGAGTGACTTTAATATGCATATAGATTGGGCTAACCAAACTGGAAGCAATACGTTGATGGAGGATTTCCTGGAGTCCATAAGGGATAGTTTTCTAGACCAATATGTCGAGGAACCAACGAGGGGGGAGGCCATCTTCGGCTGGGCGTTGTGCAATGAGAGAGGATTAATTAGCAATCTCGTTGTGCGAGGTCCCATGCGGAAGAGTGACCATAATATGGTGGAATTCTGCATTAGGATTGAGAATGAAACGGTTAATTCAGAGACCATGGTCCAGAACTTAAAGAAGGGTAACTTTGAAGGTATGAGGCGTGAATTGGCTAGGATAGATTGGCGAATGATACTTAAGGGGTTGACAGTGGGTGGGCACTGGCAGACATTTAGAGACCGCATGGATGAACTACAACAATTGTACATCCCTGTCTGTTGTAAAAATAAAAAAGAAAGGTGGTTCAACCGTGTCTGTCAAGGGAAGTCAGGGATAAAATTAAAGCCAAGGAAGTGGCATAAAAATTGGCCAGAAATAGCAGCGAACCCAGGGATTTGGAGAAATTTAGAACTCAGCAGAGGAGGACAAAGGGTTTGATTAGGGCAGGGAAAATAGAGTACGAGAGGAAGCTTGCACGGAACATTAAAACGGACTGCAAAAGCTTCTATTGATATGTAAAGAGAAAAATGTTAGTAAAGACAAACGTAGGTCCCCTGCAGTCAGAATCAGGGGAAATAATAAAGGGGGACAAAGAAATGGCAGACCAATTGAACAAGTACTTTGGTTCGGAATTCACTAAAGAGGACACAAACGACCTTCCGGATATAAAAGGCGTCGGAGGGTCGAGTAAGAAGGAGGAACTGAGGGAAATCCTTATTAGGCGGGAAATTATGTTGGGGAAATTGATGGGATTGAAGGCCGATAAATCCCCAGGGCCTGATGGACTGCATCCCAGAGTACTTAAGGAAGTGGCCTTGGAAATAGCGGATGCATTGACAGTCATTTTCCAACATTCCATAGACTCTGGATCAGTTCCTATGGAGTGGAGTGGAATGTAACCCCACTTTAAAAAAAAGGAGGGAGAGAGAAAACAGGGAATTATAGACCGGTCAGCCTTCCATCGGTAGTTGGTAAAATGATGGAATCAATTATTAAGGAAGTCATAGCAGCGCACTTGGAAAGAGGTGGCATGATAGGTCCAAGTCAGCATGGATTTGTGAAAGGGAAATCATGCTTGACAAATCTTTTGGAATTTTTTGAGGATGTTTCCAGTAGAGTGGACAAGGGAGAACCAGTTGATGTGGTGTATTTGGACTTACAGAAGGCTTTCGACAATGTCCTACACAAGAGATTAATGTGCAAAGTTAAAGCACATGGGATTGGGAGTAGTGTGCTGACGTGGATTGAGAACTGGTTGGCAGACAGGAAGCAAAGAGTAGGAGTAAATGGGTACTTTTCAGAATGGCAGGCAGTGACTAGTGGGGTACCGCAAGGTTCAGTGCTGGGGCCCCAGCTGTTTACATTGTACACTAATGACTTAGACGAGGGGATTAAATATAGTATCTCCAAATTTGCGGATGACACTAAGTTGGGTGGCAGTGTGAGCTGCGAGTAAGATGCTATGAGGCTGCAGAATGACTTAGATAGGTTAGGTGAGTGGGCAAATGCATGGCAGATGAAGTATAATGTGGATAAATGTGAGGTTATCCACTTTGGTGGTAAAAACAGAGAGACAGACTATTATCTGAATGAAGACAGATTAGGAAAAGGGGAGGTGCAACGAGACCTGGGTGTCATGGTACATCAGTCATTGAAGGTTGACATGCAGGTACAGCAGGCTTTTAAGAAAGCAAATGGTATGTTGGCCTTCATAGCGAGGGGTTTTGAGTAAAGGGGCAGGGAGGTGTTACTACAGTTGTACAGGGGCTTGGTGAGACCACACCTGCAGTAATGTGTACAGTTTTGGTCTCCTAACCTGAGGAAGGACATTCTTGCTATTGAGGGAGTGCAGCGAACGTTCACCAGACTGATTCCCGGGATGGCGGGACTAACATATCAAGAAAGACTGGATCAACTGGGCTTGTATTCACTGGAGTTCAGAAGAATGAGAGGGGATCTCATAGAAACGTTTAAAATTCTGATTGGTTTAGATAGGTTAGATGCAGGAAGAATGTTTCCAATGTTGGGGCAGTCCAGAACCAGGGCTCATAGTCTAAGGATAAGGGGTAAGCCATTTAGGACCGAGATGAGGAGAAACTTCTTCACCCAGAGAGTGGTGAACCTGTGAAATTCTCTACCACAGAATGTTGTTGAGGCCAATTCACTAAATATATTTAAAAAGGAGTTAGATGTAGTCCTTACTACTAGGGGGATCAAGGGGTATGGCGAGAAAGCAGGAATGGGGTACTGAACTTGCATGTTCAGCCATGAACTCATTGAATGGCGGTGCAGGCTCGAAGGGCCGAATGGCCTACTCCTGCACTATTTTCTATGTTTCTATGTTTCTATGTTTCGCCTTGGCAGCGACGCTCACACCCCATGAAGGAATACAAAAATAACAATTACAGTTTAATTAAATGTTATTGAAATACAAACCGTTGATAAAATTATGCCAAAGAGTTCTAAGTTTTAACGTTAAGATTCGTAAAATTAATTCAATTTGAATATTTTGTGTGTTATGTCAGAATGAACGTTCTCAGTGATCTCCTCATCCAGCTCCCTGCTGTCGGTCTAGCGATCTTTTTATTCAACTGAGAACGGTATTTGTCCCGATAGTTTCTCGATTCGTTTCCATACTCGTTCAACACAATTACCTGAATATTATGGGGAAATTATAATAACAGCAAATAAAGCACTACTTTTCAGTCCATTAAAGAGGAACTGGTTTAATGAAATGACGTGTTTATTCAAATTTTATAACGTTTCAGATATGTCAAGATGTTGTAAAGAAGATATTTTCCATCAAATTCAATATTTTAGCATCAATTTAAATGGTTATTGTAGCAGTAACAGGTTTAGACGGTTTTAAGACGATTATATTTCAGATGTGACGGTGACCATTTGTAACAATGTGAACATTTTATCGGTGTACTTTGTAGATGAGGCGCTGCTGCATGTTCTCTACAGCTGGAACTGAAGGTGGATTCAGTAAATCCGCAGTGTCAGGTCTGGTGGTGTAAAATAAATCTGTTACTGGAATCGATTTTAAAGTTTAACAGCGCTGCTGCGGGTTATACGCCCCAGCGAATGGCCGGAACCGCGTCATAATACAAGGGATGGACGGGGATATAAACAGCAGGGAACGTACTGAACCGCGTCATAATACAGGGGATGGTACTTTCATGGTTAGCATAACTGTCTGAATGTTCAGGGTTAATCTTCTTTTTCACGAAACTCAGATCATGTGATGTTGCTTTTGAAACTTGCCTTTTCAGTTATTTTTGCTGAGTGATTTCCTCTGTTACCAGGGTAACAATCTGTCAGATCTCAGCACAAGAGGAACTGGCTCCAATTTATATCCGAGAGACCATGAATCATTCACTGTAAACTGCTGTCTGTGAAGTCAGCGGACCAGAGGCAGGGACATCTTCTGCATATCTGGAATAATAATACAATGTTCACAATATTAAAATAAAAGCAAACAGCTGTTGTGCTGGAAATTAGGATTTACAGATAAACATAATTCGCGAATCTTCCTCTTGCGTAATTTAATAATGTTTCTTATATTAATAAAGCCTGTTTCGCCCCTTTTTAAAGAGAAAATTGATCAAAATGTTCGGACTTGTTCGCACGTTTGCACATGCCCACCTGCCGTTCCGGCCTCTTCCTACAAACGCAGTGAAAATGTTTTCCAATTCATCAGTGTAACTTTGAGCAATGCCATCGGTATTCACCAGTAATTAATTAATTCTTGTTTGTAAAGCATCTTTCCTGCAATATTCACACTTAATGTTGGCCCAACTAATCTCCTGTCACATTCATTTCCTTCTACCACTCAGACATCAAAGTTTAATGAATTGTGAAACTAGTTACTAATGGCACATGATCTGCTAGTTCAATTTACAAGAGACACGTTTATTCATCTTAAAACTGTTTAGAGAAAGCCTTTATACTAGTTAGTGTAATACTGGTTCCAGGCAATCAACACATGCTTGATATATCGGGCAGTACAAGAGCAAAGACAGATAGGAATAACTAGTCTCCATTCAGGCCCTCTATCCTGTTCCACCAATAATTTAGATGAGGGCAGGCGACGTTTCCTGGCTCTGTTGCACAGGCGCACTCTTGCTCCCTTGCCCTCACGCAGGCACAGAATTGCTCCCTGCAGTCTATCCGGAGATTCCCAGTCACGGGTCACTTTGCCTTCTGTGACTGGCGGCTCGGGACTATCTGTGAGATACGGTAAGAAAGTCACTGTTCGCCGGGATACAGGCTGTCACTTTGTTACTGAATTAACTCGGCTCCATTCAGGGCAAAACTCTGACAGCGCGGCTGCTCAGTTCCAATATTTAATAAAAAAAACAGGGAGAGATGTTCAAGTTTAAGAGCGCTGCTGCGGGATATAAACCCCGGGGAATGTCCGGAACCGGGTCATAATACAGCTGATCGTCCGGGATATAAACCACAGGGAACGTACTGAACCGGGCCATAATACAGGTGATGGTCCGGGATATAAACCACAAGGAACGTACTGAACCGGGTCATAATACAGGTGATTGTCCAATATATATAACCCGGGGAGTGTACCGAAGCGGGTCATAATACAGAGGATGATCCGCGGATGGAGGGTGGGATACGGTTAGTCTGCACTGCCTTGAGAAAGTGGCAAATTTCCATCTCCGTGAATGAAAATGCGGAAGTCTTATTGGCCGGACTTTCACTATGGGGAAAAACACCAAATTATGCACAGCGCCTTGGAGCTGACGGTTTGCAGAGATAGAATGAAACTGCCATCCAGATCAGACAGTGTGTAACCCGGGGGCCCAGTGAGATCAGACAGGGTGTAACCCGGGGAGGATGGGCCCAGTGAGATCAGGCAGTGTGTAACCCGGGGGCCCAGTGAGATCAGACAGTATGTAACCCGGGGGCCCTGTGAGATCAGACAGTGTGTAACCCGGGGGCTTAGTGAGCTCAGACAGTGTGTATCCCGGAGGCCCAGTGAGATCAGACAGTGTGTAACCCGGGGGCGCAGTGAGATCAGACAGTGTATAACCCGGGGGCGCAGTGAGATCAGACAATGTGTAACCCGGGGGCCCAGTGAGATCAGATAGTGTGGAATGCGGGGCTCCAGTGAGATCAGACAGTGTGTAACCCGGGAAGGATGGGCCCAGTGGGATCAGACAGTGTGTAACCCGGGCAGGATGAGCCCAGTGAGATCAGACAGTGTGTAACCCGGGAGGCCAAGCCCAGTGAGATCAGACAGTGTGTAACCCGCGCAGGATGATTCCAGTGAGATCAGACAGTGTGTAACCCGCGGATGATGGGCCCATTGACGGTGTGTCGAGGGTGTGTACTGAGTTAGCGGCATTCAGTGTGGCAGTGCGGGAGCCGCTACAATTCCTCTTGCTTTCCCAAGACTGGCGAGTGTGAAGTCCGCCAGTGTTCCCACTCCTGCTCGGGATCCAGTGTCACCTATTAGGGGCTGTGAGTGCGGCTAGGGACATGGGAAAGGAACATATTATTTAATTCTGCATAAACATCATTAGCACACAATCAGATAATCCTGAATTCATCATGAAGAAAAATATAAGTCTGTATGAAGGGAGTTTTGCCGATAAAGTCAGGTTAAAGGAGCTCGCAGAAGGCGGGCGGTAACTATAATATTTATCCGTCGGTTCTCCAGATGTCCAGGATGCTCAGACAGGTATTGTGAGCGAATTAGATCTTACTTGGTAGCATCAGACAAAGTGGAGGACTCTAGACATTGGGAGGTAGGAACCAGTTGTTAATAAGTATAATGAAAACAGCACAACGCTCCAGGAAGGTTGCTGAGTTCACTGAGCTGAATATATTGGTTGCCAGCTCTCCCTCTGCATGAGATGCCACTGAGAGAAAGCAAAACACGAGAGAAAGAAAGACATGTGTAGACTGGGCAGGGATGTCCTGGATGGGCTTCAGCAAAGAATATAAAGGAATGGGCAGTGATTCCAGTTAGCGTAAACAGCCCCACAATGTGAGCAACTTCTGCAAAAATGCGTGGCCGGTATATAAGGAGCCTCTAACTACAGACTGGGGAACTATTTTTATTTCAATGTTTTGGTTTTACGAATACTTACAGGGCAGCTTTACATCACATTCCACTTCACACCGTTAATATTTGTCTCATTTTTAACCCTACCATAATTAGATCTTGCGGTGAATGGAGGAACAATTGAGGAAGATCCACAGCTGGAAGTAAACAGGGATTGTAGACTGAGAAACATCAGCGAGTGATCCAGCACAGGATTGTGAGAGCCCCAACCAGAAAGAACCACTCCGCTTCAAAGACCTTCCAAGATCGACTGCGGAGAAAGGTAAGATAACGTCCCATTGACTCAGATACACACTGGTCCTGGGGATGGACTAGGCAGAAATGTCAGAGGGAGTCATAAGAGCATAAGAGCATAAGAATTAGGAATAGGAGTAGGTCATCTAGCCCCTCGAGCCTGCTCCGCCATTCAACAAGATCATGGCTGATCTGGCCATGGACTCAGCTTCACTTACCCGCCCGCTCCCCGTAACCCTTAATTCCCTTATTGGTTAAAAATCTATCCATCTGTGATTTGAATACATTCAATGAGCTAGCCTCATCTGCTTCCATGGGCAGAGAATTCCACCAATTCACAACCCTCTGGGAGAAGAAATTATTTCTCAACTCGGTTTTAAATTGGCTCCCCCGTATTTTGAGGCTGCGCCCCCTAGTTCTAGTCTCCCCGACCAGTGGAAAGAACCTCTCTGCCTCTATCTTGTCTATCACTTTCATTATGTTAAATGTTTCGATAAGATCACCCCTCATCCTTATAACTCCAACGAGTAAAGACCCAGTCTACTCATCTATCATCATTAGGTAACCCCCTCATCTCCGGAATCAGCCTAGTGAATCGTCTCTGTACCCCCTTCAAAGCTAGTATATCCTTCCTTAAGTAAGGTGACCAAAACTGCACGCAGTACTCCAGGTGCGGCCTCACCAATACCCTATACAGTTGCAGCAGGATCTCCCTGCTTTTGTACTCCATCCCTCACGTAATGAAGGCCAACATTCCATTAGTCTTCCTGGTTACCTGCTGCACCTGCAAACTAACTTTTTGTGATTCATGCACAAGGACCCCCAGGTCCCACTGCACCGCAGCATGTTGTAATTTCTCCCCATTCAAATTATATTCCCTTTTACTGATTTCTTTTCCAACGTGGATGACCTCACATTTTCTGACATTGTATTCCATCTGCCAAACCTTAGCCCATTCGCTTAACCTATCTAAATCTTTTTGCAGCCTCTCTTTGTCCGCTACACAACCCGCTTCCCCACTAATCTTTGTGTCATCTGTAAATGTTGTTACACTACACTCTGTCTCCTCTTTCAGGCCACCTATGTATATTGTAAACAGTTGTGGTCCCAGCACCGATCCCTGTGGCACACCACTAACCACCGATTTCCAACCCGAAAAGGACCCATTTATCCAGACTCTCTGCTTTCTACAAGCCAGCCAATTCTCGATCCATGCTAATACATTTCCTCTGACTCCGCGTACCTTTATCTTCTGCAGTAACCTTTTGTGTGGCACCTTATTGAATGCCTTTTGGAAATCTAAATACACCACATTCATCGGTACACCTCTATCCACCATGCTCGTTATATCCTCAAAGAATTCCAGTAAATTAGTTAAACATGATTTCCCCTTCATGAATCCATGCTGCGTCTGCTTGATTGCACTATTCCTATCTAGATGTCCCGCTATTTCTTCCTTAATGATAGCTTCAAGCATTTCCCCACGACAGATGTTAAACTAACTGGCCTATAGTTACCTGCCTTTTGTCTGCCCCCTTTTTTAAACAGAGGCGTTCCATTAGCTGCTTTCCAATCCGATGGTACCTCCCCAGAGTCCAGAGAATTTTGGTAGATTATAACGAATGCATCTGCAAAAACTTCTACCATCTCTTTTAATACCCTGGGATGCATTTCATCAGGACCTGGGACTTATCTACCTTGAGATCCATTAGACTGTCCAGCACTACCCCCCTAGTGACAGTGATTGTCTCAAGGTCCTCCCTTCCCACATTCCCGTGATCAGCAATTTTTTGGCGTGATTTTTGTGTCTTCCACTGTGAAGACCGAAGCAAAATAATTATTTAAGGTCTCAGCCATTTCCACATTTCCCATTATTAAATCCCCCTTCTCATCTTCTAAGGGACCAACATTTACTTTAGTCACTCTTTTCCGTTTTATATATCGGTAAAAGTTTTTGTCCCATTGACTCAGATATACATTGGTACTAGGGGACAGGGGAGTAAGGTCAGTGAGAGTCCCATTGAGTCAGATTCATACTGGTCCTGGGCATGGACTGCAGATAAACGTCAGAGAGAGTTCAATTGACTCAGGTATGCACTGATCCTGGAGATAGATCGGGGAGAAAGGTCAGAGAGTGTACCATTTAATAAGGTACACATTGGTCCTGGGGAACTCGGGCGAAAGATCAGAGAAAGTCCCATTGACTCAGATACACACTGGTCCTGGGCAGAAAAGTCAGAGAGAGTCTCATTGACTCAGGCACACACTGATCCTGTAGACAATACATAAGTTCATAAGATGAGGCAGGAAATGATACGAATGAGACTGGGAGAGTCTAACCACCGAGCGCAATTATCCAACATGCGGCTATGTAATGGGATGTGAAGTGTGATCAGTTTGTGTCTCTAAACACACAGTCACAGTGAATGTTGTGAGTGTTTTACAATAAAGGGCTTTGAAAGGGCAGTGATTCCAGATAGCGGAAAAGTCCCCTAAATCTGAGCAACTCGTGCAAAAATGCGTGGCCAGTATATGAGGAGTCTCTAACTACAGATTGGGCATTTATTTTTATTTAAATATTTTGGTTTTACGAATAATTACAGGGTAGATTTACGTCACATTCCACTTCACAACGTTAATATATGTCTCATTTTCTACACTGCCATAATTAGATCTCCCGCTGAATGGAGGAGCAATTGAGGAAGGTCCACAACTGGAAGCAAGCAGGGATTGGAGACTGAGAAACATCAGCGGGTGATCCAGCACAGGATTGTGAGAGCCCCAACCACAGAGAACTACTCCGATTCAAAGACTTTCCATAGATCGACTGGGGAGAAAGGTAAGAGAAAGTCCCATTGACTCAGATACACACTTTCCTGGGGATGAATTGGGGACAAATATCGAGAGAGTCCCATTGACTCAGGTACACATTGGTCCTTGGGAGAATCTCAGAGCGAGTCCCATTGACGCAGATGCAAACTGGTCCTGGGGATGGACTGAGGAGAAAAATCAGAGAGAGTCCCATTGACTCAGATACACACTGGTCCTGGGGGATGGTCTTGGGCGAAAGGTCAGAGAGATTCATATTGACTCAGATACACATTGGTTCTCGGGATGGACTGAGGAGTAAGGTCAGAGACAATCCCATTGACGCAGATACACACTGGTCCTGGGGGACTGGAGAGAAATGTCAGAGAGAGACCCATTGACTCAGATACACACTGGTCCTGGGGGATTGGGGAGAAAGATCAGAGAGAGTACAGTTGACTCAGATACACACTGGTCCTGGGGGACTGGGGAGAAAGGTCAGAGAGTCCAATTGACTCAGATACACACTGGTCCTGGGGGATTGGGGAGAAATATCAGAGAGAGTCCCGTTGATTCAGTTACACACTGGTCCTGGGGGACTGGGGAAAAAGGTCAGGGAGAGTCCCATTGACTCAGATACACACTGGTCCTGGACTGGGGAGAAAGTTTAGGGAGAATCTCATTGACTCAAATATACACTGGTCCTGGGAGACTGGGGGGAAAGTTCAGATAAAGTCCCATTGACTAGGATACACACTGGCCTTGTGGATGCACTGGGGAGAAAGGTCAGAGAGGGTCCCATTGACCCAGATACACACTCGTCCTGGGGATGGACTGAGGAGAAAGGTCAGAGATAGTCCCATTGACTCAGATACACACTGGTCCTGGGGGACTGGTGAGGAAGTTCTGAGAGAGTCCCATTGACTCAGATACATACTGGTTCTGGGTACGGACTGGGGAGAAAGCTCAGAGAAAGTCCTATTGACTCAGATACACACTGGTCCTGGGGGAGTGGGGAGAAAGGTCAGAGTGAGTTCCATTGACTCAGATACACAATGGTCCTGGGGGACTGGGGAGAAAGGTGAGACAGAGGTCCATTTACTCAGGTACACACTGGTCCTGGGGGACTGTGGAGAAATGTCAGAGAAAGTTTCATTGACTCAGATACACATTGGTTCTCGAGATGGACTGGATAGCAAAGTCAGAGAGAGTCCCATGGACTCAGGTACACACTGGTTCTGGGGGACTGCGGAGAAAGATCAGAGAGAGTCCTATTGACTAAAAAACACATGTCCTGCTCTGGACTGGGGAGAAAGGTTAGGGAGAATCCGATTGACTCAGATATATACTGGTCCTGGGAAACTGGGGTGTAAGTTCAGAGAGAGTCCCATTGACTCGGATATACACGGGCCCTGGGGATGGACTGGGGAGAAAGGTCAGAGAGAGTCCCATTGACTCAGACACACACTGATCCTGGGTATAGACTGGGGAGAAAGATCAGAGAGAGTCCCATTGAATCAGATACACACTGGTCCTGGGGATGGACTGGGGAGAAATGTCTGAGGGAGTCCCATTGACTCAGATACACACTGGTACTGTCGATGGACTGGGGAGAACGGTCAGAGAGAGTATCATTAATTCGGATACACATTGATCCTGTAGACATTACACACAGTTCATAAGTTGAGGCAGGAAATTATACGAATGAGATTGGGAGAATATGACCACCGAGCGCAATTATCCAACGTGCGGCCATGTAATGGTATGTGAAGTGAGATCAGTTTATGTCTCTAAACACACAGTCACAGTGAATGTTGTGTGTGTTCTAGAATAAAGGGCTTTGATCTAAAAGGTGAATCCAGTCTGGGGCAGAGCCCAGCAGACATAAACTGGCTCTCCAGCCCCAGCACCAATCCGAAAAGAACCGAACTGTATGGCCCCCATTGCATCGATATTATACTGCCTGTTAACATAGAAACATAGAAAATAGGTGCAGGAGTAGGCAATTCGGTCCTTCGAGCCTGCACCGCCATTCAATCAGTTCATGGCTGAACATGCAACTTCAGTACCCTATTACTGCTTTCTCGCCATACGCCTTGATCCTCCGAGTAGTAAGGACTACATCTAACTCCTTTTTGAATATATTTAGTGAATTGGCCTCAACAACTTTCTGTGGTAGAGAATTCCACAGGTTCACCACTCTCTGGGTGAAGAAGTTTCTCCTCATTTCGGTCATAAATGGCTTACCCCTTATCCTTAGACTGTGACCCCTGGTTTTTGACTTCCCCAACATTGGGAACATTCTTCCTGCATCTAACCTATATAAACGCATCAGAATTTTAAACGTTTCTATGAGATCCCCTCTCATTCTTCTGAACTCCAGTGAATACAAGCCCAGTTGATCCAATCTTTCTTGATATGTCAGTCCCGCCATCCCGGGATTCAGTCTGGTGAACCTTCGCTGCACTCCGTCAATAGCAAGAATGCCCTTCCTCAAGTTAGGAGACCAAAACTGTACACAATACTCCAGGTGTGGCCTCACCAAGGCCCTGTACAACTGTAGTAACACCTCCCTGCCCCTGTACTAAAATCCCCTCGCTATGAAGGCCAACATGCCATTTGCTTTCTTAACCGCCTGCTGTATCTGCATGCCAACCTTCAATGACTGATGTACCATGACACCCAGGTCTCGTTGCACCTCCCCTTTTCTATTTCTGTCGCCATTCAGATAATAATCTGTCTCTCTGTTTTTACCACCAAAGTGGATAACCTCACATTTATTCATATTATACTTCATCTGCAATGCATTTGCCCACTCACCTAACCTATCCAAGTTACTCTGCAGCCTCATAGCATCCTCCTCGCAGCTCACACTGCCACCCAACTTACTGTCATCCGCAAATTTGGAGATACTACGTTTAATCTCCTCGTCTAAATCATTAATGTACAATGTAAACAGCCGGGGCCCCAGCACAGAACCTTGCGGTACCCCACTAGTCACTGCCTGCCATTCTGAAAATTATCCATTTACTCCTACTCTTTGCTTCCTATCTGCCAACCAGTTCTCAATCCACGTCAGCACACCACCGCCAATCCCATGTGCTTTAAGTTTGCACATTAATCTCTTGTGTGGAACCTTGTCGAAAGCCTTCTGAAAGTCGAAATACACAACATCAACTGGTTCTCCCTTATCCACTCCACTGGAAACATCCTCAAAAAATTCCAGAAGATTTATCAAGCATGATTTCCCTTTCACAAATCCATACTGACTTGGACCTATCATGTCACCTCTTTCCAAATTCCCTGTTATGAAATCCTTAATAATTGATTCCATCATTTTACCCACTACCGTTTTCAGGCTGACCGGTCTATAATTCCCTGTTTTCTCTCTCCCGCCTTTTTTTTAAAGTGGGGTTACATTGGCTACCCTCCACTCCATAGGAACTGATCCAGAGTCTATTAAATGTTGGAAAATGAATGTTAATGCATCCACTATTTCCAAGGCCACCTCCTTAAATACTCTGGGATGCAAACCATCAAGCCGTGGGGATTTATCGGCCTTCAATCCCATCAATTTCCCCAACACAATTTCCCGACTTATAAGGATTTCCCTCAGTTCCTCCTTCTTACTAGACCCTCTGACCCCTTTTATATCTGGAAGGTTGTTTGTGTCCTCCTTAGTGAATACCGAACCAAAGTACTTGTTCAATTGGTCTGCCATTTCCTTGTTCCCAGTTATGACTTCCCCTGATTCTGACTGCAGGGGACCTACGTTTGTCTTTACTAACCTTTTTCTCTTTACATATCAATAGAAGTCTTTGCAGTCCATTTTAATGTTCCCTGCAAGCTTCCTCTCGTACTCTATTTTCCCTGCCCTAATCAAATCCTTTGTCCACCTCTGCTGAGTTCTAAATTTCTCCCAGTCCCCGGGTTCGCTGCTATTTCTGGCCAATTTGTATGCCACTTCCTTGGCTTTAATACTATCCCTGATTTCCCTTGATAGCCACGGTTGAGCCACCTTCCCTTTTTTATTTTTGCACCAGAAAGGGATGTACAATTGTTGTAGTTCATCCATTCGGTCTCTAAATGTTTGCCATTGCCCATCCACTGTCAACCCCTTAAGTATCATTCGCTAATCTATCCTAGCCAATTCACGCCTCATACCTTCTAAGTTACCCTTCTTTAAGTTCTGGACCATGGTCTCTGAATTAACTGTTTCATTCTCCATCCTAATGTAGAATTCCACCATATTATGGTCACTCTTCCGCAAGGTGCCTCGCACAACGAGATTGCTAATTAATCCTCTCTCATTACACAACACCCAGTCTAAGATGGCCTCCCCCCTAGTTGGTTCCTCGACATATTGGTCTAGAAAACCATCCCTTATGCACTCCAGGAAATGCTCCTCCACCGTATTGTTTCCAGTTTGGTTAGCCCAATCTATATGCATATTAAAGTCACCCATGATAACTGCTGCACCTTTATTGCATGCACCCCTAATTTCCTGTTTGATGCCCTCCCAACATCATTACTACTGTTTGGAGGTCTGTACACAACTCCCACTGGCGTTTGCTGCCCCTTGGTGTTCCGTAGCTCCACCCATACCGATTCCACATCATCCAAGCTAATGTCTTTCCTTACAATTGCATTAATTTCCTCATGAACCAGCAACGCCACCCCGCCTCCTTTTCCTTTCTGTCTATCCTTCCTAAATGTTGAATACCCTTGGATGTTGAGTTCCCAGCCTTGGTCAAACTGGAGCCATGTCTCCGTGATGTGAACCATATCGTATCCGTTAACTGCTATCTGCACAGTTAATTCGTCCACCTTATTCCGAATACTCCTCGCATTGAGGCACAGAGCCTTCAGACTTGCCTTTTTAACGCACTTAGACCCTTTAGCATTTTGCTGCAAAGTGGCCCTTTTTTTTGTTTTGCCTTGGGTTTCTCTGCCCTCCACTTTTACTAATCTCCTTTCTGTCTTTTGCTTCTGTCTCCATTTTGTTTCCCTCTATCTCCTTGCATTGGTTTCCATCCCCCTGCCATATTAGTTTAACTCCTCCCCAACAGCACTAGCAATCACTCCTCCTTTCATTGGTTCCGGTACTGCCTTGGTGCAGACCGTCCGGTTTGTACTGGTCCCACCTCCCCCAGAACCGGTTCCAATGCCCCAAGAATTTGAATCCCTCCCTGCTGCACCACTGCTCAAGCCACATATTCATCTTAGCTATCCTGCGTTTCCTACTCTGACTAGCACATGGCACTGTTAGCAATCCCGAGTTTACTACTTTTGAGGTTTTACTTTTAAATTTAGCTCCTAGCTCCTTAAATTCGTCTCGTAGGACCTCATCCCGTTTTTTACCCAATCGTTGGTACCAATGTGCACCATGACAACTGGCTGTTCACCCTCCCTTTTCAGAATGTCCTGCACCCGCTCCGAGACATCCTTGACCCTTGCACCAGGGAGGCAACATACCATCCTGGAGTCTCAGTTGCGGCCGCAGAAACGCCTATCTATTCCCCTTACAATTGAATCCCCTATCATTATCGCTCTCCCACTCTTTTTCCTGCCCTCCTGTGCAGCAGAGCCAGAATCGGTGCCATGAACTTGGCTGCTGCTGCTCCCCCTAATGGGTCATCCCCCTCAACAGTATTCAAAGTGGTGTATCTGTTTTGCAGGGGGATGACCGCAGGGGATCCCTGCACTACCTTCCTTGCACTGCTCTTCCTGTTGGCCTTCCATTCCCTATCTGGCTGTGGACCCTTGACCTGCGGTAAGACCAACTCACTAACCATGCTAATCACGTCATTCGCAGCATCGTGGATGCTCCAGAGTGAATCCACCTTCAAATCCAATTCCGCAACGCGGTCCGTCAGGAGCTGAAGGCGGATACACTCCCCGCACACTTAGTCGTCAGGGACACGAGAGGCGTCCCTGATTTCCCACATAGTACAGGAAGAGCATAACATGCGGCGGAGCTCTCCTGCCATGACTTAACCCTTAGTTTAACTTAAATTGGCACCAACAATGCTACAAGTTACTTACTGATATAGAAGAGAAAAAAGAAAAACTTCTTACCAGTCACCAGCCAATCACTTACCCCCTTGACTGTGACGTCACCTTTCTATTTATTTCTACTTCTTTTTTGCTTTCTCCCTGCAGCTGCACAAGCTCCGCCTTTTGTAGGCCTCTCTGACTCACGGACCCCCGACACAGCGATGCACCTCCCGACCTCGCGGTCTTTTGTAGGCCTCTCTGACTCACGGACTCCCGACTCAGCGACGCACCTCCCGACCTCGCGGCCTCTTGTAGTACTGTACTAGATATTCACATGCATTTCACATCCAACTCTCAATAAACAACCTGACATATGCCGTTTGGTCGGGGTTATGTCCAGGCACGCTCACAGCGGTTTAAATGCCGCGCCGGTTCAAACCAGAAGCCATATGACCCTGCGCTGTCTTGGGGAGGTCAGGAACATGGGGCGGGCTGAGTGGTGGGGGCGCAACTCCGATTGGTGGGAGTGGCTGTCAATCTCCCGGCTGCATTCAATAGAAGCGGGGGACGCAATCAGCGTCATTAGATCATGCAGCGAATGCCTCTGTGGCCTCATCATCATCATAGGCAGTCCCTCAGATTCGAGGATGACTTGCTTTCACTCTAAACATGAATCCTTAGGTGGCTGAACAGTGCAATACGGGAATCACAGTGTCTGTCACAGGTGGGACAGGCAGTCGTTGAAGGAAAGGATAGGGAGCGGGCGAGTCTGGTTTGCCGCACGCTCCTTCCACTGCCTGTGCTTTGTCTCTGCATGCTCTCGGCAACTAGATTCGAGGTGCTCAGTGCCCTCCCAGGTGCTCTTCATCCACTTTGGGTTGTCTTTGGCCAGGGGCTCCCAGGTGTCGGTGCGAATGTTGCACTTTATCAGGGAGGCTTTGAGGGTTTCCCTGTAACGTTTCCTCTGCCCACATTTGGCTCATTTGTCGTGAAGGAGTTCCAAGTAGAGCACTTGCTTTGGGAGTTTTGTGTCAGGCATGCAGAACATGTAGCCTGCCCAGCGGCGCTGGTCGAGTGTGGTCAGTGCTTTGATGCTGGGGATGTTGGCCCAATTGAGGACGTTAAAATTGGTGCGTCTGACCTCCCAGGGGATGTGCAGGATCTTGCGGAGACACTGTTGGTGGTATTTATCCAGTGACTTGAGGTGTTTGCTGTACGTGGTCCATGTCTCTGAGCCATACAGGAGGGCGGGTATTACTACAGCCCTGTAGACCATGAGCTTGTGGCCTCAGCGCGCATGTTGAATCCTATCCCGGGTCCCCTGGTGGTACGCAGGTTGCCTTAAAAATGTTGCTGCTCGGTGACGTGAGTGAGTGACGGGCGGCGGGTCTCCCGGGTCAGAGCGCTGGTCCGGCGGCAGCGATACTGTGGGTGAGCGTCCGGGCAGAGGGAAGTCCGGTACTGGGCGGGGGGTGGGGGCAGCGGATCAATCAGCTTTCAGACCCAAAGAGAAGCCGGTTAATGGCCGCTCGCTTCTTCTCTCCCCAGGGGCCTCCCGCTCCCCAAAAGGGGGACACTACCCTGCAGATCGGGGTGTGAGTGACCGGCAGACACTGGACGGTTGCCCCGGTTAAAGGGGCGGGGCAGGGATGTGAGTGACAGGCAGACAGATGATGGCTGCCGGGTTACAGGGGCGGGGCCGGGGTGTGAGTGACAGGCAGACACTGGATGGTTGCCGGGTTACGGGACGGGGCCGGGGTGTAAGTGACAGGCAGACACTGGACGGTTGCCCGGGTTACTGTGGCGGGGCCGGGGTGTAAGTGACAAGCAGACACTGGCCGGTTGCCCGTGTTACAGGGGCGCCGCCGAGGTTTGATTGACAGGCAGTCACTGGACGGTTACTCAGGTTACAGGGGCGGGGCTGGGGTGTGAGTGACGGGCAGACACAGGATGGTTGCCCGGGTTACAGGAGCCACGCTCTGACACTGAGGGAACTCGGCTCCATTCAGCAAACGGCCTGACCGATCGGCTGCTCAGCCCCAGAGTTTGTCTCCCATAGACAGGGGCTGGGAATGGCAACACTCCGGGCTGGGTCTCCGCGAGTAATTGGTGACTGCCTGCTCGCCCACAGGTAGGAACATGCGGAAGTCCCAGTCTAAGGTTTGAAATCACAAAGGGAGGGGCTGGGAAATGTAACCGGGGCTGGTATGGGATATAAACCCCGGGGAGTGTGCTGACCTGGGTCACAGTACAGGGGACGGTCCGGGATATAAACCCTGGGGAATGTGCTGACCCAGGTCACAGTACAGGGTTCCGGATATAAACCCCGTGGAATGTTTTGATGCGGGTCACAGTTGTGGGCTCCGGGATATATAGCCCGGGAAATATGCTGACCCGGGATATAAACCCCGGGGAATGTACATTCCCAGGTCACAGTACAGGGTCTTGGATATAAATGCCAGGGAATGTACTGACCGGGATATAAACCCCGGGGAATGCGCTGACCCAGGTCACAGTACAAGTTCCCGGATATAAACCACGGGGAATGTGCTGATTCGGGTCACAGTCCAGCATCCGGGACATAAAGCCCGGGGAATGTGCTGACCCGGGTCACAGTGCAGGGGACGGTCCAAGATATAAACCGCGGGGGAATGTGATGAAGCGGGTAACAGTTCAGCTCCGGGAAATAAACCGGGGAATGTACTGACCCGGGTGACAGTACGGGTCCTGGATATAAACACTGGGAAATGTACTGACCCGGGTCACATTGCATGGTCTACTATATAAACCCCGGGGAATGTACTGACTCGGGTCACAGTACAGATTCCGGGATATAAATCCCAGGGAATGTACTGACTCGGGTCACAGTGCAGGGTCTGGAATATAAACCCATGGGAATGTACTGACCCGGGTCACAGTACAGGGGACAGTCCCGGATATAAACCCAGGGAATGTACTGACCCGGGTCACAGAATAGGATCCGGGGTATAAACCCTGGGAATGTGCTGACACAGGCCCAATACAGAGGATGGTCCCGGATATAAACCCAGGGAATGTTCTAATCCTGTTCACAATACAGTGTCCGGGATATAAACCCGGGGGAATGTACTGAGCTGGGTCATAGTGCATGCGAGAGTCCCGTTTATAGACATAGAAACATAGAAAATAGGTGCAGGAGCAGGCCATTCAGCCCTTCTAGCCTGCACCGCCATTCAATGAGTTCATGGCTGAACATGAAACTTCAGTACCCCCTTCCTGCTTTCTCGCCATAACCCCAGGGGATGTGCTGATCCGGTTCACAGTACAGGATCCGGGATATAAACCCAGGGAATGTGCTGACCCAGGTCTCAGTACCGGGGACGATCCCGGATATAAACCCCGGGGAATGTACTGAACCAGGTCACAGTGCAGGGTATGGGATATAAAGCCCAGGGAATGTGCTGACCCGGGTCACAGTACAGGGGACGGTCCGGAATATAATCCCTGTGAAATGCGCTGAACCGGGTCACAGTACAGGGGTCAGTCCGGGGTATAAATCCCGGGGAATGTGCTGACCCAGGTACAATACAGGGGACGGTCCGGGATATAAATGTAATAATTTGCTTTATTATTTTTTCTACCAATGTGCATAACCGCACATTTTTTCACATTATACTCCATTTGCCAATTGTTTACCCACTTAATTAGCCTGTCCATATCTCTTTGCAGATTTGTGTATCCTCTTCACAACTGGCATTCCCACACATCTTTGTATCATCAGCAAACTTGGCTACATTGCACTCGGTCCATTCAGCCAAATCATTAATATCGATTGCAAATAATTGAGGCCCCAGCACCGCTCATTGCGACACCCCACTAGTTACTGTGTGCCAAATGCAAAATGACTAATTTATCCCAACTTACTGTTTTCTGTTAGTTAGCCAATCCTCTATCCATGCTAATATATAACCCACAATCCCGTGAACTTTCATCTTGTGCAGCGTTCAAATACACCACATCCTCTGGTTCCCCCTTATCCACCCTGCTGTTTACATCCTCAAAAAACTCCAGCAAATTTGTCAAGCATAATTTCCCTTTCATAAAACCATGCTAATTCTGCTTGATTGCATTATGATTTTCCAGACGTCCTGCGACAGCTTCTTTAAAAATGGAGACCAGCATTTTCCCAATGACAGATGTTAGGCCAACTGGTCTACAATTTTCTGTTTTCTGTCTCCCTTATTTAAATATTTACGGTTTTCCAATCCGCTGGGACCTACCCAGAATCCAGGAACTTATGATAGATTACAACCAATGCATCCACTATCTCTGCAGCCACTTCTTTTAAGACCCTAGGATGCAAGCCATCAGGTCCAGGGCACTTA
Source organism: Pristiophorus japonicus (assembly GCF_044704955.1). NCBI lineage: Eukaryota > Metazoa > Chordata > Chondrichthyes > Pristiophoridae > Pristiophorus > Pristiophorus japonicus. The sequence continues at coordinate 188,758,955 of NC_091985.1, forward strand.
CCACCTATGGTCCCATTATTTTACAGAGAACTTCCTCTTTACTGACAGTGATTGTTTAAAGTTCCTCCCTCTCTATAGCCCCTTGAATATCCATCTTTGGGATGTTTTTAGTGTCTTCTACCATTACCGATACAAAAGCAACCCGGTTACCTGCTCCTGATCACTGCCAGTGACCCCTGGGTTCGAGTGGGAGGGGGAAATCAGCAGTTTTTCCTGCTACTGATCACTTCCCGGTGATCCATGGGTTAGAGGGATAGTGGAAATCAGCCAAGGTTCCTGTTGCTGATCACCGCCCAGTGATCCCTGTGTTAGAGAGAGAGGCGAACTCAGGCAGGGCTCCTGATCCTATGAACTGCTCAGTAACCGCTGGTTTAGAGAGAGGAGAAATCAGCGAGGGTTCCTGCTCCTGATCACTGCCTATTGACCCCTGGGTTAGAGAGAGGGGAAATTAGCCATGGTTCCTGATTCTGTTCATTGTCCAGTGACATTGGGTTTGAAAGAGAAGGGAAATCAGCCCGGGTTCGTGCTCCTGATAATTGCCCCGTGACCCCTCGGTTAGAGAGCGAGGCGAACTCAGCCAGCAATCCTACTGCTGATCACTGTCCAATGAAGCCTCGGTTAAAGAGAGAGGAAATCTGCCAGGTTTATTGCTCGATCACTGCCCACTGACCCCTGGGTTAGAGAGCGCGGAAATCTGACAGGGTTGCTGCATCTGATCAATGCCCATGACGCTTGGTTGAGAGTGAGGGGTAAATCAGCAAATGTTCCAGCTCCTGATCACTGTCCAGTGACTCCTCGTTTGGAGAGAGGGAAATTCAGCCAAGGTTCCTGCTCCTGATCACTGTCCAGTGATCACTGGGTTAGAGAGAGGGAAAATCAGCCAGGGTTCCTGTTCTTGATCACTGTCCATCTACCAGGATTCCTACACTAATCACTGCCCAGTTAACCGTAGGTTAGGGAGAGGGAAATCAGCCATGGCTCTGCTCCTGACCTTTGGATGGCCTCAAGATTACGTAGTGTAGAATGTAGGTGGCCAGCCCAGATTGAGTTGGAGCATTGAAATCGAGGGATAACAAAGGCATGGAGGAGTGTTTCAGCTGCATAAGAGCTGAAGCACGGGTGGAGGCGTGCAATGTTACAGAGATGGAAATAGACGGTTTTAATTATGCCGCGCATATGTGTCGGAAGTTTATTTCAGGATCAAATATGACGCCAAGTTAAGAACAGTTTTTTTCATCCTCAGATTAATGCTAGGCAGAGGGATGGAGTCAGTGGTTAGGGAACGCAGTTTGTGGTGGGAAGCAAAGAAAACGGCTTCGTCTTCCCAATTTGAAATTGGAGAACATTTCTGCCCATCTAGTACTGGATGTCGGACAGGCAATCTGACAATTTAGATGCCATGCAGCGGTTGGAAGTAGCGGTGGAGAGGTAGAGCTGGGTGTTGTCTGCGTACATGTGGAAATTGACACTGTGTTTTCGGATGATATCGCCAAGTGGCAGCATATACATGAGAAATAAGAGGGGCCCACGTAAAGATGCTTGGGGGACACCAGAGCTAACAATACGGGAGTGGAAGAGAAGGCATTGCAGGAGATGGTCTGGCTGCGATTAGATAGAAAAGAATGGAACCAGGTGAGCGCATTATGCATTAATGTTAATATTAGTGGAACAGCGGTAAATGTCCTCACCTCCTACAGTGCTCATTAGTCAGGTGCTGACACGATGAAATATATGGGTTGGATTTTCGTATGGATTGCGACCCGGTTTTCACGGCATTTTGACGTTCTATGGCAAAAACCCAGTCGCTAAGCCCGGTCGCAATTCTCAATTCCTTGTTTGCGGCGCCACTTCGAAGCATTGCCAGGGAGAGATGTGCCGGACGTATAATGACTCGGATTGCATTACAGTCCGAATTTTGGCACTGATGTGAACCATACACCACGCCCAGAATACCTCCCGGTAAAACCTGTTGGTGCAGCCCTGCCAGCAGTGGTAAGTTGGAAAACCTTAACAAAAGGTAAGTGAAAGTTTATTCGGGGGCTGTTTTTGCAGCGATTTGTTAGGAAAGTGTCTTGGTAATGTTTTTGGAATGCTTAAAAAAATTTCCCCCATCGCAGCAATAAAGTTGGTGAGGATCGCCTTTTTGTGCCCAAATTACTAGTGCAACGCCTTCCTTTGCGATGCGCCCTTGGTGCAGACCCCAAGTGCCGAAGGTTAGGCCTTAAATCGGTAACACAGTGAAAACGGTAATTTTCACTTACGTTTTCGAACAGAAACGGAGAAACCCGAAAATCCAGGCCATATGGTAAATATATTAAAATAGAAACACCAACCAGGTCACAACTCCATGCCCACACGGACAATTTCACTGTCCATCGACGCAAGTGGAATCAAACCCAGCTCTATATAGTGTATGTGGTTGATAGTGTATTCAGAAATTACCTTAATTTAACATCAAGGCTTAACAAATCAAAAATATTAAACACAAATCTGCAAAGAAAATAATATAATACCAACTGACAGTGTAAAACCGAGTGAAATATAATGCAATTCATCAATGATCACCCTCGCCATATTCACCTGCACAATATGCTCTAACTCAGCAATAAGGTTAATTTTGTCCTGCACTGTGTCAGCAATGGGCGTTCCCAGTGCGGAGTCCAGACCGACGGGAGTCCATTTGGAACTGGGTTGTGGAGATCAGCGGGACTCACTGTATTTCCCTGCGCAGCTGTCTGTGTCACACCTGATGTGGAGATTGACCGTAACACTCGGGTAAAGCTCGATCCCAGAGCTAACAGCTGCTGTATTGATGGGGAGGAGGGGCTGGATATCATGTTTTACAAGGCAGTGTTCTCCTTTTCATTGTAATATTTCTGCTTAACCCTCCTATTAATATATTTATTACAGCGCATCAGAATCTGGAAACACTTGAAACCACCATGGCTGAAGGTCCAAACAGGGGAGAAGATCCTACGTCTTCAACAAGAATGAGAATGGACAATGGTGCGTTCACAAAATCCTTTAAATATAATCTCTCTTGAAAAAGGATCCAGATCTCGAGCAAGAAACTGAGCTCTCACCGGTAGAGGGAACATAACATAAGAAATAGGAGGATGCTATTCGACCCTTAGAACCTGCTCTGCCACTCAATATGGTCATGGCTGATCATCTGCCCTAACTCCACATTCCCACACTATCCCCATATCATTAGATAACCTTAATATCAAAAAATCTATCGATCTCTGTTTTGAATAACCTCAACGACTGAGCTTCCACAGCCGCCTGGGGTAGATAATTCCAAAGATTCACCACCCTCTGGGAGAAGATATTTCTCCTCGTCTCAGTTCTTAATGGCCGACACCCTAGTTCTGTACACGCCAGCCTCTTCCCATCATCTACCCTGTCATACCCCTTAATAGTATGTTTTAATGAGATCACCTCATGCAATAGGGCAGTGGCTGAGTATAAAGAGGGGGGAGTGTGACCATCTAGAGGGACACCACAGTCATAGGTGCAAAGAACCGCTGAGTACTGGAACTGTCCAGTAGATACATGGTATTCGGGACTGTAAGGTAGATAGAGTCAGTGAATGACAGGCGGGGCCTCCTGAGCAAAGCTGTGACACCAGGGAGCAGGAGGCCACACCGAGTGCAGGGGACCTGAGTTTGAGAGCAGGTTACCCAAATGACGAGTACAATAGAGGTGCCTTATTCTATAGTTAGGGGAATAGGTTTATTCTGGTGACAGATGGAATAACATCTTAGAACGGCTGTGACCGTTTTCTAGGAGGCAAGGAGAGCAGAAAATAGTCCAGTTCAAAACCATCAACTCAACTAGAAATACATTTTATAAAATCATTTTCGATACATTGGCGTCACTTGCAAGGCAGCATTTATTACCCATACCTTGTTTCCCTTGAATAGTTGGTGGTGTGTCATCTTCTTGAATCGTGACAGTTCATATGGTGAAAGTACTCTTTCGATGCTGTTAGATAGGTAGTTCTAAGGTTTTGAACCAGTGATAAAGAAGGCGGGCGATATATGTACAAGTTAGAATGGTGTATCATTTTAAGGGGAACTTGGATGTAATGGTGTTCCTTTGCACCTGCTGACCTCATCCTTCAAGGTGGTGAATGTCGTGAGTTTGCATTGTGCTGTCGCCGCTTCTTTGGCAATTTACTAGAGTGCATCATGTAGACAACACAATGTAGCGGCCGGTATGCCACTGGTGGAGGGAATGAATGATTAACCCAATGGATCGGCTGCTTATCAAGCACAATATAACGTCCAGTACGCCAGTGGTGGAGGGAGTGAATGTTTAACCCAATGGATGGGCTGCTTATCAAGCACAATATAACATCCAGTACGCCAGTGGTTGAGGGAGTGAATGTTTAACCCAATGGATGGGGTGCTGATCAAGCAGAATGTAACGTCCGGTAGGCCAATGGTGGAGGGAGTGAATGTTTAACCCAATGAATAGCGTGCTTTTCATAAGCATGTTTGAACATAAGAACATATGAACATAAGACATAGGAGCAGGAGTAGGCCATACGGCCCCTCAAACCTGCTGCGACATGCAATAAAATCATGGCTGATCTGACCATGGACTAGGATCCACTTCCTTGCCCGCTCCACATAACTCGTTAACCCCTTATTGTTTAAGAACTGATGCTGCATGGTGTCAATATTCTTGAGTGTTGTTACAACTGCTCTCGTCCAGACAAATGGTAGATGGCGGAAAGGATATTGGGAGCCAGGAGTTGAGCCATTCGCTGCAGACTACCCATCTTCTGACCTACAGCTGTAGATATGGCACTTATATGGCGAGACAAGTTAAATTTTCGGTTGCTGTTGGGAACATGGCGATGCTAATGTCATTCTCTGTCGTGCGGAGGTGGCTATGCTCTCTGTTGGTGATGATCATTGCTTGACACTTGTGTGGTGCGGCTGTTATTTGCCACTTATCAGACAAAAACTGAATGTCATCCAGGTCATGTTGAATGCGGGAATGGATTGCTTGATTGTCTGTGCACTGCGAATTGAACCGAACACACTGCAATTATCACTTCTGACCTTGTAATGGAGTGAAGGTCATTGATGAAACAGTTGAAGATAGATGGTTCTAGTGCGCCGCCCTTGTTTGAGAGCTATATTGAGGTATTAAAAGTTAGGCAGTAGATCGAAAACAAAGGCATCAAGGTGGTGATCTCAGGATTGTTTTGCACTGCACTGCTGAGGGAGCAGGTCAATGTGGGACTACAGGTCTGGGGCAGGCCAGTATGGGACTACAGGGCTGGGGCAGATCAGTGTGGGACTGCAGGTCTGGGGCAGGTTAATGTGGGACTACAGGGCTGGGGCAGGTCAGTCTGGGACTTCAGGTCTGGGGCAGGTTAATGTGGGACTACAGGGCTGGGACAGGTCAGTGTGGGACTGCAGGTCTGGGACAGGTTAATGTGGGACTACAGGGCTGGGGCAGGTCAGTGTGGGACTGCAGGTCTGGGGCAGGTTAATGTGGGACTAGCGGGCTGGGGCAGGTTAATGTGGGACTGCAGGGCTAGGGCAGGGGGAAAGTTTCCCATGCTTGGGCCGCTCGAGTGAGTTCAAGGAGAAGGGAAGGGACGGGCGCGATCTGAACAGGCCAACAGCAATATTTTTACAAGAAAGGTGGATAGGGCAGTGGGAATAGTATCAACTGATAAGAGTGGAGCTTGGGAAAATCCGGATCTGAGAGCAGGGAGTATAATGAATACTACTGGGTAAGCAGTACCAGCAAATTTATGAAATAGTGCAAAGGTTTTTCCAGGAAAAATGGACAGAGATTTTGAACGAGCGATAAAGTCACTTAATTATTTTTTAGAAAGAACAAATGAGGATGAGCATTAAAACAGACTGAATAAGAAGATAAGAACTAGGAACAGGAGCTAATGTTTGACAAAAACATCTCTCTCGAATACAATCTCCATTGACCTTGGCAGTGACAGGAGCTAATGTCCCAAAGTGTCCCAGGGCAGACAGTGAGCAAGTGCAGCTCTCCTCCAGTCCATGCTGGCTCATTGTATAAGTGAAAGCAGCCAGAGAGACTTAAAAAGGGCACAGATTCATAGCCATATCCAGATCTTAGCAGGTAATATATATAATATATATGAAAGAATAATAAGCTTAATTTCAATCCTGGATATTTATAATTATAATTAAGTTTACATCATTATAATGTAAAATCTATATTTATTTTTGCTGAAGCAACCAGGCTGTTCCAGCGCTTATGGCACTCGTCCAATCACCTCGCCTTGTTTGACGTCGCGGAGACCATGTTGGCGATCTCACTCCACAGTTTGCGGTAGGCCCGGGGTATAGGTTTCCCACGCCCACCCGGGTTAATTGGGCCCACCGAGAGTGCACCTCATTGACGAGGACCTCACTTGCTTCAGCAGAAAAGGGCTTGGCCTTCTTCCTTCCCTCCACCACCTGCACACTCTCAGCAGACACGTGGTCGGACATATTTTAATATTTTCATGGTACTTCTGCTAATTTTTTTCCCTGTCTCTCGAACTCCTCGCCACAGCCTTTCTCTCTCTCTCCTCTCTCTATCTCTCTCCCCTTATCTTCTGCGCATGTGTGGATGGCCCCTGACCTCCCGAATCGCGGGAAAACCTGCTTGCCAAAAAGAAACTGCATGCGTAGAAGGCCGTTGCTAAGGCAGCTCAGCATTTCACATCGCTGGGTTATCGCTGAGTCGAAAGTCGCGATCCCAAAAATGGGCAATGTTCGAGCGATCATGAAGGCTGACACATCGCCAAGGCTGGAACAGTGCTCATTTTTTGGGCCCTAGCGGTCTGAGTGGAAAGTGTAGCTCAATCCATAATGTAAGGTTGATTAGTGAATGTTGAGGTTTAGGGGATGATGAAGGGAGGCTGGAAAGGATTAGCTGTAGACAAGTCGTGTTTGAGAAATTTACACACATTTTACAGAATTGACTATGTATATCGATTGAATGTTGCACATGGGGTGTATCTGGATTTTCAGAAGATGTTTGATAACATGGCTCACAGGAGGTTTCAGCCATTTAGTATAAGAGCAAATGTAGCCGCCTGGATAGAATGGCGATAATGTAATTCGTTTTCTCCATTTGTGTTCGCAAATCCGAACTCGACTATCAGAGAATTGTTGACAAACTACAATGATTCCCAGCTGTTCGAGTTGACAAAATTCTACCGGAACAGACTGGAACAGGCGATGGAAGGAGGGGTGGATGGAGTCAGCTCGTTGTTAACATACAAGTGGCATTTTAGTGGTCAAGAATATCGGGTGAGTGGGAGGGACACAGAGTGAGTTTGGATTGCTTAAAAATCACTGTACTGGTAGGATATCAACGCTTAGAATCAGAGAATGTTACAGAAGAGAAACAGCACAATAGGAAAGAGGATTAATCTGCTAATGTTGTAAATCGGAAACAATAACACAAATGTGAAAATACCCAGCAGATCCACCAGTCTCTGCACAAAGAAAGGACAGGGTAACGTGTCCGATATAGCCCGTCATGGGCTAAAGGCAAAGGGAACCAGGAATTTTAGTAGCACTGGGAAAGAGAGGCGAGAAACAATTGGGAAGTTCCTGAGTTGAGTGAGCTACAAACCAATGAAGTCAAATCGAGGAACTGTGAGATGAGGATTGATCCTCTGCGTGGTGAAGGAAATATACTTTTTTAGAAACTGCTAAGCCAGTTAACAAGTATTTGAGCCAAACAGCCCAAACAACCCAAAACATCCTGTGGGGATTGTTGGATCAACCCAATAGAATAATCCAACTTATGTTGATTCAGATACCTGAACTAAATCAACTTGTTGGTTAACATAAGAGCATAAGAAATAGGAGCAGGAATCGGCCATTTGGCCCCTCGAGCCTGCTCTGGCATTCAATAAGATCATGGCTGATCTGATCATGGACTCAGCTCCACTTCCCTGCACTCACCCCATAACCCTGTACTACCTTATTGCTCAAAAATCTGTCTATCTCCGCCTTAACTATATTCAATGACCCAGCCTCCACAGCTCTCTTGGGCACAGAATTCCAGAGATTTACAACTCTCTGAGAGAAGACATTTCTCCTTATCTCAGTTTTAAATGGGTGGCTCCTTATTCTGAGACTGTGTCCCCAAGTTTTAATTTCCCCTATGAGTGGAAATACCATCTTTGCATCCACCTGGTCGAGCCGACTCTTTAACTTATATGTTTCAAAAGGATCACCTCTCATTCTTCTGAACTCAAATGTGTACAGGCCCACACACGACTCCACCTATCTTCATAAGTCAACCCCCTCATCTCCAGTATCAACCTAGTGAACCTTCGCTGAACAGCCTCCAAAGCAAGTATATCCTTCCTTAAATACGGAGACCAAAACTGTACGCAGTACTCCAGGTGTGGCCTTACCAATACCCTGTACAGTTGTAGCAGAAACCTCTCTGCTTTTTTACACTCTCTCCCTTGCAATGAAGACCAACACTCTATTTGCCTTCCTGATTACTTGTTGTACTTGCATATTAACTTTTTGTGTTTCATGCACAATGACCCCCAGGTCCCTCTGTACTGCAGTATTTTGCATTTTTCTTTATTTAAATTATAATTTGTTTTTTTATTATTTCTGCCAAAGTGGATAACCTCACATTTTCCCTCATTATACTCCATCTGCCAAATATTTGCCCACACACTTAGCCTATCTATATCCCTTTGCAGATTATTTTTGTACTCCTCACAATTTTCTTTCCCACCCATCTTTGTATCATCAGCAAACTTGGCAACATTACACTCAGTATCTTCATCCAAGTCATCAATATAGATTGCAACCAGTGGAGGATCCAGCACCGATCGCTGCGGCACAGCACTATTCACTGTTTGCCAATCAGAAAATGACCTATTTTTCCTGACACTCTGTTTTCTGTTAGTTAGCCAATCCTCTATCCATGCTAACATATTACCCCCAAACCCGTGGGCTTTTATCTTGTGCAGTAACCTCTTATGGGGCAGCTTATCGAATGCCTTCTGGAAATCCAAATGCAACACATCCACTGGTAACCCCTTATCCACTCTGCTCGTTACATCCTCAAAGAACTCCAGCAAATTTGACAAACATGATTTCCCATTCATAAAACCATGCTGATTCTGCTTGATGGAATCATGCTTTTCCAAATGTCCCGTTACTGCTTCCTTAATAATGAACTCCAGCATTTTCCCAATGACAGATGTTAGGCCATCTGGTCTATAGTTTCCTCCTTTTTGTCTGCCTCCTTTTTTAAAAAGGGGCGTTACAGTTGTACTTTTCCAATCCGCTGGGACCGCCCCAGATTCTGGGCAGTTTTGGTAGTTTACAATCAATGCATTCACTATCTCTGCAGCCATGTCTTTTAAGACCCTAGAATGCAAGCCATCAGGTCCAGGGGACTTTTCCGCCTTTAGTCCAATTATTTTACCAAGTACTACTTCATTAGTTATAGTGATTGTATTAACTTCCTCCCTCCCTATAGCCCCTTGATTACCCACTATTGGAATGTTCTTAGTGTCTTCTACCGTAAAGACCGATACCAAATATTTGTTCAACGTCTCTACCATTTCCCTGTTCTCCATTATTAATTCCCCAGTCTCATCCTCTAGGGGACCAACATTTATTTTAGCCACTCTTTTCTTTTTTATGTACCTGTAGAAACTCTATCTGTTTTTATATTTCGTGCTAGTTTACTTTCATAATCTTTTTTTCCTCTCTTTATCATTTTTTAGTCATTATTTGCTGGCTTAAAAAAACTTCCCAATCCTCTGGCCTCCAACTAGTCTTGGCTCTTGATTTCAATTTGATACTATCCCTTATTTCCTTAGTTAGCCACGGATGGTTGTCCCTTCTTTTACAGTCTTCCTTCTGCTTGGCTGTATGATGATCCTCTGGATGTTCACGCAAATTAAAGGGTTGTACTTCGTAAAATCATAGAAATGTACATTACAGACGGAGGCTATTCGACCGTCGTGTCTGCTGACTCTTTGAAAGTGCAGTCATAATTAGTTTCAAATTACAACTTGTCCTTCACCGAATAAGATGCACATGCTCCAGTACTTGTCCAACTTCCTTTTAAAATGATTTATGGAATCAGCTTCCACCATCTTTTCAGGTAGATGATTCCTAATCCTGACAACACTGACTGAAAACAATTTTCCTCCCTCCAGATCTTTTTCAATGATTGTAAATCTATGACTGAACTACTCTCAAGAGGGAATGTTTTTTTTTTCTCTACCGTCTCAATCAAAAGCTCTCATCATCTTTGAAACACTTATTGGGTCACCGTTGTTCCGAGGAAAATATTTTCAACTTTCCTTGGGGTCTGAATACTAACCGATCCAGACATGATCTCAGCACGGGATACCAAAGCGTCACTGACACACTCCCTATTTAAACATCTAGACCAGGGGTGCCAAACAGACACTTCTATGCAACTGAAGACCCTCATTCCTGGGGCTGGCTGTAATTTATTAATCCATGTCTTTCCAAGTGACGATTTTGTATGCATTATTGTCTAAAAGTTCCCCCACCACCGACATTAGGCCGACTGATGTGCAATGGCTGGATTTACACCTCTTCCCTTTTTTGAACAGAGGTGTAACATTTGCAACTCTCCATTGCTTTGGCACCACTCACATGGCGAAGGAGTTTTGAAAGATTGCGCCTAGAACAGCGACAATTTCCACCCTTACTGACCTCAGCAACTGAGGATGCATTTCATCCGGACAGGGTGACTTTTATCCTTTGAGTGCTGCCTATACGTTAAGTGACTCCCCTTACCTATTTTCATCCAGTCCGATTTCTTACTTTGTGTTCCCCCAGTCTACTGCCACCCTTTCCCCAGCCCACTGCCTCCCTCCCCCAGCCCATTACCATCCCTTCCTCAGCCCACTACCACAAACTGCCAGCCCACTGCCTGCCCTCCCCCAGCCCACTGCCACCCCTTCCTCAACCCACTGCCACACGCTGCCACCTCCAGCCCACTGCCACCGCTTCCCCACTGGCCCCCCTTCCCCACCCCACAGCCACCGCTTCCCCACTCCACTGGCACCCCTTCCCAAACCCAATGTCACCCCTTCCCCAGCCTACTGTCACCACTTCCCCACCCCTCTGTCACCCCTTCCCCACCCCACTGCCACCCCTTCCCAACCCCATTGCCATCCCTTCCCCAGCCCAATGCCACAACTTCCCCAGTCCACTGCCACCCCTTCCCCAGCCCACTGCCACCCCTTCCCCACCCCACTGCCACCCCTCCCCAGCCCAGTGCCACCGCTTCCCCAACCCAATGTCACCCCTTCCCCAGCCTACTGCCACCCCTTCCCCAGCCTACTGCCACCCCTTCCCCACCCCACTGCCACCGCTTCCCCACCCCACTGGCACCCCTTCCCAACTCCAATGTCACCCCTTCCCCAGCCTACTGTCACCCCTTCCCCACCCCACTGCTACCCCTCCCCCAGCCCACTGCCACCGTTTCCCCACCCCACTGGCACCCCTTCCCAACTCCAATGTCACCCCTTCACCAGCCTACTGCCACACCTTCCCCAGCCTACTGCCACCACTTTCCCACCCCACTGCCACCCCTCCCCCAGCCCACTGCCACCCCTTCCCCAGTCCACTGCCAACCCTTCCCCAGCCCACTGCCACCCCTCCCCCACTCCACTGCCACCACTCCCCCACTCCACTGCCACCCCTCCCCCACCCCACTACCACCCCTCCCCCACCCCACTGCCACCTCCACCATCCCACTGCCACGCTCCTCCAGCCTACTGACATCATTCCCCAGCCTACTGCCACTCCTACCCCAGTCTACTGCCACTACACTGCCAACCCTCTCCGATCACCACCCCTGTCGCACCCCCTGACAACCCTCCTTCAACCCACTGCCACCTTCCCTCAGTTTACTGCCGCTCCTCGCCACCCTTCCCCCAGTCTACTGCCGCCTTTTCTCCACCCCACGGCCACCCCTCGCCCACCCCTATCTTCCCCTTGACCTCATTGAGTCCAAGAATGCTAGGTTCTGATCCTCCAAAAATCTCTCAAACAATAATGCGAGGTTTGAATGGAACTGTATATTTTCGAACCACGTAGTCAATTAAACAAATCAATATTGGAGGTAGTAAGCCATCCACAGTTAATTACTGGAGATGTCAAAGAACAGTTATTTGGGATTTCCCTTGACAGCATTTGAAAAGGTAAGAGACAGCTGAAATTGGTGCGATTGAGGTGTGGAGATTAAATACGTGAAATATGGTCCCTGGTGGGATGGGGTGTGCATAATTCTAGAAGGAGCAAAGTTCGAGGTAAAATGACAACATATATTCCCATGGAAAAGCGATTTATCCCGCCGCTTCAGTAAATCACTGCACGAATCATTGATATTTCAGTGACCTCAGAATATATCTGCACTTCCTGAGAAGCAGTAAAATTCTTGTGTGCACAGCAAAAGCCCGATCCAGCATCAAATTGAGTAAACTGCGTGAATTTGGGGGGGAAATTAATCCTATTGTGAATCGAAGTTAAGCAGGCAGGTTGTGTTACCGGGGGAGAGGGCAGTGTGAGAATGTACGGGACTGAAAGCAGGCAGGCTGTGTTACCCGGGGTGGCGGCAGTGTGAGAATGTACGGAACTGAAAGCAGGCAGGCTGTGTTACCCGGGGTGGCGGCAGCGTGAGAATGTACGGGACTGAAAGCGGGCAGGCTGTGTTACCGGGAGTGGGGAGAGGGGGAGGGAATGTGAGAATGTACGGGACTAAAAGCGGACAGACTGTGTTACCGGGGGAGGGGACAGTGCGAGAATGTACGGGACTGAAAGCGGGCAGACTGTGTTACCGGGGGAGGGAGCAGTGTGAGAATGTACGGGACTGAAAGCGGGTAGGCTGTGTTACCGGGAGTGGGGAGAGGGGGAGGGAATGTGAGAATGTGCGGGACTGAAAGCGGACAGACTGTGTTACCGGGGGAGGGGGCAGTGCGAGAATGTACGGGACTGAAAGCGGGCAGGCTGTGTTACCGGGGGTGGGGAGACGTGGAGGAAATGTGAACGTGTACGGAACTGAAAGCGGGCAGGCTGTGTTACCAGGGGTGGGGAGAGGGGGAGGGAATGTGAACGTGTACGGGACTGAAAGCGGGCAGGCTGTGTTACCGGGGGTGGGGAGAGGTGGAGGGAATGTGAGAATGTACGGGACTGAAAGCGGGCAGGCTGTGTTACCGGGGGTGGGGAGAGGGGGAGGGAATGTGAGAGTGTACGGGACTGAAAGCGGGCAGGCTGTGTTACCAGGGGTAAACCAACACCACATTATTTCCTCTTCCAGCCCCACCCAGCCTATCCTCTCGCCAAGCACAATAAGATGACAAACTGTCCCCATTAACTTTCACTGCTGTTCTTTCACTCCGCTCATCAATATATTTATTATTATTCTTGACAGAAAATCACTGAGCTCGTGGAGAAGGGAAAACGGGCGGACAGTTCCAAACTTCTCCTGAAGATGGTGATGGGCAAAGGCGCTGGGGCCCGAAGGGTGATGTGGGAATCCTTTGTGAATATGCGCCATGGAGTACCAAAGCTGGACAAAATACTGAAAGAAGTACAGGAACACGGTACTGTAAAATCACACACTGAATTCAACCTCACATCTAAATTATAAATTTTAATAACGTTCTGCAGAGTTTTGCTCTGATGGAAACTAATTTATTTAAACAGGTTTCTTTCGATTTGATGACATGAAAGCCACAGACTGTTTCTCCGAAGTTCCAAGTCAGCTGAAAGGTAGGTGACGGGGTGAAAATTTCAGACAGATTTTTATTTCGTTGCTGAATATCAGAAGCTTTAACTTTGACTATTGCTTTAGCGATTTCTTGAATTTAGGGATGAAAAGTTCAACAAATATGCAAACATAATTGAATTCATTTTCACTTGTGTGATACTGAGATGTGATATTAAAATGTGTCGGATGTGCTTACAATTTACACCGGGTTTGAGATTATCTGTAAATATGCAGATGTTGTCATTGCCCCAGCAGTATATTCAGCTGTTCCTGTGACTGGCCTTTGCAGCCAGTGAGCGTCACTGACCGGGATAAACTTTAAACTCCATTGGTCAGTTGGTCTAATGCAGTGATTAATCAACAGACACAATGAATGTATTGCGGCTTCACTGGATGATTCACCTAGATGATGTACCAATGAGCGTAGTACTTCACCATCGGCCCAGCTATTCCATCGCGTACTGCCGGTTTTCCGGCCGCTTATCGGCCTCCTGCGGCCAATATGGCGGGCAGGAATTGTACGCACATTTCCAGCCTGAAGAGCGCCGCCTGTAATATTGGATCGGGTTTCACTGTGGTGTCGGGCGCCCATGGCAGCATGATGTAAGAGTGAATGTTATTTAAATTAGCTTCGTGCGGGACCCTTTCCCGCTTTGGGTATACCGCAACGTCTCACTCCAGGTGATGGATCGCCCAGCAACACTGGGCACAACCCGTGAGGAAGGAACCTTCACCAGCGCTACTGAAAGGGATCATGGGGAATTTACAGTTTCGTAACTGGCTTGTAGTTTCTGGTAGCTGGTTAACCTCTGGGCCTTCCTTGTTGTGTTTTATCATTCTGCAAAGTTTGCTTTGTCTAAAGAGAGCAAACACAATTCAATGTTACTGATCTTGCACTGTTGCTGGCTGCCGTTTGGACAGCTTAGCTGTAGTCAGGTGTGGTGTCATGGGACAGCTTTTGGGACTGGAGGAGGAGAGGGAGCAGCGAGGAATACAGCAGTGGTGTCATGGGACAGCCTTTGGGACTGGAGGAGGAGAGGGAGCAGCATGCAATACAGCAGACAACAGAAGCAGCTGACACAAGAGGGATCGGGGGAGGCACTCCGCAGAAGGCTATGCCCACAGCGTGTATTTAGGCAGCATTTCCCCAACATTACGGAAACATGTACATGTACATGATGGAGAAATGAGTGGAAAGTTATGCAGATAGGGTGAGATAGTATGGTGGGAGGAGGCTCATGTGCAAACACTGGTACAGAAGGTTTCGGTTGAAATGCTTGTTTCTGTGAGGTGTTTGAACATGTGGTTATCATGGAGGAATAGCTGTTCTGCAGCATGTAAGCCGTCAGATTTGGAGTGAGTGATCTGTGGGGAATATAGTGAAGTATGGTGCAGTGATTGTAAGGGGTGAAGAGAAGTGGGTAGGGAGTGTTATGAGTGTAGTGAGGCTGGAGATGATGCAGAGACTATGATAACTAAATTGACAATTCCAATGAGGGCGTTATGGAACTGCAGTCATGTCCTGGGAACTAAGCTTCCAACACTGCTAAAATTATGAGGCAGGTATATAAAATTATAAAGGACCTCAATAGACTGGATAGGTGGGACCTATTTCCCTTAACAGAGAGGTCAACAACCATGTGGCGTTGACTTAAGGTAATTGGTAGAATGATTATACGAAGTTGATAGGAACATAAGAAATAGGAGCCATACGGCCCCTCGAGCCTTCTCCGCCATTTAATAAGATCATGACTGAGCTGATCATGGACTCAGCTCCACTTCCCTGCCTGCTCCCCATAACACTTTACTGCCTATCGCTCAAAAATCTGTCTATCTCCACTTTAAATATATCGAATGACCCAGCCTCCACAGCTCTCTGTGGCAGAGAATTCCACAGATTTACAACCTTCTGAGAGAAGAAGTTTCCACTCATTTCAGTTCTAAATAGGTGGCCCCTTAAACTGAGACTATAGCCCCTAGTTTTAGTTTCCCCTATGAGTGAAAATATCCGCTCTGCATCCACCTTGTTGAGCCCCCTCATTATCTTATTTGTTTCAATAAGATCACCTCTCATTCTTTTGAACTTCAATACATATAGGCCCAAGCTACTCAACCTTCCTTTATAAGTCAACCCTTCATCTCCGGAATCAACCTAGTGAACCTTCTCTGAACAGCCCCCAATGCAAGGATATCCTTCATTAAATATGGAGACCAAAACTGCATGCAATACTCCAGGTGTGGCCTCACCAACACCCTGTACAGTTGTAGTAGGACTTCTCTGATCTTATACTCTCCCCCTTGTAATAAAGGCCAACATTCCATTTGCCATCTGTACTGTAAATTTGTCTGATTCTATAATTGCTGACTTGCTCATCCACCTCTTCCCACTGTCGATGGAGTTGATGACAGGAGGGTTTCTTGCCACTAGGGGGCGGAGCATGTCCGCCGCCTCTACCAGGGCCTCGAGCGCAAGGTTTTTGAATCTACCGACACGATCGTTAGCTCCAGCAGCCATTAACCAATTCACAATTGTCTCCTTGTAGCATGTACCCGCAGAGAACCTTTACAACATGCATTTTATCTTTAAGTGGCCTCCGGGAGGCCCGATATCTAACACCTAGCCCCACCTAAAGAAAACACAGGCACTTAGCCAGTGAATAGCAGGGGTAGCCCTAACTGCACCACTGGCTCAGTACAATCCGCACAGTTAATAACTGCTGCCTGAGTCTACGGTAAGAGACATGTTCAGTGCACAGTCTCTTCACTGCGCGCCTGTTGTCAGGCACGATCAAATTGTAGGCCATGCAGGCTGTATCTGCAACACTACTCAAACACTGTTCGCACTTTCTGAAACAGAATTACTGCTTTGAAATCCTCCTTGATCCAAACAAGCCATTCTCTGTAACAGTGAGGATATCACCTGCTCAGTTTGTCAACAGAAACATATCTAACTGTCCCATTTATACTGTTTAAAACGACCTTCCCTGATAACTTGATCCCCGATTCTATTGTCCTTTGAGTGAAATAATTGAACCTAGTTGTATATGACTCCTTCTCTCCTATGGCATTTATGTTAGTACCCGATTCCTTCTCAGTGAAACTGGTTCCTGCAGGAATGTTGTTCATTGCATTAAAAATCGGAATTACTTCTATTTCAGGACTCTGAAGTCTCTTCAGCAAAAGGAAACTAACCCAATTTCCTCGATCTCTCCTCAACTTAACTTCCTGGGGTTTGGGCGGAAAGTGGACTTGAGGCCAAGATCAGATCAGCCATGATATTATAATGGCGCAACAGGCTCAAGGGGCCAAATGACCTATCCCTACTGCTATTTCTTATGTTCTTAATCATCTTTCTTAAACCCATTCCATTCCTATTCATCCAATCATACCAAAATGTCAAATCTACTGCACTGGCTTCTCTACTCGCTCCTGCTCTGGTATTCCCCAAGGATCTATACATTGCCGCCTCCTTTCTCGCACCTACCTGCTGCCCCTTGGCGACATGATCCGAAAACATAATGTCAGGTTGTAGTGACTAGAACACAAGCTCTGCCTCACCACCATCTATCTCAGCCTTTCCACTGTCACGGGGATTTGAAACGCAGCTTATCCGACATCCAGCAGTGGTTGAGCAAAGATCCCCTCCTATCTAGTGCGCAGACCAAAGTCATTATTATTGCTTGCGGTCACAAACTCCGTTCCCAGCCATCATCTCCATCCCTCTCCCTGGCAAACGTTTGAGTCTGAACCAGATTGTTTTCAACCAATGCATACGGTTAGATCCTCAGATGGTCTTTCGTTCCTATATCCTCTCTATCAACAATACCACCTACTTCCACCTCGGTAACACCGTCTGCCCCCTGCCTCAGCCCATCTAGTGATAAAATCCTCATCTACCCAGCCTCAATTAGTCTAACACTCTATGGCTCGCCAACCACCAAATTCCATCCTCTATAAATTTCACCTTAACCAAAACTCTGCTGTGCCTATTGGAACTCACATCAAGCCCCGTTCACCCATCACCCTTTTGCTGCACCGAGTCCTTACTCGCATCAACTCCAGTTCACCCATCACCCTCTGTGCTGCGCCCTGTCCTAACTCGCATCAAGCCCCCATCACCCATCACACCCTGTGCAGTACCGTGTCCCAACTCGCCTCAAGCCCCATCCTCCCATCGCCCCCTGTGCTGCACATATCGAAGCTCGCACAAAGCCCCATTCACAGATCATGCATGCACGCGCGGACCTACTTTGGCTCCCGGTCCAGCAAAGTCTTGATTTTGAAATTATCATTCCTTATTTTCAAATTGCTCCATGACTTCGCCCCTTCCTATTTCTGTAACTACCTCCAGCCTGTAAAATACATCCTATCTCTGTAACCTCCTCCAGCTCTACAACCCTCACTATCTATGTAAATTCCTCCATCCCTACATCCCTCCCTACCTCTGTAACCTCCTCCAGTCCCTACATCCCTCACTATCTCTGTAGCCTCCATCAGTTCTTACAACCCTCCATATCGCTGTAACCTCCTTTCAATCTCTCTTTATTTTGATTTGGTGTTTTATGTTTTTCTGATTACGTTCCTGTTAAGACACTTGGAACGTTTTTACTACAGCAAAGAGTGAAATCAATTCAAGTTGTTGTTATTGATCCATTTCAAAGTTCACAATGACAGGAGCATTCTCCCTGTGACATACTGAATGGAGTTGCATAGAATTCCCTGAGAGCCCTTCCAGGGCCTGATCAAACGATTGGGGAACAGCAGTACACTGTTAGCCTGACCCTCTCTCAGTGTTGCCCAATTCCCTATTTGCTATTTGTACGAAACTTCATCCCTGCTGGGTGTGTGGAGACGGGATTCGATCATTGATCCATTATAACCACTGCAGCCATATAACCAGCATGACATGTGGATTTGTAATGAGTTATCTGCAGTGCATTGTGGGCAGATATTATTCACCATCAGAGGAAACATTTGACCCTCACACAACTCGCCATGTGAAGTAAATATTAATGGAGATATGAAACTTCGCTCTGAAGATTCTCATTAAGTGTTGGTTTTGCTTCTGTAACTGTCCTCGATGAACATTTCGAAATAGATCGTGTTATACTTTACTGAAAAGCCGAATAGTATATCGGAGCTTTCTTTCTCAATATAACTAACATTGAAACGACGTCCTGTCCGTTCGATTTGAAGATGTTCAACAGAAACACAAGGAAACACTCCGAGCACAAACTGAAACACTGAGAGTGAACACTATCCTAATAAAGGAGAAAGTTAAAGTTTTCCAACTGGTTGATCGATTCGCTGAGCTAACGGTCATTTCTACTGTTCAAGATCGGGCACTTGTAGAACATGAACTGCTGGCAAGAGGCCGAGATCATGAAGGGTGGAGAGAGAAACATCTCCGGAAAGAACTAGAAAAAATACGAACTGATATATTGTTCCAGATCACCTTTTACCAGAACACATCCAATTCTGGGAGTTCAGCAGCAGTGAGCGGAGTCGCGGGGATTGGAAAAACAACAATGGTACAAAAGATTGTTCATAACTGGGCTACGGGGAAAATATACCCACATTTCCAATTTGTTTTCAGTTTTAAATTCCGGGATTTGAATGCTATTAACGATAGAATAAACCTGAGGAATCTGATACTGGATAAATATCCTTCCTTTGGGAATATTCTGAGAGAGCTTTGGAAGAACCCAGAGGGATTGCTCTTTATATTCGATGGATTGGATAAATTCAAGGACACAATCGATTTTGCTGATAATCGTCGAAATACAGAACCTCAGCACCGGTGCACAGATCCCGAAAACTGGTGTGAAGTGTCTGATATCGTGTACAGTTTAATCCAGCACAAGCTGCTCACAGGATGTTCAGTACTGGTGACCAGCCGCCCCACTGCATTACATTTATTGGAAAAGGCTGAGATCAGAGTCTGGGCTGAAATCCTGGGATTTGTTGGTGAAGAATGGAAGGAATATTTCAACAAGTGTTTTGAAGATCAGACGGTGGCAGCAGCTGTTATCAAACACGTGGAGGAGAATGGGATCCTGTACACCATGTGCTACAACCCTTCCTACTGCTGGATCCTCGGTCTGTCACTGGGCCCCTTCTTTACACAGGCAAACAGGAAACAGCAGCGGGTTCCCAAGACTATCACCCAACTTTTTTCATACTATATTTATAACATTCTGAAAAACCATGGCCGAAAGATTGAAAGCCCCAGAGATGTGTTACTGAAGCTCGGTGAGATGGCCTTCACAGGAGTCTCCATGAAGAAGATTGTGTTTAGAAATGAAGATTTGATCAAGTACAATCTGCAACCTTGCCAGTTCCTGTCTGGGTTCATGATGGAAGTTTTGAAGAAGGTTGATTCTGCCCAGAGCGTGGTGTACACATTCCCGCACCTCACCATCCAAGAGTTTGTAGCGGCACTCGCACAATTCCTGACTCCAGATCCCGGGGACATCCTGAAATTCCTCCGTGAAGCCCACAGCAAGCAAGATGGGCGATTTGAGCTATTTCTCCATTTCGCTGCTGGTCTCTCCTCCCCGCGGGCAGCTCGGCCCCTGGAGGAGTTTCTGGGTAAATTTCTTCATCAGACCACCTGCCGAGTGATTGACTGGATGAAGGAGAATGTTGAAGAACAGATTGTAAACACAGAGAGTGAAACTGGTAAAAGGAACCTCCTGAACACATTGCACTATCTGTTTGAGTCTCAGAATAATGGACTGGCTCGGACTACATTGGGATCGGTGGAAACAATTACATTTAGTGGATTGGCACTGACCCCGATTGACTGTGCAGTTCTGTCTCATATCATTGGACTCTGCGATACAATAAAACATCTCAATCTACAAATCTGCTCCATTCAGTGTGAAGGACTCCAGCGGCTGGCACCCGCACTGCACAAATATCAAATGTTGAGGTAACTGTTTATTTGTCGCTAACTGTTGGGTGAATTGTAGGACAGTCACGGATTGCGTTGTTGGTCTGTAATTAAGGGAAACAAGCAGTTCAGTTAAACGAGAGAGAAGCAGATTCAACACACAAATGATCAGTAAGAGGATCGGTTAGTAATTCCTTAAGGACTGGAGAATCTGGAACGGATACTTGTGAACTAGTAGGGATTTTACAATCAGCAAATACAGAAGTGAGTCAGAAACTTTAGCTACAATAAATCATGTGTAATAAGGCTGGACAGCACAATGTAAACATAAAAGATAATCCAGCAGTTAAGATTAAATTAATTTGAAATGTTTTCTAATTCACTCATTTCCAATGGAAACAGGACACAACCCCAGTTTCAATCACTAACCGTTAGATATTTACTCCAACACCGTGCAGGGTGTGTCTTATCGAGGCGGAAGTTTCCTGGATTGGCAATATTGGGGAATCGGGAATTCTTTCAGCTGTGAATGTTTACAATTATTCACAGGCCTGAAAATTAAGGCAAGAATAAATTTCAGGATCTTAAACATGCCGGTAAAAAGTTTTCAATCTAACGTATTGTGGGGTGTTAGCCCGAGAGTACAGACACACAGCGGGCAGCGGTGGGGTCTCGCACACAGCGGGCGGCTCCTGGATAAACTGGGGGCAGTGAAGCCTGGAATTCCCCACAATCTGCCCCCTGTGTGAGAGGCTCCGCTCGGGGAGGGAACTTCCGAAACTTCCCCCAAAACTGTCGGGCCAGTTACACCTGGAATAAATGTTACATAGAAACATAGAAAATAGGTGCAGGAGTAGGCCATTCGGCCCTTCGAGCCTGCACCGCCATTCAATGAGTTCATGGCTGAACATGCAACTTCAGTACCCCATTCCTGCTTTCTCGCCATACCCCTTGATCCCCCTAGTAGTAAGGAGTACATCTACGTCCTTTTTGAATACTTTGAGCCAGTTTAATGAGGAATACATTGAGAGACCCCCCTCGCCTATAAACTAGGAGTGGGGACATTTAAACCGTGTAACGGCAGAGAATAAACGCCCCTTACAAAAAGTCCTGTGGACGGATTTTACCGCAGCAGTTTGTGCTGTTTCACTATATAAGCCCGCAACTCCCCACACCTGCACCTCCCCCCCTCCCCCCACCGCGAGATAATATACAGGTTAATATAATGCACAGAGTGTAAATACAGGGAATCGCCACTTCATCATGTAATTCTGGGAAAATCGCCTTATTCCCACAAAATCCGGGATTTAAGGAGCAGCAGAACTGAGACAATTTTCGGGAAACATGACGGGTCCAGTCACTGAGCTCTCGGCAGGTAGTTCTGACCATCATGGAATGGGACCAGACTGAGGGATATTTAAAGGCTTCACACAGGCAGCACTTTATTTAATAAACTCATTTACTGACAGTCCCTGAATAGATGGGATTTGGGACAGAGTGAGATGCATTGTAAGTGACAAGGAAAACCAGCTATTAATTTCTTGACGTACTTTCAGTGATTGCTGTAATATCCGAGAGAAAAGAATATATCAGATCCGTGGTTTGGTTCAGTTTGTTTCTCTATCTCTCTCTCCCTCTCTCTCTGTGTTTCGACTGGGGAGAAATAACCTGGGGGATTCAGGAGGGAAACTACTGTCTGCGGCTCTGAGGAACCAGGACTGTAAAATACAGGAATTGTGGCAAGTACCAGCCTGTGTGAGATTGTGTTTATAGTAACTGGTTGTCTGACACTGTATATTATTATTAGTATCAATAATAGTGCTATTAATAAACACTGAACATTATTAGTATCAGTAATAGTGTTATTAATATACACTGAAAATTATTATTAGTATCAGTAATAGTGTTATTCAAAAAACACAGCATTATTAGTATCAGTGACAGTGTATGGAGGCACAGCAAGTGATCAGGAAGGCCAGTGGTATCTCGGTCTTTATTGCGAAGGGGTTGGAGTATAAAAGCAGGGACGTCTTGCTACAGCTGTATAAGGTATTGGTGAGGCCACACCTGCAATACTGCGTGCAGTTTTGATTTCCATATTTACGAACGGATATACTTGGTTTGGAAGCAATTCAGAGAAGGTTCACTCGGTTGATTCCGGGGATGAGCGGGTTGACTTATGAGGGAAGGTTGAGTAGGTTGGGCCTCTACTCACTGGAATTCAGAAGAATGAGAGGTGATCTTATCGAAACGTATAAGATTATGAGGGGGCTCCACAAGGTGGATGCAGAGAGGATGTTTCCTCTGATGAGGGAGACTATAACTAGAGGGCACGATCTTAGAATAAGGGGTCGCCCATTTAAAACAGAGTTGAGGAGAAATGTATTCTCTGAGGGTTGTTAATCTGTGGAATTAGCTGCCTCAGAGAGCTGTGGAAGCTGGGACATTGAATAAAATTAAGACAGAAATAGAGAGGTTCTTAAATGATAAGGGGATATCAGGTTATGGGGAGCGAGCGGGGACATGGAGCTGATTCCAAGATCAGATCAGCCATGGTCTTATTGAATGGTGGAGCAGACTCGAGAGGCCGTATGGCTTACTCCTGTTCCTATTTCTTCTGTTCTTATGTTCTTAAACACTGGGGATTTACTCTGATTCCTGTTATTTCTCTCTGTCATCCACAGGCTGCGTGCTGTCGGTCTCACAGATTCTTGTGCCGAGGATCTCGCCTCCGCTCTCAATACAAACCGCTCACTGACGGTTCTGAAATTGAGTAGTAATAAACTGGGAGATTCAGGAGTGAAATTGCTGTCTGCGGCTCTGAGGAACCCGGACTGTAAAATACAGGAACTGCAGTAAGTACCAGACTGTGTGAGATTGTGTTTATAATAACTGGATGTCTGACACTGTACATTATTATTAGTATCAGTGGCAGTGTTAATAAACAACACTGAACATTATTATTAGTATCAGTAATAGTGTTAATAATAAACACTGTACATTATTATTAGTATCAGTAATCGTGTTATTAAAAAAACACTGGTAATTTACTCTGATTCCTGTTATTTATCTCTCTGATCCCAGGCTGTTTGATGTCGGTCTCACAGATTCTTGTACCGAGGATGTCGTCTCCGCTCTCAGTACAAACCGCTCATTGACGGTTCTGAACCTGGGATCAAACTCCTTCACAGACCGATCTGTCCCCGCTCTCTGCCGCCTCATACTGACCTGCAGGTGTCTGGAGCAGATCCGGTGAGTGTTTGTGTTAATGTTAAATGTACTAAATAAAATATAAATGTGATTCAGTCACTCTTATGGGTGATATGTATCTGTAATTATTATTGAAATATTAACCCCAGTCTCCCTGTTTTTGCACTGTTGTTCAATCTGTTTATTTCCTTTTTAATCTTTAATTTATTTCAGGCTCCGGAAGAATCAGTTCAGTTCAGATGGAAGGAGATACATGTGGGAATCCAGACCCAGACTGAGTGTGTTAGTTTGAACATTACAATTGGTGACCATCACTGCTCTCATTCTGTGACCATTTGGGCCGATTCTCTGTCCCTCCCCTTTAATCACCTGTGCTCCGGGTTTAAATCCTAACGGCCCCTTTAAGGGTTTCCCGCTCAAGCTGAGGGCGCATCATAGAAACATAGAAATTTACAGTGTAGAAGGAGGGCATTTCATCCCATCGTGCCTACGCCGCCCAACAAAGAGCTGCATGGCCCTCGGTCAGCAGCCCTGAAGATTAAATATAAACCTATAAACAATGAACAATGGCGGAAAGGTAAGGAGCACCCAGCCCAACCAGTCTGACCCGCACAACTGCGACATCCCTTACACTGAAACATTCCACACTCCACCCCAACCTGAGCCATGTGATCTCCTAGGAGATACAAAAAACACTTAAAGCTCAGGCCAATTGGGAAAAGGAATGTGGGAATATTCCTCTCCGACCCATCCACGTTTTCTAAACTAGTCCAGGTAATCATCCTGGTCGTATTCGATTATCTGCGGTACTTACAATCGAATGGCGCAGGCCAACAAGGGGTTATCCAGTCTAATCCCAATTACCAGCTCTAGGTTCGTAACCCTGTTAGTTACGGCACTTTAAGTGCCCATCCAACTAGCCTTTAAATGTGGTGAGGGTTTCTGCATCCATCACACTTGCAGGCAATGAGTTCCAGACCCCTACAACACTCTTCATGAAGATGCCCCCCCCCCTCAAATCGCCTCTGAACCTTCCACCAAACACTTTAAAACTATGCCCCCTCGTAATTGACCCCTCCACCAATGGAAATAGGCCCTTGCGATCCACTGTGTCCAGGCGTCTCAAAATGTTTTACACGTCAATGAGATCGCCTCTCAACCTCCTCTGTTCCAATGAGAACAAAGCCAGCTTATACAATCTGTCCTCATAGCTAAGATTCTCCATTCCAGGCAGCATCAAAGTAAATCTCCTCTGCACCCACTCTAGTGCAATCGCAACCTTCCTATAATGCGCTGACCAGAACTGCATGCAATTCTCCAGCTGTACTAACTACAATATTATACAATTTAAGCATAACCTCCCTGCTCTTGTATTCTATGCCTCGCCCAATAAAGGAAAGCATTCCGTATGCTTTCTTAACCACTTTATCCACCTGGCCTGCTACTTTCAGGTATCTGTGGATAAGCACTCCAAGATCCCTTTGCTCATCTATATTATTAAATAGCCTATCGCTTAATGTGTATACCCTTTCGTTAATAGCCCTCCCATTACCTCACACTTCTCTGAATTAAATTCCATTTGCCTCTGATCTGCGTACTTAACCAATAGATGGATATCCGCCTGCAGTCCATGACTTTCCTTTTGATTATCAACCACACAGCCGGTTTTAGTGTCATCTGCAAACTTCCAAATACTACTCCCAATATTCAAATCTAAATAATGGATATATAAAACAAAAACCAAGGGACCCGGAATTGAGCACTGCGGAACCCCACTCGAAACATCCTTCCAGTCAAAAAACATCCTTCAACCATTACACTTTGCACCCTACCTCTAAGCCAATTTTGGATCCAACTAGCTACTTTGCCCTGGATCCCTTGGGTTTTAACATTCGTGACCAGTCTGCCATGTGGGATCTTATCAAAAGCTTTGCTAAGATGCATATACACTACATCGTACACACTACCCTCATCGACCCTCTTGGTTACCTCCTCAAAAAAATCAATCAGGTTAGTCAAACACGACCTTCCCTTAACAAATCCGTGCTGACTGTCCCTAATTAATCCTTGCCAGTCCAAATGTAAATTTATCCTGTCTTTCAGGAATTTTTCCAACACTTTGCCCACCACTGAGGTCGGCTGACAGGCCTGTAATTACTCAGCCTCCCCTTACTCCATTCATAAACAAGCGTACCAAATTAGCAGTCCTCCAGTCCTCTGGCACTATGCTGAAATCCAAAGAGGATTGGAAAATGATGGTGAAGTCCTCTGCTATTTCCTCTTTTACTGCGATCAACAGCCTGGGATGCATTTCACCCGGGCCTGGGGATATTCTACTTGCATAGCTACAAAACCACTTAATACCTCCTCTCTCATTAAGTTTATTTCATCCTGAATTTCACACTCCTCCTCGATAGCAGTGTCTGCATTGCCCTTTCCCTTGTGAGAACAATCACAAAGTATTCATTAAGAACCATATCAACATCTTCCACCTCTACACAAAGATGGTCATGGTCTCTAATAGGCCCTACTCTTTCTTTAGTTTCCCTCTTGCTCTTAATATATTTATCGAACATCTTTCGGTTTTTCTTAATTTTACTTGTCAAGAATGTTTCCTGCTCTCTCTTAGCATTTCTAATATCCTTTTTCTAATTTTATCTCTTAACATTCTATATTTCGCCAAAGATTCTATAGTATTTAGGCGTTGGTATATGGCATAAGCGTCCCTTTTTTTTATCCCTAGACACCCCGCGGGCTTTGGAATTGTTATCCCCACCCTTTTTCTTTAAGGGCACATGTTTTACTGACCCTTCCAGATCTCCTCCTTGAATGCCTCTCACTGTTCGACACTGATTTACCCACAAGTAACTGTTTCCAGTCCACTGTGGTCAAATCACTCCTCAACTTAGCAAAGTAAGCTTTTCCCCAATTTGGGATTTTTAATGCAGGCCTATCCTTGTCCTTATCCACAATTAACTTGAATCTGAATGAATTATGGTCACTGGCATCCAAGTGCTCTCCCACTAATCGCCCTTCATACTGCCCAGCTTCATTCCCCAAAACGAAATCCAAAAACCTCCCCCTCTCACGTTGGGCTTGTTATAAATGGACTAAAAAAGTTCTCTTGAAAGCATTTCAAGAATTCCACACCCTCTATACCCTTCACACTATATTTGTCCCAATCAATATTAGAATAGTTAAAATTATCTACTATTACTACCCTATAGTTTTCGGATTTCACATCAATTTGCCTACTTATTTGCTCCTCTCTCTCGCTCCTAATGTTTGGGGGTCTATAATACAAGCCCAGCAGTGGATCGCCCCTTTTTTATTTCTCAATTCGACCCATATGGCCTCATTTGATGATCCCTCTAACATATCATCTCTCCTCACTGCTGTAATAGTTTCTTTAATCAATACCGTGACTCCCCCCTCCTTTTTACCCCGCTCTCTCTCGTCTAAAAATCCTGTAACCAGGAATATTGATCTGACAAACCTGCCCCTCTTTCTGCCATGTCTCTGTAATGGCTATAATGTCATATTCCCAAGTTCTACCTGCGCTCTTAGCTCATCCGCCTTATTCGCTATAGTCATTGCATTAAAAAAGTATGCCATTTAACACTGGAAGACCTCCTTGATTACTACTTACTAACCGTTGTTTCCTCTGACTTACAGATTCGATTTCTAAATTCTTGCTATCCAATTTCTGTTTTAGGTCCTTCCCTATTGAATTTGTTCTCAGGTTCCCATCCTCCTTCCAAGCATATTTAACCTCTCCCCAACAGCACAGGTAAAACTCCCCACGAGGATATTGGTCCCGGCGCTGTTGAGGTGCAACCGGTCCGTTTTTACAGGTCCTATCTCCCCCAGAAGTGGTCCCAATGCCTCGAGAATTTAAAGCCCTCCCTCCTGCACCAACTCTCCAGCCACGCGTTCATCCTTTCTATCCTTCTATTCTTCTACTCATTAACACATGGCACTGGTAGTAACCCAGAGATTACTACCTTTGAGGTCCTGCCCTTTAATTTTCTTCCTAACTCCTTAAATTCTGCCTGTAAGAGCTCATCCCTCTTTCTACCTTTGTCTTTCGTCCCGATATGGACCATGACGTGTAGCTGTGTAATCTCTCTCCCTAGAATGCTATGCGTCCGCTCTGTGACATCCTTGACCCTGACACCAGGGAGGCTTCATACCATGTTGGAGTCACGTTTGCAGTCGCATCTCTGTTCCCCCAACTATAGAATCACCTATCACGAGAGCTCTTTTATTCTTCCTCGCTCTCCCCCTGTGCAGCTGAGCCATCCGTGGTGCCTTGGAATTGGTTCTGGCTGCACTCCAGAGAGGCACCATCGCCCTCACCGATGTTCAGAAGTGAATATCGGTTTGAAACCGAGATGGACTCATGGGGGGACTCCTTTGCTATCTGCCTAGCATTCTTACTTCATCTGGTGCTCACCACTTTCCCTCTGCCTGCATGCGTTTAAGGTGCGGTGTGGCCACCACCTGAACTGTGCTGTCCACGTAGCTCTCAGCCTCGCGGATGCACAGTATTGACTCCTGCCGCCGCTCAACGTCCGAATCGCAGAGCTCGAGTAGTTGAAGCTGGAGGCACCTCCTGCACACTTTGTCGTTTAGGCCAAGTGAAGCATCCACGACTTCCCACATGTCGCATGATGTGCACTCCACGGGACAGATCTTCCCTGCCATCTCTCTAATTAGTCTTTTCTAATTAAAATCAAATTAAAAATCAAAAGAGAACGAGAGATACTTACCATTCAAACAGCCAAATACTTACCTGACTGGACGAAGGGCCGTGAGATCATCATCAGAAGTGAATTTCTCGCATACCTCCGGCCTTCCTGCTCTTCGGTTTCTTGGCCTCCCGATCTCACGGACTCCCGAACTCACGGACTCTCCCGAACACATCTCCCGTTGTGACATCAGAGGCCCAGCCCCAGGATCACGTGACTCCGCCGCTACGCCACACAGCGCTGCTTCTGCAGGATATTCGTGGCTAAATGGGCACTGGGGAAATGCACAGACAGGAAGGGCCCAAGGTGGGGCTCAGTCTGGGCTGCAGTGGTTCACTGACAATTGCAATTGTCTTCCTGGGTTTGGGGGTAACATTAACCAGGGCACCACTCAGTGTCAGTGCGCAGTGACCCTGCTGAGAATTGTAACCTGTGTCGGTTCAGCTGGGATGATTGGTGAGGCAGGGGGTATATCCCATTGGTCGGTTCCTGAGGATGGTGCATTGCGGAATAGGATCATATCAATCTTTTTCTGCCTTGCCAATATAAGTAAACGACATTTGCTGAAGGAGTTTATTTAATGCAGGGTCAGTTCCAATGCTGTTCCTGTTATTTGCAGACTGACGGTGAATTTCTAAACAGTTGTGTCTACACACGGGGAAGGGCGAATGTCAAGTAGAGATCAAATGAGAAATTCCCCCACCCACTCAGAGATTAACAAACTGTGAAAGCTCAATGAGCTAGTTGAAGCTACAATGCAGTAAATGGACAGGACCCATGTAGGGCCATGCAATACAAACCAACCTCGGCCTCCACACTGACTGTGGTCTAAATACAGAGCAGGGTCGGTCGCATTTAAACGGAGAGAAGCTTGGGTAATGTTTTGAATAAAGTTTCTTATTATGTGATTGTTTTCCAATTAAAGTGTTTTCCAGATACTGAAGGACCAGCTGCATATTATATTATCTGTTTTAATTTACATTCCCCACTGTATGTAGTCTGTGTCCTGCTCTGCTCACTCTCGTATAATAAATAATGCATTTTCACTGTATTCATCAGGCATCAACGATCAAGGGATGTGAATCCATAATCTATTGTGATCAGTAATGAGCAATTTGGAACAACAAGCACACAAGGCTAGCCCGGTGTCAGGTATCACCTGGGCCACAGGCTGACAGAGCGAGGGGCCGAGGGACCAGACTGTATGGTTTAATGTAAATATCGTCAAGCAGAAATGTCAAGTTAATCACCATACAGCGATTAGTAAATCATATATGAAGGTACAGGTAATCGGAGAAAGAAAAATACTTGCATTTGATCTCAAAATTTACATACTTTGGAAGTGCAGTCACTGCTGTAACGAAGACAAACCCGGCACCCAATTAGCACCCATAGCCCGCACTTTGCTCTGAGATAAATGACAATTTGATGGAGTAAAATCCATCTATCAGGTTAGGGTAGTGTAGTGGTTATGTTACTGGATAATAACCCAGAGCCGGGCTAATAACCCAGAGAACACGAGTTCAGATGGCATTTTAAGAACATTAATTCAGTTTTAAAGAAATCGGCATTTAAAGAAAACATTTGTATCCGTGACCATTAACCAGTGAGTTTTGGGATACAAAACGTGCCATCCTTACCCCATTGTGCACACGGCCCGATTCTCTCTCCCACCTAATGAGCAGCACATTGTGCACACGGCCCGATTCTCTCTCCCAACGAGCAGCACATTGTGCACACGGCCCGATTCTCTCTCCCAATGAGCAGCACATTGAGCACACAGCCCGGATCTCTCTCCCAATGAGCAGCACATTGTGCACACGGCCCGGTTCTCTCTCCCAATGAGCAGCACATTGTGCACAAGGCCCGATTCTCTCTCCCAATGAGCAGCACATTGTGCACACGGCCCGATTCTCCCACACATTGAGCACACGGCCCGATTCTCTCTCCCAATGAGCAGCACATTGAGCACACGGCCCGGCTCTCTCTCCCACCCAATGAGCAGCACATTGAGCACACGGCCCGGATCTCTCACCCAATGAGCAGCACATTGAGTACACGGCCCGATTCTCTCTCCCAACGAGCAGCACATTGTGCACACGGCCCTATTCTCTCTCCCAATGAGCAGCACATTGAGCACACAGCCCGGATCTCTCTCCCAATGAGCAGCACATTGTGCACACGGCCCGGTTCTCTCTCCCAATGAGCAGCACATTGTGCACACAGCCCGGATCTCTCTCCCAATGAGCAGCACATTGTGCACACGGCCCGATTCTCCCACACATTGAGCACACGGCCCGATTCTCTCTCCCAATGAGCAGCACATTGAGCACACGGCCCGGCTCTCTCTCCCACCCAATGAGCAGCACATTGAGCACACGGCCCGGATCTCTCACCCAATGAGCAGCACATTGAGTACACGGCCCGATTCTCTCTCCCAATGAGCAGCACATTGTGCACACGGCCCGATTCTCTTTCCCACCCAATCAGCAGCACATTGTGCACACGGCCCGGATCTCTCTCCCAATGAGCAGCACATTGTGCACACGGCCCGATTCTCTCTCCCACCCAATCAGCAGCATATTATGCACACGGCCCGGTTCTCTCTCCCACCCAATGAGCAGCACATTGAGCACACGGCCCGGTTCTCTCTCCCACCCAATGAGCAGCACATAGTGCACACGGCCCGGTTCTCTCTCCCACCCAATGAGCAGCACATTGAGCACACGGCCCGGTTCTCTCTCCTACCCAATGAGCAGCACATTGAGCACACGGCCCGGTTCTCTCCCCCAATGAGAAGCACATTGTGCACATAGCCCCTTTCTCCCACCCAATGAGCAGCACATTGTGCACACGGCCCGACTCTCACCCAAGTTGAGAGCAGGGGAGTGCATGATGAGGGAGAATATGAAAAGATTAGGAGAGAAGATATAAAAACAATTAGGGTTGCAAAGGGGAACTATGAAATGAAATTTTCAAGGAACATAAATCAAAATGTACAGGCAGTTCAATAAAAAAGGAATATTGGGATGGGTTTAGGACTATAAAGTGGTAGTAATAGTCCAGATAATACCATAGGTAACAATAGCGAGATGGAGGAAATATTAAATAATTATTTTGCTTCAGTAATTACTAGGCAGATAGAACAAGTGGACAGGACATTGGATAATAAGATTAGTAATGACATAAGTACATTTAAAATAAAAAGAGGATATATTAAATAAACTAATCAAACCCAAAGGGGATAACACACCCAGAACCTGATGGGTTGCATCCACGTATTTTACAAAAATCTGAGGAAGAGAAAGCAGAGGCATTTCCACTAGTTTTGCCGCTTTTTATGCCCTTGTTTTAATCGGATACGGTCCTTTATTTCTTTAATTTCTTTATAATCTTAGCTTATTAGGTTATCGCAAGATTCACTCTTGATCAATATAATTGCAATCCTACCTAGTAAAACCTTGAACGATGGGTCTTGTTTTGTTTATGTATCATTGATGACTGTTAAAATGATGATGTCTGCCAAGATGTTTTCCCCTGCAGACCAACACCATCCCACACTTTCTCAAATGATTAACTTTCTCTGAGATTTATGAATCTGTAAACAGTGACATGTATTTAATTAAATCACTTAGTCCTTTATCCTGCAGTCAGCCTTGACCCATCAGCCAAGTGGTAAATTTGAGTGATTTATACTTCCCTACTTAACATGCAAAGGCTAAAGATTGACATTACAGCAATATAAAGAGAAACCAATACAATATAACATTATCACAGTTCAGGGCAGTCTGATTAATTATTTCCTTACTTTGCCTATTCTGTTGACATTAGAATACTTAAGGCTATCACGAAACAACATCTCATCATTATTATAGATCTATCTCGACATTTATGCAGATCTCCACCCTTTGGTTTTACACATGTTCTCACGCTCTAGACCCATATTAACAATTTCATGCAGTGATGTTGTCAGCGTGACTGACCGTGTTTTGGAACTGTTCCTCAGGACATATTCTTCATGCATATCACATTCTGGTTGCTTCATGGACGACACAATATTTCTGCACATACATCAATAGGCTGATAATTACAGGTTCGCCGAGTCCATGCGAAGTGTGCACGGACGTAGAGAGGTCTCGCAAAAGCCGAATTTACGGGTGCAATGCACATGCGCCGAAAACCGACTTTTCAGATCTGTCAAAGTTTCTCTACACAGATAGAAGCATCCCTGGGTGAACGATGTCCACGCGGCAGAGATTGGGCTATTTGCCCCACTCATGCCCAGCGAATCTCCTTCAACCTTTTGCGTCTGGTAAAAGCACGCGCACAGCTTACTTTTACCAGTGTAAGACTTTTAAAACATAGGTAAAGTAATTTAACCATTCATTTTTGTATTAAACACCATTAAGGTAAGTTTATTTTAACCCTATTGAAACACGTTAAAAAAATCAAAAAATATTTGTTTAAAAAAAACTTGCTATATTTCTTATTTTAGGGGTTATTCTCATTGATGGTAATGGGAACTCGTACAAGGGGAGTTCCCATGTTTATCAATGAGAATACTAGCTAGTGATTGGTGGTCCAGACCCACGTCATTGCAGCATAGACGTCTGTACGTGAAAGTCATATCTGCGTACATGGTGAATGAAAGCCGCAGACTGGAATCCAACGTATCTCGGGGACAGACAGGTAGTTTTGTAGATTTGTTTCAGGTCGGATGTGTTCGTCCGAAGGAAGCCTCAGACTGCAATTTTTCCCCCAATATCTTAAGATCAGGCAGCACCAAATATCTCATACAAGCCAAAGCTGACCTTTTTGGCGACCTATCAAAGGATCTGTGGTCTGGGCGTGTTTGACTTGAATCTCCCCTTGAATGTCCTGATTTTTTTTTGGTGATCAATCTATCAAATACTTTCTTCTCACTGTTCAGCATAGGCAAGAACACAACCATCTCAAAAAGGAAGGTATCAATTAACAATTTTAGCTACACTTTTCTAACTTTGAATAGATTGTGCGTTGATACCAGGCTGATATAATTTGTCCCGTAGTACGCAGGTGAGTTGCTTTAAAAAGGGATGGGACAGGGCAGGTACAAGCAGGCTGCTTCCACTGGTTGTGGAATATATAAAGAAAATCCATAGATTAAGGAATAAATGTAAGCAATTGATAGTAGGAGCACTCTCTTTACAGGGAGAGTTGTGGCGTAGTGACATTAACAGAGTCAGAAAATATGTCAATATCCAAGATTAAATTGAGAAGGTCGATAAAGAAATGTAGGTTGAATGGATGTTGAGCCAGAGCCGATAAAGTGATTGAAAATATTTTTTAGGTTGTTGGGTAAACGCCGACTAGGACTGGTTGGGTCGAATGGTTAATTCCTCTCTTCGAACATTTCCACATTGTGATGACCAGTTGAGATGTTTAGCAAATATCTGTGTACAAAGATGTCTACGGCCACATTGAGGAGCAAAGTTCCTACTGTCTCCATCAGTCGATTTTCACCTTGTAGAGTGCTTGTGTACCCTTTTTATAAGATGGAGACCACTGCTATGCTCAGAACTCCAATTATGGTCCAACCACGTTTCCATTCTTTTCAACATAATTTCTCTGTTTCCATTCTATCCCCACAGAAATGAACCAAAGTGCTTGGTTTGCTTTTTTATGGCTTTGTTAATCTGTGCCATTTGTGAATCTTGTTATAGCTGATAACGCAGCTTTTGACTAGTCACAGCAAACAACATCTTATCAATTAGTCTCAAACATCAACTTGCATTTATACGAAATCTCTTTGAATCTTGAACGAGATCAACGCTGTTTCAGCGGGAATTGACAATGTTCAGCCGGGGAAAGCAGCAGGCATCACACGTACGGCACAAAGTGGGAGAAATGTTTTCTGATACCTGTTCATTATCACAAAAATAACCATTTCCGTCCGAATAGAAAGGTGGCCATTCTAAACAGGAACACAGGCTGTAATTTAGCTGTAGTTAGGACAGGATACTTTGGTTCCATTCTTTATTTTTTAACCAATATCAGAATCAATGTCCAAGGAGATTTCACCACCTTCTTCAGCTCTTCCCTGAATTTAGTTTGAGTAGCTGCATAGATACACGTGTTTGTACATGAATTCAAATACATGAGCATATATCCGGTTTCTGTGGCGATGTATGCAGGAGCTTTATAATCACCTCGGTAATGCGCGGTGTTCCTCAGTTCGTAGTTAAAGAACTAACCATAGCTGTTAGCCACACCATAAAACTATCCGATACACTGAATAGTAAAATAATAGATTTCCTTCGGTTCTCCATCTCGGGATTACTCTGATTCTCACTGCTGTGACCCCGGAGTCCCGTGCGGGTTCTACTGGCCACCACAATACGTCTGACTATCAAGCAATTAAACAGTAATATCAGAGCAAATGAAATCCATGGCCTGCAGGCGAAGTAAAAAAGTCAATTCTGGGGCGACAACACCAATGTCAATTATTCATTCAAATTTATAAGCAAACTAAAATGGAAGGCTCTGGAAATAGATCAGGACAGAGACCGTTGTTATAACTGCGGCTGCCATTCTCACTCTGCAAGACTTGGTTTTCAACTTTTGGCAACATATAGCTACAAATCGGTCAACTGTAAACAAGATTGTAAACCACACCGACATATTCAGGCTGGTAGAATTGGTGTAAATAATAAACTTACAAACGGCAGTGTAGGACAGGAAGGAATGTGGAAAGTGATATGTACAAATGTGATAAACTTTTACAT
Source organism: Pristiophorus japonicus (assembly GCF_044704955.1). Classification (NCBI taxonomy): domain Eukaryota; kingdom Metazoa; phylum Chordata; class Chondrichthyes; family Pristiophoridae; genus Pristiophorus; species Pristiophorus japonicus. The sequence goes on from NC_091985.1 coordinate 188,794,375, forward strand.
TGAAGATAATGACCAGTAGATCTGCTGTTGCCATGGCCACGATGTAGACTGAGATACATTTGGAAAGGCCGCAGTTTCCTCGGGAGAGGATCACGATTGTCAGTAGGTTCGATATAAGAGAGCGGGACAGGAGGTCATAAGAACATAAGAACATAAGAACATAAGAAGCAGGAGCAGGAGTAGACCATACGGCCCCTCGAGCCTGCTCCGCCACTCAATAAGATCATGGCTGATCTGATCATGGACTCATCTCCACTTCCCCGCCTGCTCCCCATAACCGCTTATCCCCATATCGTTTAAGAAACTATCTATTTCTCTTTAAATTTATTCAAAGTCCCAGCTTCCATAGCTCTCTGAGGCAGCGAATTCCACAGATTTATAACCTCTGAGAGAAGAAATTTCACCTCATTTTTGTTTTAAATGAGCGGCCCCTTATTCTAAAATCGTGCCCTCTCGGTCTAGTCTCCCCCATCAGTGGAAATATCCTCTCTGCATCCACCTTGTCAAACCCCTTCATAATCTTATACGTTTCGATAAGATCAGCTATCATTCTTCTGAATTCCAATGAGCAGAAGACCAGCCTACTCAACCTTTCCTCATAAGTCAACCCCCCTCATCCCCGGAATGAACCTAGTGAACCTTGTCCGAACTGCCTCCAAAGCAAGTATATCCTTTCGTAAATATGGAAACCAAAACTGCAAGCAGTATTCCAGGTGTGGCCTCACAAATACCTTATATAGCTGTAAGACTTCCCTGCTTTTATACTGCATCCACTTTGCAAGAAAGGCCAAGATACCATTGGCCTTTCTGATCAATTGTTTTACTTGCATGTTTCATGCACAAGTACCCCTAGGTCCCGCTGTACTGCAGCTCCTTGCAATCTTTCTCCATTTAAAAAATAAATTGCTCTTTGATTTTTTTCTGCCAAAGTGCATTACCTCACACTTTCCAACATTATACTCCATCTGTCAAATATTTGCCGACTCACTTAGCCTGTCTATGTCTTTTTGCAGATTTTTTTGTGTTCTCCTAACACAATTGCTTTTCCTCCCATCTTTGTATTGCCAGCAAACTTAGCTACATTACAATAGTCCTTTCTTCCAAGTTGTTAATATAGATTGTAAATAGTCATACCAGGGAACTCAGGTAAATCTTACAGGTAGCGAGAAGTTAAGATGTCTTTGTAAAGTCCTTACACAATACCACAAATGTGACCTGCACCTTTATTCACAGGACCAAGAAGAGATGATCCTGTATGGGACCTCCATTTTTATATACCTGGATGACCTGATGAGGAGTATAGAAACATAGAAACATAGAAAATAGGTGCAGGAGCAGGCCATTCAGCCCTTCTAGCCTGCACCGCCATTCAATGAGTTCATGGCTGAACATGAAACTTCAGTACCCGCTTCCTGCTTTCACGCCATACCCCTTGATCCCCCGAGTAGTAAGGACTTCATCTAACTCCCTTTTGAATATATCTAGTGAATTGGCCTCAACTACTTTCTGTGGTAGAGAATTCCACAGGTTCACCACTCTCTGGGTGAAGAAGTTTCTCCTTATCTCGGTCCTAAATGGCTTACCCCTTATCCTTAGACTGTGACCCCTGGTTCTGGAGTTCCCCAACATTGGGAACATTCTTCCTGCATCCAACCTGTCCAAACCCGTCAGAATTTTAAACGTTTCTATGAGGTCCCCTCTCACTCTTCTGAACTCCAGTGAATACAAGCCTAGTTGATCCAGTCTTTCTTGATAGGTCAGTCCCACCATCCCGGGAATCAGTCTGGTGAATCTTCGCTGCACTCCCTCAATAGCAAGAATGTCCTTCCTCAAGTTAGGAGACCAAAACTGTACACAATACTCCAGGTGTGGCCTCACCAAGACCCTGTACAACTGTAGCAACACCTCCATGCCACTGTACTCAAATCCCCTCGCTATGAAGGCCAACATGCCATTTGCTTTCTTAACCGCCTGCTGTACCTGCATGCCAACCTTCAATGACTGATGTACCATGACACCCAGGTCTCGTTGCACCTTCCCTTTTCCTAATCTGTCACCATTCAGATAATAGTCTGTCTCTCTGTTTTTACCACCAAAGTGGATAACCTCACATTTATCCATATTATACTTCATCTGCCACGCATTTGCCCACTCACCTAACCTATCCAAGTCACTCTGCAGCCTCATAGCATCCTCCTCGCAGCTCACACTGCCACCCAACTTAGTGTCATCCGCAAATTTGGAGATACTACATTTAATCCCCTCGCCTAAATCATTAATGTACAATGTAAACAGCTGGGGCCCCAGCACAGAACCCTGCGGTACCCCACTAGTCACTGCCTGCCATTCCGAAAAGTACCCATTTACTCCTACTCTTTGCTTCCTGTCTGACAACCAGTTCTCAATCCACGTCAGCACACTACCCCCAATCCCATGTGCTTTAACTTTGCACATTAATCTCCTGTGTGGGACCTTGTCGAAAGCATTCTGAAAGTCCACATATACCACATCAACTGGTACTCCTTTGTCCACTTTATTGGAAACATCCTCAAAAAATTCCAGAAGGTTTGTCAAGCATGATCTCCCTTTCACAAATCAATGCTGACTTGGACCTATCATGTCACCATTTTCCAAATGCGCTGCTATGACATCCTTAATAATTGATTCCATCATTTTACCCACTACTGAGGTCAGGCTGACCGGTCTATAATTCCCTGCTTTCTCTCTCCCTCCTTTTTTAAAAAGTGGGGTTACATTGGCTACCCACAAGTTCACCCCCTGTAGTCAAGGTGTGCATTTCTCAAGTATAAACAATATTGCAGTGTTGTTACATGAAGGTTACATATATGACATCCCCTCTCCCCCAACGTCTTATTGGGATCACAGGTTAAGTCTTTCACGTGGTCTGCGCTCCCTCGTGGAGCGCCACAGTTTGGGCTCTGGCTGTTGAGCCTTGGCCTGCTTGTCTGTCCCCTGTGGTGATTCCGGCCTGTCCGGGCTGATTGCAGGGACTGTGCATGCTGCTGAATGTTCTTGTTGCTCATTCACTGGCGGTGGTGTGAATACCATCTCATGATCTTCCTCAGGTTCCTCAGTGTCCATGCTGAACCTTTTTTTTACTTGGTCCAGATGCTTGCGGCATATGTGTCCATTCTTAAGTTTAACCATGATGACCCTATTCCTATTCTTTGTCTATTATAGTACCTTCAAGCTATTTGGGCCCCAAAGCGTGATTGAGAATAAATACGGGATCACCAATTTCTATACATCTCCCCCTTGAATTACGGTCATGGTACTCATTTTGGGACTGGCGCTTGCCCTCAACAATGTCGGACAAGACAGGATGAATGAGGGACAGCCGAGTTTTGAGTGCACGTTTCATAAGGCACTCCGCCTGTGGGACTCCCATGAGGAGAGTGCAGTCGGGACCTAAAGTCCAGCAGGATGCTCGATAGGCGGCATTGAAGGGAGGGACCTTGAATCCTGAACATGCCCTGTTTTATGATTTGGACTACACGTTCCACCTGGCCATTGGAGGCCGGCTTGAACGGTGCTGTCCTGACATGGTTGATGCCATTACCCGACATGAACTACCAGAATTCATAGCTGATGAAACATGGGCCATTATCGCTAACGAGGATGTCCGGCAAACCTTGGGTCACAAAGACTGCATGTAGACTCTCCACAGTGATTGATGTCATGCACGAATTCAAAATGATGCAATCGATCCATTTCGAGTACGTATCAACCACGATAAGAAACATTGTCCCCATGAACGGGCCCACGTAGTCAACATGAATACGTGACCATAGCCTGGTGGGCCAGGGCCATGGGCTGAGCGGGGCCTCCCTGGGGCCATTTCCCAGCTGAGCACACGTCGTGCACTTGCGAACACAGTGTTCCAGGTCTGAATCAATTCCCGGCCACCAAACGTGTGACCGGGCAATGGCGTTCATCAGCACGATGCCTGGGTGCTCGCTGTGGAGTTCCCTGATGAAAGCTGCCCTGCCCCTCTGGGGCATGAGTACCCAGCTGCCCCATAGTCGGCAGTCGACTTGGATGGAGAGCTCATCCATCCGCCTATGTAATGGTCTGACCTCCTCAGGGCATGCTCCGTGTGCGGGCGCCCAATCCCCAATCAGTACACATTTCTGAATCAAAGATAGGAGGGGAACTCTGTTGGTCCAGATTTTGATCTGGCGGGTTGTGATGGGGGAGCCTGCACTGACAAAGGCACCAATGGCCATGACCATCTCACCGCTTTGCTCCGCTTCTCCCTCTGTGCTGGCCAGTGGAAGCCTGCTGAGCGCGCCAGCACAATTTGCAGTGCCAGGTCGGTGCCGGATGGTGTAGCCATATGCAGCCAGCGTGAGAGCCCATCGCTGTATGTGAGCTGACGCATTGGCATTGACAGCCTTGCTGTCTGACAACAGGGATGTTAACGGCTTGTGGTTCGTTTCTAATTCGAACTCCTGGCAAAAAGGTACTGGTGCATCATTTTCACCCCATAGACACATGCGAGTGCTTCCTTCTGAACCATCCCATATCCACGTTCTGCTTGAGAGCACGACCTGGAGGCATAAGCCACAGGTTGGAGTTGCCCCTTAGCATTGCACTGCTGCAACACGCACCCAACTCCATAGGACGATGCATCACATGTCAGAACCAATTTCTTACAGGGTTTGTACAGGGTCAACAACTTATTAGAACAGAGTAGGTTACGCGCCTGATTGAAAGCCCGTTCTTGACAGTTCCCCCAAAACCAATCGCACCCCTTATGTAGGAGCACGTGCAGCGGCTCCAACAATCAGCTTACGTTCGGCAGAAAGTTCCCGAAATAGTTCAAGAATCCCAGAAATGAACGCAACTCCAATGTGTTGCAGGGCCTGGGCGCTCGTCGAATCACCTCTATTTTGGTTTCGGTCGGCCGAATCCGGTCTGCAGCAAACCTCCTGCCCAGAAACTCGACTTCCGGAGTCAAAAACACACACTTAGGTTACTTGGGTCGTAGGCCTACCCGGTCCAGTCGGCGTAGCACCTCTCCCAGGTTGTAGAGGTGTTCCTCAGTGTCCCGACCCGTGATGAAGATATCGTCCTGGAATACGATCGTTCCAGGAATGGATTTGAGCAGGCTTTCCATGTTTCTTTGAAAGATCGCGACCGCTGATCGAATGCCAAATGGGCACCTGTTGTAAACCAACAGTCCCTTGTGTGTGGTGATTGTGGTCAGTCGTTTGGATTCGTCGGCCAGTTCTTGGGTTATGTAGGCTGAAGTGAATTCCAACTTGGTGAACAGCTTGCCGCCTGCTAGCGTGGCAAAAAGATCCTCCACTCTTGGAAGCAGGTATTGGTCTTGTAGGGATACCCGGTTGATAGTGGCCTTGTAGTCGCCACAGATCCTGACCGAGCCATCCGCTTTTAGCACGGGAACAATGGGGCTCGCCCAGTCACTGAATTCAATGGGTGAGATGATACTCTCTTTCAGCAAATGGTCCAATTCGCTTTGAATTTTCTCCCGCTTCCCATACGGCACAGCTCTGGATTTGTGATGCACTTGTCTGGCGTCCGGGGTGATGCGAATCACTACTTTGGTACCTTTGAACAATCCGACGCCAGGTTGGAATAGCGACTCAAATTGCTGTAGGAGCTGTGAGCATGAACTTCGCTTCACAGATGACACTGCGTGCACATCCCCCCATTTCCAGTTCATCTGAGCTAAACAACTCCTCCCCAACAGTGCGGGACCATTGCCCGGGACAATCCCGAGCGGCAACCGGTTCTCTGATCCATTGTGTGTGAAAGCCAACATTGCACTGCCTAGCACTGGAATGATTTCTTTGGTGTACGTCCGGAATTGAGTCTCAATGCGTTCTAGTTTGGGTCTGCTGGCTTTGAGTGGCAGTAGCTTTTAGAATTGTTGAAAGCTCATGAGTGACTGGCCGGCCCCCGTGTCAAGCTCCATGCATACCAGGATACCGATTAATAGGACCTACTCTGACATTACTGGTGTTGAATCTACTCCAACATTAGTTGTGGTGAACCAAATATACCATTACTGGTTTTGAATCTACCCCAACATTACTGGAGGTGAACTAAATATAACATTACTGGTGGTGACCCTACGCTAACATTACTGATTATGGTCCTACTCTAACATTGCTGCTGGTGACCCTACTCTATTATTACTGGTTTTGAGACAATTATTACATTACTGCTGATGACCCTATTCCAAACTTACTTTTGGTGTCCCTACACTAACATTACTCGTGTTGACCCTGCTCCACCATACTGGTGGTGACGCTAGTCTAACATTCCTTGTCGTTTCTCTACTCTAAAGTATTGCTGGTTGCTGGTTAATCTAAACTAACATGACTGGCTTTGTCCCTAAACTAACTTTATTGGTAGTGACCCAACGCCATGACTGGAGCTGATACTACTTTAACATTATTGGTGGTGACTCTACTCTAACATTACTAATGGTGACTCAACTCTATCATTTTGGTGTTAGCATTACGGGTGCTGATCTTACTTTAACATGAAAGGTAGTCACATAGAAACATGGAAATTTGCAGCGCAGAAGGAGGCCATGTCGGCTGAATCTGTCCATGCCGGCCGACAAAGAGCTGCACGGCATTTGGTCAGCAGCCCTAAAGGTTACATATAAACCTATGAAGAACGATGGAAAGGCAAAAAGCGCACAGCCCAACCAGTCCGCCTCACACAACTGCGACACCTCTTATATTGAAACATTCTACACTCCGCCCCAACGAGAGCCATGTGATCTCCTGGGAGAGGAAAAAACAGATAAAATGCCAGGTCAATTTAGGGAGAAAGAAATCTCGTAAAATTCCTCTCAGATGATCGAAAATAGTTCAAGAGATCAACCTGGCCGTATTCTACTCCCTGCAGCACTTACCTTTAAATCTGCGCAGTCCATCAAAAGGTCATCCAGTCTAATCCCAATTACCAGCTCTAGGTTTGTAATCCTGCAGGTTACGGCACTTTAAGTGCCTATCCATCCATCTCTTAAAAGTGGTGAGGGTTGCTGCATCCATCACTCTTCCAGGCAGCGAGTTCCAGATCCCCACTTCCTTCTGTGTAATGAAGTCCCACTCTCAAATCCCCTGTAAACCTTCCAACCAACCACCTTGGATCTATGCCCCCTCGTAATAGACCCCTCCATCAAAGAAAATAGACCCTTAATATCCACTATGTCCAGGCGCTTCAATATTTTGTACACCTCAATGAGGTTCCAATGAGAACAAACCCAGCCTATCCAAACTAAGATTCTCTTTCCAGGAAGCATCCTAGTAATTCTCCTATGCACCATCTCTAATGTAGGAAGGTAGGAGGTATGAGCTCAGAAGCAAAGGGAATGAATTGATGGATATTTGTGTGACTGGAAGGAAGTTTCCAATGGGATTCCGCAGGGCTCAATACTGGGTCCCTTGATTTTTGTGGTATATATCAACGATTTAGATTTGGCTATAGGGAGTATGATTGAGAAGTTTGCAGACGATACTAAAATTGGCAGTGTGGTTGATAATGAAGAGGAAAGTCATGGGCTACAGGAGGATATCAATCTAATGGTCAGGTGGGAAGACATTGACAAATGGAATTTAATTCAGAGAAGTGTGAGGTGATGCACTTTGGAAGGACTAACAAGGAAGAGGTATACTCATTAAGCGGTAGGCCACTTAATAACATAGACGAACACAGGGATCTTGGAGTGCTTGTCCACAGATTCCTGATAGTAGCAGGCCAGGTGGATAAGGTGGTTAAGAAGCGATATGAAATGCTTGCCTTTATTGGCCAAGGCTTAGAATATAAGAGCAGGGGTTATGCTTAAATTGTATAATACTTTAGTCAGGCCACAGCTGGGGTACTGCGTGCAGTTCTGGTCGCCGTATTATAGGATGGATATCACCCAACCCAAACTACTTGTCGTGATCCAACTCCAACAATATTGGTATTGGCAATTCTTTAACATTATTAGTGCTGTCCCTACTCTAACGTTACTGGTGGTGACCATACTCTAATCATCCTAGTGGTGCCCTTGGTATGGGTGGAACCAGTGAACCATTCCTGTGAAACTTCAGGATGTGGCTTATCCTCCAATGGGACTGTTTGCGCAAATGTTTTCTGGAAGAATCACTGGTCACTCGGGTCCATTCCAAACGTCAAAACCGTCAAAGCCTCTCGGTTATTCCAGGCACTATTCTCTGCCGAACAGAGAAATCTGTCGACATGTATATGTTTTACAACTGTTCATTGCAATTACTCAGCCCATGTCGATTGGACACAATCCAATCATAATGCTTTTCGATTACAAATCGGTTCCTTTGGGCCAATGGAATTGGTCCCCAGGCACCAAGAGACAGCGTGATGATCTTATGTTTAGCTAGGGCCTTACTCATGGCCTCGTGACGTTTTCCAGACACCCATATCTCTACTGTCATTGGGTTCTACTTGCACCTAACCACCATATCCTGACACAGTCACAGGAATTCCCTTGTCCTGCCCACTGCCACGCCTATTGTCCCACCGACTTCCACGCCCATTGTCCCGCCCCTTATCTAGCCCACTGCCACGCCCCTTATCCCGCCCACTGCCTCGCCCAATGTCCGGCCCACTGCTCCGCCGCTTGTCCGCCCACTGCCACGCCCACTGTTGTGGTCCTTGTCCCGCCCACAGACACGACCCATGTCCCGCCCACTGCCACTCCCCTTGTACCACCCACTGTCCCATAAACTATACCGTCACTTGCCTCGCCCAATGTCTCCCCTTGTCCCGCCGCTTCTCCCGCCCACTGACCCCCTTGCCCCGCACCTTGAGCCGCGTAATGTAACACCCCTTGTCCCGCCCAATGCTCCACCCTTTGTCCCGCCCACTGCCATGCCACTTGTCCCGCCCACTGCCCGTCGCTTCTCCCGCCCCTTGTCCCGCCAACTATCCCGCCCTTTGTCCCGTCCACCGTCCCGCCCACTGCCTCTCCCACTGACCAGCCCCTTGGCACATCCACTGCTCTGCACCCTGCCCCGCTGACTGCCCCGCCCACTTTCTGCCACTTGTCCCACCCACTGCCCCGCCCCTTGTTACGCTCAATGTCCCGCCAACTGGCATGCCCCTTGTCCCAAACATTGCCTCGCCTACTGCTCCAACCTCGCCTCGCCCACTGCCATGTCCGTTGTCCCGCCCAATGCCACGCCCATTGCCCCGCCCCTTGTCCCGCACACTGTCCCGTCCCCTGTGCCGCCCCATGCCCACTTTCCCGCCAACATTCCAGCTGTGTGCCCCCCCCCCCTTGTCCCACCCACTGCCCCGCCACTTTCCCCGCTCCTCGTCCCGCGCACTGTCCCACCCCTGGTCCCGCCCCTTGGCCCGCCCCTTGTCCTGCCAAATTTTCCGCCCATTCTTCCGCCCACTTTTCTGCCCTGAGTCCCGCGCACTGTCCCGCCCAGTGCTCCGCCCCCTGGACCGCCCAATATCCCGCACACTGCCCCGCGACTTGCCATGAACACTTTCCCGACCACTGCCACGCCCCTTGCACCGCCACTTGCGCAGACCACTCTCCCGCCCCATGCCACGCCCCTTGTCCCACCCAAAGCAACATCTCTTGCCCCGTCCCTTGCCCCGCCCACTGCCACAACCCTTGTACCGCCCACCCCTTCTCCCGCCCACTGCCCCACCCACTGCCACATCCCTTGTGCCGCAACTTGTCCCGCCCACAGCCACGCCCCTTATCCCATCCACTGTCCGGCCCACTGCCCCACCCCTTGTCCCGCCCACTCTCCCGCCCATTGCCCCGTCCCTTGCCCCGCCCACTGCGACGCCCTTTGTCCCGCCCATTGCCACACCCCTTGCCCCGACCACTGCAACGCCACTAGCCCGCCCACTGCTCCGCCCACTGTCCAGACCACTGCCCCGCTCCTTGCCGCGTCCACTGCCACGCCCCTTGTCCCAAACCTTGTCTCGTCCCTTGTCCCGCCCACTGCTCCGCCCAATGTTCCGGCCCTTGTCCTGTTCATTGCCACGCCCCTTGTCCCGTCCACTGCCCAGCCCCTTGAACCGTCCCTTGCCCCGCCCACTGCCAAGCCCCTTGCCCCGTCCTTTGTCCCACCCACTACCACGCCACTTTACCCGCTCACTGCCCCGTCCAATGCCACTCCCCTTTCCCCCTCCTGTCGCGTCCTGTTTCCTGCACATTGTCCCGCCTACTGCCCCGCCCGCTGTCCCGCCGGATGCCCCTTCCCTTGGTCCGCCCCTGACCCGCCCACTGCCCTGCCCCTTGCCCCGCCCACTGTCCCGCCCCTTGTCCCTCCCATTGTCCCGCCAAAGTCCCGCACAGAAGGGTGCCCTGTGGAATAGCTGGCTGCATTCCATCGGGGCCCGCCTCAAGCATTGCCTGCTTCCCTAGCAGCAGCAGCATTGAAAAAGACTTTTAATCTTTGATTATTAAAAGACATGACATGACATGAGCATGAGCTGAGCTGACCTAAAGATGGGAAATACGCTGCCGGATACTGTCGCATCTTGTTAGGCTGCCTAAATAAAATACTTGCGTGAAGTCGCCTTGTTTCGAAGATGCGTACTGTTTTATTTTTCCAGAGTGCACTATAGGAGGATCCCACTGTTGGCTCCTGCTGACAAAGCCACTGTCCAACAGGCAAGCCTGCAGCACACTGCACCCGCCAACACACTCATACGCAATCCAGAAGGGAGCCCTGTGGAATAGTTGGCCGGCTGGGTGCAATCCACAGGGGCCCGCCTCAAGCATTGCCTGCTTGCCTAGCAGCAGCAGCAGTAACAGTATTGAAAAAGCTTTTATATATATTTATATATATATCAAATCTTTTATTATCAAAAGACATGACATGAGCATGAGCTGAGCTGAGCTAAACAAGGGGGAAATGCTGCCGGTTCTTATCCCATCTTGTTAGCGTGCTAAAAACACACCCCTGGGTGAAGTCGCCTTTTTTCCAACAGACGAACTTTTGAATATTTCCTGGATTCCACTGTCCCGCCCATTGTCCCGCCCCACGCCAACTGCCCCGCCCCCTGTCAGTCAGAGTTTAATTAGAAATAGAGCGTGGGGGCAGTAAGTGGAATACAGTGAGTGTTTCATTGGAAATAGAGAATGGGGGCAGTAAGGGGAACACAGTGAGTATTTAATTAGAAGTAGAGAGTGGAGGCAGTAAGGGGAATACAGTGAGTGTTTCATTAGAAATAGAGAATGGGGGCAGTAAGGAGAACACAGTGAGTATTTAATTAGAAGTAGAGAGTGGAGGCAGTAAGGGGAACACAGTGACTGTTTAATTAGAAATAGAGAATGGGGACAGTAAGGGAAACACAGTGAGTGTTTAATTAGAAATAGAGGGTGGGGGCAGTAAGGGGAATACAGTGAGTGTTTCATTAGAAATAGAGAATGGGGGCAGTAAGGAGAACACAGTGAGTATTTAATTAGAAGTAGAGAGTGGAGGCATTAAGGGGAACACAGTGACTGTTTAATTAGAAATAGAGAATGGGGACAGTAAGGGAAACACAGTGAGTGTTTAATTAGAAATAGAGGGTGGGGGCAGTAAGGGAAACACAGTGAGTGTTTAATTAGATATAGAGAATGGGGACAGTAATGGGAACACTGTGAGTGTTTAATTAGAAATAGAGGGTGGGGGCCGTAAGGGGAACACAGTGAGTGTTTAATTAGAAATAGAGAATGGGGACAGTAAGGGGAACACAGTGAGTGTTTAATTAGAAATAGAGGGTGGGGGCAGTAAGGGGAACACAGTGAGTGTTTAATTAGATATAGAGAATGGGGACAGTAATGGGAACACTGTGAGTGTTTAATTAGAAATAGAGGGTGGGGACAGTAAGGGGAACACAGTGAGTGTTTAATTCGATATAGAGAATGGGGACAGTAAGGGGAACACAGTGAGTGTTTAATTAGAAATAGAGGGTGGGGGCAGTAAGGGGAACACAGTGAGTGTTTAATTAGATATAGAGAATGGGGACAGTAATGGGAACACTGTGAGTGTTTAATTAGAAATAGAGGGTGGGGACAGTAAGGGGAACACAGTGAGTGTTTAATTCGATATAGAGAATGGGGACAGTAAGGGGAACACAGTGACTGTTTAATTAGAAATAGAGAATGGGGACAGTAAGGGGAACACAGTGAGTGTTTAATTAGAAATAGAGGGTGGGGGCAGTAAAGGGAACACAGTGAGTGGTTAATTAGAAATAGAGAGTGGGGGCAATAAGGAGAACACAGTGAGTTTTTAATTAGAAATAGAGAATGGGGGCAGTAAGGGGAACACAGTGACTGTTTAATTAGAAATAGAGGGTGGGGCAGTAAGGGTAACAGAGTCACTGTTTAATTAGAATGAGAGCGTGGGGACAGTAAGGGGAACACAGTGAGTGTTTAATTAAAAATAGAGAATGGGGGCAGTAAGGGGAACACAGTGAGTGGTTAATTAGAAATAGAGAGTGGGGGCAATAAGGAGAACACAGCGAGTTTTTAATTAGAAATAGAGAATGGGGGCAGTAAGGGCAACACGGTGAGTGTTTAATTAGAAAGAGAGAGTGGGGGCAGTAAGGGTCACACAGTGAGTGTTTAATTAGAAATAGAGGGCCCAAGTTTCCACAGGATAAAAAACGGGCGCCCCTCCGAGCTGGGCGCCCGTTTTTCGGGCCTAAAACGGCGCCAGAAAAAAAACGCGCTATTCTCGAGCGCTTTGCAGCTTCTTGTCTGTTTGGCGCAGAGCCCAGGGGGGCGCAGCCTACACTCGTGCCGATTTTGTAAGTGGGAGGGGGCGGGTACTATTTAAATTAGTTTTTTTCCAGCCGGCAACGCTTCGTGTGCGCGTTGGAGTTTTCGCGCATGCTCAGTGTGAAAAAAACATTGGCACTCGGCCATTTTTGTAGTTCTTTGTCGCTGTTTAATTTTTGAAAATGTTTTAATAAAATCACATTGCCATCAGCATATCAGCACTGAGGCTACCCTTCTCACTGTCTCACTGTCTCCCTCCCCTCCGCAGCAACAAACGGCTCTCTCCTTCCCCACCCTCCCCTCCCCTGCACGGCAACAAGCCGCTGTCTCCTTCCCCTCCCTCCGCTCTCTCCACGGCAACAAGCCGCTGTCTCCTTCCCCTCCCTCCCCTCTCTCCCCAGCAACAAGCCGCTGTCTCCTTCCCCTCCCTCCCCTCTCTCCCCAGCAACAAGCCGCTGTCTCCTTCCCCTCCCTCCCCTCTCTCCCCAGCAACAAGCCGCTGTCTCCTTCCCCTCCCTCCCCTCTCTCCCCAGCAACAAGCCGCTGTCTCCTTCCCCTCCCTCCCCTCCCCTGCGCAGCAACAAGCCGCTGTCTCCTTCCCCTCCCTCCCCTCTCTCCCCAGCAACAAGCCGCTGTCTCCTTCCCCTCCCTCCCCTCTCTCCCCAGCAATAAGCCGCTGTCTCCTTCCCCTCCCTCCCCTCCCCTGCGCAGCAACAAGCCGCTGTCTCCTTCCCCTCCCTCCCCTCTCTCCCCAGCAACAAGCCGCTGTCTCCTTCCCCTCCCTCCCCTCTCTCCCCAGCAACAAGCCACTGTCTCCTTCCCCTCCCTCCCCTCCCCTGCGCAGCAACAAGCCGCTGTCTCCTTCCCCTCCCTCCCCTCTCTCCCCAGCAACAAGCCGCTGTCTCCTTCCCCTCCCTCCCCTCTCTCCCCAGCAACAAGCCGCTGTCTCCTTCCCCTCCCTCCCCTCTCTCCCCAGCAACAAGCCGCTGTCTCCTTACCCTCCCTCCCCTCCCCTGCGCAACAACAAGCCGTTGTCTCCTTCCCCTCCTTCCACGGCAACAAGCCGCTGTCTCCTTCCCCTCCCCTCCACGGCAACATGCCGCTGTCTCCTTCCCCTCCCTCCCCTCCCCTCCGCGGCAACAAACCGCTTTCTCGTTCCCCCCCCCTCCCGCTCAGCGGCACGAACGGCTTTCTCCAACCCCCCCCCCACCCTGCTCAGCAGCATGAAAGGCTTTCTCCCCCCGCCACCCGCTCAGCGGCACGAACGGCTTTCTCCCCCCCCCCCCCCCCCCCCCCCCGCTCAGCGGCGCGAACGGCTGCAGAATTCTCCCTGGCTGAAGCACTTTCACACAGGTAGGAAGATGGTTTATTTAATCTTTTCTTTGCTTATAAATTTTTATTCAGGTTGGATTGATTTATATAATATTTGTATAAGTATAAATAAGGATTTATTATAGAATTTAATGACTTCCCTTCCCCCCCCCCCCCCCCCCCCCCGCCCACCTCGGTCTGGACACCTAATTTGTAACCTGCGCCTTATTTTTTAATGTGTAGAACAGGTTTTTTCAGTTCTACAAAAATCTTCACTTGCTCCATTCTACTTTAGTTTGGAGTACGTTTTCACTGTGGAAACTTTCAAATCAGGCGTCAGTGGCCGGACACGCCCCCTTTTGAAGAAAAAATTATGTTCCAAAGTCGAACTGTTCTACCTGACTAGAACTGCAGAAAAAAATATCTGGAGAATTGCGATTTCTAAGATAGTCCGTTCTCCACCAGTTGCTCCTAAAAATCATGTGGCAACTTGGGCCCACAGAGTGGGGGCAGCAAGGGGAACACAGTGAGTGTTTAATTAGAAATAGAGAATGGGGACAGTAAGGGGAACACAGTGAGTGTTTAATTAGAAATACAGGGTGGGGGCAGCAAAGGGAACACAGTGAGTGGTTAATTAGAAATAGAGAATGGGAGCAATAAGGAGAACACAGTGAGTTTAAATTAGAAATAGAGAATTGGGGCAGTAAGGGGAACACAGTGACTGTTTAATTAGAATGAGAGCGTGGGGACAGTAAGGGGAAAACAATGAGTGTTTAATTAGAAATAGGGAATGGGGGAAGTAAGGGGAACACAGTGAGTGGTTAATTAGAAATAGAGAGTGGGCGCAATAAGGAGAACACAGCGAGTTTTTAATTAGAAATAGAGAATGGGGGCAGTAAGGGGAACACGGTGACTGTTTAATTAGAAATAGAGGGTGGGGCAGTAAGGGTAACACAGTGACTGTTTAATTAGAATGAGAGCGTGGGGACAGTAAGGGGAACACAGTGAGTGTTTAATTAGAAATAGAGAATGGGGGAAGTAAGGGGAACACAGTGAGTGGTTAATTAGAAATAGAGATTGGGCGCAATAAGGAGAACACAGCGAGTTTTAAATTAGAAATAGAGAATGGGGGCAGTAAGGGGAACACGGTGAGTGTTTAATTGGAAAGAGAGATTGGGGGCAGTAAGGGGAACATAGTGAGTGTTTAATTAAAAATAGTGAGTGGGTGCAGTAAAGGAAACACTGTGAGTGTTTAATTCGAAAAAGAGAGTGCGGCAGTGAGGGGAACACAGTGAGTGCTTAATTCGAAATAGCGAATGGGGGCAATAAGGGGAACACAGTGTGTTTAATTAGAAAAAGAGAGTGGGGGAAGTAAGGGGAACACAGAGAGTGTTTAATTAGAAATATAGAATGGGGGAAGTAAGGGGAACACAGTGAGTGGTTAATTAGAAATAGAGATTGGGATGCAATAAGGAGAACACAGCGAGTTTTTAATTAGAAATAGAGAATGGGGGCAGTAAGGGGATAACGGTGAGTGTTTAATTAGAAATAGAGAATGGGGACAGTAAGGGGAACACAGTAAGTGTTTAATTAGAAAAAGAAAATGGGGCAGTAAGGGGATCACAGTGAGTGTTTAATTAGAAATAGAGATTGGGGCAGGAAGGGGATCACAGTGAGTGTTTAATTAGAAATAGGGAATGGTGTCAGTAAGGGAAACACAGTGAGTGTTTAGTTAGAAATAAAGCGTGGGGGCAGTAAGGGCAACACGGTGATTGTTTAATTAGAACCAGCGGACTTGGGCAGTAAGGGGAACACAGTGAGTGTTTCATTAGAATTAGACAATGGGAAAAGTTAGTGGAAGGCAGTAAATGTTTAAATGTAAACAAAGAGGGGAATTTAGGTTCATTACCAATCAGAAAATGATGTGGCAGATACAGCATTTATTTAGAAATAGAGGACATGGGAAGATTTTTATTGTTTAATAATAAATAGAGGAAACGGGACTGTCTGGGTTACACATTAACTCATTCATTAGAAATAGAGAAAGTCAAGGCAACAAGGCAAATGTTTAATTAGAATCAGGGGCGTTGAATATATGGGATGGAGTGTGACACGATAATGTAATGGAAAGCTTTGATTTCTGTTTACCTGTACATATTGGTGATATGATCAATTGCACCTCGGCTTCTCATGATGGCAGCTGCATGCAGATGCATCGCTGCATGACGGAATTAAAACCTCTGCTTGTTGCCAGTTGGATTTAAATATTGTTGCACGTTCAATGAGAATGTACCTATTGCAAAAAACTGACGGCAATGCACTAGCAGTTTCCCCAGGAGCTGGATGCCAGCTGGACTGGCAGAGCCTGGGATACACTGGGCCTGCAAACATGAGGAGTTTGGCTTTTGAATAATCTCAGGATCAAGTGGAATGTTAAAGTGCGACGGGTAAATTGTCCACTTAATCACAATTAATAAATGAAGCCCATTGACATTTAAATTACTAAGGCTATTGTTAGAGGGAGCTTTTCAATAAGGTTCTTCAACACTGAAGTGAGGTGGTATAGGTATGTTGAGCAGACAGTACATGCAATAATACTTAAATCACGTTAAAAGTTGCATATTGCATCGACATTGATGATGGTTGCTTGATGACTCAAATGTGTCACCGTTCTGAGCTGAGTATCTTAGGCTTTTAAAATGTCTAATACTCATTAAAACAGCTATTTTCTTCAAATTGCTCTCACTTCCCCTACGACACAATTCTGTATTACATAATTATATAATCGTTAAAATTCAACGCAATATAAAGATAATTAATTTACATATCTGTTATCAATCACAATAGTTTTCTTGCTAAACGAGTTTTTTTTCACCATTGGCCTAACAAGTATTATAAGAACATAAGAAATAGGAACAGGAGTAGGCCATAAGGCCCCTCGAGCCTGCTCAGCCATTTAATAAGATCATGGCTGATCTGATCATGGACTCAGCTCCAGTTCTCTGCCTGCTCCCCATAACCCCTTATTCCCTTATCGGTTAAGAAACTGTCTATTTCTGTCTTAAATTTATTCAATGTCTCAGCTTCCACGGCTCTCTGAGGCAGCGAATTCCTTAGATTCATAACCATCTGAGAGAAGAAATTTCTCCTTATCTCAGTTCTAAATAGGCGGCCCTTTGTTCTAAGATCATGTCCTCTAATTATAGTCTCCCCCACGAGTGGGAACGTCCGATCTGCATCCACCTTGTCAAGCCCCCTCATAATTTCATACGATTCGATAAGATAACCTCTCATTCTTCTGAATTCCAATGAGTAGAGTCCCAACCTACTCAACCTTTCCTCATAACTCAACCACCTCATCCCCGGGATCAACCTCTCTGAACTCCCTCCGCAGCAAGTATATCCTTTCGTAAATATGGAAACCAAAACTGCACGCAGTATTCCAGATGTGACCTCACCAATAACCTGTACAGCTGTAACAAGGTTTCCCTGCTTTTATACTCCATCCCCTTTGCAATAAAGACCAAGATACCATTGGCCTTCCTGATCACTTGATATACCTGCATCCTATCCTTTTGTGTTTCATGCCCAAGTATCCCCAGGTCTCGCTGTACTGCAGCACTTTGCAATCATTCTCCATTTAAATAACAACTTGCTCCTTGATTTTTTTCTGCAAAACTGCATGACCTCACACTTTCCAACATTATGCTCCATCTGTCAAATATTTTCCCACTCACTTAGCCTGTCTATATACATTTGCAGCTTTTTTATGTCCTCCTCGTACATTGCTTTTACTCCCATCTTTGTATCGTCAGCAAACTTGGCTAAGTTACACTCATTCTCTTCTTCAAAGTCGTTAATATAGATTGTAAATAGTTGGGTGTCCCAGCACTGATACCTGCGGCACCCCACTCGGTACTGAATGCCAACCAGAGAATGAATCATTTATCCCGTCTCTCTGTTTTCTGCTAGTTAGCCAATCTTCTATCCCCGCTAATATATTAACCCCAACACCGTGAACTTTTATCTTGTTCAGTAACCTTTTGAGTGACACCTTGTCAAATGCCTTCTGAAATTCCAAATACACCACATCCACTGGTTCCGCTTTATCTATCCTGTTCCTTATAGCCTCAAAGAATTCCAGCAAATTTGTCAAACATGACTTCCCTTTCATAAATCCATGCTGACTCTGCGCGACCGAATTTTACTTTTCCAAATGTGTTGTTGCTGCTTCTTTAATAATGGACTCCAACATTTTCCCAACCACAGATGTTAAACTAACTGGTCTATAGTTTCAAGCTTTTTGTCTGCCTCCTTTTTTGAATAGGGGCGTCACATTTTCAGTTTTCCAATCTGCTGGGACCTCCCCAGAATCCAGGGAATTTTGGTAAATTACAACCAATGCATCCACAATCCCTGCCACTACTTATCTTAAGACCCTAGAATGCAAGCTATCAAATCCAGGGGATTTATCTGCCTTTAGTTCCATTATCTTACTTAGTACCACCTCCTTAGTGATTGTGATAGTGTTAAGAGCCTTCCCACCAGCATCCCCCCCCCCCCCCCCGCCGCCCCCACCGCTCTATCGCTCCTTGATTATCCACTGTTGGAATATTGATAATGTCCTCACCGTAAAACTGCTACAAAATACTTGTTTAGAGTTTTTGCCATCTCCATGTTCCCCAATACTAATTCCCCGGTCTCGTCCTCTAAGGGATCAGCATTTACTTGAGCTACTCGTTTTCTTTTTATATACTTATAGAAACTCTTGCTATCTATTTTTATATTTTGTGCAAGTTTACTTTCATAATCCATCTTCCTTTTCTTAATCATTTATAGTCATTCTTTGCTTGTTTTTAAAAACTTCCCAATCTTCTGTTCTCCAATTAGTTTATATTAAATAAACTAATCAAACCCAAAGGGGATAACACACCCAGAACCTGATGGGTTGCATCCAGGCATTTTACAAAAATCTGGGGAAGAGAAAGCAGAGGCATTTCCACTAGTTTTGCCGCTTTTTATGCCCTTGTTTTAATCGGATACGGTCCTTCATTTCTTTAGTTTCTTTATACTCTTAGCTCGTTAGGTTATCGATAGTTTCACTCTTGATCAATATAATTGCAATCCTACCAAGTAAAACCTTGAATTATGAGTCTTGTTTTGTTTACGTATCATTGATGTCTCTTAAAATGATGATGTGTGCCAAGATGTTTTCCCTTGCAGACCAACACCATCCCACGCTTTCTCAAATGATTAACTTTCTCTGAGATTTATGAATCTGTAAACAGTGACATGTCTTTAATTAATTTTGTAGTCCTTCATCCTGCAGTCAGCCTTGACCCATCAGCCAAATAGTACTTTAGAGTGATTTATACTTTCCTACATAACGAGCAAAGGCTAAAGATTGACATTATTGCAATATAAAGAGAAACCAATGCAGTATCACAGTTGAGGACAGTCTCATTAATCCTTTCCTTACTGTGCCTCAACTGCTGACATTAGAATACTTAAGGCTATCACGAAACAACATCTCATCATTATCATATATCTATCTCGACATTTACACAGATCTCCACCGTTTGGTTTTACACGTTTTCACTCACTGGAGCCACATTAACCATTTCATGCAGTGATGTTGTCAGCGTGACTGACCATGTTTTGGAACCATTCCTCAGGACATATTCTTCATGCATATCACATGCTGGTTGCTTCATGAACCACATATTATTTCTGCAACATATAGCAATTGGCCGATAATTACGGTCTTGCTGATTCCATGCGAAGTGTGCACGGACATGGAGAGGCATTGCAAACGCCGGATTTCAGGGTGTAATTCACATGCGCCGAAAACCGGCTTTTTTGATCTGTCAAAATTTCTCTAGACGGATGGAAGGCATCCCCGGCAGAACGATGTCCACGTGGCAGAGATTCGGCTATTTGCCCAAATCATGCCCAGCGAATCTCCTTCAAACTTTAACGTCTGCTAAAAGCAGGTGCGTAGATAATGTAATTTAATCATGTATTTTTATGTTAAAAACCCGGTCCGTTAAGGTAAGTTTATTTTAACCCTATTAATACACATTAGAAAATAAAAATTATAATTTGTTCTAAAACATTTAATTACATTTAATTTCAATTAATGTTAAGTATTTGATTTGTTTTTTTTTTACATTTTTGTGTGTGCTGTGTTCTTATTTTCGGGGTTATTCTTATTGATGGTAATGAGAACTCGTACATAGAGAGTTCCCATGTTAATCGATCAGAATTCTAGGTAGTGATTGGTGGTCCAGGCCCACGTCATTGCAACAGACGTGTGTACGTGAAAGTCATATCTGCGTAACCAGTGAATGAAGGCCTCAGACCAGAATCCAATGTATCTCGAGGACAGACAGGTAGTTTTGTAGATTTGATTCGGGAAGGAAGCCTCCGACCGGAATTTTCCCCCAATGTCTTAAGATCAGGCAGCACCAAATATCACATACAAGCCAAAGCTGCCCTTTTTGGCGACCTATCAATGGATCCGGGGTCTGGGCATGTTTGATTGGATTCTCCCCTTGAATGTCCTCATTTTTTGGGGTGATCAAGCTATCAAATACTTTCTTCTCACTGTTCAGGACAAGCAAGAACACAACCATCTTCAAAAGGAAGGTCTAAATTAACAATTTTAGCTACACTTTTCTAACTTTGAATAGATTGTGCGTTGATACCAGGCTAATATAATTTGTCCCGTAGTACGCAGGTGAGTTGCTTTTAGAAGGGATGGGACAGGGCAGGCACAAGCAGGCTGCTTCCACTAGTTGTGGAATCTATAAAGAAATGCCATAGATATAAGAATAAATGTAAGCAATTGATAACCGATAGTAGGATAACCCTCTTTATAGGAAGAGTTGTAGCGTAGTGGCATTAACAGTCAGAAAATCTGTCAATTATTAAAGATTAAATTGAGAAGATCGATAAAGAAATGTAGGTTGAATGGATGTTGAGACAGAGCTGATAAAGTGATTGATTTTTTTTTAAAAGAGTGTTAGGTAAACGCCGCCTAGGACTGGTTGGGTCGAATGGTTAATTCCTCTCTTCGAACATTTCAACATTGTGATGACCAGTGGAGAAATTTAGCAAATATCTGTGTACAAAAATGTCTAAGGTCACATTGAGGAGTCAAATTCCTACTATCTCCATCAGTCATTTTTGCAGCTTCTAGTGTACTTGTATACCCGTTTTATAAGATCGAGAGCACTACTATGCTCAGTACTCCAAATATGGTCTAACCCCGTTTCCATGCAGTTCAACATAACTTCTCTATTTTCCATTCTATCCCCATAGAAATGAACCCCAGTGCTTGGTTTGTGTTTTTATGACTTTGATAATCTGTGCCATTTGTGAATCTTCTTATAATTGGTAACGGAGCTTTTGACTAGTCACAGCAAACAACATTATCAATTAGTCTAACACATCAACTTGCATTTATACGAAATTTATTTGAAACTTGAACGGGATGAAAGCTGTTTCAGCGGGAATCGATGATGTTCAGCCGGGGAAAGCAGCAGGCATCACACGTACGGCACAAAGTGGGAGAAATGTTTTCTGATACCTGCTCATTACAAAAACAAACCATTTTAGTTCTAACAGAAAGGCGCCCATTCTAACCAGGAACATTGGCTGTAATTTAGCTCTATTTAAGAGAGGATACTTTGGTTGCATTCTTTATTTTGTAACCAATATCAGAATCAATGTCCAAGGAGATTTCACCGCCTTCTTCAGCTCTTCCCTGAATTTAGTTTGAGTAGCTGCATAGATATACGTGCTTGTACATGAACTCAAATACATAAGCATATATCCGGTTTCAATGGCGATGTACACAGGAGCTTTATAATCACCTCGGTAATGCGCGGTGTTTGTCAGTCCGGTAGTTAAAAAACTAACGAATGGTGTCAGCCACAACGCTATGACACTGCCCGATATGCTGAATAGTAAAATAATAGATTTCTTTCGGTTCTCCATCTCGGGATCTGATTCTCACTGCTGTGACCCCGGAGTCCCCTGCGGGCTCGACTGGCCACTAAAATACGTCTGACTGTCAAGCAATTAAACAGTAATATCAGAGCAAACGGAAACATTGTCATTAATACACTTATCATCCATGAGAATCCACGCCTGCAGGCGAAGTAAAAAAGTCACTTCTGGGGAGACAACCCCAATGAATATTGTTAATTATTCGTTCAAATTTATAAGCAAACCAAAATGGGAGGCTCTGGATATACATCAGGACAGAGAGCGTTGTTATAACCGCGGCTGCTGTTCTCACTCTGCAATACTTTGTTTTAAACTTTTGACAACATACAGTTACAAATCGGTCAACTGTGAACAAGACTGCAAACCACACCGACATATTCAGGCTGGTAGAATTCATGTAAATAATAAACTTACAAATGGCAGTGTAGGATAGGAAGGAATGTGGAAAGTAATATGTACAAATGTGATACACTATTACATTGAAGATCATGACCAGTAGATCTGCTGTTGCCATGGCCATCATCTAGACAGAGATACATTTGGAAAGGCCGCAGTTTCCTCGGGAGAGGATCACTACTGTCAGTAGGTTCGCTGTAAGAGAGAGGGACAGGAGGTCATAAGAACATAAGAAACCTGAGCAGGAGTAGACCATGCAGCCCCCAGCTCCGCCACTCTATAAGATCATGGCTGATCTGATCATGGACTCAGCTCCACTTTTCCCTCCGCTCCCAATAACCCCTTATCCCCTTATCATTTAAGAAATTGTCTATTTCTCTTTAAATTTATTCAAGGTCCCAGTTTCCACAGCTCTCTGAGGCAGCGAATTCCACAGATTTACAATCTCTGAGAGAAGAAATTTCTCCTCATCTCTATTTTAAGTTCTACGATCGTGCCCTCTAGTTCTCATCTCCCCCATCAGTGGAAACATCCTCTCTGCATCCAACTTCTCAAGCCCCCTCATAATCTTATACGTTTCGATCAGATCACCTCTCATTCTTCTGAATTCCAATGAGTAGAGGTCCAGCCTACTCAACCTTTCCTCATAAGTCAACCCCCCTCATCCCCGGAATCAACCTAGTGAACCTTGTCCAAACTGCCTCCAAAGCAAGTATATCCTTTCGTAAACATGGAAACCAAAACTGCAAGCAGTATTCCAGGTGTAGCCTCACAAATACCTTATATAGCTCTAGTAAGACTTCCCTGCTTTTATACTGCAAGAAATGCCAAGATACCATTGGCCTTCCTGATCACTTGTTGTACCTGCATACTATCCTTTTATGTTTCATGCACAAGTACCCCCCCCCCCACCCCAAACCAGGCTCCGCTGCAGCTCCTTGCAATTTTTCTCCAGTTAAATAATATATTGCTATTTGATTTTTTTCTGCCAAAGTGCATGACCTCACACTTTCCAACATTGTACTCCATCTGTCAAATTTTTGCCCACTCACTTAGCTTGTCTATGTCCTTTTGCAGATTGTTTGTGTTTGCCTCACACAATTGCTTTTCCTTCCATTTTTGTATTGCCAGCAAACTTGGCTACCTTAAAATCGGTCCTTTCTTCCAAGTCGTTAATTTAGATTGTAAATAATCAGTACCAGGAACTTACAGGTATTTTAGGGAGAAGTTAAGATGTCTTCCTATTACATTTTTACAAAGTCGAATGGTGATGACATTTTGTGCAAAAGTAGTACATCATTCTACACTCAATATCAATGGACTGAAAACCCAGAGTCCAGCACACTTCAGTCCAATGTTCTCCTCTACATTGGAGAGACCAAACGCAGATTGGGTGACCGCTCTGCGAAACACCTCATTTCATTTCGCAAGGGTGACCCCGAGCATCCGGTCGCCCGTCACTTTAATTCTCCGCTCCACTCCTATTCTGACCTCTCCGTCTTCGGCCTCCTACACTGTTCCAATGAAGCTCAAGGCAATCGCGAGGAACTGCACATCATCTTTCGTTTAGGCAATTTGCAGCCTTCTGGCTCAACATCGAGTTCAACAATTTAAGACCATAACCTCTCCCCACATTTTGCTCCCTTTCCTCACTTTTTTTTTTACAAAACCTTTCTCCCTCCTTTATTTTTATTTTGTTTCCCTCTGTTTTCCATGGTAGCTGGCAATTAGTCCGCCATTCACACCCCATCTAGACTCACCTTTTGTTTCCTAACTTGTGCTATTACCATCGCAATTCAGCCCATCATCCCCTTTGTCTCTGACATCCATTCTGCCTTCCTCCTATCATATAACCTTCCATTTTGTACTTTCCTCCTAACCACTACTCCCATTGTCAGGGCCCCAGCACTTCCTTAAAAATCTGTTACTTTTCGAACTAGTGCCTGTTCTGACGAAGGGTCAGTGATCTGACAAGTTAACTCCGTTTCTCTCTCCACAGATGCTGCCTGGCCCGCTGAGATTTCCAGCATTTTATATTTTTACTTCAGTCAGCTGTTGTCGTTTTTTGTGGCCAAGGGTCACTCGGAATCAATAAGGGAAATTGTAACGGAGAGCGACCCCACCACCAAGACAACCAGGCACAGATGGATCAAGGGCTGGGGCAAGGTCAAAGGCCAACTTTGAATCTGGGCGACATTGGATCAGCCACCCGTCATACATCTCTCCCGATTGTTATTCCAATCGCCACCGCCGCTGACACCAGTTTGAGGCTCGATGCACAATCTAACTTTACGGTTCAGGCCAAGCTGCAGTACCTCACAGGGATGGTACAGTTACAGATAAAAGCCCCTAAAAGCGGATCCTTGGATGGTTCTGTAACTTGTTCATATTCGAGAGAGAATAAAGAAGCGGATTCCCTTACATACATCCAAACACATTTCAATGCAGTGCGGAGCGCTTAAACCACCCCACCATGAGGCTGGTACTGAGTGATGCAAGGAGCCAGTTTTATAAGAAACTGCCGGAAAGAATATTCGATGGGATTTTACATTGAATTTCATCGCTTTAATTGGCGAAGTGGATCCCGGGAGTGGCATCGAGTGTCAGCTGTATTAAATATAATTTCCAAACAATTACCAGAAATATATCAGTTCAAATAACGCATCCAGCTGAGGCAAACATTAAGTTTGGGTCAAAGTTCTGCGCTTTTTCTGTTTCTAATCGCCCGGAGGGAGCTGTTCGTTCACAGAGCAGGAGCTGGTGGAGCCGCGAAGATTCTTGGCAGCGGATGGGAGGGGAGCAGTCCCCTGAGCGGCAATTATTGCTCCAAATATCTTTCACGGTCCCCTGTTGGGTGGTGCTGGCTGCAGTACAAGTGATTATCAGCTTAATGGAGACAGCGAATAAAGGCACATATGTGATGATTATACTAAACTGTAGTGAACTATGTACTGTTAGAGCGGCCGGGGCATCAGCCTCGCCCTCCCTCAGTATATGGACCAAAGTTGAGCACCTGGCACCCACGGCCAGCAACCAGAACAGCGCCTCGGGGCTGCGCGGACTGGGAGGATTCCCTCTGATATTCACCGACTTCTCCCAGTGCATCAATGACGGCAGTGAAGAAATTCTCGGAATCTGTAATACAATCATTAACAGTGACGTTGACAAAAGCTGTTAGGTAACAGGATATAGTGACTTACCGGGAACACCGAATGCTGCGAGGAAAGGATAGTAAATGTCCCTAAACTGAAGAATTATTGGCCGTACCATTTTTGGAAGAATATCTGACTGCTGTCCAGCTTCACTGTTCTGACTGTAGTTCCTCTGAGATCCGTTAACGCTCGCCCTTTATAGGATAATCGGTGCCCCGCTGAGAAAATCAGGTTATACAATAATTGGCGTTTGTTCCAGTCACTTAACAAACAAGGGTAGATTTTCCACTGCAGCGCGGCCGGAGGCCTTTGGGGAAATTGTACAACTCCGTCAATGAAACTCAGTCCATTAAATCAATGAACGGAAAATAAACCCAGAGGGAGGTTATGCTCAAGGGAAGTTCCCTCCTGGATTCTGCATCAGATTCTTGCACCTCATATTACTTCAGTGAAAGCTATATATAATTCCAATTGTTCTGTATTGTGATTATGAATGGGATTTAACATTACCGTTGTGCCCCTATACTATTACTCGAGATGACGCTACTCTAAAATTACTGGTTGTGATTCTAACATTACTGATGGTGACCTACTGTAACATCGCTGGTGGTGAAGCTACTCTAACATTACTGGTGTTGACCCTACTCTAAAATTACTAGTGGTGACCCTACTTAACAGTACTGGTGGTGACTCTACTCTAACGTTACTGGTGGTGACCCTAATCTAACATTACCGGTAGTGTCCCTACTCTAACATTACTGTTAGTGACCTTGGTATGGGTGGAACCAGTGAACCATTCCTGTGAAACTTCAGGGTGTGGCTTATTCTCCAACGGGACTGTTAGTGCGAATGGTTTCTGGAAGTATCACTTGTCACTCGGGTCGGTTCCAAACATCAAAACGATTTATTTATGCTGGTGGGGACAAAGCCTCTGGGTTACTCCAGGCACTACTCTCCGCTGAACAGAGAAATCTGTCGATATGTATATGCTTTACAGCAGTGCATTACAATTACTCAGCACATGTCGGCTGGACACAATCTAATCATAATGATTATAGTTTACAAATCGGTTTCTTTGGGCTAATGGAATTGGCCCCCAGGCACCAGGAGACTGTGTGATCATCTTATGTTTAGCTAAGGGCTTATTCATGGCCTCGTGATGTTTGCCAGACTCCCTTATCTCTATTGTCCTTGGGTTCTGTTTGCGCCTAACTTCCTTATCCTTATGCAGTGACAGGAATTTCTTTGTTCAGTATTCTACTAGGACATTTTGTCTGGGGTTGCTGATTTGAGGCATTGAGCTGAGCACGTCCTTTTCAGTGTTCCTGTGTAAGGAACTGCAGTGTCATCAGCTACCTCAAAATGTAGTCAAGCTGGTTAGCTGAATTCCCCTAATGCTTTGCAGAATCTTTGGCAGCCAATTTATATCTGGCAGCCATTTTGTACATACATACATACATACATATATTCTGCAGGTGCCTTTGCCTTTGGAAGCGCCCTACAACAATCCCCCCTTTCGATAGGGGACTAATCCTCATCCCCTTTAACCGACAACATTTGCTATAATTTGTTACCCCATTTATGTCTTTATGCACCACCCGGTACTCCCTGTCTCAACGTGCTGGCCAGTCACATGGTTTCAGGAGTTCCGGTTGCTTATATCAAATTGCTATATTTCAAATCCCCCTGTCTCTCTGCTAGGCTGGTCTCCTTATTTTCTTGAGCTCTGATTCTGATTCTCCTTCATCGTGCATAATGCCTGCAGGATCGACAGGCCATAATACCCCATGCAAGAGCTAAGACCAGCTGTACCCCGACCAGTACGTGCGATATTATTCAACTCCAGGGGTGGAGGTTTACATTTATCCCCAGTCCCAGACCTTCCTCTACCAACTCTGATTTTGTAACTCTATATCGGTATCCTTTTCCAGTATTTCAATCTTTGTCTGTCATTGGTTTTAAAGCTTGACAGACTGGCACACTGAGTCTTAGTTCCCTTCGTACCTCAGCTAAATAAGGAATAGGGGCCTTCTCTGGCTCGTCATAATCCTGTAGCTGGTCGTGGAGCTGATCGGTGACGTTAATGATTTCAGTACCTCGGCGTCTAATCTGGATAATGCGGCCTTGTTCTACAGTAATGGGCTGTAGAGGCATAAAGCAAAAGTTTGGCTGTGAGATCTGGCACTGTAGGCTTTGTACTCATAAGAGCGTGGTAGAGACACAGTTCTTCCCCTTGCCTCTGTAGCCTGCTCTGGCAAAATGTGTGTGGGCAGGTACTATTTCTAATATGCATCCATCGGTTTGATTGAACCCGCACTTGTCTAGTTCTCCTTGTCCCACCAGGTGAGGGCACACCGTGATGTCACCCCTTTGCTTGCATCCCGTTAAGGAGAGCCCTTCGAGTGTGTTGTTTCTGCAGACAGCAGAGGTTGTGGTCAGATCGTACTGTTGGGAGGTGTTTTCTTATATGATCCCGATATTTTCCAGCTGATAAAGGGGAAACGGCCCCGAGTCTTGTGTGACTATGGGGATCATCAGGACCAGTCTCACTCCGGCAGCTTTGCCCATTTGTCAGTCTGGGATCACTGGGTATACTTTGGTTAGTCCCTTCAAAGTAGTTATCCAGTGTCCCCTTTCGATTGGCCAATTGAGCCAGATGTGAGCTGTCTATCCAGTCTGGTACCTCCTTCCTTTGGATCTGATCGAGGTTATGTCGTCTCTGTCCCACCATCATAAGCCATAAGCGTGGCAGAGTTGTCTCTGTCTAAGCTTTCCAGCATCTTCCTTCTCTCTGTTGATAAGGCTATTAATTGTTTTGGCATGAGCTTCTAGAACAGAAATTCTATCCAGTTGGATTTCTGCACCCTCTCTTCCTAGTTTGGCTTGATCTTCCTGATTCTGCTCTGCCCGTTCTAATGGTTCTTTCATCACCCTTTTAAGTTGCTCCACCTTTTCGTTTAGCCCTTGTATATCCAACGAGTTCACTATAGAGGTTCTGGTGTTAAAAGGGGTAGCAGCATCACTAACTATTCCCCTCTTAGTCCTATGAACTGGCTCCTGTCCTCGGAATCTACTGGCACCCATGGCATCAGCAGCCTGCTGCATTACAACTTTACTCAATATTCCATACATATTCCTTGCCGGCGTTCGTATGCCTGAGAAATTGATCAGAACCAGGCACAATTTCATGTTGAACATCATCATACAATAGATCTCCTTCGTTGAACTGTCCAATCCCATTTTCCGGTCCCTTAGTAGTTGTGGGGCATGGCAAGGTTTCCAGCTGTGCGGAGGTTCTTATGGGGAAAGTGAAAAGCATACATACAAAGATACGGCAGCTGCCTCTACCTCCTCATAAAATCCATACACTCCCCCCACCCCGCCCCCCCCTCCTGTAGATAACTGTAGGCTGGGGCTTGGCAGGGGACACAGAAAGTATTCCAAAGGTACATTTATCGGGCCCACTGGCCTCCCTTCACCCAATGCAGCTGCCCCTTGTACCCCTGGAGCATTGCATGCATACTTCATCCTTATTCGGGTGTACTTGCAGCCATGCGTTAAATTAAGTCCTGTCCTTGCTCCAGTCCTTGGCTGCTGCGATGCATATTCCATCAGTTAAATTAAACAAAATCCCATAGTTCATCTAGTCGCTTGCTTCCTGCATGTGCTGTAATCCGTCGGTATCATCCAGTGCTTGTGTGGGCCTCAAGTTCCCAATATCATGAGTTGAAGCAGTCGCTGCAGTCCCATCTCGATGAGTTTCATCTGCAAATTTCAAACAGACAGCCAGGTTGTCACCAGGTATTAAGTTCTGGTATACTTGAGTCGCGGTCACTCTGTGGGATCCATATGTTATGTTATCCATATTCATTATATTCGTATCATCTCTATCACTTTATGTCCCTATTTGGCTGTTGTGGGTTCCGCATTTGAGCCTGCCGTGCTTGAGCCCGCTCCATGACCCAGTTCAATATTATCCAAACTCCAATCAACATCAATGCCACCATTACTCCTCCAAACATCCCATCATTTAGTCTGTTTAAGCACTCCTGATACTTTGCGGCATACCAGGCGGTCTCATCGATAGGTACTACCTTTGGTATATTTTTAAAAATTGGGACCAATGTTTCCACCGGCCCTTTCCTTTCATTTCGATGCATGCGCATGTATCGCTATTCAAAATGATGTCGTAGGGTCCGATTCATTTTGGGACAAATCCTGCTTGTTCAAGGAGTGACTCGTACTAGATACTTGTCCCCTATCTGTGGGAGGCGTGGGTCAGCCTTCCCCTGGTCTTGGGTCCCTAGGTCCCGTATGGCTTGCTGATCCCTCATCTCTTGTCGTAATTCTTTCAGCTGTGAATCTAATTGTTTTATATATTGTTTAATCCGGTCTCATAAGGGTTCCATGTCCTCCCCACCCACTATGATATCTTCAGGGAGCTCCTGTCATTAGCTCGAATGGGGTTAAACTGGTGGTTCAATTGGGGGTGGCTCATTAATATGCAGATAGGACATCCACCCATCCCTTCCCTGTCTCAGTTATGGCCTTTGCAATTGCAGTCTTGAGGGTGCGGTTCTTTCGGTCTACCATCCTTGAGCTCTGAGGGTGATATGGGATATGGAATCGTTGTTGTATTCCTAATAAACCGCACGCCCACTTCATGACCTGGCCCATGAAGTGGGTGCCTTGATCTGAGTCGATTTGGAGGGGTACGCCCCATCGTGGGATTATGTCGAAAACGAGAATACGTGCCACGGTGGATGCCCCGCAATCCTGGGTGGGAAAAGCTTCGACCCATGATCAATGATTACCAGGCAGTAGCGCTTTCCCCGACTGTTGGGTAGAGGTCCGGTGAAAGCAATCTGTAGGTTTTCCCACGGACCTTTGGGGCACGGCTGATGCGCCATCTTAACCTTTATGGGCTTCCCTGGGTTATGCTGTGTGCAGATTATTGCAACGCTGGCAATGCTTCGCCACGTCTCACCCTATCCCGGTCCACCACCAGTCTTTGAGTAGGCAGTTCAACATCCCCTCCCTCCCGGTGTGGTCCAACTCATGGTGCAGTCTGAGTAGTTCAGTCTGGATAGACGGTGTGGCGACTACCTGCTAACCCTTCCTCTACTCTCCGTCTTCCTCAATAATTGCCCCTTGGTGTTCCCATCGGGATCGCTCCTCTGGGTTGCTCGCTTCCTGCACCTTTCGGTTGTTTAATTCTCCTGGTCCGGTCCTACCGTGGCTACTCGTATTTTCTGGGGCTCAGCCTCTTCTGCTGCGCTCCGGGCTGCTTGATCCGCTAGCATAATTCCGCTGCCGTTGCCTACTTTCGACCCTCCGGTGTGCCTTGATTTTGATCGCGGCTGCCATGCTGGGTTGTTTAATCGCTTCCACAAGTTCCC
Source organism: Pristiophorus japonicus (assembly GCF_044704955.1). Classification (NCBI taxonomy): domain Eukaryota; kingdom Metazoa; phylum Chordata; class Chondrichthyes; family Pristiophoridae; genus Pristiophorus; species Pristiophorus japonicus. The sequence continues at coordinate 188,825,409 of NC_091985.1, forward strand.
GTACTATGTTCTCATGTTCAATGTGTCCCCCTCCTGAAGTTACATATCCTCGCCTACTCCACGCTGTCATATACCCCAAACGCGTATCGGCTGTTGGTATAGACATTTACACGCTTTCCTTCTGTTAATTTCAGAGTTTCTGTCAGGGCCACGAGTTCCGCCACTTGAGTGGATACCATTCCTTCCAATCCTCCCCGTAGGAGGGTGGTACCATCTTGGTCTACCACGGCGCATCCAGTACGGAACTGTCCATCAATATACCAGCGGGATCCATCCACGTAAAGCATTAGATCGGGGTCGGTCAGGGGTTCATCGGCTATTTCTCCTTCAATCTCCTGGTCTATTTCTGTCTGACACTGGTGGGTCGCGCCCTCGGTCATTCTTTCCTTGGCTGGGTTAAATTCTATGCCCCTAATTATCCGTATGGACTGGTCTTTGGGTAGTAACACCGCCTCCTATGTGGCCCGACGGGAAATGGAAAACGGAGCAGGAAGAAGCAAATGAAAAATTAAAGGTTAGTATGCTGACAGCTCCTGCCTTAAAATTACCAGACATGGTCAAACCGTTCCACATATATCGGAGATAGTTTTTAATCTCCCAGTGTTCAACAATTGCACTATGGTGTGTTTGGTGTGTAAAACTAGCTGTCCTGACATTGTCACTGGTTCACATATTCTCGCAGCTCAGGCAGCACGGTCGAGGGCAGCTACACATCGATGGTGTCCCTTTACTACCGGGGACTCCTGTGTCGAGTAATAGGCTACTGATCTCATCACTCCCCCTTTCTCTTCAGTTACTACGGCGCTGTAGAAGTCCCCGTCGAGATCATAGTATATGCAACCAAAATCCATTGGCTATATTTAAAACTGTGAAAATCTTGTGCTCCGGACTTAGACCGTTAAAAAGCATAGCTGGGCTGGCTACAATGGGGTGTTCCTTGTGTGTTACCTTATTCAGAGCCGTATAATCTAGTTAGTCGATAGCTCTCATCAGGCTTTTTACCCAGCCACATCGGGTTCCACCAGGGCTTCTCTTATTTTCCTCAGTGGCCCGCAGGGGTTCGGGTTTGACAGGGTATTGTTTGTAGGGAGGGTGCATTGGCCCCATGATTTTCTCTGGTGTGATATTAATGAGACCGTAGTCCTGTTTGCTTTTTGCCCAGACCCCTGGGATGGTCTGACACAGTGACCCTAACATCCCATCTTCGGACCAATCTCTAGCTAGGCCACCCGCATTACCTATTGTGGCTACGTTTCACACTGGGGCCCATTATCCAGTGATTTTATCTTTGTGCCACTCTCTCACTGTCTAAATTATTGTACCGAGTTCGTTGAGTAAGTCCATCCCTCGTATAGTAGCCTCTGGGCATACCCAGAACTGGGCCGGTAGTATTATATCGTCCACTTCTAATAATTGTGTTTCGCTCTGGTACGCAATAGTTCTGTTTCCCCCCACTCCCTGGATTGTACTGGATAGTCGGGTGGTCGGCAGATCGAGGTTGGTCAGGGACACCGATCCCAGTATCTATTAATATGTCGCATTGTCGGCCCCCTAACAATGCATTTATCTACATGCGGGGATCGGGTCCTTGGGCGGGGGCCGATGCGATTCATTGAGGCTTCGTCTGTTACATAAGAACATAAGAATTAGGAACAGGACTAGGCCATCTAGCCCCTCGAGCCTGCTCCGCCATTCAATAAGACCATGGCTGATCTGGCCGTGGACTCAGCTCCACTTACCCACCCTCTCCCCGTAACCCTTAATTCCCTTATTAATTAAAAATCTATCTATCTGTGACTTGAATACATTCAATGAGCTAGCCTCAACTGCTTCCTTGGGCAGAGAATTCCACAGATTCACAACCTCTGGGAGAAGAAATTCCTTCTCAACTCGGTTTTAAATTGGCTCCCCTGTATTTTGTGGCTGTGCCCCCTAGTTCTAGTCTCCCCTACAAGTGGAAACAACCTCTCTGCCTCCATCTTGTCTATCCCTTTCATTATTTTAAATGTTTCTATATCACCCCTCATCTTCTGAACTCCAACGAGTAAAGACCCAGTCTACTCAATCTATCATAAGGTAACCCCCTCATCTCCGGAATCAGCCTAGTGAATCGTCTCTGTACCCCCTCCAAAGCCAGTATATCATTCCTTAAGGTGACCAAAACTGCACGCAGTACTCCAGGTGCGGCCTTACCAATACCCTATACAGTTGCAGCAGGACCTCCCTGCTTTTGTACTCCATCCCTCTCGCAATGAAGGCCAACATTCCATTCGCCTTCCTGATTACCTGCTGCACCTGCAAACTAACTTTTTCGGATTCATGCACAAGGACCTCCAGGTCCCTCTGCACCGCAGCATGTTGTAATTTCTCCCCATTCAAATAATATTCCCTTTTACTGTTTTTTTCCCCCAAGGTGCATGACCTCACACTTTCCGACGTATTCCATCTGCCAAACCTTCGCCCATTCGCTTAATCTATCCAAATCTCTTTGTATCCTCTCTGTGTCCTCTGCACAACCCGCTTTCCAACTAATCTTAGTGTCATCTGCAAATTTTGTTACACGACACTCTGTCCCCTCTTCCAGGTATATTGTTAACAGTTGTGGTCCCAGCACCAATCCCTGTGGCACACCACTAACCACCAATTTCCAACCCAAAAAGGACCCATTTATCCCAACTCTCTGCTTTCTGTTCGCCAGCCAATTCTCTATCCATGCTAATACATTTCCTCTGACTCTGCGTACCTTTATCTTCTGCAGTAACCTTTTGTGTGGCACCTTATCGAATGTCGGGTCAGCTGCTGTATAATATCTAACAGCTGCTGGTTTCCTAGTGTGCTGTCATCCATGGTTTTCTCGTTGGTATTTTGTTCCTTTCTCTGTCCCGATTGTGGCCCCTTTCTTTCTTGTCCTCCACCTCACTTTGCCCAACAGTACTTCATCTCATTGCCTATCCGGTCACAGTTCTTGCACTTCTTGCGGCTGTTGCGCTTTGGGGCTCTGCACTCGGCGCAGCGGTGGCTTGGTTTATTACAGTTAAAGCATGCTTCGGTCGCTTTCATGGTGGCTGCCACTTTGGACATTTGTTGATTATCTACCGCAGTGGCCCAATTCTCTAAATCATCAAAGTTATTGAATGCTACCAATCCTGTTTTTAATATTGTCTGGTGAGCGGGACTTCATCCGTCTTTATATAATTGCATAAAGGGCTGGTTCTGTCGGTTTGGGTTTGGCACGCTGCGATGCGCGATGAAAGCCTCAAATTTTCTAGTCCCATATTCTTGCGCCCCTTCGTCCTTCCTTTGTGTCACCCCTACTATCGAGTTCCAATTTATGGGGACCTCTCCTAAAACTTCTGTCACATCCGCTTTAAGATGTTGCAATTTACCATCTTGTTTCTGTTAGCTGGTGGCCATGTTCCTATACCAGGTACCCTACCGATGCTCCACATCTAATCGCACCCAATGTTTCTCGGGAATTTTGATTCTGACTAGTCCTGCAATATCTCGGTTGTGGAGCTGGTGGCAAATTTGCATCTCCTTGAGCTTCTGCCAGAAGACTACCTTGCTGTGCCAGCGGGGTTAAGAGTGGTAGCTTATCTAGTAACTGCATTGTATCCCCGGATGTGTATGTCATTCTGATTTGCGCGGCTCTGGAGGGAACCCCTCCGTTCACATTTTTGGAAGCGTGTACTGCTGGGGTTCCGGGTATGTACTCCACCTTTATGGGAGCCGCTTTGACTGGGTTTATTGGGGTGTATGGGGGTGGTAGCGCATCCCCTTCTTCTTGGGCATAATTATATGCCTCTTCCTCGAAGGATCCCCAGTCAATATCATTCTCACTAGGTGGCGCGTTTGGACCCTTTGTTAGAGCTGGCAGGACTGTTTGTCCGGACAGAACAGCCGCTTGCTCCCTTTTATTTCTTATGTATTCATTTACTTTTTCTGTTAATTTTACGTGGGCTCGAAGGATCAAGTCCCAGGCCTTTTCTTCCTTTCCTCGTCCACCACTCCCGCTGGTCAGCCGGTGGGTCATGGGGTTTCTAACCTGATTTAGTCATCTTTTCTATTACTTTCTTCTGTTTCTCCGCCAGGTGTCAGGTAAGGGACCCTTCTAGCCCCCACTCGAGTTTTGTTTGTTCACTGGCCATTCCTGGGTCGGATTAGAACCATTAGGAATCTGCTCTCAGAGGTCCACTTTCTACCTAGCGCTACTTGAAGTAGACCATATCCTAGCTATCTGTTGGGTCACAAGTCTGTTACAATGTCTTTCTTAAAACAGGGTCAAAGTACAATTCTTAAACACTTTAAGCAATTCCCGATAGCACTCTACGTCTCTTAAACTACCTACCACCGTTTTGCCTATTGGTCCGACCCTGTTGACAGATTTGATATTCGTTGGGCGCTGTGCACCGCCTGGTCCCCAGGTTATGTTTCAAATTACACTACTGGGTCCAGGCAATGTCGCTCTGTATCACGATCCTACGGTCTAAGTGTATTCCCTCTGCCCATTCAACCCTGGCCATCACGTGGGACCAAGTCCTCTTAATTCAGGCTCAGGCTAGGCGTTTGGGATACTAGACCGTCTCCTCATGTCGATCAACCGGCGTCCACCTTCAGCACCCTTTATTATAAACCTTTATTATATTTTTAAAAATCTATACTCACCCAGTTTTTCCAAGGGCGTCCAGTGACTTCAAAATCCTGCCGGCTATGCCACTGTTAGCGAAAATGAAATCCTGGAAGAATCACTCGTCACTCTGAGTCAGTTCGAACATCAAAACGGTTTTTATTGCGCTGGCGGGGAGAAAGTCTCTGGGTTAATCCAGGCACTACTGTCTGGCGAACAAAGAAATTCATCGATATTTATGTTTTACAACACTTCATTACAATTACTCAGCCCATGTCGGCTGGACACAATCGAATCATAATGATTATAGATTATAAATCGATTCCTCTGGGCCAATGGAATTGGCCCCCAGGCACCAGGGAACGGCGTGATCATCTCATGTTTAGCTGGGGCTTGCTCATGGCCTCGTGATGTTCTCCAGACCCCGTTATCTCTGCTGTCCTTCTTATCTTAACCCAGTTACATGAATTCCTTTGTTCAGTATTTTGCTAGGACTTGTGTCTGGGGTTTGTTGATTAGAGACATTCTGCTAAGCTCGCCCTTTCCAGTGTTTCCTGTACAAGGAACTGCAGTGTCATCAGCTACTCAGGAATGTAGTTATGCGAGTTAGCTGAATTCTCTTGGTGCTTTGCGGAATCCCTGACAGCCATTTTATATCTGGCTACCATTTTACACATACATACATACATATATTCAGGTGTCTTTGCCTTTGAAAGCGCCCTACAACACGGTGTTTGAAACAAGCTGATTTATTCAATATTTATACAGAACATTAAACCCCAGCTCAGGTATAGGGGTTACTAAGAGCAGCAGAAACAAAGTCTAACTGCCAGAATGAACATGGTTCATTGCTCAATGCAATTAGAGTCATCATCCCTCGAAAGAAGGATGAATTGCTTCCACGCCAAAAAGAAATGAGTTCACTGGTGTTTCAATGAAGGACCTAATATTGCAGATCACAATATACATCTTGGAGGGTGGAAGATGTCTGTGCTTGGATTTTTTTGACATGTGGTGGCCGTTGCACACCAGCCAGCACACGGACTTGACAGAGCTAGGTCTTGGTCCTGTGGCAAGGATTACCCAAGATGACTGGAGAACAGCTCTGCTGCACGGACCGAGCGCGTACACATTTAGCAATGTGGGCTGGCCCATGCTGCCCCTGGGTCCTCGCCTCTTTTGGGCCCCAGAGCCTTTCCTGGGACCCGGTCACTACCTTCTAAAAACTCTTGCTCCTTCGCACCTCCTGCTGGCACTGCAATGAGCGACCTGACTTCGCAGCCGCCGCCCTCCTGCAGAGGTATGCCACCGCACGCTGCTCCCTCTGATGGCCCCTGCCTGCTGATGGTCTTGCAGGCCGGGACCGGGCCGCCGCACGCTGCTCCCTCTAATGCAGCGTTTCAATCACAGTAAATCCTCGTCAAATTCACTAACGTGGCCTTTCAATGGTGGTGCATTTACCCAGCATTCCATGCAATGGAGAATGTGCCGAACCCAGACAATAGGGGCCCAGTGCGCAGACGCGGGACATGGCTATGTTTGGGGCATGTGCTGTACGTTTGATGGCGGAGTAGACACGGTGCTGCGCAAAAGGGCCCATTTTCAGCGGAGCGGAGGTGAGTAATGGACCAGCGGTAGCCGGGAAGGCTTCATAAACAATTGGTGCCCCGCCGGAAGCCCGGAATAATAACCGGAATATCGAGGATTGCAGCTGCCGGGCTTTCTCCCGGTCACAGGCCCAGGATAACGGCAGCCATCTTTGTACAGGAAGGCAAGGTCAGCGCTCCGCCATCTTGATTCAGTGAGCAGCAAAGCGCATGCACGACCATCTTGGTGCCGGTGCAACGTGAGGTGCGTCAGTGTTTGTTTCCAACCAGTCCTCGTGGGTAAAGCAACAACTTAGTTATTGTATTCTCACTCAACACCTCGGATATCTCACCATCTCTGCTAAAGGCGCTGCTCAGTGCGAAGCTTATGGTTTACGTCCCAGACAATTGCAACAGGAAAGCCTCAGAGCTGTTCACTCCCAATGTTAGAATCCCCATGTACAGTCCCAGGGTTGGAATCCCCGTGAACAGTCCCGGGGTTATCATCGCATAAGAACATAAGAAAGAGAAGGCCATTTGGCCCCTGAAGCCTGCTCCCCCATTCAATAAGATCATGGCTGATCTGATCATGGACTCAGCTCCACTTCCCATAACCCTTTATTCCCTTATCACTCAAAAATTTGTCTATCTCTGCCTTAAATATATTCAATGCCCCAGCCTCCATAGCTCTCTGATAGAGAATTGCATAGATTGACAACGCTCTGAGTGAAGAAATTTCTCCTCGTCTCAGTTTAACTGGGCTGACCCTTATTCTGAGACTATATCCCCTAGTTTTAATTTCCCTATGCGTGAAAACATCCTCTCTGCTTCCACCTTGTTGAGCCCCCTCGTTATCTTTTATGTTTTGATAAGATCACCTCTCATTCTTCTGATCTCCAATTTGTATAGGTCCAAATTCTCAACCTATCCTCATAAGACAACCCCCTCATCGACAGAATCAACCCCTGAATAGCCTCCAATGCAAGTATATGCTTCCTTAAATACGGAGACTAAAATTACACGCAGTACTCCAGGTGTGGCCTCACCAATACCCTGTACAGTTGTAGCTTACATTTCTGCTTTTATACTTCCTGATTCCTTGCTCTACCTGCATACTAAATTTTTGTGTTTTATGCACAAGGACCCCAGGTCTCTTTGTACTGTGGCACTTGGCAATTTTTCTCCATTTAAATTATAATTTGTTTTCCCAATTATTTATGCCAAAGTGGATAACCTCAAATTTCCTCACATTATACTACATCTGCCAAGTTTTTGCCCACTCATTTAGCCTGCCTGTATCCCTTTGCAGATTTTTTGTGTGCTCACAATTTGCTTTCCCATCCATCTTTGTATCATCAGCAAACTTGGCTACGTTAAACTTGGTCCTTTCATCCAAGTCATTAATATAGATTGTAATAGTTGAGCACCCAGAACCAATCCCAGCGGCACCCCAGTAGTTACCATTTGCCAACCGAAAAATGACCCATTTATCCCGACTCTCTGCTTTCTGCTAGTTAACCAACCCTCTATCCATGCTAATATACAGCCCCCAACCCGGTGAGCTTTTATCTTGTGCAGTAACCTCTTATGAGGCAACTTATCAAATGCCTTCAGAATTCCAAATACACCACATCCACTAGTTTACCCTTATCCACCCTGCTCATTACATCCTCAAAGATCTCCAGCAAATTTGTCCAACATGATTTCCTTTTCATAAACCCATGCTGACTCTGCTTGATTGAATCATGCTTTTCGAAATGTCCCACTACTGCTTCCTCAATAATGGACTCCAGCATTTTCCCAAGGACAGATGTTAGTAAACTGGTGTATAGTTTCTTGCTTTTTGTCTGCCTCCTTTTTTAACTAGAGGCGGTACATTTGCGGATTTCCAATCTGCTGGGACCGCCCCAGAATCCAGAGAATTTTGGTAGATTACAACCAATGCATCTACTATCTCTGCAGCCACTTCTCTTAAGACCTTAGGATGTAAGCCATCAGGTCCAGGTGACTTGTCTGCCTTTAGTCCCCTTATTTTACCGAGTACTACTTCATTAGGGATAATGATTGCATTAAGCTCCTCCCTCCCTATAGCTGCTTGATTATCCACTTCGGTATTACTCTCAGTGACCGAGTGTTTTACTCTAATTAAACTGATCTCGGACTGTTGCTGTCAGATATTAACTCCTGCACGGTCCCAACAAACACTCCTACTCCCTCATCCCTCCAATGTTACTGCAGGATTGCTTTGTGAAGACACACTCGTGGAGAGAAACACCCTGCACGGAATGAATCCAAATTGAGCATCTCCAAGGGAAAAGGCTCACAGCTTTAATAATTATCTGTCCTTCCCCCCCACCACGCCCCCCCAGCAGGCCCTGTTCCTTTGCTCAGATTCTGATAAAAGTAAATTGGGAAAAGTGTACTTTGAATTAGTGCAGAGAACTGCACATAGAAACATAGACATAGAAACATAGAAAATAGGTGTAGGAGGAGTCCATTTGGCCCTTCGAGCCTGCACCACCATTCAATAAGATCATGGCTGATCATTCCCTCATTACCCTTTCCTGCTTTCCCTCCATACCCCTTGATCCCTTTAGCCGTAAGGACCATATCGAACTCCCTCTTGAATATATCCAATGAACTGTCATCAACAACTCTCTGCGGCAGGGAATTCCACAGGTTAACAACTCTCAGTGAAGAAATTTCTCCTCATCTCAGTTCTAAATAGCCTACCCCTTATCCTAAGACTGTGTCCCCTGATTCTGGACTTTCCCAACATCGGGAATATTCTTTCCGCATCTAACCTGTCCAGTCTCGTCAGAATCTTATACGTTTCCATGAAATTCCCCTCTCATCCTTCTAAACTCATGTATAAAAGCCCAGTTGATCCAGTCTCTCCCCATATGTCAGTCCAGCCATTCCTGGAATCGGTCTGGTGAACCTTCGCTGCGCTCCTTAAATAGCAAGAATGTCCTTCCTCAGATTAGGAGACCAAAACTGAACACAATATTCCAGGTGTGGTCTCACCAAGGCCCTGTACAACTGCAGTAAGACCTCCCTGCTCCTATACTCAAATCCCCTAGCTATGAAGGCCAACATACCATTTGCTTTCTTCACCGTCTGCTGTACCAGCATTCCAACTTTCAATGACTGATGAACCATGACACCCAGGTATCATTGCACCTCCCCTTTTCCTAATCTGCCGCCATTCAGATCATATTCTGCCTTCGTGTTTTTCCCCCAAAGTGGATAACCTCACATTTTTCCACATTATACTGCATTTGCCATGCATTTGCCCACTCACCTAACCTGTCCAAGTCACCCTGCAGTCTCTTAGCGTCCTCCTCACAGCTCACACCTGCACCGTTTAGTGTCATCTGCAAACTTGGAGATATCACACTCAATTCCTTTATCTAAATCATTAATGTATATTGTAAAGAGCTGGGGTCCCAGCACTGAGCCTGTGGCACTCCACTAGTCACTGCCTGCCATTCTGAAAAGGACTCGTTTATCCTGACTCTCTGCTTCCTGTCTGCCAACCAGTTCTCTATCCACATCAGTACATTACCCCTAACACCATGTGCTTTGATTTTGCACACCAATCTCTAATGTGGGACCTTGTCAAAAGCCTTTTGAAAGTCCAAATACACCACATCCACTGGTTCTCCTTGTCCGCTCTGCTAGTTACATCCTCAAAAAATTCCAGAAGATTCGTCAAGCATGATTTCCCTTTCATAAATCCAAGTCACTGCTTTAACAATGCGCTGCTATTTCATCCTTATTGATTGATTCCAACATTTTCACGACTACTGATGTCAGGGTAACCAGTCTATAATTGCTTGTTTTCTCTCTCCCTCCTTTTTAAAAAATTGGTGTTACATTAGCTACCCTCCAGTCCATGGGAACTGATCCAGATTCGATAGACTGTTGGAAAATGATCACCAATGCATCCACTATTTCTAGGGCCACTTCCTTAAGTACACTGGGATATAGACTATCAGGACCCCGGGGATTAATCAGCCTTCAATCCCATCAATTTCCCTAACACAATTTCCCGTCTAATAAGGATATCCTTCAGGTCCTCCTTCTTACTACACCCTCGGTCCCCTCGTACATCCAGAAGGTTATTTGTGTCTTCCTTCGTGAAGACAGAACGAAAGTATTTGTTCAATCGGTCTGTCATTTCTTTGTTGCCCATTATAAATTCACCTGAATCCGACTGCAAGGGACCTATGTTTGTCTTCATAAATCTTTTTCTCTTCTCATATCTATAGAAGCTTTTGCAGTCAGTTTTAATGTTCCCGGCAAGCTTCCTCTCATACTCTATTTCCCCCCTCTAAATTGAACCCTTAGTCCTCCTCTGCTGAATTCTAAATTTCTCCCAGTCCTCAGGTTTGCTGCTTTTTCTGGCCAATTTATATGCCTCTTCCTTGGATTTAACAACGATCCTTAATTTCCTTTGTTAGCCACGGTTGAGCCACCTTCCCTGTATTATTTTTACTCCAGACAGGGATGTACAATTGTTGAAGTTCATCCATGTGATCTTTAAATGTTTGCCATTGCCTATCCACCGTCAACCCTTTAAGTATCATTTACCAGTCTATTCTCGCCAATTCATGCCTCATACCGTCGAAGTTACCTTTCCTTAAGTTCAGGACTCTAGTTTTTGAATTAACTGTCACTCTCCATCTTAATAAAGAATTCTACCATATTATGGTCACTCTTCCCCAAGGGGCCTCGCACAACAAGATTGGCAATTAGTCCCTTCTCATTACATATTACCCAGTCTAGGATGGCCAGCTCTCGAGTTGGTTCCTCGACATATTGGTGGAAAAAACCATCCCTAATACACTCCAGGAAATCCTCCTCCACCTCATTGCTACTAGTTTGGTGAGCCCAATCAATATGTAGATTAAAGTCGCCCATGATAACTGCTGTACCTTTATTGCACACATCCCTTATTTGTTGTTTGATGCTTTCCCCAACCTCACTACTACTATAGGGTGCTCTGTACTCAACTACCGCTGGCGTTTTCTGCCCTTTGGTGTTCCACAGCTCCACCCATACCGATTCCACATGATCCAAGCTAATGTCCCTCCTTCCTGTTGCATTAATTTCCTCTTTAACCAGTAACGCCACCCCACCTCCATTTCCTTTCCTTCTATCCTTCCTAATTGTTGAATACCGCTGGATGTTGAGTTCCCCGCCTTGGTCACCCTGGAGCCATGTCTCCATGATGCCAATTACATCATATCCGTTAACTGCTATCTATGCAGTTAATTCATCCACCTTATTCCGAATACTCCTCGCATTGAGGCACAGAGCCTTCAGGCTTGACTTTTTAAACACACTTTACCCCTTTAGAATTTCGCTGAAATGTGGTGCTTTGTTTTTTGCCTTGCGTTTCTCTGTCCTCCACTTTTACTTTTCCTCTTTCTATCTTTTGCTTCTGCCTCCATTTTATTTCCCTCTGTCTCCCTGCAAAGTTTCCCATTCTCCTGCCATATTAGTTTAACACTTCCCCAACAGCACTAGCAAACACTCCCCCGAGGACATTGGTTCCGGTGCTGCCCAGGTGCAGACGGTCCAGTTTGTACTGGTCCCACTCCCCCAGAACCGGTTCCAATGTCCAGGAATTTGAATCCCTCCCTTCTACACCTCTCCTCAAGCCACATATTCATCTGAGCTATCCTGCGATTCCTACTCTGACTAGCACGTGGCACTGGTAGCAATCCTGAGATTACTACTTTTGAGGTCCTGTTTTTTAATTTAGCTCCTATCTCTCTAAATTCGTTTCGTAGGATCTCATCCATTTTTTACGTATATCGTTGGTACCTATATGCACCACGACAACCGGCTGTTCACCCTTCTTTTTCAGAATGTCCTGCACCCGCTCCGAGACATCCTTGACCCTTGCACCAGGGAGGCAACATACCATCCTGGAGTCTCGGTTGCTGCCGCAGAAATGCCTATCTATTCCCCTTACAATCGAATCCTCTATCACTATAGCTCTCCCATGCATGCGCGGTTCAGCTCCGTCCCGTCTTGTTTTCCAGTGAGCAGAAGAGCGCATGCTCCCTCCCCTCCCCCAGCCCTGCCTGTGATCGCCATTCACTCAGTGAGCAGAAGAAAATGGTTTAAAACAGCTGGGAACAGAGACGTTGCGGCCCCGGAGTAAGGCAGCGAGCAGCAGCCTCCTTACAGCAGCGCAGCGCTCAGGGATCGTGTTCACAGATGGGCTCAGAGATCGGCACTGGGTCCGGGGAGAGTTCAGGGGGAGTCGGGGGTTGTGTGTAAGGGGCAGCATGGAGCAAGAACCAGTCTCAGTGCATGGTGTAAGTGGGGGAAGGGAGAGGCCATTCTTGGGCTGTGTGTGGACAGCGTGTGTCCAGGGTAAGGGAGACAGAATGGGCAGAATCTGCTGTTTACAATCATTGGTCCTTTCTCTCTCCAAACCAGTAGTGAACGTTCCTGGTATAGTTCCATCGGGGGCTGTGTGTAAAAGGCAGAGTGGAGCAACGTTCCGGAACATGGAGTGGGTGGGGGAAGGGAGAAGCCATTCTCGGGCTGTGTGTGGACAGTGTAAGGTAAGAGAGAAAGTAAACCACTTTGCGCTTTCAAATCATTGCTGCTTTCTTTCCCGAAATCAGCAGTGAATGTTCCTGATTCAGTTCCAATCTCACTGTGTCTGTTGTTCTTGGACAGTGAGGATGTGGGGAGTTTCACAAAGTGCATCTATTGCAGGCACCAGGAGAGGAGTGTGGGAGAAGATGTTTTAAAGATGGGTTATATTCTTTCAGTGAGCTGAGTTCTCCAGAACCATGTTGCTGGTGATCGAGAGGTACACACTCCCTCAGATAAATCATATTCTCCCCTGCATCCATATCTTAGAACTAATAATGTTCTCGGCTTATTATTCTCAGAGCAAAATTCTTCAACCAGCCAGAACAAATGTGATCTTTCCTCCTCTACCCAGAACACAAGGAACAGTGCAGACAGCTCCTTCGCACACAAAGTAAGTAGATCATCACTCACAAACCACAGAGACACAGAACTGGTCTCAATCCTATTGTCACAGGCAGCAGGAGCTGTCAGTCCCACATTGATCCGAAGTGGCAGAGTTACATTGTGAATCTTACAGCCACGTGGAGCAGTAGAATCAGAGGCTGTTTCACCATTGAAACAGATCACACTGACAGGTACATCAAACACCCACATTCACTTGCCAGAACCGGTCAGGTACAGATTATACCCCACACTCACATACCTGAAACTGACAGGTACTGTGTAAAACATAAAACCACGTGGAGTAATAGATAAAATTAAATGCGGACTAACATACCAGAAACTTAGAGGCACAGCTTAAACCCCCACACACACACCAAAACCTATCCGGTACAGAATAATACACACACTCGCATATCAGAGACTTAGAGATACAATATAAAACCCACACTCTCATATCAGAGCCTGACATATTAAAATCCATATTCCCATAACATAAATTGACAGATAGTGAAATGCCCATACTCACTTACCAGTAATTGACAGGTACAGGGTAAAGACCTCTCTTCCATAACAGAAACTGACAGGTACAAAGGAAAGCCCACTCTCAATTAAGCAGAAACTGGCAGTTATAGAGTAAGGCCCACAATCACGTCAGAAATTGACAGATACAGAATTAAACCCAGACTCCCATTATAGAAATGGAGACACACTCGCATACCAGAGACAGATAGATACAGAGTGAAACTCAGACTCATTTACCAGAGACCGACAGATTCAGTGTAAACACTCACCTCCATAACAAAAATTGACAGTTAGAGTATTCGTTTTACTTTCAATCAGGAATTGGTGGTACACAGTAAAACAATACCAACATACTGGAGAATGACGGGTATGGAGCAGACCTCACATTCACATAACAGAGATGGACAGGTACAGCACAGAACACACACACACACACCAGGAATGGAAAGATACAGAATGAAACCCACAGGCAATTACCAGAAATTGACAGGTACAGGATAAAACCCACACTCTCCTATCAGAAACTGACAGAGTAAAACCCTCATTCACATACCAGAGATGGCACAGATGCAGAGTCAAATCCACACTCCCATACCAGCACCCACAATATTCATTCTATATTTACCTGTCAATGGTTCAGAGAGTGAAAGTGTCAGTATCTATCCTATAATCATCAGTCAGTCCCACACTGACACTGCACTAGAGATTGAAAGTGGCAGTGTACATCCTACACTCACCCTGCAATCAGAATCTGTCACATAGAATGAGAAAATAACAGGGGCAATATCTATTTAAAATAAACTCACCTGGCAATCCAGCTCTGCCTCAATGTACCAGAGATTGAGAGATGCAATATCTATCCTATGCTAACAAATATATCGCATACTGATAGCTATATCAGAGAATGAAAGGTACAGTGTCTGATCTATATTCAGCAGTCAATCCTTAAATGACACACAGTACCAGAGAGTGACAGTGACAGTATATTTCCGATATTCTCCCTCAATCCCACACTGACATACTTTATCAGAAAGTAACAGATACATTATTTTTGGAACAGAGAGTGACAGGTAGATATCTATCCTATAGTCAACAAAAATTCCCAAACTGATATGTATGACCAGCAAGTGAGTGGCAGGTATTTCCAAGACACACCTGTCAATCCTACACTGACACATAATACCAGAGAGTGAGTGGCAATGTCTATCCTATACACACCTGTCAATCACACACTGACACACAGGACCAGAGAGTGAGTGGCAGTATCTGTCCTATACACACCTGTCAATCACACACTGACACACAGTACCAGAGAGTGACAGCATCTGTCCTGTACACACCTGTCAATCACACACTGACACACAGTACCAGAAAGTGACAGATAAAGTGACTAGTCTATCCTAATCAAGCAATTTAAAACTGTCCCATTGTACAATGAGTGACAAAACAATATCTATCCCTTTTCACCGGACGAGCGAGTGTAGAACTGAACCCAGCCAGACTCAGCACATTCAGGGGAGGGAGAGGGAGGTGAACCAGTGAGTGTAGAACTGAACCCAGCTAGAGTCAGCACCTTCGATTGGAGTGGGAGGGGAACCAGTGAGTGCAGAACTGAACCCAGCCACAGTCAGCACTTTCAGGGGAGGGGAACCAGTGAGTGTGGAACTGAACCCAGCCAGAGTTGGAGATGATAATTGGGAGTGTAGGACAAGCTGCCTTCAGACGTGCGATGTGTTTGAATTTCAGGACAGGGATGGGGAAGAGTGTATGGGGCGGGGATTTACTGCTTTGGAGGAACAAGAGAGGAAAGAATGTTCCATACAATCTACAATTGTCTGTTCTGAATTTCTGTCCTGTACTTGCAGTAATGATTTTGTAAACTGCTTTTCCAGGGTATCAAGAGGGGAGGATTTGCAGACGGGGAATTCAAACCAAACATCACATCAAGATCTGACGGAATCACTCGATTCCTCAGGACCTGAATATCATCGGCCTTTGAATGTGGAAGGAGAAATGTTTGTTTGTTCTGCCTGTGGGAACAGATTTCAAACATCAGTGTGACTGGAAAAGCACCGAGACACACACACAAGTGAGAGTGTTCCACTGTACTGTCTGTGGAAAGAGCTTTAACCAGTTACACAGCCTGAAAAAACATCACATCATTGACAGCGGGGAGAAACCATACACGTGTTGTGTGTGTGGACCAGGATTCAACTAATCGTCCAACATGGAGAGAAACAAGGACACCCACACCATGGAGAACCCATGGGAATGTGCGGACTGTGGGAGGGGATTCAATTACCCATCTGAGCTGGAAGTTCATCGACAGTCATACTGAGGAGAGACCGTTCACCTGCTCTGAGTGTGGGAAGGGATTCACCGTGTCATCCCAGCTGCTGACACACCAGCGAGTTCACACTGGGGAGAGGCCGTTCATCTGCTCCATGTGTGGGAAGGGATTCACTGTGTCATCCCAGCTGCTGAGACGCCAGCGAGTTCACACTGGGGAGAGGCCGTTCACCTGCTCCGTGTGGGAAGGGATTCACTGAGTTATCCAACCTGCTGAAACACCAACGAGTTCACAAGTGACTGCAGGGTTTAGATTCTGCGGTTGTCCCAGACTGAATCATGTCCATTCTGATAGTTGGGCTTTTTTTCTGTTGATATTGATTACCCCTATAACTGGGCTGAAGTTTAATATTTGGGATATTTCACCAATTAATCAACAGGAAGAGGGTCAGACAAAAAAATAATGCTGATTGCGTTTGCATCCATACTTCACCCTTTAAAAATCATAAGAAATAGGAGGAGTAGGCCACTGTCCACTCGAGACTGCTCTGCCATTTAATATGATCATGGCTGATCTGATCTTGGGCACAGCTCCACTTCCCAGCCCACTCCCCATAAACCTTCACTTCATTATCGCTCAAAAATCTGGATATCTGGGGTTGAGAATTCCAAAAATTTATGACCCTCTGAGAAAAGAAATTTCTCCTCATCTCTGTTCTAAATCGGCGACCCCTTATTCTTAAACTATGTCCCCTCGTTCTAGATTTCCCCATGAGAGGAAACATCCTCTCTGCATCTACCTTCTCGAACCCCCTCAGTATCTTATATGTTTCAATACGATCACCTCGGATTCTTCTAAACTCCAATGAGTATAGGCCCAACCTGCTCAACCTTTCTTCATAAGTCAATCCCTTCACCTCAGGAATCAAACCAGTGAAGCTTCTCTGAACTGATCGGATAAACCATGATCATACAAAATGGCGGAGCAGGCTCGCGGGGCCGTATGGCCTACTTTTGCTCTTATGTCTTCTGTTCCTACGCACAAGGACCCCCTGGTCCCTCTGTACTGCAGCATTTTGTAATACCGCACCATTTAAATAATAATTTGTTTTTCTTTTTCTTGCCAAAGTGGATAACCTCACACTTTCCCACATTATACACCATCTACAACATTTTTGCCCACTCTCTTAGCCTGTCAATATCCCTCTGCAGATTCGTTGTGTCCTCCTCACAACTTGCATTCCCATCCATCTTTGTATCATCAGGAAACTGAGCTACATTACACTTGGTCCCAATAGTTCAGGTTCCGAGCACCGATCCCTGCGGCACCGCACTAGTTACTGTTTGACAACCGGAGAATGAACCATTTATCCTGACTCTCTGTCTTCTGTTAGTTAGCCCTCCCTCTATCCATAAGAATATCAGAAATAGGAGCAGGATTGGGCCATTTGGCCCATCGAGCCTGCTTCTCCATTTAACACAATCATGGCAGATCTGATCATGGTCTCAGTTCCACTTCCCTGTCCGCTCCCCATAACCCTTTACTCCCTTACCACTCAAAAATCTGTCTATCTCCGCCTTAAATATATTCAATGACCCAGTCTCCACAGCTCGCTGGGGCAGAGAATTCCACAGATTTACAACCCTCAGAAGAAATTCCCCCTCATCACAGTTTTAAATGGGCAGCCCCTTATTCTGAGACTATGTCCCCCAGTTTTAGTTTCCCCTATGAGTAGAAATATCCTTTCTGTATGCACCTTGTTGAGCCCCCTCATTATCTTATATGTTTCATAAGAACATAAATAGAAACAGGAGTAGGCCATATGGCCCCTCGAGCCTGCTCCGCCATTCAATAAGATCATGGCTGATCTGATCATGGACTCAGCTCCACTTCCCCGCCCACTCCCCATAACTCCTTATCCCCTTATCGCTCAAGAAACTGTCTATTTCTGTCTTTAAATTTATTCAATGTCCCAGCTTTCACAGTTCTCTGAGGCAGCAAATTCCACAGATTTACAACCCTCAGAGAAGAAATTCTTCCACATCTCTGTTTTAAATGGGCGGCCCCTTATTCTAAGATCATCCCTCTAGTTCTGGTCTCCCCCATCAGTGGAAACATCCTCTCTGCATCCATCTTGTCAAGCCCCCTCATAATCTTGTACATTTCAATAAGATCACTTCTCATTCTTCTGAACTCCAATGAGTAGAGCCCCAACCTACTCAACCTTTCCTCAGGTCAACCCCCTCATCCCCAGAATCAACCTAGTGAACCTTCTCTGAACTGCCTGAAAAGCATGTATATATTTTCGTAAATATGGAAACCAAAACTGCACGCAGTATTCCAGGTGTGGCCTCACCAATATCTTGTATAGCTGTAGCAACACTTCTCTGCTTTATCCCCCTTGCAATAAAGGCCAACATTCCATTTGCCTTCCTGATCGCTTGCTGCACCTGCATACTAACTTTTTGTGTTTCATGCACCAGGACCCCCAAGTCCCTCTGTACTGCAGATCTTTGCAATTCTTCTCCATTTAATTTATAATTTGCTTTTCTATTTTTTCTGCCAAAATGGATAACCTCACATTTTCCCACATTATACTCCATCTGCCAAATTTTTGCCCACTCACTTAGTCTGTCCATATCCCTTTGTAGATTGTTTGTGTCCTCCTCACAATTTACTTTCCCACCCATCTTTGTATCATCAAGAAACATGGCGACATTACACTCGGTCCTCTCATCCAAGTCATTAATATAGATTGCAAATAGTTGAGGCCCCAGCACCGAACCCTGCGCCACCCCACTAGTCATGGATTGCCAAACAGAAAATGACCCATTTATCCCGCCACTCTGTTTTCTGTTAGTTAGCCAATCCTCTATCCATGCGAACATATTACCCCCAAACCCATGAATTTTTCTTGTGCAGTAACCTGTTATGTGGCACCTTGTCAAATGCCTTCTAGAAATCCAAATACACCACATCCACTGGTTCCCCCTTATCCACCCTGCTCGTTACATCCTCAAAGAACTCCAGCAAATTTGTGAAATGAGAGTTCCCTTTCATAAAACCATGCTGACTCTGCTTGATTGTATTATGCTTCTCCAAATGTCCTGCTACTGTTTCCTTAATAACGGACTCCAGCATTTTCCTAATGACAGATGTTAGGCTAATTGGTCTATAGTTTCCTGCTTTTTGTCTGCCTCCTTTTTTAAGGACAAAGCAGCCCACTTGATTGGCCCTGCATCCACCACCTTCAACATTCACTCCCTCCACCACCGGCATACCGTGGCTGCAGTGTGTACCATCTACAAGATGCACTGCAGCAACTCACCAAGGCTTCTTTGGCAGCACATCCCAGACCCGCGACCTCTACCATCGAGAAGGCCAAGGGCAGCAAGTGCATGGAAACACCATCACCTGCAAGTTCCCCTCCAAGTTACTCACCATCCTGACTTGGAAATATATCGGCCGTTCCTTCATAGTCGCTGGGTCACAATCCTAGAACTCCCTCCCTAACAGCACTGTGGGAGCACCTTCACCACACGGACTGCAGCAGTTCAAGAAGGCAGCTTACTCTCACCTTCTCGGGGGCAATTAGGGATGGGCAATAAATGCTGGCCTCGAGAGCGCCGCCCACATCTGAAGAACAAATGAAGAAAGGAATCAAATTAATCAGAATGCACCAGATTAAAGTGACAATTCAGCACTTTCTGGGGAGGTGATTGGCCCAGACACATTGGTACTGAATAGTATTTAGAAAAATCCAGATAAAGGGGCAGGGGGAACACAGATACAAACAAAGAGCCAAATATAGCCACATGCGTACAAACAGACACACACATAAGCACGGACATATAATCACACACACACAGGTAGACATCCCCCAAACACACACACAGCCTGTACAGACATATATCAGACACACACACAGCCCGTACACAGACGTATATCACACACGCAGCCCGTTCAGACATATATCACACACACGGCCCGTACAGACATATATCACACACACACAAACTGTACACAGACATATATCACACACAGCCTGTACACAGACATATCACACACGCAGCACGTACACAGACATATATCACACACATAGCCCGTACACAGACATATCACACACACAGCCCGCTCCTGATGCCAGGTTACCGACGTCACACAGCTCGCGTTGCTGGGTTACGGACGTCACAGGCACTGGAACAGTTGACTCGCCCAGGATTCAAATCAGAAGCCACGTGACTGGGAGCGCCTCCGGCTGTGTGAATGGGCCGGGCGCTCCTGGAGCTGTGGCGCGCCACGATTGGCGGGGCGCTCTGTCAATCAGCTGCTTTCACCCAATAGCAGCGACGCATCACATCGACTCACTGAGCGCGCTCTGCGCATGTCCCAGATCCCCGGATGTTGACGGTTGGTGAAGGCAATACAAAATTGCGGTAATTGATCGGCGGCTGAGGGAGAGTGTTCCGGGGGGAGGGGGGGCCGAGGGAGTGTGTCCCGGGGGGGAGAGGGGGCCGAGGGAGAGTGTCCCAGGGGGGAAGGGAGAGGGGAAACACAGAAAATAGGTGCAGGAGAGGCCATTCGAGCCTGCACCGCCATTCAATGAGTTCATGGCTGAACATGTAACTTCAGTACCCCATTCCTGCTTTCTCGCCATACCCTTTGATCCCCCTAGTAGTAAGGACTATATCTAACTACTTTTTGAATATATTTAGTGAATTGGCCTCAACAACTATCTGTGGCAGAGAATTCCACAGGTTCACCACTCTCTGGGTGAAGAAGTTTCTCCTCATCTGAGTCCTAAATGGCTTACCCCTTATCCTTAAGACTGTGACCCCTGGTTCTGGACTTCCCCAACATCGGGAACATTCTTCCTGCATCTAACCTGTCTAAACCTGTCAGAATTTTAAACGTTTCTATGAGGTCCCCTCTCATTCTTCTGAACTCCAGTGAATACAAGCCCAGTTGATCCAGTCTTTCTTGATAGGTCAGTCCCACCATCCCGGTAATCAGTCTGGTGAATCTTCACTGCACTCCCTCAATAGCAAGAATGTCCTTCCTCAAGTTAGGAGACCAAAACTGTACACAATACTCCAGGTGTGGCCTCACCAAGGCCCTGTACAACTGTAGCAACACCTCCCTGCCCCTGTACTCAAATCCCCTCGCTATGAAGGCCAACATGCCATTTGCTTTCTTAACTGCTTGCTGTACCTGCATGCCAACCTTCAATGACTGATGTACCATGACACCCAGGTCTCGTTGCACCTCCCCATTTCCTAATCTGTCACCATTCAGATAATAGTCTGTCTCTCTGTTTTTACCACCAAAGTGGATAACCTCACATTTATGCACATTGTACTTCATCTGCCATGCATTTGCCCACTCACGTAACCTATCCATGTCACTCTGCAGACTCATAGCATGCTCCTCGCAGCTCACAGTGCCACCCAACTTAGTGTCATCCGCAAATTTGGAGATACTACATTTAATCCCCTCGTCTAAATCATTAATGTACAATATAAACAGCTGGGGCCCCAGCACAGAACCTTGCAGTACCCCACTAGTCAGTGCCTGCCATTCTGAAAAGTACCCATGTTGGCCTTCACAGCTAGGGAATTTGAGTATAGGAGCAGAGAGGTCTTAATGAAGTTGTACAGGGCCTTGGCGAGGCCTCACCTGGAATATTGTGTTCCATTTTGGTCTCCTAATCTGAGGAAGGACATTCTTGCTGTTGAGGGAGTGCAGCGAAGGTTCACCAGATTGATTCAGGGGATGGCAGGACTGACATATGAGGAGAGACTGGATTGACTGAGCCTATATTCACTGGAGTTTAGAAGAATGAGAGGGGATCTCATAGAAACATATAAAATTCTGACGGGACTGGACAGGTTAGCTGCAGGAAGAATGTTCCCGATGTTGGGGAAGTTCAGAACCAGGGGACAGTTTTAGGATAAGGGGAAGGTCATTTAGGACTGTGATGAGGATAAACTTCTTCCCCAGAGTGTTGTTAACCTGTGGAATTCCCTGCAGCAGAGAGTTGTTGATGCCAATGGATTGGATATATTCAAGAGGGAGTTAGATGTTCTTGACGGCTAAAGGGATCAAGGGGTATGGAGAGACAGCAGGAAAGGGGTACTGAGGTGAATGATCAGCCATGATCTTATTGAATGGTGGTGCAGGCTCGAAGGGCCGAATGGCCTACCCCTGCACCTATTTTCTATGTTTCTATGCACCTTACACAGTCAAGATTAACCCGCACGGTGACTTTGCTGTCAGTGAAGAGAGACGAGAAAGACCAAAGTGCCGTTTGCCCCTCTCAGTGTGACCCTGAAGGACTATGTCCAGGAGGAAGTTCTCTCCCCATACAATCCTCCCCCCAGATTGTCCTCTCTGAGCTCCAACCAGGTGATGCTAAACACTCGGGTGGGAAAGACAAAAATCCACATGAATGTATTGAAAGTAACACTAATTTATTTGTCTGTATCCCAAATATTAAAGTCCAGCCCAGTCATAGAGTTATTAACATCAGCGGAAACAAACCCCAACTGTCAGAATAAACACGATTCAGTCCAGGATGTGATTAATAGCAGCAATAACAGCAGAGGACAAATCCTGCAGTCACTTGTGAACTCGTCGGTGTGTCAGCAGGTGGGATGACCGAGTGAATCCCTTCCCACACTCTGAGCAGGTGAACGGCCTCTCCCCAGTGTGAACTCGCTGGTGCCTCAGCAGGGTGGATGACTGAGTGAATCCCTTCCCACACTCAGAGCAGGTGAATGGCCTCTCCCCAGTGTGAACTCGCTGGTGTATCAGCAGGGTGGATGACTGACTGAATCCCTTCCCACATTCAGAGCAGGTGAACGGCCTCTCCCCAGCGTGAATTCGCTGGTGCCTCAGCAGGCTGGATGACCGAGTGAATCCCTTCCCACATTCAGAGCAGGTGAATGGCCTCTCCCCAGTGTGAACTCGCTGGTGTATCAGCAGGTCGGATGACTGAGTGAATCCCTTCCCACAATCGGAGCAGGTGAATGGCCTCTCCCCAGTGTGAACTTGCTTGTGTTCCAGCAGGGTGGATGACTGAGTGAATCCCTTCCCACACTCAGAGCAGGTGAATGGCCTCTCCCCAGTGTGAACTCGCTGGTGCCTCAGCAGGGTGGATGACAGAGTGAATCCCTTCCCACATTCAGAGCAAGTGAACGGCCTCTCCCCAGTGTGAACTCGCTGGTGTATCAGCAGGTTGGATAACTGAGTGAATCCCTTCCCACAATCGGAGCAGGTGAACGGCCTCTCCCCAGTGTGAACTCGCTGGTGTATCAGCAGGGTGGATGACTGAGTGAATCTCTTCCCACAATCGGAGCAGGTGAATGGCCTCTCCCCAGTGTGACCTTGCCGATGTGTTTCCAGCTGGGATGGGTATTTGAAACGTTTCCCAAAATCCCCACATTTACACAGTTTCTCCCCAGTGTGACTGCACTTGTGTCTCTCCAGGTTGGATGATCGGCTGAAGCCTTGTCCACACACAGAGCGCGTGAACTGTTTCTCCCCGCTGTGAACAGTGCTTTTTGCTTCCATGGTCAAAGGCCGATGATATTCAGATCCCGATGATTCGAGTGACCGTCAGATCTTAATGTGATGTTTGGTTTGAGCCTCCGGTCGACAAATCCTCCCTGTTTAATACCTTGTAAAGTGAATTTCAAACAGGAAAAAGGTTAGGTGAGAGAAAAGCCACAAAAACACAAAGGAAGGTTGTGAAATTGAGCTAAATGAACTTGGTTATTTGTGCGGCCGTCAGCAGAAAAAAAGTGACCATGACAGCTGTCGGATTGTGGTAATAACCCAACTAGTCACTAATGTCTTTCAGGAACGGGAACCCACCACCCGGTATGGGCCAACACAAGACTCTGACCTCTATGGGAGGAGGGAGAGGTGGGCGGGGTGAAAGGGAGGGACTTTATACATTTGCAAGTCGACCAAAACTTTAACAGAACCTCGCAAACCCACAACCTCTCCCACCTAGATGGACCAAGGCACCAGGTGCTTGGGAAATCCTTCACCTCCAATTTCCCCTCCAAGTCTCCCAACATCCTGACTTGGGCATATATCACTGTTCCTACATCGTCACTGGGTGAAAGTCCTGGAACTCCTCACCTAACAGCATTGTGGGAGGACCGTCACCACACGGACTGCAGCGGTTCGAGAAGAAGGCCCACCATCACCTTGTCAAGGGGCAAATGGAAATTAGAAATATATTCTGGCCTTACTAGCGACACCCACATCCCAAGAATAGATTAAAACAAATCTGTACATTGAAAGCCTCTACAGAAATACTTGTTCCTAAACCAATACTCTTTTACATTGTGCGGATGGTGTCTGTTTCACAACCTAATCTCCCCTAGAATCCACCGTCATCGACAGTCTCTCATCGGAAATTGTTGGGCCCGACTGGGCTCAGAGGTACTGGGGTTAAACCCAGCAGCTTCTCCCCCCCCACCTCCTGCCCCCCAGCCCCTACCACTCCAATTCAAACTGATGCAACAAACAGACCCACACAGGAGGCCAGGGAGCGACTTCCAGTGCCCACCCTGATACAGAGCAGCTCTGGATTGGTCGCTCTGTGTTTCCAGTATTGATGCACTTAAGATCAGCATATGAGGGAGAAGGGAAGAGGCTTATGCTGATAGAGTTAGAACCATAGAATCAGAGAATGGTTACAGCATGGAAGTAGACCATTCGGCCTGTCGAGCCAATGCCAGCTCTCTGCAAGAGCACCTCAGCTAGTCCCACTCCCCCGCCCTTACCTCACAGCCCTGCAACTGTTTTTCTTTCAGGCACTTATCCAACTCCTTTTTGAAAACCGTGATTGAGTCTGCCTCCACCACCCTTTCAGGCCGTGCATTACAGATATTAACCACTCGCTACGCAAAACGGTTGTTCTTGTGTCGCCTTTGGTTCTTTTGCCCATTACCTTAAATCTGTGTCCTCTGGTCCTCGACCATTCAATAAGATCATGGCTGATCTGATCATGGACTCGGCTCCACTTCCCTGCCCACTCCACATAACCCTTCACTCCCATATCGCTCAAAAATCTGTCTATCTCCGCCTTAAGTATATTCAATGACACAGCCCTCCACAGCTCTCTCGGGCAGAGAATTCCACAGATTTACAACACTCGAGAAGAAATTCCCCCTCATCTCAGTTTTAAATGGGCAACCCCTTATTCTGAAACTATGCCCCCTAGTTCTAGATTCCCCCATGAGTGGAAACATCCTCTCTGCATCCACCTTGTCAAGCCCCCTCAGTATCTTTTATGTTTCAATAAGATCACCTCTCATTCTTCTGAACTCCAATATGTACAGGCCCAAACTACTCAACCATTCTTCAGAAGTCAACCCCCTCATCTCGGGAATCAACCTAGTGAACCTTCTCTGAATAGCCTCCAATGAAAGTATATCCTTCCTTAATTAAATACGGAGACCAAAACTCAACGCAGTACTCCAGTTATGTCCTCATCAATACCCTGTACAGTTGTAGCAGGACTTCTCTGCTTTTATACTCTAACCCCCTTGCAACCCCAGCTTCTTCAGTCTGTCCAGGTAACTGAAGTCCCTCATCCCTGGAATCATTCTCATAAATCTTTTCTGCACCCTCTCTAAGGCCTTCACATTATTCACAAAGTGTGTTGCTCATAATTGGGTATAATACTCCAGTTGTGGCCGAACTAGTGCTTTGCACAGGTTCATCATAATATCCACACTTTTGTACTCTATACTTCTATTTATCAACAGCGATACTGTCTAAGGTAATCTAAACAGGGACAGGGTCTAGTGTAATCTAAACAGGGACAGGGTCTAGTGTAATATAAACAGGGACAGGGTCTAGTGTAATATAAACAGGGACAGGGTCTAGTGTAATATAAACAGGGACAGGGTCTAGTGTAATATAAACAGGGACAGGGTCTAGTGTAATATAAACAGGGACAGGGTCTAGTGTAATATAAACAGGGACAGGGTCTAGTGTAATATAAAGAGAGACAGGGTCTAGTGTAATATAAACAGAGACAGGGTCTAGTGTAATTATAAACAGTGACATGATCTAGGGTAATATGTAAAATTACTCCCGGTGCCACGAGCTAGTGAGTACAGAAATAGGAGGATAGAGCAGAGATGACTGTGACTGGAGAGATGGTGCAGGAGGGAGGGCTTTAGATTCCTGACGCATTGGGATCGCTGCTGGGGGAGGTGGGACATGTACAAACCGGATGGGTTGCACCTCAACAGAGCCGGGACCAATATCCTCGCAGGGGCAGTTGCTAGTGCTGTTGGGGAGGGATTAAACCAGCTTGGCAGGGGGATGGGAACCTGAAAATAGATTCAGTCAGGAGGGTAGTAAAGCTGGAATTAGAAAGCAAAAATGTAGAAAGTAAGTTTGAAGGACAGAGGAAAAAAGCAGGAAAAAAGGGTAAAAAAACAAATTTAAAAGCTGTTTAAATGCACATAACATTCGTAACAAAATAGATGAATTGACGGCACAAATAGATACAAATGGGTATGATTTGATAGCCGTTACAAAGACATGGTTGCAAGGTGACCAGGACTGGGAACACAATATTCAGGGGTATTTGACAATTCGGAAGGACAGACAGAAAGGAAAAGGAGGTGGGGTAGTTCTGTTAATAAAGGATGGGATCAGTGCGTTCGTGAGAAAAGATATATGCTCAGAGGATCAAGATATTGAATCAGTTTGGGTGGAGATAAGGAATAATAAAGGGAAAAAGTCGCTGGTGGCCGTAATCTATACGCCCCCGAACAGTAGCTGCACTGTTGGACGGAGTATCAATCAAGAAATAATGGAGGCTTGCAATGAAGGAACGGCAATAATTTTGGGTGATTTTAAACTTCATGTTGATTGGACAAAGCAAATTGGCCAGGGTTGTCTTGAGGAGGTGTTCATAGAGTGTATCCGGGATAGTTTCCTTGAACAGTACATTGCGGAACCAACTAGGGATCAGGCTATCTTAGATCTAGTACTGTTTAATGTGGCAGGATTAATAAATGATCTCGTAGTAAAAGAGGAATGAGTGACCATAATATGGTTTGTTGTAGGGCGCTTTCAAAGGCAAAGGCACCTGCTGAATATATGTATGTATGTATGTATGTGTAAAATGGCAGCCAGATATAAAATAGCTGCCAGGGATTCCGCAAAGCACTAGGGGAATTCAGCTAACCAGCTTGACTAAATTTCTGGGTAGCTGATGACACTGCAGTTCCGTGTACAGGAACACTGAAAAGGGCGAGTTCAGCAGAATGTCTCTCATCAGCAAACCCCAGACAATGTCCTAGCAGAATACTGAACAAAGGAATTCCTGTAACTGTGTTAAGATAAGAAGATTAGGCGCAGGCAGAACTCAAGGACAGTAGAGATAAGGGAGTCTGGAGAATATCACAAGGCCATGAGTAAGCTCCTAGGGGCCCAAAGAAACCGATTTGTAATCTATAATCGTTATGATAGGATTGTGTCCAGCCGACATGGGCTGAGTAATTGTAATTAACTGTTGTAAAACATATAAATATCGATGAATTTCTTTGTTCGGCGGAGAGTAGTGCCTGAAGTAACCCAGAGCTTTCTCCCCGCCGGTGTAATAAAGACCGTTGTGATGTTTGGAACCAACCCAGAGTGACGAGTGATTCTTCCAGGATTTCGGTCGCGCTAACAGGTTGAATTTCAAATTCAGTTGGAGGGTGAGAAAGTTGGTTCTCAAACCAGGGTCCTGAGCTTAAATAAAGGAGACTACAATGGTATGAGGGCAGAGTTGGCTAAAGTGAACTGGAAAAATAGACTAAAGAATGGGACGGTTAATGAACAGTGGCAGACATTTAAGGAGATATTTCATAACCTGCAACAAAAATATATCCCAATGAGAAGGAAAGACTGTGAGAGAAGGGATAACCATCCGTGGCTAACGAAGGAAATAAGGGAGGGTATCAAATTGAAAACAAAGGCATACAATGTGGCCAAGACTAATGGGAGGCCAGAGATTTATGAAATGTTTAAAAGCCAGCAGAGAACAACTAAAAAATGATTGAGAGGGAAGAGAGATTATGAAAGTAAACTAGCACAAAATATAAAAACAGATACTAAGAGTCGTTCATGGTAGAAGACACTAAAAACATCCCAATAGTGGATAATCAAGGGGCTATAGTAGGGAGGAATGTAATACAATCACTATTACTAATGACGTAGTACTAGATAAAATAATGGCATTAAAGGCGGACAAGTCCCCTGGACCAGATGGCTTGCATCCTAAGGTCTTAAGGGAAGTGGCTGCAGAGATAGTGGATGCATTGGTTGAAATAAACAGGTCCTTTTCAGAATGGCAGGCAATGACCAGTGGGGTGCCGCAGGGTTCAGTGCTGGGACCCCAGCTATTTACAATATACATCAATGATTTAGATGAAGGAATTGAATGTAATATCTCCAAGTTTGCATTTGACACTAAGCTGGGTGGCGGTGTGAGCTGTGAGGACGATGCTAAGAGGCTGCAGGGTGACTTGGACAGGTTAGGTGAATGGGAAAGTGCATGGCAGATGCAGTATGATGTGGATAAATGTGAGGTTATCCACTTTGGTGGCAAAAACAGATTATTATGTGAATGGTGACAGATTAGAAAAAGGGGAGGTGCAACGAGACCTGGGTGTTGGAGAGCAGCGGATTGGAGAGCAGCTAATGTAACGCCTCTGTTTAAAAAAGGGGGCAGGCAAAAGGCAGGTAACTATAGACCGGTTAGTTTAACATCTGTAGTGGGGAAAATGCTTGAAGCTATCATTAAGGAAGAAATAGCGGGACATCTGGATAGGAATAGTGCAATCAAACAGACGCAGCATGGATTCATGAAAGGGAAGTCATGTTTAACTAACTTACTGGAATTCTTTGAGGATATAACGAGCATGGTGGATAGAGGTGTACCGATGTATATGGTGTATTTAGATTTCCAAAAGGCATTCGATAAGGTGCCACACAAAAGGTTACAGCAAAAGATAAAGGTACGCGGAGTCAGAGGAAATGTATTAGCATGGATAGAGAATTGGCTGGCGAACAGAAAGCAGAGAGTCGGGATAAATGGGTCCTTTTCCGGTTGGAAATCAGTGGTTAGTGGTGTGCCACAGGGATCAGTGCTGGGACCACAACTGTTTACAATATACATAGATGACCTGGAGGAGGGGACAGAGTGTAGTGCAACAAAATTTGCAGATGACACTAAGATTAGTGGGAAAGCGGGTTGTGTAGAGGACACAAAGAGGCTGCAAGGAGATTTAGATAGGTTAAGCGAATGGGCTAAGGTTTGGCAGATGGAATACAATGTCGGAAAGTGTGAGGTCTTCCACCTTGGGGAAAAAAAAACAATAAAAGGGAATATTATTTGAATGGGGAGAAATTACAACATGCTGTGGTGCAGAGGGACCTGGGGGTCCTTGTGCATGAAACTCTTTTAGGAGTAAACAAAAAACATTAAACCGTGCCCCCTGAAAATCCCAAAAGGTTAGTTTGCAGGTGCAGCAGGTAATCAGGAAGGCAAATGGAATGTTGGCCTTCATTGCGAAAGGGATGGAGTACAAAAGCAGGGAGGTGTTGCTGCAACTGTATAATGTATTGGTGAGGCCGCACCTGGAGTACTGCATGCAGTTTTGGTCACGTTACTTAAGGAAGGATATACTAGCTTTGGAAGGGGTACAGAGATGATTCACTAGGCTGATTCGAGAAATGAGGGGGTTACCTTATGACGATAGATTGAGTAGACTGGGTCTTTACTCCTTGGAGTTCAGAAGGATGAGGGGTGATCTTATAGAAACATTTAAAATCATGAAAGGGATAGACAAGATAGAGGCAGAGAGGTTGTTTCCATTGGTGGGGGAGACGAGAACTAGGGGGCACAGCCTCAGAATAAGGAGGAGCCAATTTAAAACCGAGTTGAGAAAGAATTTCTTCTCCCAGAGGGTTGTGAATCTGTGGAATTATCTGCCCAAGGGAGCAGTTGAGGCTGGCTCATTGAATGTTTTCAAGTCAAAGATAGATAGATTTTTAAGCAATAAGGGAATTAAGGGTTACGGGGAGAGGGCGGGTAAGTGGAGCTGAGTCCACGACCAGATCAGCCATGATCTTATTGAATGGCGGAGCAGGCTCGAGGGGCTAGATGGCCTACTCCTGTTCCTAATTCTTATGTTCTTATGTCATGGTACATCAGTCATTGAAGTTTGCCATGCAGGTACAGCAGGCGGTGAAGAAGGAAAATGGAATGTTGGCCTTCATAGCTAGAGGATTTGAGTATCGGAGCAGGGAGGTCTTATTGCAGTTGTACAGAGCCTTGGTAAGGCCACACCTGGAATATTGTGTTCAGTTTAGGTTTCCTAATCTGGGGAAGGACGTTCTTGCTATTGAGGGAGCACAACGAAGGTTCACCAGATTGATTCCCTGGATGGCAGGACTGACATATGAGGAGAGACTGGATCAACTGGGGCTTTATTCACTGGAGTTTAGAAGAATGAGAGGGCATCTCAGAGAAACATATAAAATTCTGACGGGATTGGACAGGTTAGAGGCAGGAAGAATGTTCCTGGGGAGTTCCAGAACCAGGGCTCACAGTCTAAGAATATGGGGTAAGCCATTTCGGACCGAGATGAGGAGAAACTTCTTCACTCAGAGAGTGGTTAACCTGTGGAATTCTCTACTGCAGAAAGTTGTTGAGGCTAGTTCGTAAGATATATTCAACAGGGAGTTAGATATGGCCCTTACGGCCAAAGGGATCAAGGGGTATGGAAAGAAAGCAGGAAAGGGATACTGAGATTCAATGATCAGCCATGATCTTATTGAATGTCGGTGCAGGCTCGAAGGGCCGAATGGCCTGCTCCTGCATCTAATTTCTATGTTTCTATGTTTAATCTACCAAAATTTCCTGGATTCTAGGGCAGTCCCAACAGGTTGGAAAATCGCAAATGTAACACCCCTATTTGAAAAAGGAGGCAGACAAAAAGCAGGACACTATATACCAGTTAACCTAACATCTCTCATTGGGAAATGCTGCAGTCCATTATTAAGGAAGCAGTAGCAGGACATTTGGAAAAGCATGATTCAATCAAGCAGATTCAGCATGGTTTTATGAAAGGGAAATCATGTTTGACAAATTTGCTGGAGTTCTTTGAGGATGTAATGAGCAGGGTGGATAAGGGGGAAGCAGTGGATGTGGTGTGTTAGGATTTCCAGAAGGCATTCGATAAGGTGCCACAGAAGAGGTTACTGCACAAGATAAAAGCTCACAGGGTTGGGGGTAATATATTAGCATGGATAGAGGATTGACGAAACAGAAAACAGAGAGTCGGGATAAATGGGTCATTTTCCAGTTGGCAAACATGACTAGTGGAGTGGCGTAGGAATCGGTGCTGGGTCCTCAACTATTTACAATCTATATTAATGACTTGGATGAAGGGGCCAAGTTTGCTGTTGATACAAAAATTGTGAGGACACAAAGGAATATAGACAGGTTAAGTGAGTGGCCAAACGTTTGGCAGATGGAGTATTATGTGGGAAAATGTAAGGTTATCCACTTTGGCAGAAATAATAGAAAAGCAAATTATAATTTAAATGGAGAAAAATTGAAAAGAGCTACATTAGAGAGAGACCTGGGGGTCCTTGTGCATGAAAACACAAAAAGTTTGTATGCAGGTACAGCAAGTAATCAGGAAGGCAAATGGAATGTTGGCCTTTATTGCAAGGGGGATAGAGTACAAAAACAGGGAAGTCTTGCTACAACTGTACAGGGTACTGGTGAGGCCACACCTGGAGTGCTGTGTACAGTTTTGATCTCCGTATTTAAGGAAGGATATACTTGCATTGGAGGCATTTCAGAGATTGATTCAGATGAGGGGGTTGACTTATGAAGATAGGTTGAGTAGGTTGGGCCTATACACATTGGAGTTCAGAAGAATGAGAGGTGATCTTATTGAAACTTAATGATAATGAGAGGGCTCGACAAGGTGGATGCAGAGAGGATATTTCCACTCATAGGGGAAACTAAAACTAGAGGACATCACCTTAAAATAAGGGGCCGCCCATTTAAAACTCAGATGAGGAGGAATTTCTTCTCTCAGGGAGTTGTAAATCTGTGGAATTCTCTGCCCCAGAGAGCTGTGAAGGCTGGGTCATTGAATAATTTAAGGTGGAGATAGACAGATTTTTGAGTGATAAGGGAGTAAAGGGTTATGGAGAGCGGGCAGGGAAGTGGAGCTGAGTCTATGATCAGGCCAGCCATAATCTTATTGAATGGCAAAGTAGCCTCGAAGGGCAAAATGACCTACTCCTGCTCCTATTTCTTATGTTCTTATATAATTGTGTAAACATAAACCGTAAGCTCAGAACTGAGCATCGCCTTTAGGGGAGATGGTGAGAAATCCGAGGTGTGGAGACTGAGAATAAAATATCTGAGCCATTCCTTTCCCCACCAGGACCCGGTTGGAAACAGACACTGACATCATTCACTTTGTTCCTACACCAAGATGGCAACACACGTGCTGTGCTACTCACTGAAGCAAGATGGTGGAGCGCTGAACCTGCCTTCCTCTACTAAGATGGCCGCCGTTAGCCTGGGCCTGTGAGCGGCAGAAAGCCCCGAAGATGCAACCGCCGATATTGCGGTTATTATTCCGGGCTGGCGATGGGCACCGGTTGTTTATGAAGCCTCCCCGGCTCCCCGCTGGTCCATTGCTCCCCTCCAACCCGCTGAAAATGACAATTCTGAGCAGCCAATGCGAAACGTGTCTCTTCCGCCATTACATGAACCGCGCATGCGCCAAACCCCAGCCTGGATCCGCGCCTGCGCACTGACCTCCCTGCAGTCTGGATGCAGCTCATTCTCCCCACGGGGCATAAGAACATAACATAAGAACATAAGAATTAGGAACAGGAGTAGGCCATTTCGCCCCTCGGGCCTACTCCGCCATTCAACAAGATCATGGCTGATCTGGCCGTGGACTCGGCTCCACTTACCCGCCCGCTCCCCATACCCTTAATTCCCTAATTGGTTAAAAATCTATCTATCTGTGACTTGAATACATTCAATGAGCTAGCCTCAACTGCTTCCTTGGGCAGAGAATTCCACAGATTCACAACCTCTGGGAGAAGAAATTCCTTCTCAACTCGGTTTTAAATTGGCTCCCCCGTATTTTGAGGCTGTGCACCCTAGTTCTAGTCTCCCCGACTAGTGGAAACAATCTCTCTGCCTCTATCTTGTCTATCCCTTTCAATATTTTAAATGTTTCTATAAGATCACCCCTCATCCTTCTGAACTCCAAGGAGTAAAGACCCAGTCTACTCAATCTATCATCATAAGGTAACCCCCTCATCTCCAGAATCAGCCGAGTGAATCGTCTCTGCACCCCCTCCAAAGCTAGTATATCCTTCCTTAAGTAATGTGACCAAAACTGCACGCAATACTCCAGGTGCGGCCTCACCAATACCCTATACAGTTGCAGCAGGACCTCCCTGTTTTTGTACTCCATCCCTCTCGCAATGAAGGCCAACATTCCATTCGCCTTCCTGATTACCTGTTGCATCTGCAAATGAACTTTTTGGGATTCATGCACAAGGACCCCCAGGTCTCGCTGCACCGCAGCATGTTGTAATTTCTCCCCATTCAAATAATATTCCCTTTTACTGTTTTTTTTTCCTAAGGTGGATGACCTCACACTTTCCGACATTGTATTCCATCTGCCAAAACTTAGCCCATTTGCTTAACCTATCTAAATCTCTTTGCAGCCTCTCTGTCCTCCACACAACCCGCTTTCCCACTAATCTTTGTGTCATCTGCAAATTTTGTTACACTACACTGTCCCCTCTTCCAGGTCATCTATGTATATTTTAAACAGTTGTGGTCCCAGCACCGATCCCTGTGGCACACCACTAACCACCGACTTCCAACCCGAAAAGGACCCATTTATCCCGACTCTCTGCTTTCTGTTAGCCAGCCAATTCTTTATCCATGGTAAAACATTTCCACTGACTCCGCGTACCTTTACCTTCTGCAGTAACCTTTTGTGTGGCACCTTATCGAATGCCTTTTGAAAATCTAAATACACCACATCCATCGGTACACCTCTACCACCATGCTCATTATATCCTCAAAGAATTCCAGTAAATTAGTTAAACATGATTTCCCCTTCATGAATCCATGCTGCGTCTGCTTGATTGCACTATTCCTATCTAGATGTCCCGCTATTTCTTCCTTAATGATACTTTCAAGCATTTTCCCCACTGCAGATGTTAAACTAACCGGTCTATAGTTACCTGCCTTTTGTCGGCCCCCTTTTTTTAAAAACAGAGGCGTTACATTAGCTGCTTTCCAATCCGCTGGTACCTCCCCAGAGTCCAGAGAATTTTGGTAGATTACAACGAATGCATCTGCTATAACTTCCACCATTTCTTTTAATACCCTGGGATGCATTTCATCAGGACCAGGGGATTTGTCTACCTTGAGTCCCATTAGCCTGTCCAGCACTACCCCCCTAGTGATAGTCTCAAGGTCCTCCCTTCCCACATTCCCGTGACCAGCAATTTCTGGCATGGTTTCTGTGTCTTCCACTGTGAAGACCGAAGCAAAATAACTGTTTAAGGTCTCAGCCATTTCCACATTTCCCATTATTAAATCCCCCTTCTCATCTTCTAAGGTACCAACATTAACTTTAGTCACTCTTTTCCGTTTTATATATCTGTAAAAGCTTTTACTATCCGTTTTTATGTTTTGCGCAAGTTTACCTTCATAATCTATCGTTCCTTTCTTTATTGCTTTCTTAGTATTCTTTGCTGTCGTTTAAAATTTTCCCAATCTTCTATTTTGCCACTAATCTTGGCCACCTTATACACATTGGTTTTTAATTTGATACTCTCCTTAATTTCCTTGGTTATCCCTTCTCTTACCACCCTTCTTTTTCACTGGAATATAATTTTGTTGAGCACTATGAAAGAGCTCCTTAAAAGTCCTCCACTGTTCCCCAATTGTGCCACCGTTTAGTCTGTGTTTCCAGTCTACTTTAGCCAACTCTGCCCTCATCCCACTGTAGTCCCCTTTGTTTAAGCATAGTACGCTCGTTTGAGACACTACTTCTTCACCCTCAATCTGTAATACAAATTCAACCATACAGTGATCACTCATTCCGAGAGGATCTTTTACTAGGAGATCGTTTATTATTCCTGTCTCATTACACAGGACCAGATCTAAGATAGCTTGCTCCCTTGTTGGTTCTGTAACATACTGTTCTAAGAAACAATCCCGTATGCATTCTATGAGTTCCTCCTCCAGGCTACCCCGTGCGATTTGATTTGACCAATCGATATGTAGGTTAAAATCCCCCATGATTACTGCTGTTCCTTGTTCACATGCCTCCATTATTCCCTTGATTATTGCTCGCCCCAATGTGAAGTTATTATTTGGGGGCCTATAAACTACGCCCACCAGTGACTTTTTCCCCTTACTATCTCTAATCTCCACCCACAATGATTCAACATTTTGTTCATTGGAGCCAATATCGTCTCTCACAACTGCCCTGACATCATCCTTTATTAACAGAGCTACCCCACCTCCTTTCCCTTCTTGTCTATCTTTTCGAATCGTCAGATACCCCTGTTTGTTTAATTCCCAGTCTTGGCCACCCTGCAACCACGTTTCTGTAATGGCCACCAAATCATACCCATTTGTAATGATTTGTGCCATCAACTCATTTACTTTATTTTGAATGCTGCGTGCATTTAGGTAGAGTGTTTTAATACTAGTTTTTAAACCATGATTTTTAGTTTTGATCCCTCCTGCAGCCCCTTTACATTCAGTGGCCCTTTTTGTTTTTTGCCTTGCTGGCCAAAAGCGCTGCCATTGCCACCCTGAATTTGTGGCTGGAGCAGGATTTACTGTGATTGCATTGGGCACTGAACCATGTTCATTCTGGCAGTTATTGTTTGTTTCTGATGATCTTAATAATCCCTATATATGAGCTAGGGATTAATATTGTGTATAAATATGGAATAAATCAGCGTTGTTTCAAACACTGTGTCGAATATTTGAAGCAAAAGAGAATAAGAAAAGTAAAAGTGGAGGACAGAGAAACCCAAGGCAAAAATCAAAAAAGGCCACATTGCAGCACAATTCTAAAGGGGCAAAGTGTGTTAAAAATACAAGCTTGAAGGCTCTGCGCCTCAATGCGAGGAGTATTCATAATAAGGTGGACGAATTAACTGCAAAGGCAGCAATTAACAAATATGATATAATTGGCATCACGGAGACATGGCTCCAGGGTGACCAAAGCTGGGAACTCAACATCCAGGGATATTCAGCATTCAGGAAGGATAGACAGAAAGGAAATGGAGGTGGGGTAGCGTTGGTGGTAGAAGAGGAAATTAACGCAATCGTAAGGAAGGACATTAGTTTGGATGATGTCGAATCTGTATGGGTGGAGCTGCGGAATACCAAAGGGCAGAAAATGCAAGTGGGAGTTGTGAACAGACTATCAAACAGTAGAAGTGAGGTCGGGGACAGCATCAAACAAGAAATTAGGGATGCGTGCAATAAAGGTACAGCAGTTATCATGGGCGACTTTAATCTACATATAGATTGGACTAATCAAACTGGTAGCAATATGGTGGAGGAGGATTTCCTGGAGTGTATTACAGATAGTTTTCTAGACTAATATATTGAGGAACGAACTAAAGGCTGGCCATCCTCGACTGGGTGATGTGTAATGAGAAAGGACTAATTAGCAATCTTGTTGTGCGAGGGCCCTTGGGGAAGAGTGACCATAATATGGTGCAATTCTTTATCAAGATGGAGAGTAACACAGTTAATTCAGAGACTAGGGTCCTGAACTTAAGAAAAGGTAACTTCGATGGTATGAAACGTGAATTGGCTAGAATAGACTGGTGAATGATACTTAAAGGATTGACGGTGGATAGGCAATGGCAAACATTTAACGATCATATGGATGAACTTCAACAATTGTACATCCCTGTCTGCAGTAAAAATAAAACGGGGAAGGTGGCTCAACCGTGGCTAACAAGGGAAATTAAGGATTGTGTTAAATCCAAGGAAGAGGCATATAAATTTGCCAAAAAAAACAAACCTGAGGACTGGGAGAAATTTAGAATTCAGCAGAGGAGGATAAAGTGTTAAATTAGGAGGGGGAAACTAGAGTATAAGTGGAAGCTTCCTGGGAACATAAACACTGACTGCAAAAGCTTCTATAGATATGTGAGCAGAAAAAGATTAGTGAAGACAAACGTAGGTTCCCTTGCAGTCAGATTCAGGTGAATTTATAATGGGGAACAAAGAAATGGCAGACCAGTTGAACAAACACTTTGGTTCTGTCTTCACGAAGGAAGACACAAATAACCTTCTGGAAATACCAGCTGACAGAGGATCTTGTGAGAAGGAGGAACGGAAGGAAATCTTTATTAGGTGGGCAATTGTGTTAGGGAAATTGATGGGATTGAAGGCCGATAAATCCCCGGGGCCTGATAGTCTGCATACCAGAGTAATTAAGGAAGTGCACGAGAAATAGTGGATGCATTGGTGATCATTTTCCAACAGTCTATCGACTCTGGATCAGTTCCTATGGACTGGAGGGTAGCTAATGTAACACCACTTTAAAAAAAAAGAATGGAGAGAGAAAACAGGGAATTATAGACCGGTTGGCCTGACATCAGTAGTGGGGAAAATGTTGTAATCAATTATTAAAGATAGAGCATTTGGAAAGCAGTGACAGGATTGGTCCAAGTCAGCATGGATTTATGAAAGGGAAATCATGCTTGAGAAATCTTCTAGAATTTTTTGAGGTTGTAACTAGTAGAGTGGACAAGGGAGAACCAGTGAATGTGGTGTATTTGGACTTTCAAAAGGCTTTTGACAAGGTCCCACACAAGACATTTGTGTGCAAAATTAAATCACATGGTATTGGGGGCAATGTACTGACGTGGATAGAGAACTGATTGTCAGACAGGAAGTAGAGACTCAGGATTAATGGGTCCTTTCCAGAATGGCAGGCAGTGACTCGTGGGATGCTGCAAGGCTCATTCCTGGGACCCCAGGGGACATAATCTAAGGATAAGGGGTAAGCCACTTAGGACTGAGCTGAGGAGAAACTTCTTCATTCAGAGAGTTGCTAACCTGTGGAATTCTTTGCCACAGAGAGTTGTTGATGCCAGTTCATTGGATATAATCAAGAGGGAGTTAGATATGGCCCTTGCGGCTAAAGGGATCAAAGGGTATGGAGAGAAAGCAGGAAAGGGGTACTGAGGTGAATGATCATCCATGATCTTATTGAATGGTGGTGCAGGCTCAAAAGGACCGAATGGACTACTCCTGCATCTATTTTCTATGTTTCTCCGTGATCAGAGGAGAGTAGTTGATTTTCTGTTACTGACTGTTCCATTTTAGTGCTTTTTCTTACTCTAACATATCACTTCTCACCTAGTTCGCCTTCTATCATATCAAACCTCAAACTTGTTCCATTTGAGTACATGACTTGTAGTTGTAGTGGACTTAACTGCAGTGCCTCACTGTAAACTCAGCTGAAATCTTTTGAACCATCCCTTTATTGGACTGTCTTGCATAATATTTGAAATCCGTTACTTTCTGTATCAGTTAACCCATTTTTGGAACAGATTTCATTTTAAAAACTCATTCACACATTTTGCACGTGATAGCCTGTGAAATATTTTAATATTTGTAATTGTCATTGTCACAAGCTCCGTTCCTGAGCCACCGACTCCATCCCTCTCCCCAACTTCTGTCTGATGCTCAACCAGACTAGTCGCAACCTTGGTGTCATACTTAACCCCAAAATTAGTTTTTGACCACATATCCTATGCGCAGCATAACTAAGATTGCTTAATTCACCTCTGAAACATCGCCCGTCTACACTCTTGCCTCAGGTCAGCCACGGCTGAAGCCCTCATCCATGCCTTTGTCATCTCTGGACATGACGATTCTAACGCACTCCTCCCACATTCTACCCGACATAAACTAGAGTTGATCCAAAACTCGGCTGCCCATGCCCTAACTCGCAACAAGTCAAGCTCACCCATCACCCCTGTGCTCGCTGACCTGCATTGCCTTCTGGTTAAGCAGTCAGTGGCTGTGGTCTAGTCATGGGTGGCGATTGCTCTGTATCTGACCCGTGTTGTACGTGCCCTGGGAGTATTTAAGGCAGGGTAGAGGAAGATATACTGTGTCTAACCTGTACTGTACCTGCCCGGGGAGTGTTTGATGGGACAGTGTAGAGGGAGCTTTACTCTGTATCTAACCCATGCTGTACATGCCCTGGGAGTATTTGGGATATTGTAGACTGAGATTTGCTCTGTATCAACCCTGGTATTGTTTGGGACAGGATGGAGTGAGATTTACTCTGTATCTAAGCCGTGCCGTACCAGTAGCCATGAAATCAGTCGTAGAGCAAATGCTGGAATCTATTATTAAGCACGTGGTAACAGGGCACTTCGGAAGTAATAACAGGACTGGGCAGAATCAACACGGATTTATGAAGGGGAAATTGTACTTGACAAATCTGAGTGTGTTTTTTGAGGTTGTTGTTGGTGTTTCGGGCAGCGGGTAAAGCGCCTTAGGAATTTTGCATTCCTTACTGCCACTTTTAATCGTCTCACGCTTTTCCCACAGACAACAGACAAACATTTCTCTTTCCACATTCAAAGACCGATGATATTCATGTTGCGGTGGATCAAGTGACTGTCAGATCTTGGTGATGTTTGGTGAGTTTCCCATCTACAAATCTTCCCTTTCTAATCCCCTATAAAAGGAGTTTACAAAAGTCATCACTGAGGACAGGATAGAAATTCAGAACAGTCAATTCTAGTTTCTATGGTACACACATTCCTCTCTGGTGTCCCCACAGCTGTAAATCCCTGTCACACACACTATCCCAACTCCCCATGCTGAAATTCAAACCCATTACATCATCTCCAACATTTTTTCCTTCTTGATGGGGAGAGAATAAAGGGAAATCCAAACCCGAGAGTCTGCACATCCAGGTCCCGAGACCAGTTTCCACCAGTTTGGCGGAGCGCGCTCGAAGGACATGTGTCACGCGACAACGGCCTGATTGACGGGAGCTTCTGACCAATGGGGAGCAAGTGGAGCGGCCTGGAGCAGCGAGCCGGCGTGTTCTCCAACCAACAATCGGGGAGCCTGAGGGGCGGGACTTGAGCTACAGCGCACGACTTTGTGCAGTCCCTTGTTCAGGGGAGGCTGGGGGCCTTTATTGCTCTTAGTGGACACAAGGCTCTGGGGCTCAAAACCCACTGGCTCACATTTTGATGTAGACATCAATAAAATGGACAGGGTCTCCAATTAAGAACATAAAATAAGAAATAGGAGCAGGAGTCAGCCACCTGGCTCCTGGAGCCTGCTCCACCATTCAATAAGATCATGGCTGATCTGATCATGGACTCAGCTCCACTTCCCTGCCCGCTCCCCATAACCTTTTACTCCCTTATCACTCAAAAATCTGTCTATCTCCGCCTTAATGTTATTTAATGACTCCGTCTCCACAGCTCTCTGGGACGGAGAATTCCACAGATTTAAAACCCTCAGAAGAAATTCCTGCTGATCTCAGTTTTAAATGGGCGGCCCCTTATTCTAAGACTATGACCCCTAATTTTAGTTTCCCCTATGAATGGAAATATCCTCTCTGCATCCACCTTGTCAAGCCCCCTTCATATCATATGTTTCAATAAGATCACCTCTCATTCTTCTAAGCTCCAATGGGTATAGGCCCAACCTACTCAACCTACCTTCATAAGTCAACCTGCTCATCTCCAGAATCAACCTAGTGAGCCTTCACTGAACAGCCTCCAATGTAAGTATATCCTTAAATACGAAGCCCAAAACTGTACGCAGTATTCCAGGTGTGGCCTCACCAATACCCTGTACAGTTGTAGCAGGACTTCTCTGCTTTTATACTCTATCCCCCTTGCAATAAAGACCAACATTCCATTTGCCTTCCTGATCACTTGCTGTACCTGCATACTAACTTTGCGTTTCATGCACAAGGACCTCCAGGTCCCTCTGTACTGCAGCACTCTACAATTTAAATGGAGAAAAATTGCAATGTGCTTTTCTATTTTTTCTGCCAAAGTGGACAACCTCACATTGTGCCACATTGTATTCCACCTGCTAAATGTTTGCCCACTCACTCAGCC
This sequence comes from Pristiophorus japonicus, assembly GCF_044704955.1. Classification (NCBI taxonomy): domain Eukaryota; kingdom Metazoa; phylum Chordata; class Chondrichthyes; family Pristiophoridae; genus Pristiophorus; species Pristiophorus japonicus. The sequence continues at coordinate 188,866,684 of NC_091985.1, forward strand.
TGTCTATATCTCTTTGCAGATTTCTTGTGTCCTCCTCACAATTTGCTCTCCCATCCTTTTTGAATCATCAGCAAATTGGCTACATTACATTCAGTCCCTTCATCCAAGTCATTAACATAGATTGTAAATAGTTGAGGCCCCAGCACCGATCCCTGCAGCACCCCACTAGTTACCATTTGCCAACCGGAAAATGATCCATTTATTTCGACTCTCTGTTTTCTGTTCATGAGCCAATCCTCAATCCATGATAACCCCGGGAACTTCTATCTTGTGCAGTAACCTCTTATGTGGCATATTATCAAATGCCTTCTGGAAATCCAAATACACTGGTTCCCCCTTATCCATCCTGCTCGTTACATCCTCAAAGAACACCAGCAAATTTGTCAAACATGATTTCCCTTTCATAAACCCATGCTGACTCTGCTTGATTGAATTATGCTTTTCCAAATGTCCTGCTACTGCTTGCTTAATAATGGACTCCAGCATTTTCCGAACGACAGATGTTAGGCTAACTGGTCTATATTTCCTGCTTTTTGTCTGCCTCCTTTTTTAAATAGGGAGTTACATTTGTGGTTTTCCAATCCGTTGGGACCTCCCCAGAATCCAGGGAATTTTGGTAGATTACAACCAATGCCTCCACTATCTCTGCAGCCACTTCTTTTAGGACCCCACATTGCAAGCCATCAGGTCCAAGGGACTTGTCTGCCTTTAGTCCCATTATTTTACCGAGTACTACTACTTTAGTGATAGTTCCTCTCTCCCAGTGCGAAAGTGGTGAAGGGAGTGAATGATGAAGGTGGTGGGTGGGGTGCCAATCAAGCGGCTGCTTTGTCCTGAATGGTGTCGAGCATCTTGAGTAGTGCTGGAGCTGCACTCATCCAGGTACATGGAGAGTATTCCATCACATTTCTGACTTGTACCTTGTCGATGGTGGAAAGGATTTGGGGCATCAGGTGATCGAAAGTGATTTGACCAATTGAGAGTAAGGAAAGAAGCATACATTAAGTGGATAAACAACAGGGTAGGGCATAAGGGAGAATACAAGGGGGTCAAGAGAGAAGTAAAAAAAAAAAATTAGGAAGGCAAAGAGGAAATATGAAATGAAATTATCAAGGAACATAAAACAAAATCAAATATTTTACAGGAAGGTACTGGAAAAGGAAGGTTGGATCGGAATAGGGCCATTAAAGGATAGACAGGCTAGGCCACAAGTAATAATAGCAAGATGGCAGAAATATTAAATCATTATTTCGCTTTGGCATTTAGATAGAACAGGTGGACATGACATGAGTAATGAGAAGTGCATTTAAAATAAAGAAAGGGGATACATTAAATAAACTAATCAAACTCAGGATAAAACCCCTGCATCCACGTATTTGAAAGAATCTAAGGAAGAGATATCAGACGCATTACTGCACATATTTAATAATTCTTCAGAAAAAGGTGTATTGCCAGAGGACTGGCGAACAGCTAACGGAGTACCTATATTTAAGGAGGAGAATAGAACATGTCTCGATAATCACAGACTAGTCAGCTTAACATCGGTGGTAGGAAAAATAATGGAATCCCTACTAAAGGAGAAAATAGAACGTCTAGAAACAAAAAGTATAATAATGACTAGTCAGCATGGATTTCAAAGAAAGGAAAACCCTGCTTGACCAAACTTATTAAATATTACTACTTCAAAACAGAGAGAGTAGACAATGGTAATGGAGTCGGTATAATTTATCTAGATTTTTGAAAGAGCTTCGATAAGGTACCCCATAATAGACCAATGAATAAGGTCAGACAATAGAGAGTCAGGGGACAAGTAGCAAAATGGGATGCAAGCTGGCTGCAAGACAGAATAGGAAGGTCACTTATTACTTGGAAGGTGCAAGTCTGGGTGGGGTAGAGGAACAAAGGGATCTTGGAGTGCAGATACACCAATCACTAAAAGTTGTGCCACAAGTTAGCAAAGCCATAAAAAAAGCAAACCAAGCACTAGGCTTTATTTCTAGAGGGACAGAATTGAAAAGTAGGGCAGTTATGCTGAACCTGTATCAAACCTTGGTTAGACCATATTTGCAGAGTACTGCATGCAGATTATAAAAAGGATATAGAGGCACTGGAGAGGGAGCAGAGAAGATTTACAAGGACGATACCAGAAATGCGATATTAATATCAGGACAAGCATAAGAGGGAGAAGGGAACAGAGGGTTACGTTGTTAGATTTAGATGAGGAAAGACAGGAGGAGGCGCAAGTGGAGCATAAACCCTAGCACAGACTAGTTGTGCCGAAAGGCCTGTTTCTGTGCCGTACAGCCTGTGTAAAATCAGTTGTGAATAACCTTGTGCATTAATTTTCCAGTTTTATGCCATGAAAGAACCCACAGGTTAACAGGTTAATTATTTAGATCAGTTTTTCTTACGAATGAATTGAATAGATTGGTCGATTGCTTTTACAATAGTCGTGATTATTATTTGATAATTGCATTAAGTCCTGCATCAGACATTACATGCTTCCATCTCATTTATCTTCTTATTTGAAGTCCATATGAATAATATTTACATGTACTCTTGTCTGGTATAACATAAGAAATAGGAGCAGGAGATATGGCCTCTTGAACCTACCCCACCATTTAATATGATCATGGCTGATCTGATCATGGACTCGGGTCCACCTCCCTGCCCGCTCCCCATAACCCCTTATTCCTTTATCGTTTAAGGAACTGTCTATTTCTGTCTTAAATGTATTCAATGTCCCAGCTTCCACAGCTCTCTGAGGCAGTGAGTTCAGGGGGTAAATGAGGGGATACATTTTTACACAGCGAGTTATGGTGATCTGGAGTGCCCTGCCTGAAAGGGTGGTGGAAGCAGATTCAATCAAGAATTGGATAAATTGTTGACTAGGAGACATTCACAGGGCTCTGGGGCAAGAGCAGGGGAGTGAGACTAATGGGACAGCTCTTTCAAAGAGCCAGCACAGGCACGATGGGGCGAATGGCTTCCTCCTGTGCTTTGTGTTTCTATGATTCTAGGTGCTGACAGCAGAGTCGGGCTCTGTTAAAATTAGAAGGATTAAATGTGAATTTTAAAATAAATTCTTAGCTGGACCAACTGTTTTAACCTCACTTCATAATGGTTGCAGTTGATACAAAGCTGGAGTGGAGTCAAACTCTCTCCTGGCCCACAGTCAATGGAAACTATTGATCTTCAGAGTAACTCTGCACATCTCCCCTCGCCATCAATCTCAAACTGCTTTGCATCAGCACAGAGTATGTGGCATGACTGTCCCAATCACACTGAGCCGGGACATACTGAGTTAAGACATGCAGAATCAGCTGAACTACGAACAGAAGCACTGAGCTTTCTATACTTCAACAACATTAGGTTCACAGTAAGATTCCTGCCCTCCTCCAGCTCACAAGATATCCTGAAATTTAAATAAAATGCAAAGTCAGGCAACACCAAGTTTCCTACTGGGAAGGAGAGCAGGGGAGTTCTCCCCAACATCCTGGGTCAATATTTATCCTTCAACCAACATCACTAAAACAGATGAGCTGGTCATTGTCACATTGCTGTTTGTGGGATCTTGCTGTGCACAAATTGGCTGCTGCGTTTCCTACTTTACAACACTGACTACGCTTCAAAAGTACTTCATTGGCTGTCAAGCACTTTGGGATGTCCTGAGCTTGTGAAAAACACGATATAGACTTTCTTTCTACGGGATTAACACACCCCATTATTGCAACATGACATGTCCTCTGTTAGAAACTGTCAGACACAAGTCAGCGACAGTGTGTGACTGAGATAAGTCCTGATACAGCATCATTTCCTGTCGTTGCTGACTCCATCATTTCTTACCCATACTCCGGCTATGAGCAGATTCTTCACACTACAAGTCTAATTTAAGCACACACATACACACCTTACAATAGATGACAGCCCTCCTCACAAAAACAGAAGATCCTGCACACAGATTGTCTTTAACCTATGACTAAGATTACTCTCCATTATATTATGGGGATTATTTCCATCCCTCCTCCGCCTCACCATTCCCCGTCCTCATCCCATCCCCCTTCCTCTCCCCCTTCCCAATGTACATTGGGCCCATACTCTCTGGAGTGAAGAAGAAAGAGAGGTATTCTCATTGAAACACAAGATTCTGAGGGGGACTGGCAGCGTAGATGCTGAGAGGTTATTTCCCCTGTATGGAGTGTCTAGAACTAGGGGACATAGTCTCAGGATAAGTGGTCAGTCATTTAAGACTGAGATGAGGAGGAATTTCTTCGCTGAGGGGGATTTGAATCTTTGGAATTCTCTAACCCAAAAGGCTATGGATGCTGAGTCTCTGAGTATATCTAAGGCTGAGATCGATAGATTTTTGGGGAATCGAGGGATATGGGGATTGGGCGGGAAAGTAGAGTTAAGGCCGAAGATTAACCATGATCTTACTGAACGGGGGAGCAGTCTCGAATGTTAAGGTGGGTGGGGGGTGTGGGACCCTGATAATAAAGGATGACAATAAAGAATAATAAAGAACCTAGTTTCCCCTTAATTGCATCTATGCTATTCGCCTCAACAACTGCATGCGGCAGCGAATTCTACATTCTCAACACTCTCTGGGTAAAGAAGTCATCCTCTTAAAACTGTGCCTTCATATAGTGTGACAGGAGGGAGATAATTGCACCAAGACTTGTCCCCAACTCCTCCTGTCTATTTTTATGTATTACCAATTTGGGTTTTTTTAAGACTCCAAAGGTTATGGGTTTAAGTCCTGCTCCAGAACCTTGCTCACAAAATCTAGGCTGACACACCAATGCAGTGCTGAGGGAGCAATGCACTGTCGGAGGTGCCGTCTTTCGGATGAACTCTTAAACTGAGCCCCCGTCTACCCCCTCAGGTGGATGTAAAAGATTTCATGGCACTATTTTGAAGAGCAGGGGAAGTTATCCACAATGCCCTGGCCAATATTTATCTCTCAACCAACATCAACAAAAACATATTATTTGGTCGCTGTTTGTGGGATCTTGTTGTGTGCAGATTGACGGTCACGTTTCCTACCTTACAATCACAAGTACACTTCAAAAGTAGTTCCAGATCACAACAACTCGTTGTGTTTAAAAAAAAAGTTTCATTTCACCCCGCTTCTTTATCGAATCACCTTAAATTGGTGTCAACACTGAGCCACGTGAGGAGATATTAAGACAGGTGACCAAAAGCTGCTAAAAGAGGTCGGTTTTAAGGAGCGCTTTAAAGGAGAGGGGTAGAGAGGCAGAGAGGCTTTGGGAGAGAATCCAGAGCTCAGGGCCCAGGCAGCTGAAGGCACGGCTGAGGTTTGTTAATTTAAAAATGATCCGCTATATGGTGCCCACTCCAAATAACAGACTTGCCAGGTATGTAATTAGGTGCATTACCTTCCAATAGATTAAATATTAGATCTGTCCCCTCTGCAGCACATCCTGTACCCAGCAGCCAGGCCTGTGGCTCACTCACTGGGCAGCAGACCCTGTCATTGCAAACACTATTTCAATGACTTTCCCCTCTAACAATCCACAACAAAATTCAACACATTATATGTAGTACACACCGGAGCAAACACATCCCCTCTCCTCCTCAATCCCAGCCCTCACCTCCCATCCCCCACCTAACCCCAGCCCTCGCCTCCGATCCCTCCTTACCCCAGCCCTCACCCCCCTTACCCCGGCCCTCACCTCCCATCCCCCCCTTACCCCGGCCCTCACCTCCCCATCCCCCGGCCCTCACCTCCCCATCCCCCGGCCCCCCTTACCCCAGCCCTCGCCTCCCATCCTCCACCCATACCCCGGCCCTCACGTTCCCCATCTCCCCCCTTACCCCGGCCATCTCCCCCTTACCCCAGCCCTCGCCTCCCATCCTCCACCCATACCCCGGCCCTCACGTTCCCCATCCCCACCCCCCTGGATTATAAAACCAGGACGGCCGCCCTCAGCCGCTCCCACCGGCTCCAACTCACCGACAGAAGGACCCAGCGCTGCGTCACTGGCGCCCAGCTCAAACACACTGCCTGAGCTCCGAATCCCACTGAGGCCCGGGCCCGCCCCGGAAACCCGCCTCCCTCACTCTGGGTGACAGGCGCTCCGGCCAATCCGCTTCTCCCGGGAGAACCCCGCCCCGGAAGCCCGCCTCCCTCACCCTGAGTGAGAGGCACTGTGGCCAATCCCCTTCCATCATGAGAGCCCCGCCCCGGAAACGCGCCTCCCTCACTGTGAGTGACAGGTGCTCTGGCCAATCCCCTTCCCCCGGAGAGCCCCGCCCCTGGCCAATCAGCGCCGCCGGGAGGCTGATGTGGTTTTCGCGAGGCTTGCGCTCGGAGCTTGGCGGTTGGGTTTAAATGTTGAAAAAAAAACTCTTTTTGAGTTTACCTGCGAAAACATAAAACATGTATCCGTGCCACCCGACCTGGATGACACACACAAGACATTTACAAGGCCCTTTTTTTTTTTTTTTTGGGGGGTTTTTTTGTGGTTTTTTTTTTGGGCACTAAAATCAAATTTTTCCTTTTTCCAGTGCCCCCTATAAAAGGAGAGGGGGACACTAAAAGCACCGGCAATTAAAACAAATTAAACTTTAAAACGTAAAATCAAATTAAAATTTGGTTGCCGGGCGTGATGATGCACTCCAGTCCCTCCGGTGCCCACCTCTCGCGGAAGGCCGCGAGCGTACCGGTGGACACCGCGTGCTCCATCTCCAAGGACACCCTGGACCGGATGTAAGAGCGGAAGAGAGGCAGGCAGTCAGGTTGAACGACCCCCTCGACCGCCCGCTGCCTGGACCGGCTGATGGCACCCTTGGCCGTGCCCAGGAGCAGTCCTACGAGGAGGCCTTCGGACCTACCCGCTCCCCTCCGCACAGGGTGCCCAAAGATCAGGAGAGTGGGACTGAAGTGCAGCCAGAATTTCAGGAGCAGCCCCTTCAAATAGTGGAACAGGGGCTGCAACCTTGTGCACTCCATAAAAACATGGAACACGGACTCCTCCAGACCGCAGAAATTGCAGGCGGCCTGGGAGTCCGTGAACCGGCTTAAAAATTTGTTGCACGGCACTGCTCCATGCACCACCCTCCAGGCCAAGTCCCCGATGAATAGTGGGAGGACCCCTGCGTAGAGTGCCCTCCATCGGGGACCCCCGCCTCCTCCGGACGGCAAGATGGTACGCCATGGCGTGTCCGGACGGCCGGCGAGGATGGCAAAGTTGAGGGTGTGCAGGAGCAGCCCGTACAGGAAACCCCTCCGCGCGGAACTGAAAGGCACGGAGGGGATTTCCCCGAGGCGGCTCAAGTTGTGAGGCGCCGGTCCCCGAGGGAGGTTCCGGGGTTTGGCGCCGATGAGGAATTCCGTCCGGACGGGGGTCAGTTCGGAAGGGATCTCCCCACGTGCTTGAGCCTCCTCGATGCACCTAACGGAGTCAGGGCCCAGAGCTGTTTTTAGCGACTCGATGGCATCGGCCGCGTGGCGGACGTTGGCAGAATTTAGGCGCCGCGCCAGCGTGTCTGGCGCCATCCAGCCCGCTCCTCCGCCATCGAGCAGGTCCCTGACCCTGGTCACCTCACCAGCCACAGCCCTCTCTTCCGACCGCCACATAAAGCCTCGGCCGTGGAGGTACGGATTCCCGAGCAGCGGTTCCTGCAGGACGGCCGCCACTCCAGCCGGCGGAGAGCTGCGCTTGGTGGAGACTTTGTTCCAGACCCTGATGAGTTCCCTGTAAAAGACAGGCAGCTCCAGGAGGGCGGTCCTGGCACCCCCCAAGTTCACAAACAGGAGCTGCGTGTCATAATTGAGGTCGAGCTGCTGGCGGAAGAAATACCTCGCCAGAGCGCACCACCTAGGAGGGGGCTCGACGTAAAGGTATCTCTGCAGGGTCTGAATGTTGAATGTTTAACGGGCGGTGACTTCAGGACATTGTGACGTATTTACTGAAGCTCCCAGAGCTCGGGCCTTACACTAAACCTCCGTCAGGCAAAGGTCCTCCAGCAGCCTGTTCCCCCCGGGCCGGGCCGCACAGCATTGTCCCGTCCCGCCCCGCCCCCCAGTCAGCAAGGTCCACGGCGTGGGCCCTGGACACCGGCCGGGGACCATTCCCCAAACCTCGGGAGCCTCTTATCAACAAGGGCCGGCATTGACCACCAGATCCAACACCGCCCCCATTGCAGCCTTCGGCCACCTGAGGAAAAGATTGTTCGAAGAGCAGGCCCTCAAACCTACCACCGAGCTCATGGTCTACAGGGCTGTAGTAATACCCGCCCTCCTGTATGGCTCAGAAACAGGGGCCATGTACAGCAGACAGCTCAAGTCGCTGGAGAAATACCACCAACGATGTCTCCGCAAGATCCTACACATCCCCTGGGAGGACAGACGCACCAACGTTAGCGTCCTGGACCAGGCCAACATTGAAGCACTGACCACACTCGACCAGCTCCGCTGGTGGGCCACATTGTCCGCATGCCCCCAGACACGAGACTCCCAAAGCAAGTGCTCTACTCGGAACTCCGTCACGGCAAACGAGCCAAAGGTGGGCAGAGGAAATGTTACAAGGGACACCCTCAAAGCCTCCCTGATAAAGTGCAACATCCCCACCGACACCTGGGAGACCCCGGCCAAAGACCACCCTAAGTGGAGGAAGTGAATCCGGGAGGGCGTTGAGCTTCTCGAATCTCAACGCTGCGAGCGTGAAGAGGTCAGGCGCAGGCAGCGGAAGGAGCATGTGGTAAATCAGTGCCATCCACCCCTTCCTCCGACGAATATCTGTCCCACCTGTGACAGGGTCTGTGGCTCTCGTATTGGACTGTTCAACCACTAAAGAGCTCATATTTTAGGAGTGGAAGCAAGTCTTCATCGATTCCGAGGGACTGCCTATGAAAAAAAAGAGGGATTGGCGGGACAACAACAACAACTTGTCTTTATATTGCGCCTTTAAAGCAGTAAAAGGTCCCCAGGCGCTTCACAGGAGGGTCACAGGTTGTTTTGTCTATTCCGGGGCGGATCTGCAATTGTCACCGACCTAATCGGCCTCCCACGATATCTACGGAGTCCCGGGAATACCCGCAACCTCCCCGACAATGGTCTTCATCATCATCGGCGGTCCCTGGAACCAGGATGACTTGCTTCCACATGGGTTTGCAAATGTTTCAATGAAGGAGCCGATATTCCAGTCCTGAACTCCAATTGAAGGGTGGAAGATGCCTGTGCCTGGATTGTTTTAACGTGTCGTGACCGTCGCACACCAGCCACCACACAGGATTGACAGAGCTCGGCCTTTATCCAGCGGCAAGGGTTAACCAGGACAGCAGGAGACCTGCTCTGCTGCAAGGACCGAGTGCACGCACAGTGTGGGCAGGCCCGTGCTGCCCCAGGGCTCTCTGCTCTTCTGGGCCCCGTACCCGCATTCACCGCACCTCCGCCACGATTTCTCACCGTTCCTCCGCCACAAAAACATTTGCCACACCTCCACCATGATCTCTCACCGTTCCTCTGCCACAATCTCTCACCGCTCATCCGCCCCGACCTTCCCGCTTCTCCGCTGTACCTGCACCCCGCCGATGTTCCTGCCCACGCTCCAAACTGCGACCTGGGTTTTGATGATGTCATCCAGTCGCCCACCTCAAAGCCGTCGCACACTTGTAGTAGTTCACTCTGGAAGCTGCAGTGGTATGCCCTTTTATCCTCCTGACCCGTGGTGGGTTTTTTTTCTTCAAAAATATACTTTATTCATATAAAATTTTCACAATACATTGGAAAATCGTTCAATACCTTGCGGTCAGCAATTCCATACAATTCATTTGGATGCTGATAGCAGTTCCATACGATGCACTAGCGTGCATTTCATTTCAAGCTACAGTTTAGTACAATCCATAAATCACGTTACATGTAGTACTGTACAAATAAGGGTATTACATGGAGCAGATAATAACAGGTTTACATTACATTCCAGGATACATTTCAATACCGATCACGAATCATGTTACATGTAGCACTATGCAGATGAAAGCAGTACATGGAATGGATGAGAATATATCCTCTCGCAGGTTGGGATGACCCACGGTGTTCCAGGACCCTCGCTGATCTTTTATCCTCCCGACCTGCGGTGCTGTCCTCTCGCAGGTCAGGGTGGCCCACGATGAATGAATGGCCCCGGGAATAGGTTGCCCTGATGGTGACGCTCAGATTGTAACAATTTCTGTGGTGCCCAACTTTAATATTCTCCTGAAAGTTCCACTGCAATCCAGTTCCAGTTCCATTGAGGCTGTAAAAGAAAAGATAGCCATCCGTGGCTAACTAAAGAAGTAAAGGATGGTATCCAATTAAAAACAAGGGCATACAAAGTGGCCAAAACAAGTGGGAGGACAGAAGATTGGGAAGCTTTTAAAAACCAGCAAAGAATGACTAAAAAATCATTAAGAGAGGGAAGATAGACTATGAAAGTAAACTAGCACAAAATATAAAAACAGATAGCAAGAGTTTCTACAGGTATATAAAAAGGAAAAGATGGCTAAAGTAAATGTTGATCCCTCAGAGGACGAGAATGGGAATTAGTAATGGGGAACATGGAGATGGCAGAAACTCTAAACAAATATTTTGTATTAGTCTTTATGGTAGAGGACACGAGCAATATTCCAACAGTGGACAGTCGAGGGAATATAGCGGGGGAGGAACTGATCACAATTACTAAGAAGTAAGATAACAGGACTAAAGGCGGGTAAATCCCCCGGACCTGATGGCTTGCGTCCTATGGTCTTAAGAGAAGTAACGGCAGGGGTAGTGGATACATTGGTTATAATTTCACAAAATTCCCTGGATTCTGGGAGGTCCCAGCAGATTGGAAAATGGTAAATGTAACGCCCCTATTTAAAGAGGAGGCAGAAAAAAGCAGGAAACTAGACCAGTTAGCCTAACATCTATGATTGGGAGTCCATTATTAAAGAAGCAGTAGCAGAATATTTGGAAAAGCATAATTCGGTCAGGCAGAGTCAGCATGGATTTATGAAGGGGAAGTCATGTTTGACAAATTTGCTGGAATTCTTTGAGAATGTAACGAACATGGTGGATAAAAGAGAACCAATGGATGTGATGTATTTGGACTTCCAGAAAGCATTTGACAAGGTGCCACATAAAAGGTTACTGCGCAAGATAAAAAGTTCACAGGGTTGGGGCTAATAGATGAGCATGGATAAAGGATTGGCTAACAGAAAACAGAGAGTCGGGATAAATGGTTCATTCTTGGGTTGGCAATCAGTAACTAGTGGTGTGCTGCTGGGACCCCAACTATTTACAATCTATATTAACAACTTGGAAGAAAGGACCGAGTATAACATAGCCAAGTTTGCTGACGATGCAAAGATGGGATTAAAAAGCAATGTGTGAGGAGGACACAAAATACCTGCAAAACGACACAGACAGGCTAAGTGAGTGGGCAAAAATTTGGCAGATGGAGTATAATGTTGGAAAGTGTGAGGTCATGCACTTTGGCAAAAAAAATCAAAGAGCAAGTTATTATTTAAATGGAGAAAAATTGCAAAGTACTGCAGTACAGCGGGACCTGGGGGTATTTGTGCATGAAACACAAAAGTTTAATATTCAGGTACAGCAAGTGATCAGGAAGGCTGATGGTATCTTGGTCTTTATTGCAAAGGGGATGGAGTATAAAAGCAGGGAAGTCTTGCTACAGTTTTACAGGGTATTGGTGAGGCCACACCTGGAATACTGCCTTGGTTTCCGTATTTACAAAAGGATATACTTGCTTTGGAGGCAGTTCAGAGAAGGTTCACTAGGTTGATTCTGGAGATGAGGTTGTTGACTTACGAGGAAAGGTTGAGTAGAATGGGCCTATACTCATTGGAATTCAGAAGAATGAGAGGTGATCTTATCGAAACGTCTATGATTATGAGGGGGCTTGACAAGGTGGATGCAGAGAGGATGTTTCCACTGATAGCATAATCTTAGAATAAGGGGGCGCCCATTTAAAACTGAGATGAGGAGAAATTTCTTCTCTCAGGGTTGTAAATCTGTGGAATTCGCTGCCTCAGAGAACTGTGGAAGCTGGGACATTCAATAAATTTAAGACAGCGGTAGGCAGTTTCTTAAGCAATAAGGGGTTATGGGGAGCGGGCAGGAAAGTGGACCTGAGTCTATAATCAGTTCAGCCATGATTGTATTAAATGGTGGAGCAGGCTCCAGGGGCCATATGGCCTACTCCTGCTTCTATTTCTTATGTTCTTATGTAAAAGGCCGATGATAATCAGCTCTTGATGAATCGACTGACTCTGGCATATATGGATGTGAACTTTAGGTTTGAGCTTCCCGTGTGCTAATCTTCTCCTTCTAATACCCCGTAAAAGGAGTTTACAAAAGTCATCACTGTAAGTACAGGATAGAACTTCAGAACATTCTCTCCTTCTTGTTCCTGTCCTGTGGGCCATGCAGCGCTGATACACCTGGGTAATCTGGACCTGTCACTGATGGTAAAACCCGCAGATCCCGCCCCGCTGGACACACACTTGACAACCAATGGGCCCATGATTTTCCTGGTGCCAGACTTGGAACTTGGCCATCCTGTGGGGTTTGTGCCCTGCCCTGATGCCATGCTCAATACGCGGCCATCCTGTGGGGTTTGTGCTCTCCCCTTGTGCCAGGTTCAATATACGGCCATCCTGTGGTGTCGGTGCCCACCTCCCTCCCCCCCCCCCCCACACATCACTGGATCACTGGTGCCAGCTCAATACTCGGCCATCCTGTGGGGGGTTTGTATCCTCCCCTGGTGCCAGGCTCAGTATGCACATCCTGTGGTGTTTGTGCCCTCCCCTGTTGTCAGACTCGGTACACGGCCATCCTGTGGGGTCGGTGCCCTTCCCTGGTGCCAGGCTCAGTACACGGCCATCCTGTGGGGTGGGTGCCCTCCCCTGTTGCCAGACTCGGTACACAGCCACCCTGTGGGATGGGTGCCCTCGCCTGGTGCCAGGCTCAGTATACAGCCATCCTGTGGGGTGGGTGCCCTCCCCTTGTGCCAGGCTTAGTATACGGCCATCCTGTGGGGTCGGTGCCCTCCCCTGTTGTCAGACTCGGTACACGGCCAATCTGTGGGGTCGGTGCCCTCCCCTGGTGCCAGGCTCAGTACACGGCCATCCTGTGGGGTGGGTGCCCTCCCCTGTTGCCAGACTCGGTACACAGCCACCCTGTGGGGTGGGTGCCCTCCCCTGGTGCCAGGCTCAGTATACAGCCATCCTGTGGGATGGGTGCCCTCCCCTGGTGCCAGGCTTAGTATACGGCCATCCTGTGGGGTCGCTGCCCTCCCCTGATGCCAGGCTCAGTATACGGCCATCCTGTGGGGTCGGTGCCCTCCCCTGATGCCAGGCTCAGTACACAGCCATCCTGTGGGGTGGGTGCCCTCCCCTGGTGCCAGGATCAGTACACGGCCATCCTGTGGGGTGGGTGCCCTCCCCTGTTGCCAGACTCGGTACACAGCCATCCTGTGGAGTCGGTGCCCTCCCCTGGTGCCAGGCTTGGTATACGGCCATCCTGTGGGGTCGGTGCCCTCCCCTGATGCCAGGCTCGGTATACGGCCATCCTGTGGGGTGGGTGCCCTCCCCTGGTGCCAGGCTCAGTATACAGCCATCCTGTGGGGTGGGTGCCCTCCCCTGGTGCCAGGCTCGATACACTGCCATCCTGTGGGGTCGGTGCCCTCCCCTGATGCCAGGCTCGGTATACGGCCATCCTGTGGGGTGGGTGCCCTCCCCTGGTGCCAGGCTCAGTATACAGCCATCCTGTGGGGTGGGTGCCCTCCCCTGGTGCCAGGCTCGGTACACGGCCATCCTGTGGGGTCGGTGCCCTCCCCTGGTGCCAGACTCGGTACACGGCCATCCTGTGGGGTGCGTGCCCTCCCCGCCAGGCTACATGACGTCACACAGACTGCGTTGCCAGGTTACTGATGTCACACAGCTCACGTTGCTGGGGTTCTGATGTCACACACCCCTTCTTGCTGTGTTGATGATGTCACGCAGATTGTGCTGCCTGATTGGTGACGTCACTGGCGCTGAGTGAGCGGCGGCGCCTCTGACTGTGGGAGAGGGCGGGGGAAATGGCAGGTACAGGGCTGCGATTGGTGGACGGCCTGTCAATCGAGTCAATCAGCCATTTGCAGGGGCGGACAACGCCTCCCTGAGCACGCCGTGAGGCGGCACTGCGCATGTCCAGGGACCCCAGAGGCCGACCGTTGGTGAAGGTAAACAAGATGGCGGAAATTGAGCGGAGCTGAGTGTCCTGGGGGGAGAGGGAGGCATATGACACGGAATGGGGGGAGAGAGACAACGGGGGATACAGATGTGAAGAGAGACATGGGGGGCGGGGGGGAGAGACACGGACACGCTCACACAGACTGACACAGGCATACCCCCAGAATGACTGGGGAGGGAAGAGACTGACATTTGCGCGGGGGGGGGGCGCGGTCGACAGACAAGGGGGAGAGAGTTGGGGCGGGGGGAAGGAAGCGTTCTTGGGAAAACTGAGGGATTTCTATAACAGTCCCCCTCCTCTGCCCCTCACCCCTCCTCCATCTCCTCACCCCACATCCTCTCCCCCTCCCCCACATCCTCTCCCCCAAGCCCCCTCTCTCTTCCCCCGCCCCTCCCTCTCTTTCCCTCCCCATCTCTTTCCCTCCCTCCCGTCCCCGGGGGCCCAGTGAGATCAGACAGTGTGTAACCCGGGGGTGAACCCAGTGAGATCAGACAGTGTGTAACCCGGGGGCCCAGTGAGCTCAGACAGTGTGTAACCCGGGGGCCCAGTGAGATCAGACAGTGTGTAACCCGGGGGTGGGCCCAGTGAGATCAGACAGTGTGTAATCCGGGGAGAATTCTGGTGATTTTCTGTAAGTCCAGACGGGTAGGACAGGGATCTGAGGAAAAGGATAAAATCAAACAGAAATGCTGAACATATACGTTTCTGAAATGTTGGGAAAACACTTTACACTACATTCCACTTCACAATATTAATATTCTTCTCATTTTCTGCCCTGTCATAAGTAGTTCCCGGTGAATGCGGAGTGATTGAGAAAGTTCCACAGCTGGATGAAAACAGGGATTGTGGACTGAGGAACAACAGCAGGTGAACCAGCGCAGGATTGTGAGAGCACCAACCAGTGAGCCCCTTCCGATTGAAAGCGCTTCAATAGATCGACTGGGGAGGAAGTTAAGAGAAAGTGCATTTACTCAGATACACACCGGTCCTGTAGACAGTACACACAGGTTACACAGTAAGCCAGGAAATGAGACTGGGAGAGTCTGACCACCGAGCACAATTATCCAGCATGAGGCCGTGCAATGGGATGTGAAGTGAGATCAGTTTCTGTCTCTCAACACAGTCACAGTGAATCTTGTGTGTGTTTTAGAGTAAAGGGCTTTGATCTAAGAGGTGACTCCAGTTTGAGGCAGAGCCCAGCAGATGGACCGGTCTCTGTACATTAGGTGCGACTGCACTCATACCGACACCATCAGATCTCATTGTTCAAATATTTCCCATCTGGTGAGAAAGCCAATGGAAAGATTGAAGCGGAAGCACAGAGACAATTCACTGATCACGATGCACAGACCCATCTGAAAGACCAGCACGGCCTATCACTCACAGAATCAATTGTTCATTCATCAACATTTAGAATTATAAGAAAATATATTGATAGCTACATTTCTGATTAATTGATCACTAGAGATATGTAGTATTCTAATATACTGAAACACAGATATGGAGAGTTGCAGTTTATTGATTGGCGTCGTACTTGACCCCGAGGTGTGCTTCTGAACCTATATTCCTTCAATCACTGAGTACGCTTACTTCCACCTCCATAATATCACCGGTCTCTACGCCTTCCTGAGCTCATCTGCTCAAACCCTCATCCATGCCTCTGTTACCGCTACATTAGATTATTCCAATGCTCTTCTGATCGGCCTCACACTCTCCGCAAACTTCATCAAAAACACTCCTACCCGTAATCCTTACTCAAGAAGACAAGAATTAGCAGCAGGCGTAGGCCATATGAGCCCTCCTGTCCACTCCACAATTTAGTAAGATCTCTATTCGATAGAGAATTTCAAAGATTCACAACTCAGTCTTAAATGGGCAATCTCTTCCTAATACTAGGATCCCTACTTCGAGACTATCCAGCCCTTGTCAATTGTACTAAGAATTTTATGTTTCAATGATATCACCTTCCATTCTTCTAAACTCCAGAGAATATAGGCCTATTCTAATCAATCTGTCCTCAGCCCTCTCATCTCAACTTGTACCAATTTCCATTCCCATCACCCCTGAGCTCGCTGAACTACATTGGCTCCTGCTCCATCAATACCTCAATTTCAAAATTCTTATCCTTGTTTTGAAATCAGTTCAGGATCTTGCCCCTCCCTATTGCTGTAATCTCCTCCAGCCCTACAACCCTCAGAGATCTTTGCATTCCTCCAATTCTGGCCTATGAGCAGCCCCAATTTTCATCCCTCCAATATTGGTGGCCGTACCTTCAGCTGCCGAGGCTATAAGCTCTGGAATTCCCGTCCCTAAACCTCCCGATCTTTATAATACTCCTCAATACCTACCCTTTTGAACAAACTTTTAGTCACCTGTGCTAATATTTCCTTATGTGACTGGGTGTCAAATTTTGTTTGATAACGGTCCTGTGAAGCATCTTGGGACATTTTACTACGTTTGAGGCGCGTTATAAATGCAATTTGTTGCTGATAACTGAAGATATTTCGAATTGTAATGACTCTCTCTGGGGTACAGTTTCCTCTGGCAATGATTCTGGAGTAGTTTCCTCTGGTAGTGACTCTCACTGGGGCACAGTTTCCTCTGGCACTGACTCTCATTGGGATACAGTTTCCTCTGGCACTGACGCTCACTGGGGCACAGTTTCCTCTGGCACTATCTCTATCTGGGGTGCAGATTCCTCTGGCACTAGCTCTCACTGGGGTACAGTTTCCTCTGGAACTGCCTCACCGGGGTACAGTTTGCTCCGGCACTGATTCTCACTGGTGTACAGTTTGCTCTGGCACTGATTCTCACTGGGGTACAGTTTCCTCTGACACTAGCTCTCACTGAGTTACAGTTTCCTCTGGCATTGGCTCTCACTGGGGTACATTTTCCTCTGGCACCAACTCTCACTGGTTTCAGTATCCTCTGGCATTGTCTCACCGGGGCACAGTATGCTCTGGCACCGAATCTCACACGGGTGCAGTTCCTCTGCGCTGATTCTCACTGGAGTACAGTTTCCTCTGGCACTGACTCTCTTTTGGGGTACAGTTCCTCTGGCACAGTCTCACTGGGGTACAGCTTTCTCCGCCATTGGCTCTCACTGGGGTACAGTTTCCTTTGGCACTAGCTCTCATTGGGGTAAAGTATTCTTTGGCACTGACTCACGGGTACAATTTCCTCTGGCATTGACTCTCACTGGGGTACAGTTTCCTCTGGCACTGACTCTCACTGGGGAAAAGTTTCCTCTGGCACTGACACTCACTGGGGTACAGGTTCTTCTGGCACTAGCTCTCACTGGGGTACAGTTCATCTGGCACTGTCGCACTGGGGTACAGTTTACTCTGGCACTGCCTCACTGGGGTACTGTTTTCTCTGGCACTGATTCTCTCTGGGGTACAGTTTCCTCTGGCACTAGCTCTCACTGGGTTACAGTTTCATCTGGCATTGGCTCTCACTGGGGTACAGTTTCCTCTGGCACTAGCACTCACGGGGTTACAGTTTCCTCTGGCACTGTCTCACGGGTACAGTTTGCTCTGGTACTGATTCTCACTGGGGTACAGTTTGCTCTGGCACTGACTCTCACGGTACAGTTTCCTCTGGCACTAGCTCTCATTGGGTTACAGATTCCTCTAGCACTGACTCTCACTGGGGTAAAGTATGCTTTGGCACTGACACACGGGTACAAATTCCTCTGGCATTAACTCTCACTGGGGTACAGTTTCCTCTGGCACTGACTCTCACTGGGGAAAAGTTTCCTCTGGTACTGACACTCACTGGGGTACAGGTTCCTCTGGCACTAGCTCTCACTGGGGCACAGTTCACCTAGCACTGTCGCACTGGGGTACAGTTTGCTTGGGCACTGCCTCACTGGGGTACAGTTTCCTCTGGCACTGATTCTCGCTGGAGTACAGTTTCCTCTGGCACTGACTCTCACTGGGGTACAGTTTCCTCTGGAACTGCCTCACCGGGGTAGTTTGCTCTGGCACTGATTCTCACCGGGGTACAGTTTGCTCTGGCACTGATTCTCACTGGTGTACAGTTTGCTCTGGCACTGATTCTCACTGGGGTGCAGTTCCTCTGGTGCTGATTCTCACTGGAGTACAGTTTCCTCTGGCACTGACTCTCCTTTGGGGTACAGTTCCTCTGGCACAGTCTCACTGGGGTACAGTTTTCTCTTGCACTGATTCTCACTGGGGTACAGTTTGCTCTGGCACTGATTCTCACTGGGGTACAGTTTCCTCTGGCACTATATCTCACTGTGTTACAGCCTCCTCTGGCATTGGCTCTTACTGGGGTACAGTTTCCTCTGGCACTAGCTCTCACTGTGTTACAGGTTCCTCTGGCACTGATTCTTGCTGGGGTACAGTTTGCTCTGGCACTGATTCTCACTGGGGTACAGTTTGCTCTGTCGCTGATTCTCACGGGTACATATTCCTCTGGCACTGACTCTCACTGTGGTACAGTTTCCTTTGGCACTGACTCTCACTGGGGTAAACTATTCTTTGGCACTGACTCATAGGTACGATTTCCTCTGGCATTGACTCTTACTGGGGTACAGTTTCCTCTGGCACTGACTCTCACTGGGGAAAAGTTTCCTCTGGCACTGACACTCACTGGGGTACAGGTTCCTCTGGCACTAGCTCTCACTGGGGTACAGTTCATCTGGCACTGTCGCACTGGGGTACAGTTTGCTCTGGCACTGCCTCACTGGGGTACAGTTTCCTCTGGCACCGATTCTCACTGGGGTACAGTTTCCTCTGGCACTAGCTCTCACTGGGTTACAGTTTCCTCTGGCACTGTCTCACTGGGGTACAGTTTGCTCTGGCCCTGATTCTCACTGGTGTACAGTTTTCTCTGGCACTGATTCTCACGGGTACAGTTTCCTCTGGCACTAGCTCTCACTGGGTTACAGATTCCAATGGCACTGACTCTCACTGGGGTACAGTTTCCTTTGGCACTGACTCTCACTGGGGTAAAGTATGCTTTGGCACTGCCTCATAGGTACAATTTCCTCTGACATTGACTCTCACTGGAGTACCGTTTCCTCTGGCACTGACTCTCACTGGGGAAAAGTCACCTCTGGCACTGACACTCACTGGGATACAGGTTCCTCTGGCACTAGCTCTCACTGGGGTACAGTTCATCTGGCACTGTCGCACTGGGGTACAGTTTGCTCTGGCACTGCCTCACTGGTACAGTTTCCTCTGGCACTGATTCTCATTGGGGTACAGTTTCCTCTGGCACAAGCTCTCACTGGGGTACAGTTTCCTCTGAAGTTGGCTCTCACTGGGGTACAGTTTCCTCTGGCACTAGCTCTCACTGGGTTACAGTTTCCTCTGGCATTGTCTCACTGAGGTACAGTTTGCTCTGGCACTGATTCTCACTGGGGTACAGTTTGCTCTGGCAATGATTCTCACGGGTACAATTTCCCCTGGCATAAGCTCTCACTGGGTTACAGATTCCTCTGGCACTGACTCTCACTAGGGTACAGTTTCCTGTGGCACTGACTCTCACTGGGGTAAAGTTTCCTTTGGCACTGACTCACGGGTACAATTTATCTGGCATTGACTCTCACTGGGGTACAGTTGCCTCTGGCACTGACTCTCACTGGGAAAAGTTTCCTCTGGCACTGACACTATGGGGTACAGATTACTCTGGCACTAGCTCTCACTGGGGTACAATTCATCTGGCACTGTCACACTGGGCTATAGTTTGCTCTGGCGCTGCCTCACTGGGGTACAGTTTCCTCTGGCACTGATTCTCACTGGGGTAAAGTTTCCTCTGGCACTAGCTCTTACTGGGTTACAGCTTCCTCTGGCATTGGCTCTCACTTGGGTACAGTTTTCTCTGGCACTAGCTCTCACTGGGTTACAGTTTCCTCTGGCACTGTCTCACTGTGGTACAGTTTTCTCTGGCACTGATTCTCACTTGGGGCAGTTTCCTCTGGCACTAGCTCTGGAGTACAGTTTGCTCTGGCACTGATTCTCAGGGGTACAGTTTAATCTGGCACTAGATCTCATTGGGTTACAGATTCCTCTGGCACTGACTCTCACTGGGGTACGGTTTCCTTTGGCACTGACTCTCACTGGAGTATAGTTTCCTTTGGCACTGACTCTCACTAGGGTGCAGTTCCTCTGGCACTGATTCTCACTGGAGTACAGTTTCCTCTGGCACTGACTCTCACTGGGGTACAGTTTCCTCTGGCACTGCCTCACCGGGGTACAGTTTGCTCTGGCACTGATTCTCACTGGGGTACAGTTTCCTCTGACACTAGCTCTCACATGGTTACTGTTTCCTCTGGCATTGGCTCTCACTGGGTTACAATTTCCTCTGGCACTAGCTCTCACTGGTTTCAGTATCCTCTGGCACTTTATCACTGGGGCACAGTTTGCTCTGGCACTGATTCTCACTGGGGTGCAGTTCCTCTGGCGCTGATTCTCACTGTGTTACAGCTTCCTCTGGCATTTGCTCTCACTGGGGTACAGTTTCCTTTGGCACTGACTCTCACTGGGGTACAGTTTGCTCTGCCACTGATTCTCACGGGTACAGTTTCCTCTGGCACTAGCTGTCACTGGGTTACAGATTCCTCTGGCACTGACTCTCACTGGGGTACAGTTTCCTTTGGCACTGACTCTCACTGGGGTAAAGTTTCCTCTGGCACTGACACTCACTGGGGTACAGGTTCTTCTGGCATTAGCTCTCACTGGGGTACAGTTCATCTGGCACTGTCACACTGGGGTAAAGTTTGCTCAGGCACTGCCTCACTGGGGTACAGTTTCCTCTGGCACTGATTCTCACTGGGGTGCAGTTTCCTCTGGCACTAGCTCTCACTGGGTTACAGTTTCCTCTGGCATTGGCTCTCACTGGGGTACAGTTTCCTCTGGCACTATCTCTCACTGTGTTACAGTTTCCTCTGGCACTGTCTCACTGGGGTACAGTTTGGTCTGGCAATGATTCTCACTGGGGTACAGTTTGCTCTGGCACTAATTCGCATGGGTACAGTTTCCTCTGGCACTGACTCTCACTAGGGTACAGTTTCCTTTGGCACTGACTCTCACTGGGGTAAAGTATGCTTTGGCACTGGCTCACAGATACAATTTCCTCTGGCATTGACTCTCACTGGGGTACAGTTTCCTCTGGCACTGACTCTCATTGGGGAAAAGTTTCCTCTGGCACTGACACTCACTGGGGTACAGGTTCCTCTGGCACTAGCTCTCACTGGGGTACAGTTCATCTGGCACTGTCGCACTGGTGTACAGTTTGCTCTGGCACTGCCTCACTGGGGCACAGTTTCTTCTGGCACTGATTCTCACTGGGGTACAGTTTCCTCTGGCACTAGCTCTCACTGGGTTACAGTTTCCTCTGGCATTGGCTCTCACTGGGGTACAGTTTCCTCTGGCACTAGCTCTCACCGGGTTACAGTTTCCTCTGGCACTGATTCTCACCGGGATATAGTTTTCTCTGGCACTGATTCTCACGGGTACAGTTTCCTCTGCCACTAGCTCTCACTGGGTTACAGATTCCTGTGGCACTGACTCTCACTGGGGTACATTTCCTATGGCACTGACTCTCACTGGGGTAAAGTTTCCTTTGGCACTGACTCACGGGTACAATTTCCTCTGGCATTGACTCTCACTGGGGTACAGTTTCTTCTGGCACTGACTCTCACTGCGGAAAAGTTTCCTCTGGCACTGACTCTCACTGGGGTACAGTTTCCTTTGGCACTGACTCTCACTGAGGTAAAGTATGCTTTGGCACTGCCTCATGGGTACAATTTCCTCTGACATTGACTCTCACTGGGGTACCGTTTCCTCTGGCACTGACTCTCACTTGGGAAAATTTCCTCTGGCACTGACACTCACTGGGGTACAGGTTCCTCTGGCACTAGCTCTCACTGGGATACAGTTCATCTGGCACTGTCGCACTGGGGTACAGTTTGCTCTGGCACTGATTCTCACTGGGGTACAGTTTCCTCTGGCACTAGCTCTGGGGTACAGTTCGCTCTGGCACTGATTCTCAGGGGTACAGTTTAATCTGACACTATCTCTCATTGGGTTACATATTCCTCTGGCACTGACTCTCACTGGGGTGCAGTTCCTCTGGCACTGATTCTCACTGGAGTACAGTTTCCTCTGGCACTGACTCTCACTGGGGTACAGTTTCCTCTGGCACTGCCTCACCGGGGTACAGTTTGCTCTGGCACTGATTCTCACTGGGGTACAGTTTCCTCTGACACTAGCTCTCACATGGTTACTGTTTCCTCTGGCATTGGCTCTCACTGGGTTACAATTTCCTTTGGCACTAGCTCTCACTGGTTTCAGTATCCTCTGGCACTTTATCACTGGGGCACAGTTTGCTCTGGCACTGATTCTCACTGGGGTGCAGTTCCTCTGGCGCTGATTCTCACTGTGTTACAGCTTCCTCTGGCATTTGCTCTCACTGGGGTACAGTTTCCTTTGGCACTGACTCTCACTGGGGTACAGTTTGCTCTGCCACTGATTCTCACGGGTACAGTTTCCTCTGGCACTAGCTGTCACTGGGTTACAGATTCCTCTGGCACTGACTCTCACTGGGGTACAGTTTCCTTTGGCACTGACTCTCACTGGGGTAAAGTTTCCTCTGGCACTGACACTCACTGGGGTACAGGTTCTTCTGGCACTAGCTCTCACTGGGGTACAGTTCATCTGGCACTGTCGCACTGGGGTAAAGTTTGCTCAGGCACTGCCTCTCTGGGGTACAGTTTCCTCTGGCACTGATTCTCACTGGGGTGCAGTTTCCTCTGGCACTAGCTCTCACTGGGTTACAGTTTCCTCTGGCATTGGCTCTCACTGGGGTACAGTTTCCTCTGGCACTATCTCTCACTGTGTTACAGTTTCCTCTGGCACTGTCTCACTGGGGTACAGTTTGGTCTGGCAATGATTCTCACTGGGGTACAGTTTGCTCTAGCACTAATTCGCATGGGTACAGTTTCCTCTGGCACTGACTCTCACTAGGGTACAGTTTCCTTTGGCACTGACTCTCACTGGGGTAAAGTATGCTTTGGCACTGGCTCACGGATACAATTTCCTCTGGCATTGACTCTCACTGGGGTACAGTTTCCTCTGGCACTGACTCTCATTGGGGAAAAGTTTCCTCTGGCACTGACACTCACTGGGGTACAGGTTCCTCTGGCACTAGCTCTCACTGGGGTACAGTTCATCTGGCACTGTCGCACTGGTGTACAGTTTGCTCTGGCACTGCCTCACTGGGGCACAGTTTCTTCTGGCACTGATTCTCACTGGGGTACAGTTTCCTCTGGCACTAGCTCTCACTGGGTTACAGTTTCCTCTGGCATTGGCTCTCACTGGGGTACAGTTTCCTCTGGCACTAGCTCTCACCGGGTTACAGTTTCCTCTGGCACTGATTCTCACCGGGATATAGTTTTCTCTGGCACTGATTCTCACGGGTACAGTTTCCTCTGCCACTAGCTCTCACTGGGTTACAGATTCCTGTGGCACTGACTCTCACTGGGGTACATTTCCTATGGCACTGACTCTCACTGGGGTAAAGTTTCCTTTGGCACTGACTCACGGGTACAATTTCCTCTGGCATTGACTCTCACTGGGGTACAGTTTCTTCTGGCACTGACTCTCACTGCGGAAAAGTTTCCTCTGGCACTGACTCTCACTGGGGTACAGTTTCCTTTGGCACTGACTCTCACTGAGGTAAAGTATGCTTTGGCACTGCCTCATGGGTACAATTTCCTCTGACATTGACTCTCACTGGGGTACCGTTTCCTCTGGCACTGACTCTCACTTGGGAAAATTTCCTCTGGCACTGACACTCACTGGGGTACAGGTTCCTCTGGCACTAGCTCTCACTGGGATACAGTTCATCTGGCACTGTCGCACTGGGGTACAGTTTGCTCTGGCACTGATTCTCACTGGGGTACAGTTTCCTCTGGCACTAGCTCTGGGGTACAGTTCGCTCTGGCACTGATTCTCAGGGGTACAGTTTAATCTGACACTATCTCTCATTGGGTTACATATTCCTCTGGCACTGACTCTCACTGGGGTGCAGTTCCTCTGGCACTGATTCTCACTGGAGTACAGTTTCCTCTGGCACTGACTCTCACTGGGGTACAGTTTCCTCTGGCACTGCCTCACCGGGGTACAGTTTGCTCTGGCACTGATTCTCACTGGGGTACAGTTTCCTCTGACACTAGCTCTCACATGGTTACTGTTTCCTCTGGCATTGGCTCTCACTGGGTTACAATTTCCTCTGGCACTAGCTCTCACTGGTTTCAGTATCCTCTGGCACTTTATCACTGGGGCACAGTTTGCTCTGGCACTGATTCTCACTGGGGTGCAGTTCCTCTGGCGCTGATTCTCACTGTGTTACAGCTTCCTCTGGCATTTGCTCTCACTGGGGTACAGTTTCCTTTGGCACTGACTCTCACTGGGGTACAGTTTGCTCTGCCACGGATTCTCACGGGTACAGTTTCCTCTGGCACTAGCTGTCACTGGGTTACAGATTCCTCTGGCACTGACTCTCACTGGGGTAC
Organism: Pristiophorus japonicus; assembly: GCF_044704955.1. Classification (NCBI taxonomy): domain Eukaryota; kingdom Metazoa; phylum Chordata; class Chondrichthyes; family Pristiophoridae; genus Pristiophorus; species Pristiophorus japonicus. Next base: position 188,891,475 of record NC_091985.1, read on the forward strand.
AGTTTCCTTTGGCACTGACTCTCACTGGGGTAAAGTTTCCTCTGGCACTGACACTCACTGGGGTACAGGTTCTTCTGGCACTAGCTCTCACTGGGGTACAGTTCATCTGGCACTGTCGCACTGGGGTAAAGTTTGCTCAGGCACTGCCTCACTGGGGTACAATTTCCTCTGGCACTGATTCTCACTGGGGTGCAGTTTCCTCTGGCACTAGCTCTCACTGGGTTACAGTTTCCTCTGGCATTGGCTCTCACTGGGGTACAGTTTCCTCTGGCACTATCTCTCACTGTGTTACAGTTTCCTCTGGCACTGTCTCACTGGGGTACAGTTTGGTCTGGCAATGATTCTCACTGGGGTACAGTTTGCTCTAGCACTAATTCGCATGGGTACAGTTTCCTCTGGCACTGACTCTCACTAGGGTACAGTTTCCTTTGGCACTGACTCTCACTGGGGTAAAGTATGCTTTGGCACTGACTCACGGATACAATTTCCTCTGGCATTGACTCTCACTGGGGTACAGTTTCCTCTGGCACTGACTCTCATTGGGGAAAAGTTTCCTCTGGCACTGACACTCACTGGGGTACAGGTTCCTCTGGCACTAGCTCTCACTGGGGTACAGTTCATCTGGCACTGTCGCACTGGTGTACAGTTTGCTCTGGCACTGCCTCACTGGGGTACAGTTTCTTCTGGCACTGATTCTCACTGGGGTACAGTTTCCTCTGGCACTAGCTCTCACTGGGTTACAGTTTCCTCTGGCATTGGCTCTCACTGGGGTACAGTTTCCTCTGGCACTAGCTCTCACCGGGTTACAGTTTCCTCTGGCACTGATTCTCACCGGGATATAGTTTTCTCTGGCACTGATTCTCACGGGTACAGTTTCCTCTGCCACTAGCTCTCACTGGGTTACAGATTCCTGTGGCACTGACTCTCACTGGGGTACATTTCCTATGGCACTGACTCTCACTGGGGTAAAGTTTCCTTTGGCACTGACTCACGGGTACAATTTCCTCTGGCATTGACTCTCACTGGGGTACAGTTTCTTCTGGCACTGACTCTCACTGCGGAAAAGTTTCCTCTGGCACTGACTCTCACTGGGGTACAGTTTCCTTTGGCACTGACTCTCACTGAGGTAAAGTATGCTTTGGCACTGCCTCATGGGTACAATTTCCTCTGACATTGACTCTCACTGGGGTACCGTTTCCTCTGGCACTGACTCTCACTTGGGAAAATTTTCTCTGGCACTGACACTCACTGGGGTACAGGTTCCTCTGGCACTAGCTCTCACTGGGATACAGTTCGTCTGGCACTGTCGCACTGGGGTACAGTTTGCTCTGGCACTGATTCTCACTGGGGTACAGTTTCCTCTGGCACTAGCTCTGGGGTACAGTTCGCTCTGGCACTGATTCTCAGGGGTACAGTTTAATCTGGCACTATCTCTCATTGGGTTACATATTCCTCTGGCACTGACTCTCACTGGGGTGCAGTCCCTCTGGCACTGACTCTCACTGGGGTAAAGTTTCCCTTAGCACTGATTCACTGGGGTACAATTTCCTCTGGCATTGATTCTCACTGGGGTACAGTTTCCTGTGGCACTGACACTCACTGGGGTACAGGATCCTCGGGCACTAGCTCTCACTGGGGTACAGTTCATCTGGCACTGTCACACGGGTACAGTTTGCTCTGGCACTGCCTCACTGGGGTACAGTTTCCTCTGGCACTGATTCTCACTGGGTTACAGTTTCTTCTGGCATTGGCTCTCACTGGGGTACAGTTTCCTCTGGCACTAGCTCTCACTGGGTTACAGTTTCCTCTGGCACTGTCTCACTGGGGTACAGTTTGCTCTGGCACTGATTCTCACTGGGGACAGTTTCCTCTGGCACTAGCTCTGGGGTACAGTTTGCTCTTGCACAGATTCTCAAGGGTACCGTTTAATCTGGCACTATCTCTCATTGGGTTACAGATTCCTCTGGCACTGACTCTCACTGGGGTGCAGTTCCTCTGGCACTGACTCTCACTGGGGTAAAGTTTCCCTTGGCACTGACTCACTGGGGTACAATTTCCTCTGGCGTTGACTCTCACTGGGGTACAGTTTCCTGTGGCACTGACTCACTGGGGTAAAGTTTCCTCTGGCACTGACACTGGGAACAGGTTCCTCTGGGACTAGCCCTCACTAGGGTACAGTTGCTCTGGCACTGTCTCACTGGGGTACAGGTTGCTCTGGCACTGCCTCACTGGGGTACAGTTTCCTCTGGCACTGATTCTCACTGGGGTACAGTTTCCTCTGGCACTAGCTCTCACTGGGTTACAGTTTCCTCTGGCACTATCTCACTGGAGCACAGTTTACTCTGGCACTGATTCTCACTGGGGTACAGTTTCCTCTGGCTCTGACTCTCACTGGGGTGCAGTTCATCTGGCAATGCTGCTCACTGGGTTACAGTTTCCTTTTGCACTGACTCACTGGGGTAAAATTTCCTCTGGCTTTGACTCTCACTGGGTTACAGTTTCCTCTGGCACTGACTCTCACTGGGGTACAATTTCCTCTGGCACTGACTCTCATTGGCCGACAGGTTCCTCTGGCACTAACTCTCTTAGGGGTACAGTTTCCTCTGGCACTGACTCTCACTGGGGTAAAGTTTCCTCTATCACTGACTCTCACTGGGGCACAGTTTCCTCTGGCACTAACTCTCACTGCGGTACAGTTCCTCTGGCACTGCCTCTCACTGGGGTGCAGTTTCCTCTAGCGCGGACTCTCACTGGGGTACAGTTTTCTCTGGCGCTGACTCACTGGGGTACAGTTTCCTCTGGCACTGACTCTCGCTTGCGTACAGTTTCCTCTGACACTAACTCTCTCTGGGGTGCAGTTTCCTCTGGCACTGAATTTCACTGGGGTACAGTTTCCTCTGGCACTGACTCTCACTGGGGTACAGTTCCTCTGACACAGCTTTACTGTGTATCGAATTCGTGCTACCCCTGCCCTGGGACTGCTTGATGGGACAGTTTAGAGAGAGCTTTAACCTGAAACTGATCAGGAGCTGCTGGTGGAAAGTTTTCAGTGCAGTGGCAGATCGTACTGCTGCCGAATTTTAATTGATAAGCTGCCTGCATCACAGTCGGGACGGACACTGAAGTTTGCCCTGCAGCAGTGTAGAGGGAACTTTACTCTGTATCTAACCCATAATCCACCTGGGAATTTAGTGTGAAATTGAAAGCAATTGCTCGGGTCGATAGAGAGTAATTGATTCTGCTGCGGTGGGTGTCTATGACGAGGGGACATAACCTTAAAATCAGAGCCAGGCCATTCAGGAGAGATGTTAGGAAACACTTCTTCACTCAATGGATGGTTGAAGTGTAGAACTTCCCACAATAAGCAATCGATGCTCGCCCATTGAATAATTTTCGGCCGGTTGTGATTTCTGCCCAATGACCCGTTGCTTGTTCCCTTGGATTAGATCTTTATTTATTCCCTATGGTTTCATTTCAGTTTCACTTCTGGACCCACCACTCAAAGCACTTTGTCTCATCTGCCCCTGGGAATGAGCAGACTCCTCCGTCATCTTCCACACAGCACCAGCTCTCCTCCTCTTTCCCCCTTGATTGTGTTCCACACTCTGGGCCTTCCCTGGAGATTCTCCATATGAACAGGGGGATGTGTGTTGAGACAGGATGTCCCAGCTCTCCTCCTCTTTCCCCCTGGGTTGTGTTCCACACTATGGGCCTTGGGCCTTCCCTGGGGATTCTCAGTATGAACAGTGGGATGTGTGTTGAGTCAGGATGTCCAAGCTCTCCACCTTTAAAGGGACAAGGAGACGACCTGCTGGGCTGAATGGCCCTGCTTTATGACATCACTGCAGTGCCCAGCAACCACCCTCCCTGGGCCCTGCTCATTATGAGCTGGCAGTGTCTGATGGGACATTGTAGAGAGAGAAAGACTTGGATTTATTTGGCGCATTTCACGACCACCGGACCTCTCAAAGTGCTTTACAGCCAATGAAGTACTTTGGATTGTAGTCACTATTGTAACAAGGGAGATTTACTCTGTATCTAACCCCGTGCTGTACCTGCCCTCGGAGTGTTTGATGGGACAGTGTAGAGGGAGCTTTACTCTGTATCTAACCCCATGCTGTATCTGCCCTGGGAGTGTTTGATGGGACAGTGTAGAGGGAGCTTTACTCTGCATCTAACCCATGCTGCACCTGCCATGGGAGTGTTTGATGGGATAGTGTAGAGGGAGCTTTACTCTGCATCTAACCACGTGCTGTATCTACCCTGGGAGTGTTTGATGGGATAATAGAGAATTCAAACAGGCTGCATTTAGACAGGCTGTGAAAATTCACAGACGCCCAAGTCAAGGCTGCTACATGCAGTTCGGCATGTTGCATTAACTCATCAATCAACTTGACATTTTCGGACCTTGGGTAGCGAGCCAATTAAAATGTTAAAAGACTTTCAAGTGAGCCAATAAGGTCAAAGAAGGCGAGTTCTTTTCTGTAAATTGATCCGGTATAAAATACAGCCATTTTGACCATGTGTCTCAGTAAGACAAAGAAACTGGCAATCATCCAGCAGCTTGTTACTCTCTGCAAAGATTAAAAAGATAAAACTATAATCGGAGTTCGTATTTCATTGGAAATTAAGAGATCTAACAATTTTGGCGCTGTGAGCAGGGTCGCTGAGGAAAGAAACTGAATTTTGGACATCGGACCTACATACTGAGGTAAGGACTCCTCTTTCTAAAAAAAGTCCTCGGTCAAAAGTATAAATTAGCCCCTCCTTCTACGCGATTCCGAAAGCCTCCGGTTTGCGAACCCTTCGGTTGGTCGTCGACTCGAGGTCTCATAGATGTCTAAACTTCGGCGGTGTGTTAGTTAATTTATCACTGACCTATTGATCGGCTAGCAGACCTACGACTCGAGACCCCAGTAAAGAACTCAGTAAAGAAATGGCAGCAGGAGATAAGGGCAAAGAATTGCCTACAACTGCTAAAGGTGGGCAGGCACCACCTCAAGTTTCGCTAGATTTAATTCTCGAACAGTTGAAAGAATACATAGAGCAACAATTCAACTTATCTAAAACCTGTATTAAGATCGAACAAAAGTACGGAACCTCCAAAGGACAATGGTCCTTGGACGAGATTAAAAGGGTCTGGGGAAAAATGACCCGTATGAAAAATAAAGAGCGGACTAGATGATCCCTAGCGATTATGGGCCAGATTCGAATCTGGAATGAAATTATAATGCGTTCCCAACATGATCGAGAACTGACCAGTACAAAGGATCAATTGAAAGCAGTTTGTGCACAGCTGCGACAGAAAAAGCTTGATCTTGAAAAGCTGGAAGCGGAAGTTAAAAATTTTAAAGGTGAAATTACAGAATGGAAAAAATCATTAGGTCAAGAGACAGTAATAGGAAAAGGAAAATGTATTGATCAATTCCCAGGGTACCCATGTTTGGATAAATTAAAAGCGCAAACCCGAAGACATGACCGAGGAATAGATACGGTTTCTGAATCCTCCGACAATACAGTGTCAGAGGATGATGAAGAATTAGGGGTGCGCTTTGCCCCGTTTAGAAAAAAAGACGAGTTGTAGTCAAATCAGAAGAGACTGCGGATGAGGGCGGAACCAAAAAAACAAAGAGAAGGGTGTATGCAGAATACTTAGTTCATGCTCCGGCAGACCCAGAGAAAATTGATAAATGGTCCAAGGAATTGCCCAATCCAAAGAAAGGGGGAGTAAAAACGTGGAACCAATTGGACCGCTTAAGAAATATATATCAACTTCATCCCTGGGACGGAGTGCAAATTTTGACCATAAAGGTGCCAAAAACACAGGGAAGAAAATTGCAAGACAAGGTAGATGAAGCTTTAGGGCAGAATGAGCAAGAATTAGACGCAGGATGGGAGGCGATTAAACACGCTGCAAGCCTTCAGTCCAGCTAAGACAGACTGGGGAAAAATTGCAGCTTGCCAACAGAAAGGAACAGAGGAGGTCCTGGAGTATGACGAGCGGTTTAGATGCACGTGGCTAGAACATTCTGGTATGAATAATACGGATGAGGAAATGGATGAACAAGCATTTGGACCCCTGAAAACAGCTTTCGTGGCAGGTCGAAATCCACAACTGTCCAAAATGCTTAAGGTAGTGTTACCGGACTGGGAAGGTAGAGGAACTACCTTTGCAGCATTGGTGGATCGATGTAACCAATTAGACCGGGATATGGGAGCTAAAGTCCGAGCTGTACAGGCTAAGGGATGGAAATCCCAGGATTCCGATAAACAGTCATTAGAAAAATTACCCGGAAAATGTCATTATTGTGGGAAAGAAGGTCACTGGGCCAAGACGTGCAGGGCAAAACTGCAAGGTCGTGGCTGGTGAAGAGGACGCAGCCAGGGATACAATTCAGCCAACAAGCCAGGCTTGTCACAAGATAACGACCTCATAGAAGCATTTAAGCGACTGACAATACAACAACAGAAGGAGTTACTTGGGATAGCAAAAAACGATTAGAGCCCACCCTGGCCCCCCTCCTCGCACTAATACAACAAAGGGGAGATGGGCTATATATAACTGAGGGTGGGCGATGAGGATGTGAACTGTCTTTTAGACACGGGCAGAATTAACATGCGTACCCCTACAATATGGAGACTTTTTGCCGTTGGATGGTAGGGCACGTACAGCCTATGGAGTTGGGGGCCATAAAATGGAAATTAAAAGGACAACACCGGTACTTATAGGGCTGGGTCCACATGAACTAACCACGCCGGTCTGGATAGGCCCAGTAGATCAACCCCTTTTGGGAATGGACGTTCTAATCCAAATAGATTCATCGTTGCATTTCGAGGATGGTCGAGTGACATGGTCAATTAGAACTTTGAAGAAAGAAGAATTGAAGGAACACCCGATATGGGCTAAATATAAGAACGATTGGGGCCTACTCCAGATGGAGCCTGCATCATTTACAGGGACCAAGCCTCCATGCACTAAACAGTATCCCTTCAGTCCAACTGCCATCGCGGGAATCTTACCGGTTATTCAGCAATTGGAGAAACAAGGGGTGCTTATTAAAACGCATAGCTCCTCCAATAGCCCTGTGTGGCCGGTACAGAAATCTAATGAGACTTGGCGTTTGACTGTCGATTATAGGAAAGCTAACCAGTGTATTGATCAAAAAGCTCCTTTGGTCGCAGATCCCTCCACCATTTTTAATGCCCTCAAACCGGAACATAAATATTTCTCAGTTATAGATATGGCCACTGGATTTTGGTCATTGCATCTGGCACCGGAGGTTCAACAGTGGTTTGCTTTCACGGTCCATGGACAACAGTATACTTGGACCCGGTTACCGCAGGGTTTCCACAACAGCCCTACGGTATTCCAAATGGCTTTACAAAACCATTTGTGGATGAAATGGGAGGTAATTATCGCAGTCATCCAATATGAAGACGATATCCTGCTAGCTTCAAACACGGAAGAACAACATGAACAAGATTTACGAGCTTTGCTGGAGCACCTTCGGCTGAAAGGACATAAAGCCAGCATCGACAAAGCACAAATATCCCAAGAAGAGGTTGTATACCTGGGACAAAAGATTTCACAAGGAAAGAGAGAACTTACCCAGGATAGAACTGCAGCCATTCGGGCTGCTAAAACACCCACCACTATTCAGGAACTAAGGTCTTTTTTGGGATTGTGTAACTTTAACAGAAATTGGATTGACTCCTTCACACAGCTTGCTCAGCCACTGAATGATATTTTAAAGGGGAAACGTGCCTCTAAAGAAGCCATCACCCTCACGAAAGAACAGCAAGAGGCTTTCCTGAGTTTGAAAAAGGCTTTGTATTCGGCACCAGCTCTGGGAATCCCCGACAGTGGTAAGCCATTTACCCTGTTTGTCCATGAGAAAGAAGGATATATGACAGCTCTACTGACACAAGAACATGTGGATCGGCAAAGACCTATTGGCTATTGTTCAGCAAAACTGGATGCGGTAGCCCTCGGATGGGGAAGTTGCCTAAGGGCCATGGAAGCTACATGTCGAGCGGTAATGATCACTGCGGGTCTAGTCCTCAACCAAAAGCTGATTGTCAAGTATCCCCACACCGTACATGCTTTGCTGTCTATGAATAGAATGTCTCAGGTGACGGCAGCAAGATGGACCCGCTGGACAGCAGTTTTGGAAGCTCCTAATCTCCATATCGTCCGGGCCAGCCCAGTTAATCCCGCAACTATGCTCCCGATGTCAGAATCGAGGGAGCAAGAGGGGGAAGAATGTGAAGAGCATGATTGCGTGGAGATTTTAAAAGAAACAGAAGAAGCAGCCTCTGCACAACCCAGACCTCATCCTGTTTACAGATGGTTCCTCCTTTGTTGACAATGGTACCAGAAAAGCAAGATGGGCAGTTACAACCTTATATGAGGTCGTGGCAAAAGGATGTTTACCCTCAGGAACGTCAGCACAACAGGCCGAGTTACGGGCCCTGTCAGAAGCATGTCGAATAGCAGAAGGACAGACAGCTAATGTCTACACAGATTCGCGTTATGCTTTTGGAGTCGCTCACGACTTTGGTATGTTATGGCGGAAAAGAGCATTCCTCACTGCTTCTGTTACACCTATCCGAAATGGAAAAGAAGTCCGAGACTTACTGGAGGCCATACAATTACCTCAGGAAGTGTCCATCCTGAAGTGTAAGGCCCATATCAAGGAAAATACCACAGAAGCACAGGGAAATGCCCTAGCCGACCAGGCAGCTAAAGATGCCGCCTCACAGGGCGTTCCTCCAGAAGAACCAACACAGATGTGCAGATTGAAAGCAATCAGGACTCTAACACGAGACCTTCAAACAATGCAAGGCGAGTGCTCCCGAGAGGAAAAATGGACATGGATTGAGGCAGGAATTAAGCTATGCGAAGATGGTGTCTGGAGAAAAAGAGTTACCGACAAGCCAGTCGCGCCACAAGCGCTTATGCCTTTTTGAGCCCAACATATCCACTCGTGGGGACACTTGGCCTCAGAACAGATGACAGCACGGTTCCAGAAAAGCTGGTTGGTCGGGGATTTTAAAAACATGCCCAGCTGGTAGCAGACCGCTGTGTGGTCTGCCAGAAAAATAATTCTGGACCCATCACTGTAATGCCCCAACTGAGGCCCCCTGCCCCTGTCGGACCATTCCAGCATCTGCAGCTTGATTATATATCTCTTCCTTCATGCCAAGGATACACTGACATTCTTGTCATTGTCGACAGATTCTCTAGATGGGTAGAAGCTGTCCCAACTAAAAGAGCCACAGCCAATCACACTGCAAAGGTCTTGTGTAAGGATTCCATTCCCCGATGGGGAGTCCCGAGTAGCATTGACTCAGATCAGGGAACACACTTCACAGGTGCTATCTGCCAAGTAGTCTGTAGGTTACTGAACATTACATGGGATTTACACTGTCCTTATCATCCACAATCATCAGGACAAGTAGAGCGAATGAATCGAACTCTGAAACAACAGCTTGCCAAATATCACCAAGAAGGAACACCATGGCCCCAGGCACTACCAATATGCAGCATTAGGGCAACCCCGAACAGAACTACAGGTCTAAGCCCATTTGAAATTATAACAGAAAGACCCATGTCGCTGCCAGGAACTATCGATTTACGGAAAGCTGGTGTTCACTTAATGAGTGACACTTTGTTATCATACTGTCAGAACTTAACCAATGCTATTATTTCTGTTTCCCGACAGGTATCGGCAGCTTGGGGTAATCCACCCGAAGGAGGACACGATGTCATCCCGGGAGTCTGGGTGTATGTGAAAAAGTTGCATAAAGAACCTTTGGGTGCCAAGTGGGAGGGACCTTATCAAGTGTTATTGACCACCCAGGCAGCTGTTAAAGTCCAAGGAAAGAAAGCCTGGATCCACGCTTCGCACGTTAAACGAGCACCCGTAACTGAAGCTGAAATCTGATAAGGACAATTACTTTTTGTGAAAATATAGAAATTTACTGTATTATTGATTGTAGGTATTATAGGCATAGGCCTACTTCTTACACTCTGCACCAAAGGGAAATAGTAGAGTACCAAGGGAATTACATGTAAATACCGTTTACTTTTATATTGTTTGTTTATGTTGATTAAATGTTGCAATCAGGCGGCTGTAGCTGCTGTCCCGCAGGTGAGACACCTTGCAGGTCCCAGCAGACCATCTGTACGTGGCACAGGAGTATGTTATGCTTAAGGAAAGGTGGTTTACTGGTTGAATTAAGATATTGATTTGGATTAAATTGGAATAAGGTTAATTAACCTACTAAAACCAGACTTCCATTGTGGCCACGATGGAACTCGGGTTGGTGTAAATTTGTGTGGACGCTACTAGTCCGGACATGTGGCGAAACACATCAACAAATTTTAGAAGGAAACTTTATTCATGTATGAAATTATTTTGTTGAATGTTTAACCAGTGATACCTGATGTTTTATGATTCAGTTTGTGAAAGAATCAAAGGGGGGATTGATAGAGAATTCAAACAGGCTGCATTTAGACAGACTTTGAAAATTCACAGATCCCCAAGTCAAGGCTGCTACATGCTGTTTGGCATGTTGCATTAACTCATCAATCAACTTGACATTTTCGGACCTTGGGTAGCGAGCCAATTAAAACGTTAAAAGACTTTCAAGTGAGCCAATAAGGTCAAAGAAGGCGAGTTATTTTCTGTAAATTGATCCGGTATAAAATACAGCCATTTTGACCATGTGTCTCAGTAAGACAAAGAAACTGGCAATCAGCCAGCAGCTTGTTACTCTCTGCAAAGATTAAAAAGTTAAAATTACCATCGGAGTTCGTATTTCATTGGAAATTAAGAGATCTAACGATAATGTAGAGGGAGCTTTACTCTATCTAACCCCGTGCTGTACCTGCCCTGGGAATATTTGATGGGATAATGTCGAGGGAGCTTTACTCGGTATCTAACCCATGTTGCACCTGCCCTGGGAGTGTTTGATGGGATAATGTAGAGGGAGCTTTACTGTGTGCAGAACCTGTGCTAACCTAGCAAGTTGTGAAGAGGATGCAAATAATCTACAAAGGGATATAGATAGGCTAAGTGAGTGGGCAAAACTTTGACAGATGGAATATAATGTGGGAAAATGTGAGCTTATCCACTTTGGTAGGAGAAATAAAAAAGCAAATTTCTATTTAAATGGGGAGAGATTACAAAATGCCGTGTACAGCGGGATCTGGGGGTCCTTGTACAGGGCACAAAAATTTAGCATGCAGTTACTGCAATTAGTTAGGAAGGCAAATGGAATGTTGGCCTTTATTGCAAGGGGAATGGAGTATAGAAGTAGAGAAATCCTGCTGCTACTGTATATAACATTGGTAAGACCACACCTGGAGTAGTACGCACAGTTTTTGGTCACCTTATTTAAGGAAGGATACACTTGCACTGGAGGCAGTTCAGAGTAGGTTCACGAGGTTGATTGCTGAGATGAAAGTTTGAGCAGGTTGGGCCTATACTCCTTGGGGTTTAGAAGACTTGGAGGTGAACTTATTGAAAGGTATAACATTCTGAGGGGGCTTGACAGGTAGATGAAGGGAGGATGTTTCCCTCCGTGGGGGAATTTAGAACTAGGGGGCATAGTTTCAGAATAAGGGGTCGCTCATTTAAAACCAAAATCAGTCGGCATTTCTTCTGAGGGTTGTGAATCTTTGGAATTTGCTACCTCAGAGTTGAATGTATTTACGGTGGAGATAGACAGATTTTTCAAAGATAAGGGAGTCAAGGATTATGGGGCGCAGTCGGGGAATTGGAGTTGAGGCCTGGATACGATCAGCTGTGATCTTATTGAAAGGCGGAGCAGGTTCGAGGGACCAAATGGTCTACTCCTGCTCCTATTTCTTATGTTCCATACGCTGCCCTGGGAGTGTTTGATGGGACAGTGTAGAGTGAGATTTTCTCTGTATCTAACCCATGCTGTACCTGCCCTGGGAGTGTTTGATGGTACAGTGTAGAGGGAGCTTTATGCTGCATCCAACCCATGCTGTATCTGCCCTGGGAGTCTCTGATGGGACAGTGTAGGTGGAGGTTTACTCTGTATCTAATCCGTGCTGCACCTGTGTTGGGAGTGTTTCGTTAGACAGTGCACATAAGAACATAAGAAATAGGAACATACGGCCCCTGGAGCCTGCTCCGCCATTCAATAAGATCATGGCTGATCTGATCATGGACTCCGCTCCACTTCCAGGCTCGCTCCCCATAACCCCTTATCCCCTTATCATTTAAAAAATTGTCTAATTCTGTCTTAAATTTACTCAATGTGCCAGCTTCCATAGCTCTCTGAGGCAGCGAATTCCACAGATTTACAACCTTCTGAGAAAATAAATTTTTCCTCATCTCTGTTTTAAATGGGCGGCCCCTTATTCTAAGATCATGCCCTCTAGTTCTAGTCTCCCCCATCAGTGGAAACGTTCTCTCTGCATCCACCTTGTCGAGACCCCTCATAATCTTATACGTTTCGATAAGATCGCCTCTCATTCTTCTAAACTCCAATGAGTAGAGGCCCGACCCATTCAACCTTTCCTCATAAGTCAGCCCCCTCATCCCTGGAATCCACCTAGTGAACCTTCTCTGAACTGCCTCCAAAGCAAGTATATCCTTTCGTAAATATGGAAACTAAAACTGCACACAGTATTCCAGGTTTAGCTTCACCAAAACCTTGTCTAGCTGTAGCAAGACTTCCCTGCTTTTATACTCCATCCCCTTTGCAATAAAGGCCAAGATACCATTGGCCTTCCTGATCACTTGCTGTACCTGCATACTATCCTTTTGTGTTTCATGCACAAGTACCCCCAGATCCCGCTGTCCCGCTGTACGGCGGCACTTTGCAATCTTTCTCCATTTAAATAATAACTTGCTCTTTGATTTTCTTTCTGCCAAAGTGCATGACCTCACACTTTCTAACACAATACTCCATCTGCCAAATTTTTGCCCACTCACTTAGCCTGTCTATGTCCTTCTGCAGATTTTTTGTGTCCTCCTCACACATTGCTTTTCCTCCCATCTTTGTATCGTCAGCAAATTTGGCTATGTTACACTCGATCCCTTCCAAGTCGTCAATATAGATTGTAAATAGTTGGGGACCCAGCACAGATCCCTGCGGCACCCACTAGTTACTGGTTGCCAACCAGAGAATGAACCATTTACCCAGACTCTGTTAGTTAGCCAATCCTCTATCCATGCTAATATATTACCCCCAATACCGTGAACATTTATCTTGTGCAGTAACCTTTTATGTGGCATCTTGACAAATGCCTTCTTAAAGTCCCTGTTCATTACATCCTCAAAGAATTTCAGCAAATTTGTCAAAATGACTTCCCCTTCATAAATCTATGCTGATTCTACCTGACTGAATTTTGCTTTTGCAAATGTCCTGATACTTCTTCTTTAATAATGGACTCCAACATTTTCCCAACCACAGACGTTAGGCTAACTGGTCTATAGTTTCCTGTTTTTGTCTGCCTCCTTTTTTAAATAGGGGCCTTACATTTGCAGTTTTCCAATCTGCTGGGACCTCCCCAGAATCCAGGGCATTTTGGTAAATTACAACCATTGCATCCACTATCCCTGTTGCTACTTCTCTTAAGACCCTAGGATGCAAGCCATCAGGTCTAGGGCATTTATCGGCCTTTCATTCCATTAACTTACTGAGTACCACCTCCTTAGTCATTGTGATTTGTGAAGTTCCTCCCCCCTATAGCCCCTTGACTATCCACTGTTGGAATATTGTTAGTGTCCTCTAACGTAAAGACTGATACAAAATATTTTTTTTGAGTTTCTGCGTCCTCCATGTTCCTCATTACTAATTTCCCGGTCTCGTCCTCTGAGATCAACATTTACTTTTGCCACTCTTGTTTCCTTTTTATATACTGATAGAAACTCTTGCTATTTGTTTTTATATTTTGTCCTAGTTTACTTTCATAGTCTATCTTCCCTTTCTTAATCATTTTTTTAGTCATTGTTTGCTGGCTTTTAAAAGCTTCCCAGTCTTCTGTCCTCCCAGTAGTTTTGGCCACTTTGTATGCCCTTGTTTTTAATTGGATACCATCCTTTATTTCTTTAGTTAGCCACGGATGGCTATCTTTTCTCTCTCACCCTTTCCTCCTCATTGGAATATATTTTTCTTGAGAGTTGTGAAATATCTCCTTAAATGGACACCACTGGTCATCAACCGTCCTGCACTTTAATCTATTTTCCCAGTCCACTTTACCCAACTCTGCCCTCATACCTTCATAGTCTCCTTTATTTAAGCTTAGTACGCTGGTTAGAGATCCAACTTTCTCACCCTGCATCTGAATTTGAAATTCAATCATGCTGTGATCACTCATTCCGAGGGGATCCTTTACTAGGAGATTATTTATTAATCCTATCTCATTACACAAGACCAGATCTAAGATAGCCTGCCCCCTGGTTGGTTCCGTTGCATACTTTTCAAGGAACCCGGCCCTTATGCACTCTATGAACTCTTCTTCAAGGCTACCCTGACCAATTTGATTTGTCCAATCAATATGGAGGTTAAAATCACCCATGATTATTGCTGTTCCCTTTTTACAAGCCCCCCCCCCTCCCCCCACTGTATTTCCTGGTTTATGCTCCGACCAACAGAGTTGCTACTATTAGGGGGCCGATAGACTACATCCACCTGTGACTTTTCACCTTATTCCTTATCTCCACCCAAACTTTTTCAACATCCTTATCATTTGAGCTAATATCGTTTCTCACTATTGCAGTGATTCCATCCTTTATCAATAGAGCTATCTCACCTCCTTTTCCTCTCCGTCTGTCCTTTCGGATTGTCAAGTACCACTGAATATTTAATTCCCAGTCCTGGTCTCCTTGCAACCACGTCTCTGTAATGGCTATCAGATCATACCCATTTGTATCTATTTCTGCCATCAGCTCATCTATTTTGTTACAAATGCTACGTGCATTGAGACAAAGAGCCTTTAAGTTTGCTTTTTTACCCTTTTTACCTGCTTGTTTCCTCTCTCCTTCAAATTCACTTTCTTTATTTTTGCTTTTTAATTCCAGCTTTACTCCCCTCCCTGCTGAATCTATTGTCAGGTTCCCATCCCCCTGCCAAGCTAGTTTAAACCCTCCCGAACAAGACGAGCAAATCCGCCCCGCCCCGCGAGGATATTGGTCCCAGCTCTGTTGAGGTGCAACCCATCCGGTTTGTACAGGTTTCACCTCTGGCAGAAGCGGTCTCAATGTGTCAGGAATCTAAAGCCCTCCCTCCTGCACCATCTCTCCAGCCACGCATTCATCTGCTCTATCCTCCTATTTCTGTACTCACTAGCTCATGGCACCAGGAGTAATCCGGAGATTACTACCTTTTGAGGTCCTGCTTTTTAATCCCTCTCCTTGCTCCCTAAACTCTGCCTGCGGGAGAGGGGTGGGAGCAGAAACAGAGAGTATGGAATTGAACACAGCCAGAGTTAGCGCCTTAAGGAAAGGGCCAGATGGGAGGAAGGGGAATCAGTGAGTGTAGAACTGAACCCAGCCAGAGTCAGCACCTTCAGGGGAGGAGAGGGAGGGGAACCAGTGAGTGTAGAACTGAACCCAGCCAGAGTCAGCATCTTCAGGGGAGGAGAGGGGAGCTAGTGAGTGTGGAACTGACCCCAGCCAGAGTCAGCATCTTCAGGGGAGGAGAGGGGAGCTAGTGTGTGTGGAACTGACCCCAGCCAGAGTCAGCACCTACAGGGGAGGAGAGGGAGGGAAACCAGTGAGTGTGGAATTGAACACAGCCAGAGTCAGCACTATAAGGGGAGGGGCAGATGGGAGGGAGGGGAACCAGTGAGTGTAGAATTGAACACAGCCACCGTCAGCTCCTTTAGGAGACTGAAGGGAACCAGAGAGTCTATATCTGAGCCCATCCAGAGTCTGCACCTTCAGGGGAGGGGAGGGAGGGGAACCAGTGAGTGTAGAACTGAATCCAGCCAGAGTCTACACCTTCAGTGCAGGGAACCAGTGAGTGTGGAACTGAATACAGCCAGGGTGAGCATCTTTGGGGAGGAGTGGGAGGATTACCAGTGAGTGCAGAACTGAAACCAGCCAGAGTCAGCATCTTCAGGGGAGGCAGTTCAGAGAAGGTTCACTCGGTTGATTCCGGAGATGAGTGGGTGGACTCATGAGGAAATGTTGAGGAGGTTGAGGGCAATATATTAGCATGGATAGAGGATTGGCTAACTAACAGAAAACAGAGAGTCGGGATAAATGGTTCATTCTCGGGTTGGCAACTAGTAACTAGTGGGGTGCCGCAGGGATTAGTGCTCGGTCCCCAACTATTTACAATCTATATTAACGACTTGGAAGAAGGGATCGAGTGTAACATAGCCAAGTTTGCTGACAATACAAAGATGGGAGGAAAAGCAATGTGTGAGGAGGACACAAACAATCTTTAGAAGGACATAGACAGGCTAAGTGAGTGGGCAAAAATTTGGCAGATGGAGTATCATGTTAGAAAGTGTGAGGTCATGCACTTTGTCAGAAAAAAAATCAAAGAGCAAATTATTATTTAAATGGAAAAAGATTGCTAAGTGCTGCAGTACAGCGGGACCTGGGGTACTTGTGCATGAAACACAAAAGGATAGTATGCAGGTATAGCAAGTGATCAGGAAGGCCAATGGTACCTTGGCCTTTATTGCAAATGGGATGGAGTATAAAAGCAGGGAAGTCTTGCTACAGCTATATAAGTTATTGGTGAGGCCACACCTGGAATACTGCGTGCAGTTTTGGTTTCCATCTTTATGAAAGGATATACTTTGGAAGCAGTTCAGAAAATGTTCACTAGGTTGATTCCGGGGATGAAGGCACGACTTATGAGGAAAGATTGAGTAGATTGGGCCTCAACTCTTTGGAATTCAGAAAAATGCGAGGTGATCTTATCGAAACATAGTAGATTATGAGAGGGCTTGACAAGGTGGATGCAGAGAGGATGTTTCCACTGATGGGGGAGACTAGAACCAGAGGGCATGATCTTGGAATAAGGGGCCGCTCATTTAAAACAGAGATGAGGAGGAGTTTCTTCTCTCGGGGTTGTGAATCTGTGGAATTTGCTGCCTCAGAGAGCTGTGGAAGCTGGGACATTGAATAAATTTAAGACAGAAATAGACAGTTTCTTAAACGATAAGGGGTTATGGGAAGCGGGCGAGAAAGTAGAGCTGAATCTATGATGGGATCAGCCATGATCTTATTGAATGGCAGAGCAGGCTCGAGGGGCCGTACGGCCTACTCCTGTTCCTATTTCTTATGTTCTTCTGTTCCCTGCCCGCTTCCCATAATCTCTTATCTCCTTATTGTTTAGAAACTGAGCCATTGGGAGGAGGGCCCAGTGACCCTGCTGGAAAATACACGTGTGAGGCCTCAGGTGTGGACAGTGGAATAGCCTGTTGACACTCACTGTCGAGGTTCACACATTGACATTGGGCACATGGGTCACATATTGGAGAGAAACTGATGAGTGTAGAACTGAACCCAGCCAGAGTCGGTACCTTCAGGGGAGGGAGAGGGAGGGGAACCAGTGAGTGTAGAACTGAACGCAGCCAGAGTCGGCACCTTCAGGGGAGAGAGAGGGAGGGGAACCAGTGAGTGTAGAACTGAACGCAGCCAGAGTCAGCACCTTCAGGGGAGGGGAACCAGTGAGTGTGGAACTGACCCCAGCCAGAATCACCACACTCAGGGGAGGGGAACCAGTGAGTGCACAAATGAACCGAGCCAGAGTCCATTCCTTTAGGAGAAGGAAGTGTACCAATGAGTGTATTTCTTAACCCAGCCAGAAATGGTGGTGAAAACTCGGAGTGGAGGAGAAACAGTCTAGAAATGTGTGATGGGTTTGGATTTCAACAATGCAGGAGGGACAATGTGTGGGACAGGGATTTACAGCTTTGGAAGAACAAGAGAGGAAAGAATGTTCCATGGAAACTAGGGGGCCAAGTTTCGACTGAGCCATGGAACGGCGCACCTCCGAGAGTTCCGCCGACTTTCTAGAAGGAAAAGCGTGCCTACTACTTACCTCGGGATTCTCCACGATGATCAGGCCTGCTTTGGACTGGGCACAGCGCAGCAGAAGCAGTGGGGGGCAGAGCTACAGCCCTGTGCTGAAGAGAGTGCCGACAGCTGCGCGCGCACACAGTATCTCCGGCCCTCCCAGCGCGTCGTGGCTCTCGGCGATCCTATCCCCGGCCGAGTGGCCCAGCCCAGGTCAAGTGGCCTGCCTGCCTCACCGTCCCTCACCTCGCCGCTGCCCAACCTCGGGCCTCGCCTCGCCGTCCCTCGCCTCGCCTCGCCGCCCCTCACCTCGCCTCGCAGTCCCTCGCCTCGCCGCCACTGCTCTTGCCTCAAGACCTTTTCGACGGCCCGCCCAAACACCACCTCCGCGATGGGGTCGCCCGACCAGCTCTTCGGTGGGGCCCCCCCCTACCACCTCCTTGGCGGTGGACACGCCTGAACTCTTCCCCGGCGGCGGGCCCCGCCCGAACTCTTCCCCTTGAAAATGTCATCAGGCAGGCAGGCAGGGCTGAGTGTGTGGCTGTGTGCTGCTGGAGGGCTCCCGGTGCTCCCGAACAGATAGGTGCTGCAGTAGGTGAGGTAGGAACTTTAATTTTTTTATTTATTGATCTTTTAAGTTATTTTTTATTTGTTATTGATTGATTTATTGATCATGTATTATTGATGATGGTTCTTTTTTTTAAGTGAAGTGGTTAATGCTTTGTAAAATCCTCCAACTTCCCTCTAACTTTCCTTCCCCCTTTGCCCCTATTTCTTGCTACCTGCGCCTGATTTCTAAAGTGTCCACAAGGTTTTTCTGAGTGTACAAAAGTGGACACTTACTCAGGCCTAAGTTAGTTTGGAGTAACTTTTCGCTGTCTAAACTTGCTTAAATGGCCAAAACACGCATAAGTGGCTGGTAACGCCCCTTTTGGGGGAAAAAATTAACTAAAAAGAAACTGAACTAACTGACTGAAACTGGAGCAAACTAAATGTGGAGAATTGCAGTTTCTACGATACTCCAGAAAAAACTAGTTGCTCCAAAATAATAGCATCAGCTCCTGTCGAAACTTGGCCCCTAGATGTGCCTATTCTGAATTTCTGTCTTGTACTGACAGTGATGAGTTTTATTATCTCCTTTTACAGCATATTAGAAGGGAAGATTTTCAGACAGGAAACACAAACCAAACATCGCATCAAGATCTCACGGAGCAGGACTTGAATATCATTGGACTTTGAAAGTGAAGGAGAAATGTTTGCCTGTTCTGTCTGTGGGACCAGATTTCAAATATCAGTGTGACTGGAAAGGCACCGAGACACACACCCGAGTGAGTGTTCCAGTGCACTGCCTGTGGAAAGAGCTTTAAGCATTTACACAACCTAAAAACACATCGCACCATTTACAGCGCGGAGAAACTGTAAACGTGTTGTGTGCGTGGGCAAGGCTTCAACTGATCATCCAACCATGAAGAGTCACAAGGATACCCCCACCATGGAGAAACTGTAGGAAGGTATTCAGATCACCTTCTGAACTGGAAATTCATCTAAGCAGTCACACTGGGGAGAGGCCGTTCACATGTCCCGTGCGTGGGAAGGGATTCATTCAGTCATCCAACCTGCTGACATACCAGCGAGTTCACACTGGGGAGAGGCCATTCACCTGCTCAGAGCGTAGGAAGGGTTTCACTCGGTCATCCAACCTTGTAGCTCACCAGCGATATATCACTGGAGAGAGACCGTTCACCTGCTCAGAGTGTGGGAAGGGATTCACTACATTATCCCACCTGCTGACACACCAGCGAGTTCACACTGGGGAGAAGCCGTTCATCTGCTCCGACTGTGGGAAGAGATTCACTCATTCATCCACCCTGCTGACACACCAGCGAGTTCACACTGGGGAGCGGCCGTTCACCTGCTCTGAGTGTGGGAAGGGATTCATGACATCATCCACCCTGCTGACACACTAGCACGTTCACACCGGGGAGAGGCCGTTCACCTGCCCCGTGTATGGGAAAGGATTCGCTCGGTCATCCACTCTGCTGAGACACCAGCGAGTTCACAAGTGACTGCAGGGGTTGGAATCTGCTGTTATTGCTGCTGTTAATCACATCCCGACTGAACCATGTTCATTCTGACAGTTGGGGTTTGTTTCTGCTGATGTTAATAACCCTATAACTGGGCTGGACTTTAATATTCTGGAGATATTGCTGATTGTGTTCTTGGGGCTGCAGTGTCCATGTGTGTTATCTTTCCCCTTAATTCAGCGACTCACAACAGAAATTCAGTTTGCAATAAAATTATGATCTTTTACTTTAATTCTAAATTGATCTTTGGTACAAAATCTACAATAATGTGTGAAAGTTTCCACTGAATAAAATCTCCAATTAGAAAGAGCTTGCTGACAATTCTTACTGACTTGCACATCACACTCAGTGGCCCCTCCATTATCCACCAGAAAGAAGGGGAATGGGAATTGGTGGGGAATCAGTGTCCCCAAATGTTGCCTCTCCCGTCCGGTGTAGCAATCCCCTCGGCACGGAACTGGAGATAACTCCAGACCAAAACTGTACGCAGTACTCCAGGTGTGGTCTTACCAACGTCCTGTACAGCTGTAGCAGGACTTCCCTACTTTTATACTCCATCCCCCTTGCAATAAAGGCCAGCATTCCATTTGCCTTCCTGATTATTTGCTGTATCTGCATGCTAACTTTTTCAGTTTCATGTACAAGAACCCCCAGATCCCTCTGTACTACAACATTTTGTAATCTATCCCCATGTAAATAATAATTTGCTTTTTTATTTTTTCTGCCAAAGGGGATAACCTGATATTTTACTGCATTATAGTCCATCTGCCAGATTTTTGCCCGCTCATTGAGCCTATCTATATCCCTTTGTAGATTCTTTGCGTCCTCCTCACAACTTGTTTTCCCACCGAGCTTTGTATCATCAGCAAATTTGGCTACGTTACACTTGGTCCCTTCATCAAATCATTAATATCAATTGTAAATAGTTGAGGCCCCAGCACTGATCCCTGCGGTACCCCAAAAATTACAGTTTGCCAACCTGAAAATGACCCATTTGTCCTGAGTCTCTGTTTTCTATTAGTTAGCCAATCCTCTATCCATGCTAATATATTACTCCCAACCCCGTGAGCTTTTAGCTTGTGCAGTAACCTTTTGTGTGGCAATTTATCAATGCTTTCTGGAAATCCAAATATACGATATCAACTGTTCCCCTTTATCCACACTGCTCATGACATCCTCAAACAACTCCTGCAAATTTGTCAAACATGATTTCCCGTTCATAAAACCATACTGACTCTGCTTGACTGCAATATGATTTGCTAAATGTCCTGCTACTTCCTTAATGATGGCCTCCAGTATTTTCCCAATGGCATGGTAGGCTAACTGGTCTACAGTTTCCTGCTTTCTGTCTCCCTCCTTACTTGAATAAGGGTGTTACATTTACAGTTTTCCAGTCTGCTGGGATCTCTCCAGAATTCAGGGAATTTTGGTAGATTACAACTGATGCATTCACTATCTCTGCTGCCACTTTTAAGGCTCAAGGATGCATGTCCTCATGTCCAGGGGACTTGTCAACCTTTGATCCCATTTGTTTGATTAGTACTTTATCTCTAGTGATAGTGACTTTTAAGTGTCCCCTCACCCACAATATCTCCTTGACTATTGGGATGTTTTTAGTGTCCTCTACCGATACAAAATATGTGTTCAAAATCTCTGCCATTTCCATGTTTCCCATTTTTAATTCTCCAGTCTCATGCTCTAAGGGACCAATGTTTACTTTAGCTACTCATTTCCTTTTTATATACCTGTAACAACTTTTACTGTCTATTTTTATATTTCTTGCTAGCTTGCTCTCATATGCTATCTTCTCTGTCTTTATCGTTTTTTTAGTCCTTTGCCGGTTTCTAAATATTTCCCAATCCTCTGGCCTTCCACTGTCCTTCGCAACATTGTGTGCCTTTTTTTTCAATTTAATACCATCCTTTACATCCTTAGTTAGCCAGGGATGGTTCATCCTTCTCTTAGCATCTTTATTTCTCACTTCAATAAATCTTTGCTGAGGGTTATGAAATATCTCCTTGAATGATTGCCATTGCGTTTCTACAGTCTTACCCTTTAACATATTTTCCCAGTCCACTTGATGTCAGTGACAAGGGTTGGTTTATATCACATGGGAGGAGCTCGATGTCAGTAACTCTGGGGTTGGTTCAACCTTCTTTGACCTGACCAAGGCCCTTGACACTGTCAACCGTGAGCGATTATGGAGTGTACTCTTCAAATTCCGCCTTCCTCAAAAATTTGTCACCATCCACCGCTTGCTTCATGATCACATGCAAGTCATGATCCTGACCAATGGATCCACCACAGACCCAATTCATGTAAGGACTGGGGAGAAGCAAGACTGTGTCATTGCACCAACGCGCTTCTCGATCTTCCTTGCGGTAATGCTACATCTCACCATCAGTAAGCTTCCCGCTGGACTGGAGATAATCTATAGAACAAACGGGAAACTGTTCAAGGTCATGCCATCCTCTGTCATCGAATTACAATATGCAGATGATGCTCACTCAGAGGACGAACTCCAAACCATCGTCAGCACATTCACCATAGCGTCTGAGAGCATACGCCTTACACTAAACATCCGTAAAACAAAGGTGCTCTATCAACCTGACCCCTGCCACACAGCACTGCCCTCTGGATTATCAAAATCCATGATGTGGCCTTGGACAACGTGGATCATTTTCCATGCCTCGGGAGCCTACTGTCAACAAGGGCAGATAATGGTGACGTGGTCCAACACTGCCTTCACTGTGCTAGCGCAGCCTTTGTTTGCCTAAGGAATAGAGTGAAGACCAGAATCTTAAAAGCGGCACAAAGCACATGGTCTACAGAGCAGTAGTGATACCTGCCCTCAGACATGGACTATATAGCAGGCACAATAAAGCACTGGAGCAGTACTATCACCGCTACCTCCAGAAGATCCTGCAAATCCTTTGGCAGGATAGGCGCACCAACGTCTGTTCTCATGAATACCAACGTCAGCATTGAAGCATTGACCACGTTCGATCAGCTATGATGGACGGGCCACATCGTCCATATGCCCGATATGAGACTCCCAAAGCAAGTGCTCTCGTCGGTGCTTCGTCACGGCAAGTGATCCCCAGGGGGGGGCAGAGGAAACGCTTCAAGGACACTTTCAAAGCCTCTTTGAAGAAGTTCAACATCTCCACCAACACCTGGGAATCCCTGTCGCAAGATCGCTCAAAATGGAAGCGAATAATCCGTGAGGGCGTCGAAAATTTCGAGTCTCTTCACCTGCAGCAAGCAGAGACCAAGCGCATATGATGGAAGGAGTGCACGACAACCCAAGCACTTCAACAAACCGGCACATCAACCAACGTACTTTCAACCACCTTCGGTCCAACCTGCAACAGAGACTAGCTTCCGCATTGGACTTAATAGACATCAGAGACCTCATTTTTAACGTGGATGCAAGTCATCCTCGACTCCGAGGGACTGCTATGATGATGATGGTTGGTTTATATCAGACAGGAGATTGGTGTCAGTGACTGTGGGGTGGGTTTATATCAGACAGGAGGAGATTGGTGTCAGTGACTGGGGTGGGTTTATATCAGACAGGAGGAGATTGGTGTCAGTGACTGTGGGGTTGGTTTATATCAGATAGGAGGAGATTGGTGTCATGGAATCATAGCAGTTTACAACACAGGAGGCCATTTGACCCATCGTGTCTGCGTGGCTGAAAAACAGCTATCCAGCCTAATCTCACTTTCTAGTTCTTGGTCCGTAGCCCTGTAGGTTATGGCACTTCTAGTGCATATCCAATACTTTTGTAAATGTGATGAGGTTTTCTGCCTCTACTACTCTTTCTGTCAGTAAGTTCCAGACTCTCACCTCCTTTTGGAGGTTATGCGAGAACTGTGTAAAACACAAGTTAGGACATAGCTAGAGTACTCACACAGTTCTGGTCACCACATTACAGGAAATATGTGATTGCACTGGAGAGGCTACAGAGGATATTTACGGGGATGTTAACTGGACTGAAGAATTTTAGCTATGAGGAAAGTTTCTTGGAATCTTTGGAATAGAGGAGGATGAGGGGAGACTTAATTGAGGTGTATGAAATTATGAGGGTCCCAGATGGAGCAGATAAGAAAGACATAAGAACATAAGACAAACAAATAGGAGCAGGAGTAGGCCATCTGGCCCCTCGAGCCCGCTCCACCATTCAATAAGATCATGGCTGATCTGATCTTGGCCTCAATTCCACTTCCCTGCCTGCTCCCCATAAACCATTGACTCCCTTATCATTCAAAAATTTGTCTCTCTCCACCTTAAATATGTTCAATGAGCCAGCCTCCACAACTATCTGGGCAGAGAATTCCAAAGATTCACGACACTCTGGGAGAAGACATTCTTCCTCATTTCCATTTTAAATGGGCAGCCCCTTATTCTAAAACTATGCCCCCGAGTTCTAGATTCCCCCACAAGGGGAAACGTCCTCTCTGCATCAACCCTGTCAAGACCCCTCAGCATCTTATACATTTCAATAAGATCACCTCTCAGTCTTCTAAACTCCAATAAGTATTGACCCAACCTGCTCCACCTTTCTTCATATGACAACCCCTTCATCTCGGGAATCAACCTCGTGACCTTTCTCTGAACTGCCTCGTGAACCTTCTCTGAACTGACCTATTTGTCTTTGCAGAGAGGTCAATAACCAGAGGACACAGATTTAAAGTAATTGGTAGAAGCGTTAGAGGGGAGTTGAGGAGAACCTTTTCACCCAGAGGGTGGTGGGGGTCTGGAACTCACTGCCTGAAAGGGTGGTAAAGGCAAAAACCCTCACCACATTTGAAACGTACTTGGATATGCACTGGAAGTGTCATAACCTACAAGGCTGTGGAGCAAGAGCTGGAAAGTGGGATTAGGCTGGATAGCTCTTTTTCGAGCGGCACAGACACAGTGGGCCGAATGGCCTCCTTTTGTGCCGTAAATTTCTATGATTCTGTGGTAGTTGAAATCCCCGAATATTGCTGCCTAATTGGTTTTGGACTTCTCAGAAACGTTCCTAAATATTTGCTTTTCTCTCTCCCTCTGACTGTTTATAGTACACTCCCAACATTGTGATTGCCCCGCTTTTGTTCATCAGTTCAACACATATGGCCTCATTTGATGATCCTTCGAACATATCATCCTCTTCACAGCTGTAACAACACCTCAGCTTATCTGCCTTATTCCCTACACTTCTTGCATTGTGGTATGTACCATTAAGCACTGCCAAACTCCTTTGTTGTCGATTTTCTAGCCTTTGTTTCCTCTGCCTTCCAAACTCTGACGAATTTTCTTCTGCCATTTCCAAGATTTGCTTCTCTCCCTTCTGAATCTAGGCTCAGGTTCCCATTCCCCTGCAAGCAAGGTTAAACCCTCCCCAACAGCTTTAGCAAACCCTCAGGGAGGATAATGGTACCGGCCCTGTTGAGGTGTGATCTTATCCGGCTTATCCAGTCCCCACCCCCTCAGGAATCTGGCTGTTCACACTCGCCCCTCAGAATGTCCTGCAGCCTCTCAGTGACATCCTTGATCCTGGCACCAGGAAAACAACCTACCATCCAGAAGTTACGTCAGCGGCCTCAGAAAGGCCTGTCTGTTCCTGTAACTATTGAAACCCCTTTCAATATTGCCTTCCTGACGTTGCACCATCCCCCCTACCCCCACCTCCCCCTCCCTCGTAGAGTTGAGCCACCCATGATGCCTTGGACATGGCTCTGGCTGTACTCCCTGAGGAACCACCAGTATAGAGAGTGAGATGCACTCGAGGACTCCTGCCCTACCTGCCTGGTCCTCCATGTCTGTCTGACAGTTTCCCATTCCCTCTCTGCCTGCACACTCTTATGCTGCGAGGTGACGATCCGCTGAAAGGTGTATCCACGTAGCTCTCACCCTCGCGGTTGCAGTGACACTCGTTGCTACTCAAGCTCTGAAACCCGGAGCTCGAGCTCCTCCAGATGACGACACTTGTTGCGCACATGGCTGACCAGAACACGAGAAGCGTGGTTGCTCCACAACAGGGTTTCATCTGTTTAAACAGAAACAACTACACTGTGTTAGTTCCTGAAATAATGCCTGCTGTCTGTCCTGAATCAATCCCTGTCACTACCAAATGCTGCATTGTTTCCTCCACCTCACAGGGTTCCATCTGTTTAAAGCCACAAAAGAAAGGTCCAGTAGCCTCCTGCAGTTTGAGAGAAACCAGCTTTAACAGTGGGGCAGAGTTTTAACCAATGAGGCAGATCCGTGCTCAGCGCCGCCCACTTTGGGGGGGAAGGGGCGGGTGCAAGCCTCACACGTCACACACTCTGATTGGTTGGATGACCAACCGCCTGCCCGGTCCTCCAGCCCCGCCCCCGCTCTTTCTATTGGTTGGGAGCTGCCATCAATCAGCCGGGCAGTGAGAGCTGAGCATGCGCGGTGGGTGAGGCAGGGGATGAGAGATGTGCGGTGGGAGGGATCGGGTTATTAAAGAACGCGCTTATTTGTACTGCAAACATGGCCGCCATGCTCCACCCTCTCCTTGGAGGATAAGCCATACCAAGAAGTTTTACTGGAATGTGTAACTGGAACAGCTCATCCCAATGCCGCACTGACTTTGCAAATTGTAACTTGATCCACTTTGACTTCCTGAAGCAAAACAGGACAGAGCACCCCAGAAGTCAGCAAGGACCAGCCAAAGTGCCTTATCCCAGTCCCAGTGCATTCCTCCCCCAGCCGAACTGCCATACCCCAGTCCCAGTGCATGCCTCCCCCAGCCGAAATGCCTTACCCCAGTCCCAGTGCATGCCTCCCCCAGCCAAAGTGCCTTACTCCAGTCGAAGAGCATGCCTCCCCAGTCCTGCTTCTCTGCAACACCTGCATGGAATGATTCGGTCGGGGAGGCGGGGGTGGGGGGGCTTGACATAAAGAACATAAGAAATAGGAAGAGGAGTAGATAATTTAATACGACCATGGCTGATTCGATCAGCGACTCAGGTCCACTTCTCTGCCCCCTCCCCATAACCCCTTATCGGTTAAGAAACTGTCTACCTCTGTCTTAAATTTATTCAATGACCCAGCTTCCACAGCTCTCTGGGGGGGGGGGGGGGGCTTGTCGCCTGTCAGTCAGAAAAGTGCAGAACAAATAGTTCCCTGGGTTAATAAACCTCGGGGGACGCGGGCTTCACACAGCCTGAGTGCGGGCCCAGGCCCGAGAGACAACACTCTGCATCATCCACTGCATACACACCCTGGCTTGGCCCCAGGCCCCAGATCACAGCAGGCAGGCCCTGTGTTTGCCCCCGGTTCCAGGCCCGCTCAGTGAACGCCTGGGGGAGTGGCCTCAGCGGCCGTCATCTTGGTCAGGGAGGAGGGGGGAGTGTACTCAGCGGCTGCCATCTTGGTCAGGGCAGAGGGGGGAGTGTACTCAACGGTCGTCATCTTGGTCAAGGCAGAGGGGGGAGTGTACTCAGCGGCTGCCATCTTGGTCAGGGCGGGTGGGGGAGTGTACTCAGCGGCTGCCATCTTGGTCAGGGCGGAGGGGGAATGTACCCAGCGGCCGCCATCTTGGTCAGGGCGGGGGAGCGGGCTCAGCCATTCGGACGAACCAGTCCGTGCCGGTGTTTATGCTGTGCTCATGAATTAGAGAGCCTCAGTATGGGGAGTGGGCAGGTGAAAGCAGCTCTCGTTGGGGCGAAGGGTAGGTAATGAATGAAGAGATGATGCTGGAATCACATAGCGACTGGTGGGGCCTGGTGACAGATTATTGTCAGAAGCCCTTTTCAGGCAGGTTGATGATTAGATGTAACCAGCACAACAAATGTATCTGTCTGTTCTTGTCCCAAAATCTCCAAATCTAATGTCACTAATTTATTTTTCTGTGAGAAATGTAGAGGTGTGAAAGAAGGGAGGAAATGAGGCTTGCGTAGCAAAGAAGATTCCTTGAATGAACACATTGTGAGGCTGTTTTGTGACTCGCCTGTGAGAGGTTAAAAACATGAAATGGAAAAGGGCACGTCCAGTGACACTTATATTGCCAATAGTGCTTTCTAAGTTAATCACTATATCCTAAGCCAAATATGCTATTGACTATCCCAATCACTAATCCCAATCCTAACAAATAACCACAAACCACACCCACTAACCCCTAAACCTACATCTAAACGCAGCCCCTAACCAAGGCCAAGAACATAAGAAATAGGAGCAGAAATAGGCCCCTTGAGACCGCTCTACCATTCAATAAGATCATGGCTGATCTGATCTTGGCCTCAGTTCCACTTCCGTGCTCTCTCCCCATAACCCTGGACTTCCCGACCTTTCAAAATGCAGTCTATCTCTAACTTAAATATATTCAATGATGCAGCCTCCACTGCTCTCTGGGATAGATAATTTCAAAGATTCATGACCTTCAGAGAAGAAATTCCTCCTCATTTCCATTTTAAATGGGTGACCCCTTATTCTCAGACTGCGCCACTTTGTTCTAGATTCCCCCACAAGAGGATACAGAGATCAGTGGAAGAACTAAAGACCTGATAAAGGAAGTATTTAAACAATTATTTTGATGTAAGAAATACTGCAAGTTATGTTAGTACCAAGTAATTATAATCAACTAACCCATCAAAATTAGCAAAGAAAATTACAAAGATCAGAACATTTCAAAGGCGATCACATGCAATATGTGTGGAGTTCTACTAACTGCATTGAAAAATCGTTAAACAATACAGAAAATAACAGATTTCCAGTCTTAAGCAAAATAGTTCTTTCAAGGGTTGGTTGAAAGGAACGTCAAATGAGTGTAAAGTGAGACACACCAGTTCAGTCCATGACACCCACAAGCCGTATACTCAAACGAAACAAGCTTGGGATTTGATGTGGCAAAAGATGAACTGTGTGAGAAGTGAAATAACCTAGAGTAAGAAAAGGCCCAAAATGGAAGGGAAGGAAACATTAATTAGTCTCCTCTTATTATGGAGAAATCAAATACTCGACACATGGTGTTTGAAACAAGCTGATGTATTCACTATTTATACAGAACCTTAATCTCCAGCTCAGGTATAGGGATTATGTAGAGCAGCAGAAACAAGGTCTAATTACCAGAATGAACATGGTTCAGTGCCCATTGCAATCAGAGTCTTCATCATAGGCAGTCCCTCAAAGCGAGGATGACTTGTTTCCACGCCAAAAAGGAATAAGTTCACAGGTGTTTCAATGAAGGACTTAATATTCCAGATCCCGAATTACATTCTGAAGGGTGGAAGATGCCTGTGCGTGGATTTTTTTTAACGTGTGGTGGCCGTTGCACACCAGCCAGCACACGGGCTTGACAGAGCTAGGTCTTAGTGCAGTGGCAAGAATTACCCAAGACGACTGGAGACCAGCTCTGCTGCACGGACCGAGCGCGCACACATATCGCAGTGTGGGCTGACCCGTGCTGCCCCTGGGCCCTCGACTCTTTTGGGTCCCAAACTCACGCCTCTCCTGGGTCCCGGTCACTTCCTTCGACAAACTCTTGCTCCTTAGCCCCTCCTGCTGTGCCTGCCCGCACTGCAATGAGCGACCTGATTTCGCTGCCGTCGCCCTCGTATGCCGCCGCACACTGCTCCCTCTGATGGCCCAGGCCTGCTGATGGTCTTGCAGGCCGGGACCGCGTCGCCGCACGGTGCTCCCTCGAATGCAACCTTTCAATCCCAGTAAATCCTCTTCAATTCACCAACGTGGCCTTTCAATGGCTGTATATTTATCCAGCATTCCCCGCGGGGGAGAATGTGCCGAGCCCAGACAACAGCGGCCCAGTGCACAGGCGCGAGACCTGGCTGTGATTGGGGCATGAGCGGCGCGTGCGATGGCGGAGCGAACACGGTGAACATCTGCTACGCGAAAGAGCCCGTTTTCAGCAGGGCGGAGGGAAGTAATGGACCTGCGGGTAACCGGGGAGGTTTCATAAACAACTAGTGCCCGCCGGAAGCCTGTAATAATATCCGGAATACCGGCGGCTGCAACCTCGAGGCTATCGTCCGGTCACAAGCCCGGGGTAACGGCGGCCATCTTTGTACAGGAAGTCAAGGTCAGCGTTCCGCCATCTTGATTCAATGAGCAACAAAGCACATACACGGCCATCTTGGTGCAGGAGCAACGTGCGCATCCAACCGGGCCGCCGGCGTAAAGCAACAACTTAATTATTTTATTCTCACTCAACACCTCGGGCTTCTCAGCATCTCTCCTGAAGGCGCTGCTCAGTGCTCAGCTTACGGTTTACGTCCCAGACAATTGTAACAGGAAAATCTCAGAGCTGTTCACTCCCAGGGTTAGAATCCCCATGTACAGTCCCAGGATTGCAATCCCCGTTAACAGTCCCAAGGTTATTATCTCCTTATAACATAAGATATATGAGCAGGAGGAGGACATTTGGCTCCTGGAGCCTGCTCCGCCATTCAATAAGATCATGGCTGATCTGATCAGGGACTCAGCTCCACTTCCCTGCCCGCTCCCCAAAACACCTTATCGGTTAAGAAACTGTCTATCTCTGTCTTCAATTTATTCAATGTCCCAGCCTCCACCGCTCTCTGAGGCAGAGAATTCAATACATTTACAACCCTCTGAGTGAAGAAATTTCTCCTCATCTCAGTTTTAAATGGGCGATCCCTTATTCTAAGACTATGCCCCCTGGTTTTAGTTTCCCTTATGAGTGCAAATATCCTCTCTGCATCCACTTTGTCGATCATATATTTCAATAAAATTACATCTCATTCTTCTGAATTCCAACGTGTATCGGCTCAACCTATCCTCATAAAACAACCCCCTCATCTCCGGAATCAAACTCAGAACTGCCTCCAATGCAAGTATATCCTTCCTTAAATACGGAGACCAAAACAGTATGCAGTGCTCCAGGTGTGGTGTCACCAATATCCTGTACAGTTGCAACAGGACTTCTCTGCTTTTATACTCTATCACCCTTGCAATAAAGGCCAACATTCCATTTCCCTTCCTGGTTACTTGCTGTACCTGCATATTAACTTTGTGTTTCATGCACAAACACCCTCAGATCTCACTGTCCTGTAGCACTTTGCAATTTTATCCTCAATTTTTTGTGTCCTCAATTTACTTTCCCACCCATCTTTGTATCATCAGCAAACTTGGCTACATTAAACTTGGTCCTTTCATCCAAGTCATTAAAAAAGATTGTAAATAGTTGAGGACCCAGCACCGATATCTGCGGCACCCCACTAGTCACCATTTGCCAACCGGAAAAAAAACACATTTATCGCGACTCTCTGTTTTCTGTTAGTTAACCAATCCTTTATCTATGCTAATATACTACCCTAAACCCCATGAGCTTTTATCTTGTGCAGTAACCTCTTATGTGGCACCTTATCAAATGCCTTCTGGAAATCCAAATACACCACATCCACTGGTTCCCCCTTATCCACCCTGCTCATTACATCCTCAAAGAACTCCAGAAAATTTGTCAAACGTGATTTTCCTTTCATAAAGCCATGCTGACTCTGCTTGATTGAATCATGCTTTGCTAAATGTCCCGCTACTGCTACCTTAATATTGGACTCCAGCATTTTCCCAACGACAGATGTTAGGCTAACTGGTCTATAGTTTCCTGCTTTTTGTTTGCCCCCTTTTTTAAATAGAGGCGTTACATTTGCGGTTTTCCAATCTGCCGGGACCGCCGCAGAATCCAGTGAATTTTGGTAGATTACAACCAATGCATCCACTATCTCTACAGCTACTTCTCTTAAGACCCTCAGGTCCAAGGGACTTGCCTGCCTTCCGTCCCATTATTTTACCGAGTACTACTTCATTAGTGATAGTGATTGTATTAAGTTTCTCCCTCCCCATAATCGTTTGATTATCCACTTCAGTATTACTCTCAGTGACCGAGTGTTTTTCTGTAATTAAACTAATCTCGGACTGTTTCTATCCAATATTAACTCCTGCACGGTCCCAGAAAACATTTTAAGGCAGAGATAGACAGATTTTTGAGCGATAATGGAGTAAAGTGTTATGGGGAGTGGGCAGGGAAGTGGAGCTGAGCCCATGATGAGATCAGCCATGATCTTATTGAATGGTGGAGCAGGCCCGAGGGGTCAAATGGCCTACTCCTGCTCCTATTTCTTATCTTATGTTAACTGCCCCTAGCCAGAGTCAGCAGCCTCTGGGATTGAACGAGAGGGAGGAAAGTCAGTGAGTGTTGAACTGAACCCAGCCAGAATCAGTACCTTCAGGGGAGGGGAACCAGTGAGTGTAGAACTGAACCCAGCCAGAGTCAGTACCTTCAGGGGAGGAGAACCAGGGAATTTAGAACTGAACCCAGCCAGAGTCCGCACCTTCAGGGGAGGGGAACCAATGAGTGTAGAACTGAACCCAGCCGGAGTCAGTACTTTCAGGGGAGGGGAACCAGGGAATTTAGAACTGAACCCAGCCAGAGTTCGCACCTTCAGGGAGGGGAACCAGTGAGTGTAGAACTGAACCCAGCCAGAATCCATACCTTCAGGGGAGTGGAACCAGTGAATGTAGAACTGAACCCAGCCAGAGTCAGCACCTTCAGGGGTGGGGATCCAGTGAGTGGGCCCAGTGAGTGGACAACTGAACCCAGCCAGAGTTGGTGATGATAATTAGGAGCATAGGACAAGCTACCTTCAGACGTGCGATGTGTTTGAATTTCAGGACAGTGACGGGGAAGAGTGTATGGGGTGGGGATTTACTGCTTTGGAGGAATAAGAGAGGAAAGAATGTTCCATACAATCTAAAATTGTCAGTTGTGAATTAATGTCCTTTAATTGCAGTAATGATTTTTGTAAACTCTTTTTCCAGATTATTCGAGGAGCAGGATTTGCAGACGAGAAAATCAAATCAAACATTCGTCAAGATCTGACGGAATCACTCGATTCATCAGGACCTGAATATCATCGACCTTTGACTGTGGAAGGAGAAATGTTTGTCTGTTCTGTCTGTGGGAACAGATTTCAAACATCAGTGTGACTGGAAAAGCACCGAGACACACACACCCAAGTGAGAGTGTTCCAGTGCACTGACTGCGGAAAGAGCTTTAGCCAGATTCACAGCCTGCAAAAATATCGCACAATTGACAGCGGGGAGAAACCGTACACGTGTTGTGTGTGTGGGCGAGGCTTCAACTGACCATCCCACCTGGAGAGACACAAGGACACCCGCATCATGGAGAAACCATGGGAATGTGGGGACTACGGGAAGAGATTCAATTACCCGTCTGAGCTGGAAGTTAATTGGCGCACTCACACTGGGGAGAGAACATTCACCTGCTCTAAATGTGGGAAGGGATTCACTACATCATCCCACCTGCTGAAACACCATCGAGTTCACACTGGGGAGAGGCCGTTCACCTGCTCCGACTGTGGAAAGGGATTCACTTAGTCATCCAGCCTGCTGACACACCAGGGAGTTCACACTGGGGAGAGGCCATTCACCTGCTCTGAGTGTGGGAAGGGATTCACTCAGTCATCCCACCTGCTGAGGCACCAGCGAGTTCACACTAGGGAGAGGCCATTCATCTGCTCCGAGTGTGGGAAGGGATTCACTACCTCATCCCATCTTGCAACTCACCAGCGAGGTCACACTGGGCAGTGGCTGTTCACCTGCTCCGACTGTGTGAAGGGATTCACTCTGTCATCCCACTTACTGACACACCACCGAGTTCACACTGGGGAGAGGCCGTTCATCTGCTCCGAGTGTGGGAAGGGATTCACTACCTCATCCCATCTTGCAACTCACCAGCGAGGTCACACTGGGCAGTGGCTGTTCACCTGCTCCGACTGTGTGAAGGGATTCACTCTGTCATCCCACTTACTGACACACCACCGAGTTCACACTGGGGAGAGGCCGTTCAACTGCTCTGAATGTGGGAAGGGATTTACTACCTCATTCAACCTGCTGACACACCAGCGAATTCACACTGGGGCGAGGCCGTTCACCTGCTCTGAGTGTGGGAAGGGATTCACTCAGTTATGCCACCTGCTGACACACCAGCGAGTTCACAGTGGGGAGAGGCCGTTCACTTGCTCTGATGTGGGAAGGGATTCACTCAGTCATCTCACCTGCTGACACACCAGCGAGTTCACAGTGGGGAGAGGCCGTTCACCTGCTCTGAGTGTGGGAAGGGATTCACTCAGTTTTGCCACCTGCTGAAACACCAGCGAGTTCACACTGGGTAGAGGCCGTTCACTTGCTCTGATTGTGGGAAGGGATTCACACAGTCATCCAACCTGCTGACACACCAGTGAGTTCACAGTGGGGTGAGGCCGTTCACCTGCTCTGAGTGTGGGAAGGGATTCACTCAGTCATTTAGCCTGCTGACACACCAGCGAGTTCACAGTGGGGAGAGGCCGTTCACCTGCTCCCAGTGTGAGAAGGGATTCACTCAGTCATCCACCCTGCTGACACACCAGTGAGTTCACAGTGGGGAGAAGCCATTCACCTGCTCTGAGTGTGGGAAGGGATTCACTTCTTCATCCCACCTGCTGAGGCATCAGCGGGTTCACAAGTGACTGCAGGGTTTGGATTCTGCTGTTGTCCCAGACTGAATCGACTCCATTCTGACAGTTGGGCTTTCTTTCTGCTGATATTGATTCCACCTATAACTGGACTGGAGTTTAATATTCTGGATATTTGACAAATTAATCAACGGGAAAATGGTCAGATAAAAAATAATACTGATTGTGATTGCATCTCTAATTCACTCTTTAAAAAACATAAGAAATAGGAATAGGAGAAGGCCATTGGCCACTCGAACCTGCTAAAACATTTAATAAGATCACTTTGCTGCCCACTCCCCATAATCCTTCACTCCATTAACGTTCAAAAATCTGTCTATCCCCACCTTAAATATATTCAGTGATCCAGCCTCCACAGGTCTCTGGGCGGAGAATTCCACTGATTTACAACCCTCTGAGAGTAGAAATTTCTCCTCATCTCAGTTCTAAATCCCATATTCTTCAACTATGCCCCCTAGTTCTAGAATCCCTACAAGTGGAAACATCCTTTCTGGCATCCACCTGTAGAGTCCCCTCGGTATCATATGTTTCAATAAGATTACCTCTCATTCTTCTAAACTCCAATGAGTATAGGACCAACCTGCTCAACCTATCCCCATAAGTCAACCCCTTCATCTCAGGAATCAAACTAGTGAAGTTTCTCTGAACTGCTTCAATGCAAGCATATCCCTCCTGAAATAAGGAGATCAAAACTGTACGCAGTACTCCAGGTGTGGTCTGACCAATACCCTGTACAGTTGTAGCAGGACTTCCCTGCTTTTATACTCCATCCCCCTTGCAATAAAGTCCAACATTTCTATTGGCTTCATAATTGCTTGCTTTATCTGCATGATAACTTATTGTGTTTCACATACAAGGACAACCAGGTCCCTCTGTACTGCAGTATTTTGTAATAGCTCTTCATTTAAATAATAAATTGTATTTTTTTTTTCCTGCCAAAGTAGATAACCTCACACTTTCCCACATTATACTCAATCTGCCAAATATTAACACACTCACTTAGCCTGTCTATATCTATTTGCAGATTGTTTTTGTCCTCCTCTAATTTGCTACCCGTCCATCTTTGTATCATCAGCAAACTTGGCTACATTACACTCAGACCCTTCATCCAAGTCATTAACATAGATTGTAAATAGTTGAGGCTGATCCCTGCGACACCCCACTAGTCACCGTTTGCCAACCGGAAAATGACCCATTTATCTGTCTTCTGTTCGTTAGCCCACCCTCTATCCATGCTAATATATTAACCCCAAACCTGTGAACTTTAATCTTGAGCAGTAACCTTTTATATGGCGCCTTATTGAAAGCCTTCTGGAAATCCAAATACACCACCGCCACTGGTTCCCCCTTAGCCATGCTGCTCATTACATCCTCAAAGAACTCCAGCAAATTTGTCAAACATGATTTCCCTTTCCTAAAACTATGCTGACTCTACTTGTCTGTATTATGCTTTTCCAAATGTCCTGCTAGTTTCCTTAGCAATGGACTACAGCTTTTTCCCAAAAACAGATGTTAGGCTAACTAGTCTATAGTTTCCTGTTTTATGTCTCCCTCCTTTTTTAAATAGCGGTGTTAAATTTGTGGTTTTCCAAACCGCTGGGACCTCTCCACAATCCAGTGAGTTTTGGGAGATTTCAACCAATGCATCCACTATCTCTGCAGTCACTTCTTTTATTGCCCTAGGATGCAGGCCATCAGTTCCAGGGAACTGCTCCACCTTTGGTCCAGGGGATTTGTCCACCTTTAGTACCATTATTTTACCACTTACTTTTTCTTTAGTGTCAGTGATAGTTTTAAGTTCCCCCTTCCCTATAGCCCCATGGTTATCTATTATTGGGATGTCTTTAGTATCTTCTACCTTTAAGACTGATACAAAATATCAGAAGGGTTTTCAAATACTGAAAGCTGCAACAAATGGAGCTAAAGTTTGGAAAACAATTGACAATAAAATGATTTGAACCTGCAGGTTGGTTTTGGATTTCTCTGGAATGGAGCCAGACATGAGTGCCCTGAAATACCGCCGGTGTCCAGTAGATGACGCTGTCCCTCCAATTAATTCAGACTGATTGGAGCGTGACTGCCCCTGGAGCAGGAGGAATGAGGGCAGGTCCAGGTCAACACTGAACGGACTGCACCCCACAGGGACATCACACACTGTCCCCTCCTTAGGGCAGCTCAGGGTCAGACACTGAACACACTGCACCCCACAGGGACATCACACAGTGTCCCCTCCCGAGGGCAGCTCAGGATCAGACACTGAACATACTGCGCCCCACAGGGACATCACACATTGCCCCATTCCTGCGGGAGCTCAGGGTCAGACACTGAAAATACTACACCCCACAGGGATATCACACACTGCCCCCTCTCTGGTCAGACACGGAACATACTGCACACTATTGGGAATGCACGAACTGCCTAACAAGTGTGTGCGAAGCTTTGCATTTCCAGCTGTAGATTTAGTTTTGAATTCTCCGATAAGCAGCTTCACTGTCCGGTTCGACCTCAGCGTTGCTGGCATTTCCTGCCCACAAACTACAAACACGATCCCTGGTCGCTCTTTCTCTTTGCTCTCAGACCCGTTCATTTACACCGCCTGCCGAATTAAGAGCTTGTTTAGGGGCTGAGACTCATGTTTCAATCACACATCGTCTCTCACAAGCACTTTTCAAGTTTATTCTTCAATTCCTGTTGCGGCTTAGTCCGTTTATTAACACGACACTCCCGCAGTGTCCCAACCCAGAATGGGAGTTCTTACAGAGACCAGAACCAGGACAGTTTGAACAATCTGTCCCTCTTCTCTTTTCACAGAGGGACTCCCAGTTCTGGGCTCACTCCCGCCTCTGTGCAGCATCGATCAATAATCTATGAAAGCTCACTTTTACAAAGATTGAGTTGGAATGTGGCCCGTTACAGAATCAGTGAGGGTTGATTCCCGCCCATTGCAGAGAGATTGAAACAGTACCCAAATTTCATCCTGATTGTAACAGCCTGGAATTTGCAAGTGAAATATGGATTAAGATAAAAGGAAACAAAACGTTTTTGGAAATATTTGGCTAATGGTAAAGTTACAAACATAATCCGCAATTTTAACAATTATTGGCGGGATGTTTGAATTCCTAAATCGTTCGAGGACTGACTGTTGAGAACAGTCATTTCCGCCCAGGTTTCATTGGCGGGTTAAACAGGCTGTGATTGGTCATCAGAAATGACCAATGAAATTCACCACAGAGCGACCAATCACGTAGACATAGAAACATAGAAAATAGGTGCAGGAGTAGGTCATTCGGTCCTTCTAGCCTGCACTACCATTCAATGAGCTCATGGCTGAACATGCAACTTCAGTACCGCATTCCTGCTTTCTCGCCATACCCCTTGATCCCCCTAGTAGTAAGGACTTCATCTAACTCCTTTTTGAATATATTTAGTGAATTGGCCTCAACAACTTTCTGTGGTAGAGAATTCCACAGGTTCACCACTCTCTGGGTGAAGAGGTTTCTCCTCATCTCGGTCCTAAATGGCTTACCCCTCATCCATAGACTGTGACCCCTGGTTCTGGACTTCCCCAACATTGGGAACATTCTTCTTGCATCTAACCTGTCTAAACCCATCAGAATTTTAAACGTTTCTATGAGGTCCCCTCTCATTCTTCTGAACTCCAGTGAATACAAGCCCAGTTGATCCAATTTTTCTTGATAGGTCAGTCCCACCATCCCGGGAATCAGTCTGGTGAACCTTCGCTGCACTCCCTCAATGGCAAGAATGTTCATCCTCAGGTTAGGAGACCAAAACTGTACACAATACTCCTGGTGTGGCCTCACCAAGGCCCTGTACAACTGTAGCAACACCTCCCTGCCCCTGCACTCAAATCCCCTCGTTATGAATGTCAACATACCATTTGCTTTCTTAACCGCCTGCTGTACCTGCATGCCAACCTTCAATGACTGATGTACCATGACACCCAGGTCTCGTTGCAACACCTCTTTTCCTAATCTGTCACCATTCAGATAATAGTCTGTCTCTCTGTTTGTATCACCAAAGTGGATAACCTCACATTTATCCACATTATACTTGATCTGCCATGCATTTGCCCACTCACCTAACCTATCCAAGTCGCTCTGCAGCCTCATAGCATCCTCCTCGCAGCTCACACTGCCACCCAACTTAGTGTCATCCGCAAATTTAGAGATACTACATTTAATCCCCCTCGTCTAAATTATTAATTTACTGTGTAAGCAGCTGGGGCCCCAGCACAGAACCTTCCGGTACCCCACTAGTCACTGCCTGCCATTCTGAAAAGTCCGCATTTACTTCTACTCTTTGCTTCCTGTCTGACAACCAGTTCTCAATCCATGTCAGCACACTACCCCCAATCCCATGTGCTTTAACTTTGCACATTGATCTCTTGTGTGGGACCTTGTCAAAAGCCTTCTGAAAGTCCAAATATACCACATCAACTGGTTCTCCCTTGTCCACTCTACTGGAAACATCCTCAAAAAATTCCAGACGATTTGTCAAGCATGATTTCCCTTTCACAAATCCATGCTGACTTGGACCTATCATGTCACCTCTTTTCAAATGCGCTGCTATGACATCTTTAATAATTGATTCCATCATTTTACCCAATACCGATGTCAGGCTGACCGGTCTATAATTCCCTGTTTTCTCCCTCCCTCCTTTTTTAAAAAGTGGGGTTACATTGGCTACCCTCCACTCGATAGGAACTGATCCAGAGTCAATGGAATGTTGGAAAATGACTGTCAATGCATCTGCTATTTCCAAGGCCATCTCCTTAAGTACCCGGGGATGCTGTCCATCAGGGCCTGGGGATTTATCGGCCTTCAATCCCATCAATTTCCCCAACACAATTTCCCAAATAAAAAGGATTTCCCTCAGTTCCTCCTCCTTACTAGACCCTCCGACCCCTTTTATATCCGGAAGGTTGTTTGTGTCCTCCTTAGTGAATACCGAACCAAAGTACTTGTTCAATTTGTCCGCCATTTCTTTGTTCCCCGTTATGACATCCCCTGATTCTGACTGCACGAGGCCTACGTTTGTCTTTACTAACCTTTTTCTCTTTACATATTTATAGAAATTTTTGCAATCCGTCTTAATGTTCCCTGCAAGCTTCTTCTCGTACTCCATTTTCCCTGCCCTAATCAAACCCTTTGTCCTCCTCTGCTGATTTCTAAATTTCTCCCAGTCCCCGGGTTCGCTGCTATTTCTGGTCAATTTGTATGCCACTTCCTTGGCTTTAATACTATCCCTGATTTCCCTTGATAGCCACGGTTGACCAACCTTCCCTTTTTTATTTTTATGCCAGACAGGAATGTACAATTGTTGTAATTCATCCATGCGGTCTCTAAATGTCTGCCATTGCCCATCCACAGTCAACCCCTTAAGTATCATTCGCCAATCTATCCTAGCCAATTCACACCTCATACCTTCAAAGTTAGCCTTTCTATAAGTTCTGGACCATGGTCTCTGAATTAACTGTTTCATTCTCCACCCTAATGCAGAATTCCACCATATTATGGTCACTCTTCCTCAAGGGGCCTCGCACAATGAGATTGCTAATTAATCCTCTCTCTTTACACAGCACCCAGTCTAAGATGGCCTCCCCCTAGTTGGTTCCTCGACATATTGGTCTAGAAAACCATCCCTTATGCACTCCAGGAAATCCTCCTCCACCGTATTGCTTCCAGTTTGGTTAGCCCAATCTATGTGCATATTAAAGTCACCCATTATAACTGCTGCACCTTTATTGCATGCACCCCTAATTTCCTGTTTGATGCCCTCCCCAACATCACTACTACTGTTTGGAGGTCTGTACACAACTCCCACTAACGTTTTTTGCCCTTTGGTGTTCTGCAGCTCTACCCATATAGATTCCACATCATCCAAGCTCATGTCCTTCCTAACTATGGCATTAATCTCCTCGTTAACCAGCAATGCTACCCCACCTCCTTTTCCTTTTATTCTATCCTTCCTGAATGTTGAATACCCCTGGATGTTGAGTTCCCAGCCCTGATCATCCTGGAGCCACGTCTCTGTAATCCCAATCACATCATATTTGTTAACATCTATTTGCACAGTTAATTCATCCACCTTATTACAGATACTCCTTGCATTAAGACACA
Organism: Pristiophorus japonicus; assembly: GCF_044704955.1. Lineage (NCBI taxonomy): Eukaryota > Metazoa > Chordata > Chondrichthyes > Pristiophoridae > Pristiophorus > Pristiophorus japonicus. The sequence goes on from NC_091985.1 coordinate 188,932,250, forward strand.
AAGCCTTCAGGCTTGTTTTTGTAACACCCTTTGTCCTTTTACAAGTTCGCTCCCTGCATTCCTACAGAAGGTATAATGAAGGCAGATGTGGGAGGAGTTTCTCATTCTTTCGCCGAACGTGTGGATTTTGGAAACGTCTAGAAGAGGAAAAACTAGCGGTAAAGCTCGGGCCAACGCCAAGTTTCGATCCTCCTGGGCCGTACTGCAGTTCCCTGTGCGCCGTGCTCACAGGCTCCTGCGGAAGGGCAACTACGCTGAGCGTGTGGATGCTGGAGTCCCGGTCGACATGGCTGCTGTGCTCGAGTATCTGACCGCTGAAATCCTGGAGCTGGCCGGCAACGCGTCCCGCGACAACAAGACCCGCATCATCCACAGTTACCTGCAGCTGGCCATCCGCAACGATCAGGAGCTCAACAAGATGCTGGGAAAGGTGACCATCGCTCAGGGCGGGGTGCTGCCTAATATCCAGGCTGTGCTGCTGCCTAAGAAAACTACCAGTGTGTCCAAGAGCAAGTAAAGCGGACAGGATATAATCTAATAAACCAAAGGCTCTTTTGAGAACCACCCACAGTTTCTGTGAAATTGCAGGTGAATAGAAACATAGAAACATAGAAAATAGGTGCAGGAGTAGGCCATTCGGCCCTTCGAGCCTGCACCGCCATTCAATGAGTTTATGGCTGTACATGCAACTTCAGTACCCCAATCCTGCTTTTTATCCATACCCCTTGATCCCCCTAGTAGTAAGGACGACATCCAACTCCTTTTTGAATATATTCAGTGAATTGGCCTCAACAACTTTCTGTTCTAGAGAATTCCACAGGTTCATCACTCTCTGGGTGAATAAGTTTCTCCTCATCTCAATCCCAAATGGCTTACCCCTTATCCTTAGACTGTGACCCCTGGTTCTGGACTTCCCCAACATTGGGAACATTCTTCCTGCATCTAACCTGTCTAAACTCGTCAGAATTTTAAACGTTTCTATGAGATCCCCTCTCATTCTTCTGAACTCCAGTGAATACAAGCCCAGTTGATCCAGTCTTTCTTGATAGGTCAGTCCCGCCATCCAGGGAATCAGTCTGGTGAACCTTTGCTGCACTCCATCAATAGCAAGAATGTCCTTCCTCAAGTTAGGAGACCAAAACTGCACACAATACTCCAGGTGTGGCCTCACCAATGTTCTATGGATTGCAGTTGTTGTTGGATCTATGGATCATAATTATCCCAGATCTAGTTTAATATATTAAATCTCTGCAATGAAGCTGGGCGTTTCCTGATCTCGGTTATAACCCAGTCACTCTCTGTCGAACATGTAGATATCGAGATCACCAAACTGCCGCAGGTTTGCTGTTAGCGGATATTCTGACCAGTGAATTAATATAGATAGAGATCGACTTCAGAGAAATATAAAACAGACGGAATCTGAACGTGAGACTCGCCTTCAGTGAACACGCTGTGAGGGCCGAATATAAAGAGATGTTAAGAGCAGAGTATAAACGGAATGAGCGGTTGATGGACCCAACGTTTCTGACTGAGAATTTATTTGTTGGTTCAAAGTCCTTTTTAAAGCTATGGGAGACGCAAATGAATGATTTACGTCAACATTCACTTCATTGACAATTATTCTTAGTTATAAAATGCTGCTGTTACAAGCTCACATAAGTCATTTCTGACCTGACAGGGATAGTAAAATTACACCAGTTGTGATGGGCGGGAATCGAACCCGTGTCAACTGCTTGGAAGGCAGCTATGCTCACCACTATACCACCATCACCCACACAATAGACATTGTATTTACGGACTAACTTGCGGCTCTTAAGTGGGACAAATACTGTGTTCAGTAATCAGAATGTAAACACGGTGCTGAGACACTTTCCCTCCGATTAAAAACGGTCATTGTGAATAGTTAACTTGCTTGGGCTGAGCTTGGGCCCTCAAATCTACCACCAAGCTCATGGTCTACAGGGCTGTAGTAATATCCGCCCTCCTGTACAGATCTGAGGCATGGACGATGTTTCGAAGCCACCTGAAGCCACTGGAGATATATCACCAATGATGTCTCTGTAAGATCATGCAAATCCCCTGGGAGGACAGGTGCACCAGCATCAGTGTCCTCGACCAGGCTGACATCCCCAGTATTGAAGCACTGACTATACTCGATCAGCTCCGTTGGGCAGGCCACAGAGTTGGCATGCCAGATACGAGACTCCCAAAGCAAATGCTTTATGTGGAGCTCCTTCATGGTAAACGAGCCAAAGAGGAATATAGGGAGCAAACTTCTGATTGGTCGCTCTGTGGTGCATTTCATTGGTCTTTTCCAATAACAAATTATAGTCTGCTTAACCCACTAATGAAAGTAGAGCCGAACGTACTGTCTCTAACAGTCAGAATAACGAATTTTTACTTCAAAAGCCACGCCAAGAATTTTGAAAATAGCGGATTATGTTAATAAATTCACCATTAGTCAAAGATTTGTCAACACGTTTTAATTTATTTAGTCTTATTCCACATATCGCTGGCAAGTTCTAGGCTGTGGCATGCGTACTATGTGGCCTGCCCATCGAAGCTGATCGAGTGTGGTCAGTGCTACAATACTGGGGATGTTAGCCTGGTCGAGGACACTGATGTTGGTGTGCCTGTCCTCCCAGGGGATTTGCAGGATCTTGCGGAGACATCGTTGGTGATATATCTCCAGCGACTTGAGGTGCCTTCTATACATCATCAGATCCATACAGGAGGGCGGGTATTACTGCAGCCCTGTAGACCATGAGTTTGGTGATAGGTTTGAGAGACTGGTCTTCAAACACTCTTTTCCTCAGACGGCCAAATGTTGCACTGGCACACTGGAGGCGATGCTGAATCTCCGCATCAGTGCCTGCCTTTGTTGATAAATCAGTGTCTGCCTTTGTTGATAAGAGGCTCTCGAGATATGGGAAATGGTCCACGTTGTCCAGCGCCGCGCCATGGATCTTGATGATTGGAGAGCAGTGCAGTGCGGCGGTGACAGGCTGGTGGAGGACCTTTGTCTTATGGATGTTAAGCATAAGGCCCATGCTTTTATATGCCTCAGTGAATACATTGACTATGTCCTGGAGTTCAGCCTCTGAATGTGCACAGACGCAGGCATCGTCCGCATACTGCAGCTCAACGACAGAGGTTGGGGTGATCTTGGACCTGCCGTGGAGTAGTTTAGGTTAAACAGCTTCCCACTGATTCTGTAGTTTAATTCCACTCCAGCGGGGAGCTTGTTGATTGTGAGGTGGAACATGGCAGCGAGGAAGATTGAGAAGAGGGTTGGAGCGATAATGCAGCCCTGTTTGACCCTGTTCCAGACGCAGATTGCATCTGTAATGGATCCGTTGGTAAGGATCACGGCCTGCATGTCATCGTGAAGCAGGCGAAGTATGTTGACAAACTTTTGCGGGCATCTGAAACGGAGGAGGACGCTCCATAGACCCTCATGATTGACAGCGTCAAAGGCCTTTGTAAGATCGAAAAAGGCCATGTATAAGGGCTGGCGCTGTTCCCTGCATTTTTCCTGCAACTATCGCGCTGCAAAGATCATGTCTGTTATGCCCCGTAAGGGACGAAATCCGCATTGAGATTTCGGGAGAAGCTCCTCAGCCACAAGGAGAAGACGATTGAGGAGAACTCGAGCAACAACTTTCCCAGTAGCTGATAGCAGGGAGATTCCCCTCTAATTGCCGCAGTCCTACTTGTCCCTTTTGAAAAACTGGTCACAATCACTATAGATTGTAAATAGTTGGGGTCCCAGCACTGATCCCTGTGGCACTCTACGTGTTACTGATTGCCAACCCGAGAATGAAACATTTATCCTGACTCCCTGTTTTCTGTTAGTTAGCCAATCCTCTATCCATGCTACTATATTACCCCCAAGCCCGTGAACTTTTATCTTGTGCAGAAGGTGTCGCGTCCCATGTATTTAGAATCACAGAAATTTATGGCGTAGAAGGAGGCCATTCTGGCCCATCGTGTCCACACCGGCCGACAAAGAGCCACAGGGCTCTTGGTCAACAGCCCTAAAGGTTATATATAACCTATGAACAATGACGGAAAGGCAAAGAGCCCCCAGCCCAACCACTCCACCTCACACAACTGCGATACTCCTTATACTGAAACATTCTACACTCCACCCTAACCAGAGTCATGTGATCTCCTTGGAGAGATAAAAACCAGATAAGAACCCAGGCCAATTTATGGAGAAAAAATCTGGGCAAATTCCTCTCCGACCCATCCAGGCATCGAAACTAGTCCACGAGATCACCCTGGCCGTATCCTATTCCCTGCAGTACTTACCATTATATCTGCGCCGTCCAACAAAAGGTCATCCAGTCTAATCCCAATTACCAGCTCTAGGTCTGTAACCCTGCAGGTTAGGGCACTTTAAGTGCCCATCCAACCATCTCTTAAAAGTGGTGAGTCTTCCAGGCAGCGAGTTCCAGATCCCACAACCCTCTGCGTAAAGAAGACTCCCCTCAAACCCCCTCTAAACCTTCCACCAACCACTATAAAACTCTGCCCCCTCGTAATGCACTCCTCCACCAATGGAAATCGACCATTACTATCCACTATGTCCAGGACTCTCAATATCTTGTACACCTCAATGAGGTCTCCTCTCAACCTCCCTTATTTCAATGAGAACAAACCCAGCCTATTCAACCTGTCCTCATAACTAAGATTTTGCATTCCAGGCAACATCCTAGTAAATCTCCTCTGCACCCTCTCTAGTGCAATCATGTCCTTCCTATAATACAGCAACTAGAACTGCATGCAATACTCCAGCTGTGGCCTAACCAAAGTATTATACAATTTAAGCATAACCTCCCTGCTCTTACATTCTATGCCTCGGCCAATAAAGGCATGCATTATGTATGCCTTCTTAATCACCTTATGTACCTGGCCTGCTACTTTCAGGGATCTGTGGACAAACACCCCAAGGCCCCTTTTTTCATCTACACTATTAAGTGGCCTACCGTTTAATGTGTATACCCATTCCGTATTCGCCCTCCCAAAGTGCTTCACCTCATACTTCTCTGAATTAAATTCCATTTCCATTGCTCTGCCCACCTGACCAGTAGATTGATATCCTCCTTTCCTCTTCATTATCAATCACACAGCCAATTTTAGTGCCGGCTACAAACTTCTTAATCATACTCCCTATATTCAAATCCAGGTCATTGATATATACTTCAAAAAGCAAGGGACCCAATACGGAGCCCTGCAGAACCCCACTGGAAACATCCTTCTAGTCACAAAAACATCCAGCAATCATTATCCTTTGCTTCCTACCTCCAAGCCAATTTTGGATCCAACTTACCACTTTGCCATGGATCCCATGGGCTTTATCCTTCATGACCAGTCAGCCATGTGGGACCTTCTCAAATGCCTTGCTAAAGTCAATATACTGCATCATACGCACAACCCTCATCGACCATCTTCGTTACCTCCTCAAAAATTTCAATCAGGTTAGTCAAACACAATTTTGACTTAACAAATCCTTGCTGACTGTCCCGAATTAATCCTGCCTTTCAGGATTATTCCAATAATTTTTCCACACTTGAGGTTGGCTGACAGGCCTGTCATTACTCGGCCTATCCCTTCCTTTCTGCCTTCTTAGATAAGGTTACCACATTAGCAGTCCTCCAATCCTCCAGCACCATGCCCAAACCAAAGAGGACTGGAAAATGATGGTCAAGGCCTCTGCTATTTCCTCTTTTGCATTTGTTCATGGGATGTGGGCGTCGCTGGCGAGGCCATCATTTATTTCCCATCCACAATCGCCCCTTGAGAATGTGGTGGCGAGCCACCTTCTTGAACCGCTGCAGTCCGTGTGGTGAAGGTGCTGTTAGGGAGGGAGTTCTAAACTTGCGTAAACAAGAGGTGATCCAAAACTCGGCTGCCTTGTGTCCTAACTTGCACCAAGTCCCACTCACCCATCACCCCCTGTGCTCACTGCCCCATGTCCTAACTCACACCAAGTCCCACTTACCCATCACCCCCTGTACTCACTGCCCCGTGTCCTAACTCACACCAAGTCCCGCTCACCCATCACCCTCCATGCTCACTGCCCTGCGTCCTAACTCACACCAAGTCCCACTCACCCATCACCCCGTGTACTCACTGCCCCGTGTCCTAACTCACACCAAGTCCCACTCATCCATCACCCCGTGTACTCATTGCCCCATATCCTAACTCGCACCAAAACCCGCTCACCCATCACTCCCTGTGCTCACTGCCCCATGTCCTAACTCGCACCAAGTCCCACTCACCCATCACCCCCTGTGCTCACTGCCCCATGTCCTAACTCACACTGAGTCCCACTCACCCATCACCCTCTATGCTCACTGCCCCATGTCCTAGCTCACACCGAGTCCCACTAACCCATCACACCCTGTACTCACTGCCCCATGTCCTAACTCGCAGCAAGTCCCACTCATCCATCACCCCGTGTGCTCACTGCCCCATGTCCTAACTCGCACCAAGTCCCGTTCACCCATCACCCCCTGTGCTCACTGCCCCGTGTCCTAACTCACACGAGTTCGAGTCCCGCTCACCTATCACAACCTTTTCTCGTTGATCTATATTAGCATCCCGCTTAAGCAAAGCCTCGATTTCAAAATTATCATCCTTGTTAACAAATCCCTCCATAGCCGTTCCTCCTCCCTATCTCTGTAACCTCCTCCAGCCGCTACATCCCTCCCTATCTCTTTAACCTCTTCGAACTCCTACACCCCTCCCGATCTCAGCAACATCCTCCAGCCCGTACACCCCACCTTCTCTGTACCCTCCTCCAGCCCTACACCACTCCCTATCTCTGTAACCTCCTCCTGCCCCTACACCCCCCCATCTCTGTAATCTCCTCCAGCCCCTACACACCTCTATCTCTGTAGCCTCCACCAGCCCCTACACCCTCCCTATCTCTGTAACCTCCTACACCCCTCCCTATCTCTGTAACCTCCTCCACCCCTACACCCTTCCCTGTCTCTGCAACGTCCTACACCACTACACCCCTTCCTATCTATGTTACCTCCTCCAGCTCCTACACCCCTCCGTATCTGTGTAACCTCCAGTCCCTACAGCCATCCTTATCTCTGTAACTCCCTCCAGCCGCTACACCCCTCACTATCTCTGTAACCTCCTCCAGCCCCTACACCCTTCCCTATCTCTGTAACCTCCTCCAGCAGCTACACCCCTCCCTTTCTCTGTAACCCCCTCCAGTCCCGACATGCCTCCCTATCTCTGTAACTTCCACCAACCCCTACAACCCTCGCTGTCTCTGCAATCTCCTCCAGCCCCTACACCCCTCCCTATCTCTGTAACCTTCTCCAGCCCTTACATCCCTGCCTATCTCTGTAACTTCCTCTAGCCCCTCGCCCCTCCCTGTGTCTGTAACTCGCTGCAGCACCTAACACCATCCTATCTCTGTAACCTCCTCCAGCCCGTACAACCCTCTCTGTCTCTGTAATCTCCTCCAGCCCCATACACCCCTCCCTGTGTCTGTAACCACCTCCAGCCACTCGCCCCTTCCTATCTCTGTAAACTCCTCAAGACCCTGCACCCCTCCCTATCTCTGTAACCTCCTCCAGCCCCTACACCCCTCCCTATCTCTGTAACCCCCTACAGCCCCTACACCCCTCCCTATCTCTGTAACCTCCTCCAGCCCCTACATCCCTCCCTATCTCTGTAACGCCCTACAGCCCCTACATCCCTCCCTATCTCTGTAACCCCCTACAGCCCCTACACCCCTCTCTATCTCTGTAACCTCCTCGAGTTCCAAAACTCCTCGAGATGTCTGCGCTCCTCTAATTCTCCTGAGCATCCCTGATTATATTCGCTCCACCATTGGTGGCTGTGCCTTCTGTTGCCTTGGTCCCAAGCTCTGGAGCTCCCTCCCTCAACCTCTCTGCCTCTCTACCTCTCTCCTCCTTCAAGATGCTGCTTAAAACGGACCTCTTTGACCGAGCTTTTGGTCACCTGCCCTAATTTCTCTGAGAATGATAGAGCACAGAATCAGGCCATTCAACCTCAGCAACCATTGCATTGATATAGCACCTTTAGCTGAATCGTACGTCCCAAGCCGTTTCACATGGGGCGATTATCAAACAATATTATAATCAGGGCTGTTCAAAGGGCTAGAATTGTTGGTGGGGTTTGTGGGGTTAGAGGGGCTTACAGAGTAAGGGATGGCTGAGGGGCTGGAGGAGGTTACAGAGATAGGGAGGGGTATAGGGATTGGAAGGGGTTACAGAGATAGTGAGGGATGAGGGCCATGGAGGGATTTGTAAACACGGATGAGAATTTTGCAATCATGACTTGATTACTTCGACCCAGGACATGGAGTGAGGCTGTCTCCTGGTGGTGAGTTACTGCATTACAACCATAACATGGAGCGAGACTGCCTCCTCGTGGTGAGTTATTGAATTACACCCAGGACATGGAGCGTTGCTGCCTCCTAATGGTGAGTTACTGAATTACACCCAGGGCATGGAGCGAGGCTGCCTCCTGGTGGTGAGTAACTGAATTACACCCAGGGCATGGAGCTAGGCTGCCTCCTGGTGGTGAGTTACTGAATTACACCCAGGGCATGGAGCAAGGCTGCCTCCTGGTTGTGAGTTAATGAATTACACCCAGGGCATGGAGCCAGGCTGCCTCCTGGTGGCGAGTTACTGAATTACACCCAGGACGTAGAGCAAGGCTGCCTCCTGGTGGTGAGTTACTGAATTCTACTCGGGACATGGAGCAAGGCTGCCTCCTGGTGGTGAGTTACTGATTTACACCCAAGACATGGAGCGAGGCTGCCTCCTGGTGGTGAGTTACCAGAGGTGAGAGGAGACGCGAAAAATATGCAGCAATTTGTTGTGCTTGGAAATGGGCTGCCTGAACGGGTAGTGGAAGCAGATTCAACAGCTAGTGTTAAAAAACAATTGGAAAACACTTCAAAAAGGAAATAATTGCAGAGCAATGGTGAAAGAGCAAGGGGTGGGGCTAATTGGAGAGCTCCACCAAAGAGCCTAGGTGTAATGCAATAACTCACCACCAGGAGGCAGCATTCGTCCAAGTTCTGGGTGTAATACAATAACTCACCTTTAGGTGGCAGGATTCATCCAAGTTCTGGATGTAATACAGTAACTCACCACCAGGCGGCAGTATTAACCTATGTTCTGGGTGTAATACAATAACTCACCACCAGAAGGCAGCATTAATCCAAGTTCTGGGTGTAATACATTAAATCACCACCAGGAGGGAGCATTAACCGAAGTTCTGGGTGTAATACAATAACTAACCCATGCTATATTTGCCCTGTCAGCCCTGTCTCAGTGGGCAGCACCCTCGCCTCTGAGTCAGAAGGTTGTGTGTTCAAGTCCCACTCCAGGGACTGGAGCACATAAATGCAGGCAGACACTCTCAGTGCAGTGCTGAGGGAGTACCGCACTGTCAGAGGGGAAGTACTGAGGGAGTGCTGCACTGTCGGAGGGACAGTACTGAGGGATCGCCGCACTGGCGGAGGGGCAGTACTGAGGGAGCGCCGCAATGTCGGAGGGACAGTACTGAGGGATCGCCGCACTGTCGCAGGGGCAGTACTGAGGGAGCGCTGCACTGTTGGAGGGACAGTACTGAGGGATCGCCGCACTGGCGGAGGGGCAGTACTGAGGGATCGTCGGAGGGGCAGTACTGAGGGAGTGCTGCACTGTGGGAGATGCTGTTTTTCGGGTGAGACGTTAAACCTGCTCTCTCAGGTGGATGTAAAAGTTCCCAGGGCACTATTTGGAAGAGCAGGGGAGTTCTCGCCGGTGTTCTGGGGCCAATATTTCTCCCTTGATCAACATAACAAAAACAGATTATCTGGTCATTATCACATGGCTGTGTGTGGGATCTTGCTGTGCACAAATTGGCTGCCGCGTTTCCCAACAGTGAGCTCACCCCAAAAGTTGGCCATAAAGTGATTGAGACGTCACGTGGCCATGAAAGGCCCTATATAAATGCACGTCTTTCTTTATTCTTGTATCTAACCAGTGCTGGACCTGCCCTGGGAGAGTACGGTAAAGGTACTATATAAATATAAGTTGTTGTTGTGTTTGATGGGACCCTGTAATACCCTCCGAGCCCTGCAGGGGGCGCTTCACACTGCCTCCATCGCTTCAGCCAATGGCCCTCTGCTTGATGGGCAGCCGTCTCAGCCAATGCCAGAGTCGCCCGGCTGTGAGGGAATCTGCCTATTCAGCTGGGTGATGGACAGCTCGCGCCAACCAATCACAGGACCGCTCCAGCTCCTCTTCCATCGTCGCCCCAGCGCCATTGCATCATCGCGCTTCTGACCGCACGGTTGCTCTCTGGAATCGCCCTTAAAGCGGAACCGCCCATCCGCGGAAATATTGGTTATGCAACTATAATTCAGTCCCGACCCCATTAAAGCGGGAACCGGATTGTGGAAAGTCAGGGGGTGGGAGAGGAGGGAAAAGGGGGGAAAGAAATGCAGGGCAGGGTGATACAAGATGGCAAAGGGAGAAGATAGGAAGGAAGAAAGAACCACTTGCATTTATATAGCGCCTTTCACTACCACCGGACGTCACAAAGCGGTTTATAGCCAATGAAATACCTTTGGAGGGTGGTCACTGTTGTAATGTGGGAAACGGAGAAAGGGAGGAAAAAGAGAAAAACGTCACAGAATTTCTTTGTATCACAGAATGATCTTAGGCAGACCCTCGTATCGAGGATGACAGGTGTTTCAATGAAGGATCTAATATTCCAGATCCTGAACTACATCCTGAAGAGTGGAAGATGCCTGTGTGTGAATTGTACACCAGCCACCACACGGGCTTGACAGAGCGAGGTCTTGGTCCAGTGGCAAGGGTTAACCAGGACCATTGGAGACCTGCTCTGCTGCACCGATAAATCCCTCCATGGCATCGCCTCTCCCTATCTCTGTAACCTCCTCCAGTTCCTACACCCCTCCGTAGCTCTGTAAGCTCCTCCAGCTCCTACACTCCTCCCTATCTCTGTAATGTCCTCCAGCCCCTACACCCCTCCCTATCACTGTAAACGACTCCAGCCCCTACACCATTACCTATCTCTGTTAACCATCCAGCCCCCACACCGCTCCCTATCTCTGTAACCGCCTCCAGCCCTACACCATTACCTATCTCTGTAACCTGCTCCAGCCCCTACACCCCTACCTATCTCAGTAACCTACTCCAGCCCTACATCCCTCCGTATCTCTGTAACCTTCTCCAGCCCCTACTCTTATGCTCATAATAAAGTAATGTAACTGAGTACTGTAGTCATGACTAAGTGTGACCTTAGCTCCTTTAATCAAACTCCAGAGTGCCGGTACAGCATGGGAGGTCTGCTTATATACAGTGCTCCCAAGGGATGCTGAGACCCTTTGGGACTCCAACAGGTATATCCTCTGGTGGCAGTGTATGATACATGTTACCTAAGGTTGCATACATAACATCACTCCCTCCCAATGTCAATAGTACACTTATTTACAGGGTGAGAATATCTGGGCATTCCACTCCCTTGTCTATTGTCTCGGTACAAATGCAGGTGTGGGTGAGTTTGTTGGTTCTTCACTGGGCTGCTAGGCAGCTGGTCTTGCCAGGCTGCTGGTAATGGTGAATTCAGCTTCGTGGTTGACTGTGATGTTGGTTACAACTTATGTGTGTTGGCGGGTCGAAGTTGGTGGTGTCCTCTTCGGGTTGCTCGTGGCTGTTTGTGAATCACAGTTTGGTTTGGTCCAAATGCTTTCTGCAAGTTAGTCCATCAGCAAGTTTGACCTGAAACACCCTATTCCCCTCTTTGGCTATGAGTACAAATACAGGGACATTGACTTCAATATCGTGTGAAAAGTTTGCGCGATCATGTTACATGCTTTGTTGATGCTGCCTGCCCTCGACGTGATCATGGAGATCAGGGTGAACAAGAGAGAGCCTTGTTTTGAGCGCCCTTTTCATGAACAGTTCAGCTGGGGGAACCCCAGTGAGCGAGTGGGGTCTGGTGCAGTAGCTGAGCAGGGCTCGGGACAAGCAGGTCTGCAGGGAGCCTTCGACACGTGTTTCAAGCTTTGCTTGATGATTTGGACTGCCCATTCTTCCTGGCCATTGGCTGTGGGCTTGAACAGCGCAGATGTGACATGCTTGATCCCATTGTGGGTCATGAATTCCTTGAATTCAGTACTGGTGAAGCACGGGCCATTGTCGCTGACAAGGACATTAGGCAGACCATGCATGATAAACATGGCTCGTATGCTTTCGATGGTGGCAGTGGATGTGCTTACAGACATTATTACACACTCAATTCATTTTGAATAAGCATCTTGCCTAGAAATGGGCCCGGAAAGTCAATGTGGATCCTCGAGCATGGTTTGGAGGGCCATGACCACAAACCTAGCGGTGCCTCCCTGGGTGCTTTACCCAGTTGAGAGCAAGTGTTGCATTGGTGCATGCATGAATCCAAATCTGAGTCGATGCCGGACCACCACACCATTGGATCTGGCTATGGCTTTTATCATTACTATGCCTGGGTGGATACTGTGTAGATCGCGTATGAACGTTTCCCTGCCTTTCTTAGGCAAAACCACGCGATTGCCCCTGTATGAACATTTCGTCTTAGCGCCGCTGGAACGGCTTGATCTCTTCATGCATCTCCGCTGGGACGCTGGACCAGCTCCCATGGAGGACACAGTTTTTTACAAGGGACAGTAAAGGATCCTGGCTGGTCCAGGTCCTGATCTGGTGACGGGTGACTTTTCGTTTTCAAATGCATCCATCACCAAGAGCAAGTCTGCGGGCTGTGCCATTTCCACCCCGGTGGTGGGCAATGGTAGCCGACTGAGAGCATCAGCACAGTTCTCTGTGCCTGGCCTGGGGTGGATTACATAATTATATGCAGACAGCATAAGCGCCCATCTTTGGATGCGAGCAGATGCATTGGTATTAATCCCTTTGCTCTCTGAGAATAGTGATATGGTCGGTTTCTAACTCAAACTTGAGACCAAACAGATACTGGTGCATTTTCTTTACCCGTAAACGAATGCCAGAGCTTCTTTTTCAATCACGTTGTAGGCCCTTTCGGCCTTGGACAAAATCCTGGATGCATAGGTGACCGGTTGCAATGTTCCCAATTCATTTGCTTGTTGCACACACCTGGCCCCATACGAAGACGCATCACAACATAGCACTAAACGTTTACATGGGTTAGAAACATAGAAACATAGAAAGTAGGTGCAGGAGTAGGCCATTCGGCCATTGGAGCCTGCACCACCATTCAATAAGATCATGGTTGATCATTCCCTCAGTACCCCTTTCCTGATTTCTCTCCATACCCCTCGATCCCTTTAGCCGTAAGGGCCATAGCTAACTCCCTCTTGAATATATACAATGTACTCGCATCAACAACTCTCTGCGGCAGGGAATTCCACAGGTTAACAACTCTCTGAGTGAAGAAGTTTCTCCTCATCTCAGTCCTAAATGGCCTACCCCTAATCCTGAGACTGTGTCCCCTGGTTCTGGACTTCCCCAACATCGGGAACATTCTTCCCGCATCTAACCTATACAGTCGCATCAGAATCTTATACGTTTCTATGAGATTGCCTCTCATCTTTCTAAACTCCAGTGTATAAAGGCCCAGTTGATCCAGTCTCTCCTCATATGTCAGTCCAGCCATCCCTGGAATCATTCTGGTGAACCTTCGCTGCACTCCCTCAATAGCAAGAACGTACTTCCTCAGGTTAGAAGACCAAAACCGAGCACAATATTCCAGGTGAGGTCTCACCAAGGCCCGTGCAACTGCAATAAGACCTCCCTGCTCCTATACTCAAATCCGCTAGCTATGAAGGCCAACATACCATTTGCTTTCTTCACCACCTGCTGTACCTGCATGCCAACTTTCAATGACTGATGAATCATGACACTCAGGTCTCATTGCACCTCCCATTTTCCTAATCTGCCACCATTCAGATAATATTCTGCCTTCGTATTTTTGCCCCCAAATTGGATAACCTCACATTTATCCACATTATACTACATCTCCCATGCATTTGCCCACTCACCTTTCCAAGTCACCCTGCAGCCTCTTTGCGTCCTCCTCACAGCTCACACTGGGTTTACATGGGTTATACAGAACAAGCAGTTGTTGGAACATGACAGATTTCTGGCTTTCTCAAAAGCAGCCTCTTGTGATTTCCCCCATACCCAGTCATCTCCCTTGCGTAGCAGCACGTGTAGGGGTTCTAGCAAGGTGCTTAACCCAGGTAGGAAATTACTAAAATAGTTGAGGAGTCACAGGAATGTACGCAGCTCCGTCACATTCTTTGGTCTCGCCGTGTTCTTGATGGACTCGTTCTTGACGTCGGTGGGTCTGATGCCGTCTGCCGCGATTCTTCTCCCCATGAACTTCACCTCTGGCGCCAGGTAAACATACTTTAAGCATTTCAACCTGAGTCCCACGTGATCCAGCCAACTTAGAACCACTTCCAGGTTCTTCAAGTGTTCGATGGTGTCCCGACCTGTGACCAGTATGTCGTCCTGGAAAACCACAGTGCGCAGAAGCGACTTTAGTAGACTCTCCACGTTCCTTTGAAAAATTGCCGCGGCCGATCGAATCCCAAATGGGCATCTATTGTAGATGAACAGACCTTTGTGCGTGTTGATGCAGGTGAGCCCTTTCGAAGATTCCAGCAGCTCCTGCGTCATGTAGGCCGAAGTCAGGTCCAACTTGGTGAACGTCTTTCCTCCAGCCATGGCCGCAAATAAGTTGTCTGCCTTGTGTAGGGGGTATTGGTCCTGTAGCGAAAAATGGTGAATCATTACTTTATAATTCCCACAAATTTCTGACCGTGCCATCGCCTTTGAGAACCAGAACAATTGGACTGGCCCATTCGTTGACCTCCACTGGCGCGATGATGCCTTCTCGCTGCAGCTTGTCCAGCTCAATTTCCACTTTCTCTCGCATCATATATGGCACCACTCGTGCCTTTTGGTGGATGGGTCGTGTACCGGGAACCAAGTGGATCGGCACCTTCACCCCCGAGAAAATTCTGCTGCCTGGCTCAAACAACGACAGGAACTTGCTCAGAACCTGGGCACATGAGGCATTGTCGACGGATGAGAGCCCTCGGATGTCGTCCCAGTTCCAGTGGATTGTTCCCAGCCAGCTTCTGCCGAACAGTGTGGGGATATCTCCTGGTACAATCCATACTGGGAGTTCGTGCACTGTTCCATCATAGGAGACTTTTAATGCTGCGCTGCCAATTACAGGGATCAGCTCTTTAGTGTAAGTTCTTAGCTTGGTATGAAAGGGGCTACGCTTGGGCCTGCGTAGCTTGTTGCACCACAGCCTGTCGAAGGCGTTTTTGCTCATGATAGACTGACTCACACCCGTGTCCAGTTCCATGGATACTGGAATTCTGTCCAGTTCGAATTTTAGCATGATCGGTGGACATTTCGTGGTGAAGGTGTGTACCCCGTACACTTCTGCCTCCTCGGTTAGAGTCTCTAGTTCAGTCTGATCCGCTGTGGATCCATCCTCCTCTGCAACGTGGTGGTTTGCAGGGGTTGCACATTCGCTGGAGGTGTCCCATTGTTCCACAGCCTTTGTACATATAGTGTTTGAAGCGGCATTGATGGGCTCGACAATCACCTCTGCCACGCCAACAAGGTGTTAACTGCCTCGCATTAACGTTTGATGGCAGACTCTGGGTCATCTGAGGTCGCACAGCTGCAGGCGTGTACTTTCTGCCATATGCATTTCCTGCCTGAAAACGATGTTACTTTGTGTACAGTACTTGCCGAAACCTCTTTATGCTGCGAAATTTGTAGGGTGTTATCGCTGGTGGACATAAATGCCTGGGCTATCATTATGGCTTTGCTCAGGTTCGTGTTTCAACAGTCAATAATTTGCGAAGGATAACCTCATGCCAATGCCAAGCACACAAAAGTGTTTCAGCATTTGCTCAAGGAATCCATCGAATTCACAATGTCCTGCAAGGTGCCTTAATTCAGCGAAGTAGCTTGCCACTTCCTGGCCTTCAGACCGCTGAAACATGTAGAATCGATACCTTGACATCAGAAAGCTTTCCTTCGGATTTTGGTGCTCCCAGACCAGTGTACACAGTTATTCATAGGATTTGGTTGTTGGTTTCACCGGAGTGAGAAATTCTTCATGAGGCCATAGGTTGTTGCCCCACAGACGGTGAGGAGGATCGCACTTCGTTTGGCAGCGTTCTCATCCCCTTCCAGCTCATTGGCTACGAAGTATTGGTCGAGTCGCTCCATGAAGGCCTCCCAATCATCCCCTTCTGAGAATTTCTCCAGGATACCAACAGTTCTCTGCATTTTCGCGTGGTTGTTCGTTATCTCATCACCAACTGTTATGCTTATAATAAAGTAATGCAACTGGGTACTGTAGACAATGAGTAAGTGTGACCTTAGCTCCTTTATTCAGACTCCAGAGTGCTGGTACAGGGTGGTAGGCCTGCGTGTGTACAGTGCTCCCAAGGGATGCTGGGATCCCTTGGGACTCCAATAGGTAAGCTCTCTGGTGGCAGTACTATACAGGTTTCCTGGGGTTACATACATGACAGGTGGGCCAAGGCAACAGCGTGTTCTGCAACCAATTGCGGTGCTTGAGGTTTGGATCCCGAGTCGGCCTGTCAGGTGAGTCAGTGTGAACCCTCTTAAAGAATTTATCTTTTAACAGTTAAATTCAGGTTTCTTTTGTCAACAAAACAGTTTAACATTTGTCAGTATTTTGTTACCCTGAAGTTCCTATTATGAGTTCCAGACACTTTAGTGCCAAGTGGAATAGATGTTGAAAAGATCATTCATTTCCCTCTTACCATGTCACTGTTCGTTAAAGGTACAGAGATTGATTCTCCTCATTATAGTTTCGCAGTAGTTAAAGTAACATCCTTCCTATTGGTAGTGAGTCACATTCTGTGCTGGAGGAGATGGCTGTTGGCATCAGCCTTTAAAATACTCCTCCACTTGTTGAAATCCCTCCAAAGCCTCACCCCTGCCTCTCTCTGTAACTGCCTCCAGCCCACCAACCCTCTTAAGAGGTTAGGTTTATTTTCTTTGGAACAGAGGAGGCTGAGGGGAGACCTTATAGAGGTGTATAAAATTATGAGGGGCCTAGATAGAGTGCATAGGAAGGACCTATCTCCGTTCGCAGAGAGGTCACCAACCAGGGGGCATAGATTTAAAGTAATTGGTAGGAGGTTTAGAGGGGATTTGAGGGGAAATTTCTTCAACCAGAGGCTGGTGGGGGTCTGGAACGCACTGCCTGAAAGGTTGGTAGAGGCAGAAACCCTCACCACATTTAAAAAATACTTGGATGTGTACTTGACGTACTGTAACCTGCAAGGCAACGGACTAAGAGCTGGAAAGTGGGATTAGGCTGGATAGCTCTCTGTCAGCCTGCGCAGACATGATGGTCCTAAATGGCCTCCTTCCATGCTGTAAACTTCTATGCTTCTGTAATGGGAAACAAGTTACAGTGTCAGGGGTTGTTAACTACATGTTTAAAGATCATTCATTTCTCTCTTTCCATGTTGCTGTTAGTTAAAGGTACAGAGATTGATTTACCCTCATTATGCATCTTTAGTCGTTAAACAAAATTCTTTCCTGTTAGCAGTGAGTCACATTCTGCATTGGGGGAGACAGCTGGTGGCTTCAACCTTTAAAATACTCCTCTTGTCCAAATCTCACCAAGGCCTCACCCCTCACTATCTCTGTAACCTCCTCCAGCCCACCGACTCTCTTAAGGAGAAACAATTTTCAGTGTCAGAAGGCTCGGTAACCAGAGGACACCAATTTAAGGTGATTGGCAAATGTACCAGATGCTACACGAGGGGGAAAAATTAAGCAGCCAGGTGTTATGGCCTGGAACGCACTGCCTGTAAGGGTGATGGAAGCTGATTCACATGTTACTTTCAAAAGAGATCAATATTTGAGTTGGAAAGATTTTCAGGGTTATGAGGCAAGAGCAGCGGAGTGGCTTGCATCCTAGGGTCTTGAGAAGTAGCGGCAGGGATAGTGGATGCACTGGTTGTAATTTACCAAAATTCCCTGGATTCTGGGTTGGTCCCAGCAGATTGGAAAACTGCAAATGTAACACCCCTATTTAAAAAAGGAGACAGACAAAAAGCGGGAAACCAGTTAGCCTAACATCTGTGGTTGGGAAAATGTTGGAGTCCATTATTAAAGCAGTAGCAGGGCATTTGGAAAAGCAAAATTCAGTCAAGCAGAGTCAGCATAGATTTATGAAGGGGAAGACATGTTTGACAAATTTGCTGGAATTCTTTGAAGATGTAACGAACAGGGTGGATAAAGGGGAACCAGTGGATCAGGTGCATTTGGACTTCCAGAAGGCATTTGACAAGGTGCCACATTAAAGGTTACTGCATAAGGTAAAAGTTCACAGGTTTGAAGGTAATATATCAGCATTGAAAGAGGATTAGCTGACAGAGGACAGAGAGTCTGGATAAATGGGTCATTCTCTGGTTGGCAATCAGTAACTAGTGGGGTGCCGCAGGGATCAGTGCTGGGGCCTCAACTATTTACAATTTATATTAATGACTTGGATGAAGGGACCGAGTGTAACTCGGCCAAATTTGCTGATGATACAAGGATGGGTGGGAAAGCAAGTTTTAAGGAGGACGCAAATAATCTACAAAAGGATATAGATAGGCTCAATGAGATGGCAGAAATCTGGCATATGGACTATAATGTGGTAAAATGTCAGGTTATCCCCTTTGGCATGAAAAATAAAAAAGTAAATTATTTATATGTGACAATTACAAAATGCTGTAGTACAGAAGGATCTGGGGGTTCTTGTACATGAAACTCAAAAAGTTAGTATGCAGTTACAGCAAGAAAGCAGGAAGGTAAATGGAATGCTGGCCTTTATTGCAAGGGGGATGGAGTATAAAAGTAGGGAAGTCCTGCTACAACTGTACAGGGCATTGGTAGGACTACACCTGGAGTACTGCTTACAATTTTGGTCTGGACTTGTCTCCATTCCCATGCATAGGGTATTGCTACACCAGACGGGAGAGGCAACATTTGGGGACACTGAATTCCCGCCAATTCCCATTCCCCTTCTTTCTGGTGGATAATGGAGGGACCACTCTGTGTAATGTGCAAGTCAGTAAGAATTGTCAGCAAGCTCTTTCTAATTGGAGATTTTATTCAGTAGAAACTTTCACACACTATTGTAGATTTTGTACTAAAGATCAATTTAGAATTAAAGTAAAAGTTCATAATTTTATTCCAAATTGAATTTCTGTTGAGTCGCTGAATTAAGGGGAAATTTTACACACAGCATTTCTTAAATGGACACTGCAGCCCCGAGAACACAATCAGCAATATAACCAGAATATTAAAGTCCAGCCCAGCCCATCAGCAGAAACAAACCACAACTGTCAGAATGAACACGGTTCAATCGGGATGTGATTAACGGCAGCAATAACAGCACATTCCAACCCCTGCAGTCCTTTGTGAATTCACTGGTGTCTCAGCAGGGTGGATGACAGAGTGAAGCCCTTCCCACACTCAGAGCAGGTGAACGGCCTCTCCCCAGTGTGAACTCGCTGGCGTATCAGCAGGTTGGATGAATGAGTGTATACTTTCCCACACTCAGAGAAGGTGAACGGCCTCTCCCCAGTGTGAACTCGCTGGTGAACTACAAGGTTGGATGACTGAGTGAATGCCTTCCCACAGTCGGAGCAGGTGAACGGCCTCTCCCCAGTGTGAACTCGCTGGTATGTCAGCAGGGTTGATGAATGAGTGTATCCCTTCCCACACTCAGAGCAGGTGAACAGCTTCTCCCCAGTGTGACTTCGCTGGTGTATCAGCAGGGTGGATGAATGAGAGTATACTTTCCCACACTCAGAGCAGGTGAACGGCCTCTCCCCAGTGACTGCGTCGATGAATTTCCAGCTCAGATGGTTTTCTGAATCCCTTCCCACAGTCACATTTCCACGGTTTCTCCGTGGTGCGGGTATCCTTGTGACTCTCCATGGTTGGACGATCAGTTGAAACCTCGCCCACACACAGAACACATTTACAGCTTCTCCCCACTGTGAATGGTGCGATGTTTTTTCAGTCTGTAACTGGTTAAAGCTCTTTCCACAGTCAGTGCACTGGAACACACTCACTCGGGTGTGTGTGCCTCTGTGCTTTTCCAGTCACACTGATGTTTGAAGTATTTTCCCACAGACAGAACAGGCAAATATTTCTCCTTCCACTATCAAAGGCCGATGAGATTCACGTCCTGAAGAATCGATTGACTCTGTCAGATCTTGACGTGTTGTTTGGTTTGTGTTTCCTGTCTGAAAATCTCCCCTTCTAATACGCTGTAAAAGGAGATAACAAAACTCATCACTGTCAGTACAAGACAGAAATTCAGGATAGACACATCTAGTTTCCATGGAACATTCTTTCCTCTCTTGTTCTTCGAAAGCTGTAAATCCCTGTCCCTCCTGCTGTGCTGAAATCCAAATCAACACACATTTCTAGACTGTTTCTCCAACACTTCCAGTTTTCACCACCAATTCTGGCTGGGTTCAGTTCTACACTCACTGGTTCCCCTCCCTCTCCTCCCTGAAGGTGCTGTATATCTGTAATCTCCTCCAGGCACTACACCCCTCCCTATCTCTGTAACCTCCTCCAGCCCCTGCATCCCTCCCTATCTCTTTATTCTCCTCCAGCCCTACAACCCACGCTATTTCTGTATCCTCCTCCAGCCCTTCAAACCTCCCTATCTTTGTAACTTCCTCCAGCCCCTACACCTCTCCCTATCTCTGTAACCTTCTCCCACCCCTACAACCCTCCCTATCTCTAATGTTCTTCAACCACTACAACCTCCCTATCTCTGTAACATCCTCCAGGCCTAAAACCCTATCTCAAACCTCTTCCAGCACGACACCACTCCCTATCTTTGCAACCTCCTCCAGCCCTACAGCCCTCCCTATCTCTGTAACTTCCTCCAGCCCCTACTCCCCTCCGTATCTCTGTAACCTCCTTCAGCCCTACACCCCTCCCTATCTCTGTAACCTCCTCCAGCCCTTACATCCCTCCCTATCTCTGTAAATGTTATATATTTAACCCTTTGTAACTTGCATCACACCTGTCCACCAGAGGGCCCACTTGTTGGAATACCAAGGGATCCCAGCATCCCTTGGGACCACTGTATATAAGCAGGCCACCCACGAGGTACCTGCACTCTGGAACCTTAATAAAGGATCTAAGGCCACACTTGCTCTTTACACACAGTACTCAGTCTCACCATTTATTATGAATATAACAATTGGCGACGAGGTAACAAACAACCACATGAAAATGCAAAGAACAGTCGGCATCCTGGAGAATTCTCAGAAGGGGATGATTGGGAGACCTTCGTGGAGAGACTCGACCATTACTTCATGGCCAATGAGCTGGAAGGGGACAAGAACGCTGCCAAACGAAAGGCGATCCTAGTAACTGTCTGTGGGGCAACAACCTATGGCTTCACGAAGAATCTCCTGGCCCTGTCAAAACCAACAGAAAATTCTTATGAAGAATTATGTACTCTGGTCCAGGAGCACCTAAATCCTGAGGAAATCAGTTCTACACGTGTCAGTGATTGGAGGGCCAGGAAGCGGCGAGCTATATCGCCGAACTAAGGCGCCTTGCAGGACATTGTGAGTTTGAGGGATTCCTAGAACAAATGCTCAGACTTTTTTGTACTGGGCATTGGACATGAGACAATCCTTCACAAACTGTTGACTGTAGGAACTCCGACTCTGAGTAAAGCCATAACGATAGCCCAGACATTTATGTCCATCAGCGACAACACCAACCAGATTTCACAGAACAAAGAAATTTCGGCAAATACTGCGCATAAAATAACGTCGGTTTTGAGCAGAAATGTACACGGCAGAACGTACATGCCGGCTGCTGTGGCCCGACCTCAATTGAACCAGAGTCTGCCATCATCTGATAATGCGAGGCAGTTAACACCCTGTTGGTGCTGCGGAGATGATCATCGTCCCCATCAATACCGCTTTAAGCACTATGCGTGCAATGGTTGCAGAACAATGGGACACCTCCAGAGAATGTGCAGGCAAGCTGCAAACCCTGCAAACCACCAGGTTGCAGAGGAAGATCAATCCACAGTGGATCAGACTAAGTTGGAAGCTCATACGGAGGAGGCAGAAGTGTACAGGGTACACACATTCATGACGAAATGCCCACCAATAATGCTGAAAGTTGAACTCAATGGCATTACAGTATCTATGGAGCTGGACACGGGTGCGAGTCAGTCCATAATGTGTAAAGAGGCCTTCGACAGGCTGTGGGGAAAGAAGGCACACAGGCCCAAGCTCAGCCCCATTCACACCAAACTAAGGACTTACACCAAGGAACTAATCCCTGTAATTGGTAGTGCAGAAGTCAAAGTCTCCAATGATGGAGCAGAACATGAACTCCCACTGTGGATTGTGCCAGGGGATGGCCCCACATTGTTTGGCAGAAGCTGGCTGGAAAAATACGCTGGAACTAGAACAACATGCGAACGCTTTCGTCCATCAACGATGCCTCATGTGCCCAGGTTCTGAGCAGGTTTCCATCATTGTTCGAGCGAAGCATTGGAACATTCTCAAGGGCGAAAGTGAAAATCCATTTGGTTCCCGGTATGCGACCCATTCACCACAAGGCACGGGCAGTACCATATATGATGAATGAGAAAGTAGAAATTAAGCTAGACAGGCTGCAGCAAGAAGGCATCATCGTGCCAGTGGAATTCAACGAGTGGGCTAGTCCGATTGTCCTGGTACTTAAAGAGGACAGCACAGTCAGAATTTGTGGGGACTATAAAGTAACAATTAACCATTTTTCACTACAGGATCAGTACCCGCTACCCAAGGCAGATGACATATTTGCGACCCTGGCTGGAGGGAAGATTTTCATCAAGCTGGACCTGACCTCGGCCTACATGACGCAGGAGCTGGAGAAGTCATTGAAAGGCCTCAACTGCATCAACCTGCACAAAGGTCTGTTCATCTATAACAGGTGCCCGTTCGGGATTCGGTCGGCTGTGGCAATCTTCCAATGGAACATGGAGAACATGCTAAAGTCAGTTCCTCGCCGTAGTTTTCCAGGATGATATACTGGTTACAGGTCAGGACACCATCGAGCACTTTGAAGAATCTGGAAGAGGTTCTTAGTTGGTTGGATCATGTGGGGCTCAGGTTGAAATGCTCGAAGTGTGTTTTCCTGGTGCAGGAGGTCGAGTTCTTGGGAAGAAGAATCGCAGCAGACAGCATCAGACCCACCGACGCCAAGACGGAGGCCATCAAGAACGCGCCAAGACCACAGAACATGACGGAGCTGCGCTCGTTCCTGGGACTCCTTAGCGATTTTGGTCATTTTCTACCTGGGTTAAACACCCTGCTAGAACCCATACATGCGCTACTGCGTAAGGGAGATGACTGGGTATGGGGGAATTCACAAGAGGCTGCCTTTACGAAGGCCAGAAATCTGTTGTGCTCAAACAAACAGTTTGTCCTGTATAACCCTTGTAAAAGATTAGTGCTAGCTTGTGATGGGTCATCCTATGGGGTCGGGTGTGTGTTACAACAGGCTAATGAATCGGGGATTTTGCAACTAGTCGCTTATGCATCCAGGAGTTTTTCCAAGGCCGAAAGGGCTATGGCATGATTGAAAAAGGGGCTCTGGCGTGCGTTTACGGGGTAAAGGAAATGCACCAGTACTTATTTGGCATCAAGTTTGAGCTTGAACTGACCATAAGGCGCTCCTATCGCTGTTCTCTGAGAGCAAAGGGATTAACACCAATGCCTCTGCCCACATCCAAAGATGGGTGCTCACGCTGTCGTCATACAACTATGTAATCTACCACAGACCGGGCACAGAGAATTGCGAAGATGCTCTCAGTTGGCTGCCATTGCCGACCACTGGGGTGGAAATGGCACAGCCTGTGGACTTACTCATGGCAATGGATGCTTATGAAAACGAAAAGTCCCCTGTTACGGCCCGCCAGATCAGGACCTGGACCAGCCAGGATCATTTACTGTCCTTGGTTAAAAAAAAACTGTGTCCTCCATGGAGCTGGTCCACTGTCCCAGCGGAGATGCAGGAGGCGATTAAGCCATTCCGCAGGTGCAAGGACGAAATGTCCCTGCAGGCGGACTGTCTGTTGTGGGGCAATCGCGTGGTCTTGCCCAAGAAAGGCAGAGATACGTTCATTTGTGAAATGCATAGCACCCACCCAGGAATTGTAATGATGAAAGCCATAGCCAGATCCCATGTGTGGCAGCTTGGCATCGACTCAGATTTAGAGTCATGCGTGCACTAGTGCAACACTTGCTCTCAGCTGAGCAATGCACCCAGAGAGGCAGCGCTCAGTTTATGGTCGTGGTCCTCCAAACCATGGTCGAGGATCCACATGGACTATGCGGGCCCATTTCTAGGCAAAATGTTTTTGGTTGTCGTGGACGCTTACTCAAAATGGATTGAATGTGCGATAATGTCTGTAAGCACGTCCATGGCCACTATTGAAAGCCTACGAGCAATGTTTGCCACTCACAGCCTGCCTGATGTCCTAGTCAGCGACAATGGGCCGTGTTTCACCAGTGCTGAATTCAAGGAATTCATGACCTGCAATGGGATCAAGCACGTCACATCTGTCCCGTTCAAGCCCACATCCAACAGCCAGGCAGAACGGGCGGTTCAGACCATCAAGCAAAGCCTGAAATGCGTGTTGGAAGGCTCCCTGCAGACTCGACTATCCCGAATGCTGCTCAGCTACCGCACCAGACCCCACTCACTCACCGGTGTTCCCCCAGCCGAGCTGCTCATGAAAAGGGTGCTAAAAACAAGGTTCTCTCTCCATGATCACGTGGAGGGCAGGCGGCATCTACAAAGTGTGTACCATAACCGCGCAATTTGTCATGCGATATTGAGATCAATGATCCTGTGATTGTACTCAATTATGGACAGGGTCCCAAATGGCTCGCTGGCACAGTCACAGCAGAAGAGGGGAGTAGGGTGTTTCAGGTCAAATTGTCCAATGGACTAACTGCAGAAACCATTTGGACCAAATCAAATTGCGGTTCATCAACAGCTACGAACAAACCGAAGAAGACACCACCAACTTTGACCCTCCAACACACACACAAGTGGCAACATTTTATGGTTGACCACGAAGCCGAACTCACCATCCCCAGCAGCCCAGTGAAGAACTAACCAACTCACCCACATTCGCATTTGTACCGGGACGATCGACAAGGGAGTGAAAAGCCCCAGATCGTCTCACTTGTAAATAAGTGTCCTATTGATTTCATGGGGGAGTGATGTTATGTATTTAACCCCTTGCAACCTGTATTACACTACCACCAGAGGGCCTACCTGTTGGAGTCCTAAGGGATCCCAGCATCCCTTGGGAGTACAGTATATATACAGGCCACCCACATGGTACCTGCGCTCTGGAGTCGCATTAAAGGAGCTAAGGTCACACTTGCTCATTGCACACAGAGCTAAGTTTCATCCTTTATTACGAACCTATCAGAGGGAGTGCAACGAAGGTTCACCAGACTAATTCCTGGGATGGGGGGATTGTCCTATGAGAGATTGAGTAGACCTGGCCTATATTCTCTAGCGTTTAGAAGAATGAGAGGTGAGAGGCGATGCCCACATCCCATGAACAAATGTTTAAAAAGAGTTGTGAGGTGATCAAGGACACTAGGCAAATTATTAGAGACACTCCCTGTCCTTCTAAGGATAAGGGGTAAGCCATTTAAGATTGAGATGAGGAGAAACCTCTTCACTCAGAGAGTTGTTAACCTGTGGAATTCCCTGCCGCAGAGAGTTGTTGATGCCAGTTCATTAGATATATTCAAGATGGAGTTAGATATGGCCTTTATGGATAAAGGGATCAAGAGGTATGGAGAGAAAGCAGGAAAGAGGTACTGAGGTAAATGATCAGCCATGATCTTATTGAATGGTGGTACAGGCTCGAAGGGCCGAATGGCCTACTCCTGCACCTAGTTTCTATGTTTCTATGTTTCAGGACCTGTGCCCAGGGGAGAAGCTGATGGGTTATCTGATCATCTTTGGGTTAAATGTTGTGCTCATTGAGCTGAGCACCCCATGCCAGCATCAAGCACTCTCCAGTCAGGCACAGCACGGGTTAGATGCAGAGAGAACCCATCAGTTGCTCCCCGACATAGATACTGAGGGACAGGGAGTGTCCGGGACACTGACCTTTCTCACTCAATAAGGTATAAATTGATCCTGTACCTCTCGCCATTAATCCTGGGCTCCACATGGGCCAAATCCTGCTCCTGTTTCCCTTCCTGTAACAGCACTGAGCTCAACACAGCCCATAATGAGCAAGGCTCAGGGAGGGTGGTTGCTAGGCACTGCAGTGATGTCATAAAGCAGAGCCAATCAGCCCAGCGGCTCCTCTCCTTGTCCCTTTAAAGGTGGAGAGCTGGGGCATCCTGTCTCAACACACATCCCCCTGTTCATACTGAGAATCCACGGGGAAGGCCCAAGGCCCAGAGTGTGGAACACAACCCAGGGGGAAAGAGGAGGAGAGAAAGGGGGGTAATTGAAGGAGTAGGGACTGAGGGCCACCAAGCTTCAGTTTTAGAGCCTGTAGACTTCAGGAGGGGCAGACTGAGTTCTGTAGTTTCAGGATCCAGGGAGAGAACAAGGAGCAGATGGGGAGACTGGTGTGGGTTCCAGCACAGTGAGGATGTAAGGGGAGGGAGATTGTGTAGGGCCGTGTATTAGGGGTGTAGGAGGGACAAGAGAGGAAAGGTCAGTGAAGCAATTACTGCAGCACAACCAATAGTGAGAGAGAGAAGGTGGGGTCAGAGTGGGCCCTGGGCAAGCTGGTAAACTGTTTGTTTGCTGTGACCAGCTTTCCTTCTGTCACAAATAGCCTCTCGTAGCCCAGTAACACAAACAGCCCATTAAACGCCACCAATGTCCTTTGGTTTGGTGAGGTCTCCCTTTGTGAAACATCGGCTGTTGTTAAAGCTTCTCATTCTGACTCACTCACAGTGAGACAGTATCCACAGTCCCTTTTATTCCATGGGCTTCATCTTTGCTGGTATTGGTAACCTGCTCGGGATCACTAAACACAAAACCCAGTCTGTTCATTACTTCCAGCTACTGGACTTAGTGTGTGCCCCACAGCATCTCTCTCACCTTCAATGTGTGAATAGAGCATCACGCCTGCAAAGCTGGTTTAAGTTTATATCCACGCACCAAATATATTTAAGAAAAGCCTGTCGGCTGATGAGAAACTGTTCAGGTGCCAGTGTGCTGCTGGTTTGCCCGGCATTGTGCCTGTAATGGAAAATAACTGAACATTTCTCTCAGTGTAACCTTTGCTGTAATGAAATGTGTCTTTTAATAAGCCTCACGTCCTTGCTCATGTCTGCTGCAGTTGTGTAGAAAGGGGATGTGTGAAGTGATGGTGTTTGTATGGAGATGTGAAACAAGGAAACGGTATGTGTGTGTCACAGCGTTGTGGTCACAGGCAGAACCAGGCACCGATATCCTTGTGGTTATGGTTTGAGCAGGGTCAGTTCACCAATGCTCGAGCTAAGAGTTGCCAGAGATCAGCAGCAGCGACAGTAAATACAATCTAAATGTAAATTCCGATGTAGTTTATCTTCATTTATTCCTATTTTAATAGCTTTTGCTGAATGTGGCCCATACCAAGTGTCAGGATATTGGATCAGGCCCACCATAGAAAATGTGTTTGACACCCTGAGGTAGACAATGTCAACCGGATTTCCCCATCCATCAACCGAACAACTTCTTGCAAACTCAAGCTAGTTTGTAAGACATGACCTTGTTTACTGGAATCCGTGTTCAGTATCTCTAATGGCCTCTTCCCTTACCCAATGACCGAAAACAGCATCTCTCAGGATCCCTTCAAGTATCTTCCCGGTGATCGAGGTCACATTGATGGGCCTTCAGTTCCCGAGCTCTGATTTGTGCCCAATTTGCAAAATGGAAACTACGTGTGCTGCCTTCCATCTCAGGGAACAGCCCATGGCTCTACTGAGCTGTTGGAGATATGGGCAAGGGGCTGACAGA
Organism: Pristiophorus japonicus; assembly: GCF_044704955.1. Taxonomy (NCBI): domain Eukaryota; kingdom Metazoa; phylum Chordata; class Chondrichthyes; family Pristiophoridae; genus Pristiophorus; species Pristiophorus japonicus. Next base: position 188,960,383 of record NC_091985.1, read on the forward strand.
GCACCCGTCCCATCTCTTTAAACACCCTTGGGTGGATAACATCCACACCTTACACAGTCAAGATTAACCCGCACAGTGACTTTGCTGTCAGTGAAGAGATGAGAAAGACCAAAGTGCCGTTTGTCCCTCTCAGTGTGACCCTGAAGGACTGTGTCCAGTCTGAAATTCTCCCCCCATACAATCCTCCCCCCAGATTGTCCTCTCTGAGCTCCAGCCAGGTGATGCTAAACACTCGGGTGGGAAAGTCAAAAATCTACAGCAATGTGTTGAAAGCAACTCTAATTTATTTATATATATCCCAAATATCTAACTCCAGTCCAGTTACAGGAGTTATTAACATCAGCGGAAACAAACCTCAACTGTCAGAATGAACACGATTCAGTCCGGGATGTGATTAACAGCAGCAATAACAGCAGAATCCCTCCCCTGCAGTCACTTGTGAACTCGCTTGTGTCAGCAGGTGGGATGATCGAGTGAATCCCTCCCCACACTCAGAGCAGGTAAACGGCCTCTCCCCAGTGTGAACTCGCTGGTGTGTCAGCAGGGTGGATGACCGAGTGAATCCCTTCCCGCAGTCGGAGCAGATGAATGGCCTCTCCCCAGTGTGAACTCGCTGGTGTTCCAGCAGGCTGGGTGACCGAGTGAATCCCTTCCCGCAGTCAGAAGAGATGAATGGCCTCTCCCCAGTGTGAACTCGCTGGTGTATCAGCAGATCGGATGAAGTAGTGAATCCCTTCCCGCAGTCGGAGTAGGTGAACGGCCTCTCCCCAGTGTGAACTCGCTGGTGTATCAGCAGGATGGATGATGTAGTGAATCCCTTCCCGCAGTCGGAGCAGGTGAACGGCCTCTCCCCAGTGTGACCCCGCCGATGTGTTTCCAGCTGGGACGGGTATTTGAAACGTTTCCCACAGTCCCCACATTTACACAGTTTCTCCCCAGTGTGACTGCGCTTGTGTCTCTCCAGGTTGGATGATTGGCTGAAGCCTCATCCACACACAGAGCACGTGTACCGTTTCTCCCCGCTGTGAACAGTGCTTTTTGCTTCCATGGTCAAAGGCCGATGATATTCAGGTCCTGATGAATAGAGTGACTCCGTCAGATCTTAATGTGATGTTTGGTTTGAGCCTCCGGTCGACAAATCCTCCCCATTTAATACCCTGTAAAGTGAATTTCAAACAGGAAAAAGGGTGGGTGAGAGAGAACCCACAAAAACACAAAGGCAGGTTGTGAAATTGAGCTAAATGAACCTGGCTATTTGTGCGGCCGTCAGCAGAAAAAAAGTGACGATGAAAGTTGTCGGATTGTGGTAATAACCCAACTGGTCACTAATGTCCTTCAGGGACGGGAACCCACCACCCGGTCTGGGCCTACACACGATTCTGGCCTCTATGGGAGGAGGGAGAGGTGGGCGGGGTGAAGGGGAGGGACTTTGTACATCTGCAGGTCAATCAGAACTTTGACAGAAGCTCCCAAACCCACAACCTCTCCCACCTAGATGGACCAAGGCACCAGGAGCTTGGGAAATCCATCAACTCCAAGTTCCCCACCATCCTGACTTGGGCATATATCACCGTTCCAACATCGTCACTGGTTGAAAATCCTGCAACTCCTCACCTAACAGCATTCTGGGAGGACTGTCACCACACGGACTGCAGCGGTTCGAGAAGAAAGCCCACCATCACCTTGTCAAGGGGCAAATGGAAATTGGAAATATATTCTGGCCTTACTAGCGACACCCACATCTCAAGAATGGATTAAAACAAATCTGTACATTGAAAGCCTCTACACAAATACTTGTTCCTACATTGTGCGGACAGTGTCACAACCTAATCTCCCCTAGAATCCACCGCCGTTGACAGTCTCTCATTGGAAATGGTTGGGCCCGACTGGGCTCAGAGGTATTGGGGTTAAACCCAGCAGCTTCTCCCCCCCACCCCTCCCTCTCCACTCCAGCGCAAACTGATGCAACAAACAGACCCACACAGGAGGCCAGGGAGCAACTTCCGCATCCAGTGCCCACCCTGATACAGAGCAGCTCTGGATTGGTCGCTCTGTGTTTCCAGTATCGATGCACTTAAGATCAGCATATGAGGGAGAAGGGAAGAGGCTTATGCTGATTGAGTTAGAACCATGGAATCAGAGAATGGTTACAGCACAGACGTAGACCATTCGGCCCGTCGAGCCCATGCCAGCTCTCTGCAAGAGCACCTCAGCTAGTCCCACTCCCCCACCCTTTCCCACAGCCCTGCAACTGTTTTTCTTTCAGGCACTTATCCAACTCCCTTTTGAAAGCCGTGATTGAGTCTGCCTTCACCACCCTTTCAGGCCGTGCATTCCAGATATTAACCACTCGCTACGCAAAAACGGTTGTTCTTGTGTCGCCTTTGGTTCATTTGCCCATCACCTTAAATCTGTGTCCTCTGGTCCTCGACCATTGAATAAGATCATGGCTGATCCGATCATGGACTCAGCTCCACTACCCTGCCCACTCCACATAACCCTTTACTTCCAAATCGCTCAAAAATCTGTCTATCTCCGCCTTAAATATATTCAATGACCCAGCCCTCCACAGCTCTCCGGGGCAGAGAATTCCACAGATTTACAACACTCAAGAGAAGAAATTTCCCCTCATCTCAGTTTTAAACGGGCAACCCCTTATTCTGAAATTATGCCCCCTGGTTCCAGATTCCCCTATGAGTGGAAACATCCATTCTGCATCCACCTTGTCAAGCCCCCTCAGTATCTTTTATGTTTCAATAAGATCACCTCTCATTCTTCTGAACTCCAATGTGTATAGGCCCAAACTACTCAACCTTTCTTCACAGGTCAAACCCCCTCATCTCAGGAATCAATCCAGTGAACCTTCTTTGAACTGCCTCCAATGAAAGTATATCCTTCCTTCAACACTGAGACCAAAACTGTAGGCAGTACTCGAGGTGTGGCCTCATCAATACCCTGTACAGTTGTAGCAGGACTTCTCTGCTTTTATACTCTAACCCCCTTGCAACCCCAGCATCTTCAGTCTGTCCAGGTAACTGAAGTCCCTCATCCCTGGAATCATTCTCGTAAATCTTTTCTGCACCCTCTCTAAGGCCTTCACATGATTCACAAAGTGTGTTGCCCACAATTGGGCACAATACTCCAGTTGAGGCCGCAACAGTGCTTTGCACAGGTTCATCATAATATCCACTCTTTAGTACTCTATACTTCTATTTATAAACAGAGATACTGTCGAATGTAATCTAAACAGAGACAGGGTCGAGTGTAATATAAACAGGGACAGGGTCTAGTTTAATATAAACAGGGGCAGGGTCTTGTGTAATATAAACAGAGACAGGGTCTAGTGTAAAATAAACAGAGACAGGGTCTAGTGTAATATAAACAGAGACAGGGTCTAGTGTAGTATAAACAGAGATGGGTCTAGTGTAGTATAAACAGAGACGGGGTCCTGTGTAATATAAACAGAGACGGGGTCTAGTGTAATATAAACAGGGACAGGGTCCAGTGTAATATAAACAGAGACAGGGTCTAGTGAAATATAAACAGAGACAGGGTCCAGTGTAATATAAACAGGGACAGGGTCCAGTGTAATATAAACAGAGACAGGGTCTCGTGTAATATAAACAGGGACAGGGTCCAGTGTAATATAAACAGAGACAGGGTCGAATGTAATGTAAACTGAGACAGGGTCCAGTGAAATATAAACAGAGACAGGGTCCAGTGTAATATAAACAGAGACAGGGTCTAGTGTAATATAAACAGAGGCAGGTTCTAGTGTAGTATAAACCGAGACGGGGTCTAGTGTAGTATAAACAGAGACAGGGTCTAGTGTAGTTAAACAGGGACAGGGTCCAGTGTAATATAAACAGAGACAGGGTCTCGTGTAATATAAACAGGGACAGGGTCTAGGGTAATATAAACAGAGACAGGGTCGAATGTAAAGTAAACTGAGACAGGGTCCAGTGAAATATAAACAGAGACAGGGTCCAGTGTAATATAAACAGAGACAGGGTCTAGTGTAATATAAACAGAGACAGGGTCTAGTGTAATATAAACAGAGACAGGGTCTAGTGTAATATAAACATAGGCTGGGTTGAATGTAATATAAACAGAGACAGGGTCCAGTGTAATATAAACAGGGACATGGTCCAGTGTAATATAAACAGGGACAGGGTCCAATGTAATATAAACAGAGACAGGGTCGAATGTAATATAAAGCGAGACAGAGTCCAGTATAATATAAACAGGGACAGGGTCTAGTGTAATATAAACAGAGTCAGGGTCTAGTGTAATATAAACAGAGACAGGGTCTAGTGTAATATAAACATCGGCTGGGTTGAATGTAATATAAACAGAGACAGGGTCCAGTGTAATATAAACAGGGACAGGGTCCAGTGTAATATAAACAGGGACAGGGTCCAGTGTAATATAAACAGGGACAGGGTCGAATGTAATTTAAACCGAGACAGAGTCCAGTATAATATAAACAGAGACCGGGTCTAGTGTAATATAAACAGGGACAGGGTCTAGTGTAATATAAACAGGGACAGGGTCTAGTGTAATATAAACAGAGACAGGGTCTAGTGTAATATAAACAGGGACAGGGTCTAGTGTAATATAAACAGGGACAGGGTCTAGTGTAAAATAAACAGGGACAGGGTCGAATGTAATATAAACAGAGACAGGGTCTAGCGTAATATAAACAGAGGCAGGGTCTAGTGAAATATAAACAGAGACAGGGTCCAGTGTAATATAAACAGAGACAGGTTCTAGTGTAGTATAAACCGAGACGGGGTCTAGTGTAGTATAAACAGAGACAGGGTCTAGTGTAGTATAAACAGGGACAGGTTCCAGTGTAATATAAACAGAGACAGGGTCTCGTGTAATATAAACAGGTACAGGGTCTAGGGTAATATAAACAGAGACAGGGTCGAATGTAATGTAAACTGAGACAGGGTCCAGTGAAATATAAACAGAGACAGGGTCCAGTGTAATATAAACAGAGACAGGATCTAGTGTAATATAAACAGAGACAGGGTCTAGTGTAATATAAACAGAGACAGGGTCTAGTGTAATATAAACAGGGACACGGTCTAGTGTAATATAAACAGAGACAGGGTCTAGTGTAATATAAACAGTGACAGGGTCTAGTGTAATATAAACATAGGCTGGGTTGAATGTACTATAAACAGAGACAGGGTCCAGTGTAATATAAACAGAGACAGGATCTAGTGTAATATAAACAGAGACAGGGTCTAGTGTAATATAAACAGAGACAGGGTCTAGTGTAATATAAACAGGGACAGGGTCTAGTGTAATATAAACAGAGACAGGGTCTAGTGTAATATAAACAGAGACAGGGTCTAGTGTAATATAAACATAGGCTGGGTTGAATGTAATATAAACAGAGACAGGGTCCAGTGTAATATAAACAGAGACAGGGTCTAGTGTAATATAAACAGAGGCAGGGTCTAGTGTAATATAAACAGAGACAGGGTCTAGAGTAATATAAACAGGGACAGGGTCTAGTGTAATATAAACAGAGACAGGGTCTAGTGTAATATAAACAGAGACAGGGTCTAGTGTAATATAAACATAGGCTGGGTTGAATGTAATATAAACAGAGACAGGGTCCAGTGTAATATAAACAGGGACAGGGTCCAGTGTAATATAAACAGGGACAGGGTCCAGTGTAATATAAACAGAGACAGGGTCGAATGTAATATAAAGCGAGACAGAGTCCAGTATAATATAAACAGGGACAGGGTCTAGTGTAATATAAACAGAGACAGGGTCTAGTGTAATATAAACAGAGACAGGGTCTAGTGTAATATAAACATAGGCTGGGTTGAATGTAATATAAACAGAGACAGGGTCCAGTGTAATATAAACAGGGACAGGGTCCAGTGTAATATAAACAGGGACAGGGTCTAGTGTAATATAAACAGAGACAGGGTCTAGTGTAATATAAACAGAGACAGGGTCTAGTGTATTATAAACAGGGACAGGGTCTAGTGTAATATAAACAGGGACAGGGTCTAGTGTAATATAAACAGGGACAGGGTCGAATGTAATATAAACAGAGGCAGGGTCTAGTGTAATATAAACCGAGACAGAGTCCAGTATAATATAAACAGAGACCGGGTCTAGTGTAATATAAACAGAGACAGGGTCTAGTGTAATACAAACAGGGACAGAGTCAAGGGTAATATAAACAGGGACAGGGTCTAGGGTAATATAAACAGGGACAGGTTCCAGTGTAATAGAAACAGAGACACGGTCTAGTGTAATATAAACAGGGACAGAGTCCAGTGTAATATAAACAGGGACAGGGTATAGTGTAATATAAACAGAGACATGTTCGAATGTAATATAAAGCGAGACAGAGTCCAGTATAATATAAACAGGGACAGGGTCTAGTGTAATATAAACAGAGACAGGGTCTAGTGTAATATAAACAGAGACAGAGTCTAGTGTAATATAAACATAGGCTGGGTTGAATGTAATATAAACAGAGACAGGGTCCAGTGTAATATAAACAGGGACAGGGTCCAGTGTAATATAAACAGGGACAGGGTCCAGTGTAATATAAACAGGGACAGGGTCGAATGTAATATAAACCGAGACAGAGTCCAGTATAATATAAACAGAGACCGGGTCTAGTGTAATATAAACAGGGACAGGGTCTAGTGTAATATAAACAGGGACAGGGTCTAGTGTAATATAAACAGGGACAGGTTCTAGTGTAATATAAACAGAGACAGGGTCTAGTGTAATATAAACAGAGACAGGGTCTAGTGTAATATAAACAGGGACAGATCCTAGTGTAATATAAACAGAGACAGGGTCTAGTGTAATATAAACAGGGACAGGGTCTAGTGTAATATAAACAGGGACAGGGTCTAGTGTAATATAAACAGAGACAGGGTCTAGTGTAATATAAACAGAGACAGGTTCTAGTGTAGTATAAACCGAGACGGGGTCTAGTGTAGTATAAACAGAGACAGGGTCTAGTGTAGTATAAACAGGGACAGGGTCCAGTGTAATATAAACAGAGACAGGGTCTCGTGTAATATAAACAGGGACAGGGTCCAGTGTAATATAAACAGAGACAGGGTCGAATGTAATGTAAACTGAGACAGGGTCCAGTGAAATATAAACAGAGACAGGGTCCAGTGTAATATAAACAGAGACAGGATCTAGTGTAATATAAACAGGGACAGGGTCTAGTGTAATGTAAACAGAGACAGGGTCTAGTGTAATATAAACATAGGCTGGGTTGAATGTAATATAAACAGAGACAGGGTCCAGTGTAATATAAACAGGGACAGGGTCCATTGTAATATAAACAGGGACAGGGTCCAGTGTAATATAAACAGAGACAGGGTCGAATGTAATGTAAACTGAGACAGGGTCCAGTGAAATATAAACAGAGACAGGGTCCAGTGTAATATAAACAGAGACAGGGTCTAGTGTAATATAAACAGAGACAGGGTCTAGTGTAATATAAACAGAGACAGGGTCTCGTGTAATATAAACAGGGACACGGTCTAGTGTAATATAAACAGAGACAGGGTCTAGTGTAATATAAACGTAGGCTGGGTTGAATGTTATATAAACAGAGACAGGGTCCAGTGTAATATAAACAGGGACAGGGTCCAGTGTAATATAAACAGGGACAGGGTCCAGTGTAATATAAACATAGGCTGGGTTGAATGTAATATAAACAGAGACAGGGTCCAGTGTAATATAAACAGGGACAGGGTCCAGTGTAATATAAACATAGGCTGGGTTGAATGTAATATAAACAGAGACAGGGTCCAGTGTAATATAAACAGGGACAGGGTCCAGTGTAATATAAACAGAGACAGGGTCTAGTGTAATATAAACATAGGCTGGGTTGAATGTAATATAAACAGAGACAGGGTCCAGTGTAATATAAACAGGGACAGGGTCCAGTGTAATATAAACAGAGACAGGGTCGAATGTAATATAAACCGAGACAGAGTCCAGTGTAATATAAACAGGGACAGGGTCTAGTGTAATATAAACAGGGACAGGGTCTAGTGTAATATAAACAGAGACAGGGTCTAGTGTAATATAAACATAGGCTGGGTTGAATGTAATATAAACAGAGACAGGGTCCAGTGTAATATAAACAGGGACAGGGTCCATTGTAATATAAACAGGGACAGGGTCCAGTGTAATATAAACAGAGACAGGGTCGAATGTAATGTAAACTGAGACAGGGTCCAGTGAAATATAAACAGAGACAGGGTCCAGTGTAATATAAACAAAGACAGGGTCTAGTGTAATATAAACAGAGACAGGGTCTAGTGTAATATAAACAGAGACAGGGTCTAGTGTAATATAAACATAGGCTGGGTTGAATGTAATATAAACAGAGACAGGGTCCAGTGTAATATAAACAGGGACAGGGTCCAGTGTAATATAAACAGAGACAGGGTCTCGTGTAATATAAACAGGGACAGGGTCCAGTGTAATATAAACAGAGACAGGGTCGAATGTAATGTAAACTGAGACAGGGTCCAGTGAAATATAAACAGAGACAGGGTCCAGTGTAATATAAACAGAGACAGGGTCTAGTGTAATATAAACAGAGACAGGGTCTAGTGTAATATAAACAGAGACAGGGTCTCGTGTAATACAAACAGGGACAGGGTCTAGTGTAATATAAACAGAGACAGGGTCTAGTGTAATATAAACATAGGCTGGGTTGAATGTAATATAAACAGAGACAGTGTCCAGTGTAATATAAACAGGGACAGGGTCCAGTGTAATATAAACAGGGACAGGGTCCAGTGTAATATAAACATAAGCTGGGTTGAATGTAATATAAACAGAGACAGGGTCCAGTGTAATATAAACAGGGACAGGGTCCAGTGTAATATAAACATAGGCTGGGTTGAATGTAATATAAACAGAGACAGGGTCCAGTGTAATATAAACAGGGACAGGGTCCAGTGTAATATAAACACAGACAGGGTCTAGTGTAATATAAACATAGGCTGGGTTGAATGTAATATAAACAGAGACAGGGTCCAGTGTAATATAAACAGGGACAGGGTCCAGTGTAATATAAACAGAGACAGGGTCGAATGTAATATAAAGCGAGACAGAGTCCAGTATAATATAAACAGGGACAGGGTCTAGTGTAATATAAACAGGGACAGGGTCTAGTGTAATATAAACAGAGACAGGGTCTAGTGTAATATAAACATAGGCTGGGTTGAATGTAATATAAGCAGAGACAGGGTCCAGTGTAATATAAACAGGGACAGGGTCCAGTGTAATATAAACAGGGACAGGGTCCAGTGTAATATAAACAGAGACAGGGTCGAATGTAATATAAAGCGAGACAGAGTCCAGTATAGTATAAACAGGGACAGGGTCTAGTGTAATATAAACAGAGACAGGGTGTAGTGTAATATAAACAGAGACAGGGTCTAGTGTAATATAAACATAGGCTGGGTTGAATGTAATATAAACAGAAACAGGGTCCAGTGTAATATAAACAGGGACAGGGTCCAGTGTAATATAAACAGGGACAGGGTCCAGTGTAATATAAACAGGGACAGGGTCGAATGTAATATAAACCGAGACAGAGTCCAGTATAATATAAACAGAGACCGGGTCTAGTGTAATATAAACAGAGACAGGGTCTAGTGTAATATAAACAGAGACAGGGTCTAGTGTAATATAAACAGGGACAGGGTCTAGTGTAATATAAACAGAGACAGGTTCTAGTGTAATATAAACAGAGACAGGGTCTAGCATAATATAAACAGAGACAGGGTCTAGTGTAATATAAACAGAGACAGGGTCTAGTGTAATATAAACAGAGACAGGCTCTAGTGTAATATAAACATAGGCTGGGTTGAATGTAATATAAACAGAGACAGGGTCCAGTGTAATTTAAACAGAGACAGGATCTAGTGTAATATAAACAGAGGCAGGGTCTAGTGTAATATAAACAGAGACAGGGTCTAGTGTAATATAAACAGGGACAGGGTCTAGTGTAATATAAACAGAGACAGGGTCCAGTGTAATATAAACAGAGACAGGATCTAGTGTAATATAAACAGAGACAGGTTCTAGTGTAATATAAACAGAGACAGGGTCTAGTATAATATAAACAGAGACAGGGTCTAGTGTAATATAAACAGAGACAGGGTCTAGTGTAATATAAACAGAGACAGGCTCTAGTGTAATATAAACATAGGCTGGGTTGAATGTAATATAAACAGAGACAGGGTCCAGTGTAATATAAACAGAGACAGGATCTAGTGTAATGTAAACAGAGACAGGGTCTAGTGTAATATAAACAGAGACAGGGTCTAGTGTAATATAAACAGGGACAGGGTCTAGTGTAATATAAACAGAGACAGGGTCTAGTGTAATATAAACATAGGCTGGGTTGAATGTAATATAAACAGAGACAGGGTCCAGTGTAATATAAACAGAGACAGGGTCTAGTGTAATATAAACAGAGGCAGGGTCTAGTGTAATATAAACAGAGACAGAGTCTAGTGTAATATAAACAGGGACAGGGTCTAGTGTAATATAAACAGAGACAGGGTCTAGTGTAATATAAACAGAGACAGGGTCTAGTGTAATATAAACATAGGCTGGGTTGAATGTAATATAAACAGAGACAGTTTCCAGTGTAAAATAAACAGGGACAGGGTCTAGTGTAATATAAACAGGGACAGGGTCTAGTGTAATATAAACAGGGACAGGGTCGAATGTAATATAAACAGAGGCAGGGTCTAGTGTAATATAAACCGAGACAGAGTCCAGTATAATATAAACAGAGACCGGGTCTAGTGTAATATAAACAGAGACAGGGTCTAGTGTAATACAAACAGGGACAGAGTCAAGGGTAATATAAACAGGGACAGGTTCCAGTGTAATAGAAACAGAGACACGGTCTAGTGTAATATAAACAGGGACAGAGTCCAGTGTAATATAAACAGGGACAGGGTATAGTATAATATAAACAGAGACAGGGTCGAATGTAATATAAAGCGAGACAGAGTCCAGTATAATTTAAACAGGGACAGGGTCTAGTGTAATATAAACAGAAACAGGGTCTAGTGTAATATAAACAGAGACAGGGTCTAGTGTAATATAAACATAGGCTGGGTTGAATGTAATATAAACAGAGACAGGGTCCAGTGTAATATAAACAGGGACAGGGTCCAGTGTAATATAAACAGGGACGGGGTCCAGTGTAATATAAACAGGGACAGGGTCGAATGTAATTTAAACCGAGACAGAGTCCAGTATAATATAAACAGAGACCGGGTCTAGTGTAATATAGACAGGGACAGGGTCTAGTGTAATATAAACAGGGACAGGGTCTAGTGTAATATAAACAGGGACAGGGTCTAGTGTAATATAAACAGAGACAGGGTCTAGTGTAATATAAACAGAGACAGGGTCTAGTGTAATATAAACAGGGACAGGGTCTAGTGTAATATAAACAGGGACAGGGTCTAGTGTAATATAAACAGGGACAGGGTCGAATGTAATATAAACAGAGGCAGGGTCCAGTGTAATATAAACAGAGACTGGTTCTAGTGTAGTATAAACCGAGACGGGGTCTAGTGTAGTATAAACAGAGACAGGGTCTAGTGTAGTATAAACAGGGACAGGGTCCAGTGTAATATAAACAGAGACAGGGTCTCGTGTAAGATAAACAGGGACAGGGTCCAGTGTAATATAAACAGAGACAGCGTCGAATGTAATGTAAACTGAGACAGGGTCCAGTGAAATATAAACAGAGACAGGGTCCAGTGTAATATAAACAGAGACAGGATCTAGTGTAATATAAACAGAGACAGCGTCGAATGTAATGTAAACTGAGACAGGGTCCAGTGAAATATAAACAGAGACAGGGTCTAGTGTAATATAAACAGAGACAGGGTCTAGTGTAATATAAACATAGGCTGGGTTGAATGTAATATAAACAGAGACAGGGTCCAGTGTAATATAAACAGGGACAGGGTCCAGTGTAATATAAACAGGGACAGGGTCTAGTGTAATATAAACAGGGACAGGGTATAGTATAATATAAACAGAGACAGGGTCGAATGTAATATAAAGCGAGACAGAGTCCAGTATAATTTAAACAGGGACAGGGTCTAGTGTAATATAAACAGAAACAGGGTCTAGTGTAATATAAACAGAGACAGGGTCTAGTGTAATATAAACATAGGCTGGGTTGAATGTAATATAAACAGAGACAGGGTCCAGTGTAATATAAACAGGGACAGGGTCCAGTGTAATATAAACAGGGACGGGGTCCAGTGTAATATAAACAGGGACAGGGTCGAATGTAATTTAAACCGAGACAGAGTCCAGTATAATATAAACAGAGACCGGGTCTAGTGTAATATAGACAGGGACAGGGTCTAGTGTAATATAAACAGGGACAGGGTCTAGTGTAATATAAACAGGGACAGGGTCTAGTGTAATATAAACAGAGACAGGGTCTAGTGTAATATAAACAGAGACAGGGTCTAGTGTAATATAAACAGGGACAGGGTCTAGTGTAATATAAACAGGGACAGTGTCTAGTGTAATATAAACAGGGACAGGGTCGAATGTAATATAAACAGAGGCTGGGTCTAGTGTAATATAAACAGGGACAGGGTCTAGTGTAATATAAACAGGGACAGGGTCTAGTGTAATATAAACATAGGCTGGGTTGAATGTAATATAAACAGAGACAGGGTCCAGTGTAATATAAACAGGGACAGGGTCCAGTGTAATATAAACAGGGACAGGGTCCAGTGTAATATAAACAGGGACAGGGTCTAGTGTAATATAAACAGGGACAGGGTATAGTATAATATAAACAGAGACAGGGTCGAATGTAATATAAAGCGAGACAGAGTCCAGTATAATTTAAACAGGGACAGGGTCTAGTGTAATATAAACAGAAACAGGGTCTAGTGTAATATAAACAGAGACAGGGTCTAGTGTAATATAAACATAGGCTGGGTTGAATGTAATATAAACAGAGACAGGGTCCAGTGTAATATAAACAGGGACAGGGTCCAGTGTAATATAAACAGGGACGGGGTCCAGTGTAATATAAACAGGGACAGGGTCGAATGTAATTTAAACCGAGACAGAGTCCAGTATAATATAAACAGAGACCGGGTCTAGTGTAATATAGACAGGGACAGGGTCTAGTGTAATATAAACAGGGACAGGGTCTAGTGTAATATAAACAGGGACAGGGTCTAGTGTAATATAAACAGAGACAGGGTCTAGTGTAATATAAACAGAGACAGGGTCTAGTGTAATATAAACAGGGACAGGGTCTAGTGTAATATAAACAGGGACAGTGTCTAGTGTAATATAAACAGGGACAGGGTCGAATGTAATATAAACAGAGGCTGGGTCTAGTGTAATATAAACAGGGACAGGGTCTAGTGTAATATAAACATAGGCTGGGTTGAATGTAATATAAACAGAGACAGGGTCCAGTGTAATATAAACAGGGACAGGGTCCAGTGTAATATAAACAGAGACAGGGTCGAATGTAATATAAACCGAGACAGAGTCCAGTGTAATATAAACAGGGACAGGGTCTAGTGTAATATAAACAGGGACAGGGTCTAGTGTAATATAAACAGAGACAGGGTCTAGTGTAATATAAACATAGGCTGGGTTGAATGTAATATAAACAGAGACAGGGTCCAGTGTAATATAAACAGGGACAGGGTCCATTGTAATATAAACAGGGACAGGGTCCAGTGTAATATAAACAGAGACAGGGTCGAATGTAATGTAAACTGAGACAGGGTCCAGTGAAATATAAACAGAGACAGGGTCCAGTGTAATATAAACAAAGGCAGGGTCTAGTGTAATATAAACAGAGACAGGGTCTAGTGTAATATAAACAGAGACAGGGTCTAGTGTAATATAAACATAGGCTGGGTTGAATGTAATATAAACAGAGACAGGGTCCAGTGTAATATAAACAGGGACAGGGTCCAGTGTAATATAAACAGAGACAGGGTCTCGTGTAATATAAACAGGGACAGGGTCCAGTGTAATATAAACAGAGACAGGGTCGAATGTAATGTAAACTGAGACAGGGTCCAGTGAAATATAAACAGAGACAGGGTCCAGTGTAATATAAACAGAGACAGGGTCTAGTGTAATATAAACAGAGACAGGGTCTAGTGTAATATAAACAGAGACAGGGTCTCGTGTAATACAAACAGGGACAGGGTCTAGTGTAATATAAACAGAGACAGGGTCTAGTGTAATATAAACATAGGCTGGGTTGAATGTAATATAAACAGAGACAGTGTCCAGTGTAATATAAACAGGGACAGGGTCCAGTGTAATATAAACAGGGACAGGGTCCAGTGTAATATAAACATAAGCTGGGTTGAATGTAATATAAACAGAGACAGGGTCCAGTGTAATATAAACAGGGACAGGGTCCAGTGTAATATAAACATAGGCTGGGTTGAATGTAATATAAAAAGAGACAGGGTCCAGTGTAATATAAACAGGGACAGGGTCCAGTGTAATATAAACACAGACAGGGTCTAGTGTAATATAAACATAGGCTGGGTTGAATGTAATATAAACAGAGACAGGGTCCAGTGTAATATAAACAGGGACAGGGTCCAGTGTAATATAAACAGAGACAGGGTCGAATGTAATATAAAGCGAGACAGAGTCCAGTATAATATAAACAGGGACAGGGTCTAGTGTAATATAAACAGGGACAGGGTCTAGTGTAATATAAACAGAGACAGGGTCTAGTGTAATATAAACATAGGCTGGGTTGAATGTAATATAAGCAGAGACAGGGTCCAGTGTAATATAAACAGGGACAGGGTCCAGTGTAATATAAACAGGGACAGGGTCCAGTGTAATATAAACAGAGACAGGGTCGAATGTAATATAAAGCGAGACAGAGTCCAGTATAGTATAAACAGGGACAGGGTCTAGTGTAATATAAACAGAGACAGGGTCTAGTGTAATATAAACAGAGACAGGGTCTAGTGTAATATAAACATAGGCTGGGTTGAATGTAATATAAACAGAAACAGGGTCCAGTGTAATATAAACAGGGACAGGGTCCAGTGTAATATAAACAGGGACAGGGTCCAGTGTAATATAAACAGGGACAGGGTCGAATGTAATATAAACCGAGACAGAGTCCAGTATAATATAAACAGAGACCGGGTCTAGTGTAATATAAACAGAGACAGGGTCTAGTGTAATATAAACAGAGACAGGGTCTAGTGTAATATAAACAGGGACAGGGTCTAGTGTAATATAAACAGAGACAGGTTCTAGTGTAATATAAACAGAGACAGGGTCTAGTATAATATAAACAGAGACAGGGTCTAGTGTAATATAAACAGAGACAGGGTCTAGTGTAATATAAACAGAGACAGGCTCTAGTGTAATATAAACATAGGCTGGGTTGAATGTAATATAAACAGAGACAGGGTCCAGTGTAATTTAAACAGAGACAGGATCTAGTGTAATATAAACAGAGGCAGGGTCTAGTGTAATATAAACAGAGACAGGGTCTAGTGTAATATAAACAGGGACAGGGTCTAGTGTAATATAAACAGAGACAGGGTCCAGTGTAATATAAACAGAGACAGGATCTAGTGTAATATAAACAGAGACAGGTTCTAGTGTAATATAAACAGAGACAGGGTCTAGTATAATATAAACAGAGACAGGGTCTAGTGTAATATAAACAGAGACAGGGTCTAGTGTAATATAAACAGAGACAGGCTCTAGTGTAATATAAACATAGGCTGGGTTGAATGTAATATAAACAGAGACAGGGTCCAGTGTAATATAAACAGAGACAGGATCTAGTGTAATGTAAACAGAGACAGGGTCTAGTGTAATATAAACAGAGACAGGGTCTAGTGTAATATAAACAGGGACAGGGTCTAGTGTAATATAAACAGAGACAGGGTCTAGTGTAATATAAACATAGGCTGGGTTGAATGTAATATAAACAGAGACAGGGTCCAGTGTAATATAAACAGAGACAGGGTCTAGTGTAATATAAACAGAGGCAGGGTCTAGTGTAATATAAACAGAGACAGAGTCTAGTGTAATATAAACAGGGACAGGGTCTAGTGTAATATAAACAGAGACAGGGTCTAGTGTAATATAAACAGAGACAGGGTCTAGTGTAATATAAACATAGGCTGGGTTGAATGTAATATAAACAGAGACAGTTTCCAGTGTAAAATAAACAGGGACAGGGTCTAGTGTAATATAAACAGGGACAGGGTCTAGTGTAATATAAACAGGGACAGGGTCGAATGTAATATAAACAGAGGCAGGGTCTAGTGTAATATAAACCGAGACAGAGTCCAGTATAATATAAACAGAGACCGGGTCTAGTGTAATATAAACAGAGACAGGGTCTAGTGTAATACAAACAGGGACAGAGTCAAGGGTAATATAAACAGGGACAGGTTCCAGTGTAATAGAAACAGAGACACGGTCTAGTGTAATATAAACAGGGACAGAGTCCAGTGTAATATAAACAGGGACAGGGTATAGTATAATATAAACAGAGACAGGGTCGAATGTAATATAAAGCGAGACAGAGTCCAGTATAATTTAAACAGGGACAGGGTCTAGTGTAATATAAACAGAAACAGGGTCTAGTGTAATATAAACAGAGACAGGGTCTAGTGTAATATAAACATAGGCTGGGTTGAATGTAATATAAACAGAGACAGGGTCCAGTGTAATATAAACAGGGACAGGGTCCAGTGTAATATAAACAGGGACGGGGTCCAGTGTAATATAAACAGGGACAGGGTCGAATGTAATTTAAACCGAGACAGAGTCCAGTATAATATAAACAGAGACCGGGTCTAGTGTAATATAGACAGGGACAGGGTCTAGTGTAATATAAACAGGGACAGGGTCTAGTGTAATATAAACAGGGACAGGGTCTAGTGTAATATAAACAGAGACAGGGTCTAGTGTAATATAAACAGAGACAGGGTCTAGTGTAATATAAACAGGGACAGGGTCTAGTGTAATATAAACAGGGACAGGGTCTAGTGTAATATAAACAGGGACAGGGTCGAATGTAATATAAACAGAGGCAGGGTCCAGTGTAATATAAACAGAGACTGGTTCTAGTGTAGTATAAACCGAGACGGGGTCTAGTGTAGTATAAACAGAGACAGGGTCTAGTGTAGTATAAACAGGGACAGGGTCCAGTGTAATATAAACAGAGACAGGGTCTCGTGTAAGATAAACAGGGACAGGGTCCAGTGTAATATAAACAGAGACAGCGTCGAATGTAATGTAAACTGAGACAGGGTCCAGTGAAATATAAACAGAGACAGGGTCCAGTGTAATATAAACAGAGACAGGATCTAGTGTAATATAAACAGAGACAGCGTCGAATGTAATGTAAACTGAGACAGGGTCCAGTGAAATATAAACAGAGACAGGGTCTAGTGTAATATAAACAGAGACAGGGTCTAGTGTAATATAAACATAGGCTGGGTTGAATGTAATATAAACAGAGACAGGGTCCAGTGTAATATAAACAGGGACAGGGTCCAGTGTAATATAAACAGGGACAGGGTCTAGTGTAATATAAACAGGGACAGGGTATAGTATAATATAAACAGAGACAGGGTCGAATGTAATATAAAGCGAGACAGAGTCCAGTATAATTTAAACAGGGACAGGGTCTAGTGTAATATAAACAGAAACAGGGTCTAGTGTAATATAAACAGAGACAGGGTCTAGTGTAATATAAACATAGGCTGGGTTGAATGTAATATAAACAGAGACAGGGTCCAGTGTAATATAAACAGGGACAGGGTCCAGTGTAATATAAACAGGGACGGGGTCCAGTGTAATATAAACAGGGACAGGGTCGAATGTAATTTAAACCGAGACAGAGTCCAGTATAATATAAACAGAGACCGGGTCTAGTGTAATATAGACAGGGACAGGGTCTAGTGTAATATAAACAGGGACAGGGTCTAGTGTAATATAAACAGGGACAGGGTCTAGTGTAATATAAACAGAGACAGGGTCTAGTGTAATATAAACAGAGACAGGGTCTAGTGTAATATAAACAGGGACAGGGTCTAGTGTAATATAAACAGGGACAGGGTCTAGTGTAATATAAACAGGGACAGGGTCGAATGTAATATAAACAGAGGCTGGGTCTAGTGTAATATAAACAGGGACAGGGTCTAGTGTAATATAAACAGGGACAGGGTCTAGTGTAATATAAACAGGGACAGGGTCTAGTGTAATATAAACAGGGACAGGGTCTAGTGTAATATAAACAGGGACAGGGTCTAGTGTAATATAAACAGGGACAGGGTCTAGTGTAATATAAACAGGGACAGGGTCTAGTGTAATATAAACAGAGGCAGGGTCCAGTGTAATATAAACAGAGACTGGTTCTAGTGTAGTATAAACCGAGACGGGGTCTAGTGTAGTATAAACAGAGACAGGGTCTAGTGTAGTATAAACAGGGACAGGGTCCAGTGTAATATAAACAGAGACAGGGTCTCGTGTAAGATAAACAGGGACAGGGTCCAGTGTAATATAAACAGAGACAGCGTCGAATGTAATGTAAACTGAGACAGGGTCCAGTGAAATATAAACAGAGACAGGGTCCAGTGTAATATAAACAGAGACAGGATCTAGTGTAATATAAACAGAGACAGCGTCGAATGTAATGTAAACTGAGACAGGGTCCAGTGAAATATAAACAGAGACAGGGTCTAGTGTAATATAAACAGAGACAGGGTCTAGTGTAATATAAACATAGGCTGGGTTGAATGTAATATAAACAGAGACAGGGTCCAGTGTAATATAAACAGGGACAGGGTCCAGTGTAATATAAACAGGGACAGGGTCCAGTGTAATATAAACATAGGCTGGGTTGAATGTAATATAAACAGAGACAGGGTCCAGTGTAATATAAACAGGGACAGGGTCCAGTGTAATATAAACATAGGCTGGGTTGAATGTAATATAAACAGAGACAGGGTCCAGTGTAATATAAACAGGGACAGGGTCCAGTGTAATATAAACATAGGCTGGGTTGAATGTAATATAAACAGAGACAGGGTCCAGTGTAATATAAACAGGGACAGGGTCCAGTGTAATATAAACATAGGCTGGGTTGAATGTAATATAAACAGAGACAGGGTCCAGTGTAATATAAACAGGGACAGGGTCCAGTGTAATATAAACAGAGACAGGGTCTAGTGTAATATAAACATAGGCTGGGTTGAATGTAATATAAACAGAGACAGGGTCCAGTGTAATATAAACAGGGACAGGGTCCAGTGTAATATAAACAGAGACAGGGTCGAATGTAATATAAAGCGAGACAGAGTCCAGTATAATATAAACAGGGACAGGGTCTAGTGTAATATAAACAGAGACAGGGTCTAGTGTAATATAAACAGAGACAGGGTCTAGTGTAATATAAACATAGGCTGGGTTGAATGTAATATAAACAAAGACAGGGTCCAGTGTAATATAAACAGGGACAGGGTCCAGTGTAATATAAACAGGGACAGGGTCCAGTGTAATATAAACAGAGACAGGGTCGAATGTAATATAAACCGAGACAGAGTCCAGTACAATATAAACAGAGACCGGGTCTAGTTTAATATAAACAGGGACAGGGTCGAGTGTAATATAAACAGGGACAGGGTCTCGTGTAATATAAACAGGGACAGGGTCTAGTGTAATATAAACAGAGACAGAGTCTAGTGTAATATAAACAGAGACAGGGTCTAGTGTATTATAAACAGGGACAGGGTCTAGTGTAATATAAACAGAGACAGGGTCTAGTGTGATGTAGACAGGGACAGGGTCTAGTGTGATATAAACAGGGACAGGTTCTAATGTGATATAAACAGGGACAGGGTCTAATGTAATATAAACAGAGATAGTGTCGAATGTAATAGAAACCGAAACAGGGTCGAATGTAATATTAACCGAGACAGGGTCTTGTGTAATTATAAACAGTGACATAGAAAATAGATGCAGGAATAGGCCATACGGCTTTTCGAGCCTGCACCGCCATTCAATTAGTTCATGGCTGAACATGAAACTTCAGTACCCTGTTCCTGCTTTCTCGCCATACCCCTTGATCCCCCTAGTAATAAGGACAACATCCAACTCCTTTTTGAATATATTTAATGAATTGGCTTCAACAACTTTCTGTGGTGGAGAATTCCACAGGTTCACCACTCTCTGGGTGAAGAAGTTTTTCCTCATCTCGGTCCTAAATGGCTTATCCCTTATCCTTAGATTGTGACACCTGGTTCTGGACTTTCCCAACATTGGGAACATTCTTCCTGCATCTAACCTGTCTAAACCAGTCAGAATTTTAAATATTTCTGTGAGATTCCCTCTCATTCTTCTGAACTCCGGTGAATTCAAGCCCAGTTGATCCAGTCTTTCTTGATATGTCAGTCCCGCCATCCTGGGGATCAGTCTGGTGAACCTTCGCTGCACTTCCTCAATAGCAAAAATGTCCTTCCTCAAGTTAGGAGACCAAAACTGTACACAATACTCCAGGTGTGGCCTCACCAAGGCCCTGTACAACTGTAGTAACACCTCCCTGCCCCTGTACTCAAATCACCTCGCTCTGAAGGCTAACATGCCATTTGCTTTCTTAACCGCCTGCTGTACCTGCATGCCAACCTTCAATGACTGATGTACCATGACACCCAAGTCTCGTTGCACCTCCCCTTTTCCTAATCTGTCACCATTCAGATAATAGTCTGTCTCTCTGTTTTTACCACCAAAGTGGATAACCTCACATTTATCCACATTATACTTCATCAGCAATGCATTTGCCCACTCACCTAACCTATCCAAGTCACTCTGCAGCCTCATAGCATCCTCCTCGCAGCTCACACTGCCACTCAACTTATTGTCATCCGCAAATTTGGAGATACTATATTTAATCCCCCTGTTTATATCATTAATGTACAATGTAAACTGCTGGGGTCCCAGCACAGAACATTGCGGTACCCCACTAGTCACAGCCTGCCATTCTGAAAAGTACCCATTTACTCATACTCTTTGCTTCCTGTCTGCCAATCAGTTCTCAATCCACGTCAGCACACTACCCCCAATCCCATGTGCTTTAACTTTGCACATTAATCTCTTGTATGGGACCTTGTCGAAAGCCTTCTGAAAGTCCAAATACACCACATCAACTGGTTCTCCCTTGTCCACTCTACTGGAAACATCCTCAAAAAATTCCAGAAGATTTGTCATGCATGGTTTCCCTTTCACAAATCCATACTGACTTGGATCTATCATATCACCTCTTTCCAAATGCGTTGCTATGACATCCTTAATGATTGATTCCGTCATTTTACCCACTACCGATGTTAGGCTGACCGGTCTATAATTCCCTGTTTTCTCTCTCCCTCCTTTTTTAAAAAGTGGGGTTACATTGTTTACCCTCCACTCCATAGGAACTGATCCAGAGACTATGAAATGTTGGAAAATGACTGTTAATGCATCCGCTATTTCCAAGGCCATCTCCTTAAGTACTCTGGGATGCAGTGCATTGATGATCTCGGGTAATATTTAAAATTACTCCTGATGCCACGAGCTAGTGAGTACAGAAATCGGAAGATAGAGCAGATGACTGCGTGACTGGAGAGATGGTGCAGGAGGGAAAGCTTTAGATTCCTGATGCATTGGGACAGCTTCTGGGGAAGGTGGGACATGTCCAAACCGGACGGGTTGCACCTCAACAGAGCCGGGACCAATATCCTCGCAGGAGGGTTTGCTAGTGCTGTTGGGGAGGGATTAAACCAGCTTGGCGAGGGATGGGAACCTGAAAATAGATTCAGTCGGGAGGGAAGTAAAGCTGGAATTAGAAAGCAAAAATGTAGAAAGTGAGTTTGAAGGACAGTGGAAAAAGAGCAGGAAAAAATGGTAAAAAAACAAATTTAAAAGCTCTCTGTCTAAATGCACATAACATTCGTAACAAAACAGATGAGTTGACGGCACAAATAGATACAAATGGGTCTGATCTGATAGCCGTTACAGAGACGTGGTTGCAAGGTGACCAGGACTGGGAACACAATATTCAGGGGTATTTGACAATTTGGAAGGACAGACAGAAAGGAAAAGGAAGTGGGGTAGCACTGTTAATAAAGGATGGGATCAGTGCGTTAGTGAGAAATGATATTTGCTCAGAGGATCAAGATACTGAATCAGTTTGGGTGGAGATAAGGAATAATAAATGGAAAAAGTCGCTGGTGGGCGTAGTCTATAGGCCCCCTAACAGTAGCTACACTGTTGGACGGAGCATAAATCAAGAAATAATGGAAGCTTGCAATAAAGGAACGGCAATAATTATGGGTGATTTTAAACTTCATGTTGTTTGGACAAAGCAAATTGGCCAGGGTAGTCTTGAGGAGGTGTTCATAGAGTGTATCCAGGATAGTTTCCTTGAACAGTACATTGCGGAACCAACCAGGGATCAGGCTATCTTAGATCTAGTATTGTGTAATGAGGTAGGATTAATAAATGATCTCATAGTAAAAGATCCTCTAGGAATGAGTGACCATAATATGGTTTGTTGTCGGGCGCTTCCAAAGGCAAAGGCACCTGCTGAATATATGTCAGCCACATATAAAATGGCTGCCAGGGATTCCGCAAAGCACTTGGGGAATTCAGCTAACCAGCTTGACTAAATTTCTGGGTAGCTGATGACACTGCAGTTCCGTGTACAGGAACACTGGAAAGGGCGAGCTCAGCAGAATGCCTCTAATCAGCAACCCCCAGACAAGATGTCCTAGCAGAATACTGAACAAAGGAATTCCTGTAACTGTGTCAAGATAAGAAGGTTAGGCGCAGGCAGAACCCAAGGACAGTAGAGATAAGGGGGTTTGGAGACCATGAGTAAGCTCCCAGCTAAACATGAAATTATCACGCAGTCCCCTGGTGCCTGGGGGCCAATCCCATTGGCCCAAAGAAACCGATTTGTAATCTATAATCGTTATGATTGTATTGTGTCCAGCCGACATGGGCTGAGTAATTGTAATGAACTGTTGTAAAACATATACATATCAATGAATTTCTTTGTTCGGCAGAGAGTAGTGCCTGGAGTAACCCAGAGGCTTTCTCCTCACTGGCGTAATAAAGACCGTTGTGATGTTTGGAACCAACCCAGAGTGACGAGTGATTCTTCCAGGATTTCGCTCGCGCTAACAGGTTGAATTTCAAATTCAGTTGGAGGGTGAGAAATTTGGTTCTCAAACCAGTGTCCTAAGCTTAAATAAAGGAGACTACAATGGTACGAAGGCAGAGTTGGCTAAAGTGAACTGAGAAAATAGACGAAAGAATGGGACAGTTGATGAGCAGTGGCAGACATTTAAGGAGACATTTCATAACCTTCAACAAAAATATATTCCAATGAGAAGGAAAGACAGTAAAAGGGATAACCATCCATGGCTAACTAAGGAAATAGGAACGGTATCAAATTGAAAACAAAAGCATACAGTGTGGCCAAGACTCGTGGGAGGCCAGAGATTTATGAAATTTTTAAAAGCCAGCAGAGAACAACTAAAAAAATGATTGAGAGAAAAGAAATATTATGAAAGTAAACTCGCACAAAATATAACAGATAGTAAGAGTCCTTGATGGTAGAAGACACTAAAAACATCGCAATAGTGGATAATGAAGGGGCTATAGGTAGGGAGGAACGTAATACAATCACGATCACTAATGTCGTAGTACTAGATAAAATAATGGGATTAAAGGCGGACAAGTCCCCTGGACCTGATGGGTTGCATCCTAGGGTCTTAAGAAAAGTGGCTGCAGAGATAGTGGATGCATTGGTTATAATCTATAAAAATTCCCTGGATTCTGGGGCAGTCCCAACAGATTGGAAAACCGCAAATGTAATGCCCATCTTTGAGAAAGGAGACAGGCAAAAAAAGCAGGACACTATATTCCAGTTAGCCTAACATCTGTTGTTGGGAAAATGCTGGAGTCCATTATTAAGGAAGCAGTAGCAGGACATTTGGAAAAGCATGATTCAATCAAGCAGATTCAGCATGGTTTTATGAAAGGGAAAACACGTTTGACAAATTCGCTGGAGTTTTTTGAGGATGTAATGAGCAGGGTGGATAAGACGGAAGCAGTGGGTGTGGTGTATTTGGATTTCCAGAAGGATTCGCTAAGGTGCCACATAAGAGGTTACTGCTCAAGATAAAAGCTCACAGGGTTGGGAGTAATATGTTATGGCATGGATAGAGATTGGCTAAACAGAAAACAGAGTGTCGGGATAAATGGGTCATTTTCCAGTTGGCAAACATAACTAGTGGCGTGGCGTAGGAATCGGTGCTGGGTCGTCAGCTATTTACAATCTCTATTAATGACTTGGATGAAGGGACCAAGTTTGCTGTTGATACAAAAATTGTGAGGACATAAAAAATCTGCAAAGGGATATAGACAGGTTAAGTGAGTGGGCAAACATTTGGCAGATGGAGTATAATGTGGGAAAATGTGAGGTTATCCACTTTGGCAGAAATAATAGAAAAACAAATTATAATTTAAATGGAGAAAATTTGCAAAAAGAGCTGCATTAGAGAGAGACCTGGGGGTCCTTGTGCATGAAACACAAAAAGCTAGTTTGCAGGTATAGCAAGTAATCAGAAAGGCAAATGGAATGTTGGCCTTTATTGCAAGGGGGATGGAGTATAAAAGCAGAGAAGTCCTGCTACAACTGTGCAGGGTATTGGTGAGGACACACCTGGAGTAC
Source organism: Pristiophorus japonicus (assembly GCF_044704955.1). Taxonomy (NCBI): domain Eukaryota; kingdom Metazoa; phylum Chordata; class Chondrichthyes; family Pristiophoridae; genus Pristiophorus; species Pristiophorus japonicus. The sequence goes on from NC_091985.1 coordinate 188,985,224, forward strand.
TATGTGCAGTTTTGATCTTCTTACTTAAGGAGAGATATACTTGCATTGGAGGCAGTTCAGATAAAGTTCACTAGGTTGATTCAGGAGATGAGGGGGTTGACTTATGAAGATAGGTTGAGTAGGTTGGGCCTATACATATTGGAGTTCAGAAGAATGAGAGGTGATCTTATTGAAACTTAATGATAATGAGGGGGCTCGACAAGGTGGATGCAGAGAGGATATTTCCACTCATAGGGGAAACTAAAACTAGAGGACATTGTCTTAGAATAAGGAGCCGCCCATTTAAAACTGAGATGAGGAGGAATTTCTTCTCTCAGGTAGTTGTAAATCTGTGGAATACTCTGCCCCAGAGAGCTGTGGAGGCTGGGTCATTGAATATATTTAAGGTGGTGATAGACAGATTTGTGAGCGATAAGGGAGTAAAGGGTTATGGGGAGCGGGCAGGGAAGTGGAGCCGAGTCCATGATCAGACCAGCCATGATCTCATTGAATGGCGGAGTCGGCTCGAAGGGCAAAATGACCTACTCCTGCTCCTATTTCTTATGTAATTGCGTGGACAGAAACCGTAAGCTCAGAACTGAGCATCGCCTTCAGGAGAGATGGTGAGAAATCCGAGGTGTTGAGAGTGACAATAAAATATCTGAGACATTCCTTTCCCCACTGGGACCCGGCTGGAAACAGTTACATCTTTCACTTTATTCCTGCACCAAGATGGCCGCGCATGCGCGGTTCTACTAACTGAATCAAAATGGCGGGGCGCTAAAACTGCCTTCCTCTACCAAGTTGGCCGCCGTTAGCCTGGGCCTGTGAGCGGGAGAAAGCCCCGAAGCTGCAACCGCCGATATTCCGGTTATTATTTCGGGCGGGCACCGGTTGTTTATGAAGCCTCCCCGGCTCCCCGCTAGTCCATTAGTCCCCTCCAACCCGTTGAAAATGACAAATTCTGAGCAGCCTGTCGAACACGTGTCCTCCGCCATTTCACGGACTGTGCATGCTCCAAACCCAGCCAGGCCCCGCGCCTGCGCGCTGAGCTCCTGTAGTCTGGGTGCGGTACATTCACCCCGCGGGGAATGCTGGATCTACATATCGCCATTGAAAGCCTGAATTTGTGAAATGAACAGGAATTACTGTAATTGGACACTGAACCATGCTCATTCTGGCAGTTACTGTTTGTTTCTGATGATCTTGATGCAGATGCAGTATAAAGTGGATAAATGTGAGGTTATCCACTTTGCGGTCAAAAACGCGAAGACAGAATATTACCTGAATGGTGGCAGATTAGAAAAAAGGGGAGGTGCAACGAGACCTGGAGAAAGCAGGAAAGGGGTACTGAGGGAATGATCAGCCATGATCCTGTTGAATGGTGGTGCAGGCTCGAAGGGCCGAATGGCCTACTCCTGCACCTATTTTCTATGTTTCTATGTTTCTATCTTAATAACCCTTATATATGAGCTGTATATTGTGTATAAATATTGAATAAATCAGCTTTGTTTCAAACACAGTGTGTCGAATATTTGATTTCTCCATGATCAGAAGAGAGTAATTAACTTCGATGATGTGAAATTTGTATGGGGGGAGCTACGGAATACCAAAGGGAAGAAAATGCGAATGGGAGTTGTGTACAGACCACCAAACAGTAGTAGTGAGGTTGGGGACAGCATCAAACAATAAATTATGGCTGCGTGCAATAAAGTTACAGCAGTTATCAAGGGCGACTTTAATCTACATATAGATTGGGTTAACCAAACTGTTAGCAATACGGTGGAGGAGGATTTTCTGGAGTGTATTAAGGATGGTTTTCTGGACCAATATGCCGACGAATCAAATAGAGGGCTGGCCATCCTAGACTGGGTGATGTGTAATGAGAAAGGACTAATTAGCAATTTTGTTGTGTGAAACCCTTTGGGGAAGAGTGACCATAATAGGGTAGAAATTTTTATTAAGATGGAGAGTGTCACAGTTAATTCAGAGACTAGGGTCCTGAACTTAAGGAAATATAAATTTGACCGTATGAGACGTGAATTGGCAAAAATAGACTGGTGAATGATCCTCAAAGGGTTGGTGGCACATAGGCAATGGCAAACATTTAAAGATCACATGGATGAACTTCAACAATTGTACATCCCTGTCTGGATTAAAAATAAAACGGGGAAGGTGGCTCAACCGTGACAAACAAGGGAAATTAAGGATAGTGTTAAATCCAGGGAAGAGGCATATAAATTGGCCAGAAAAGGAAGCAAAACTGAGGACTGGCAGAAATTTAGAATTCAGCAGAGGAGGACCAATGATTTAATCAGGAGGGGGGAAACAGAGTAAGAGAGGAAGCTTGCTGGGAACATAAAAACTGACTGCAAAAGCTTCTATAGATATGTGAAGAGAAAAAGATTAATGAAGACAAATGTAGGTCCCTTGCAGTCAGATTCAGGTGAATTTATAATGGGGAACAAAGAAATGGCAGACCGCCACTGTTCATCAAATGTCCTACACTTCAATCTATTTTCCCAGTCCACTTTAACCAACTCTGCCGTCATACCTTTGTTGTCTCCTTTATTTAAGCTCAGTACGCTGGTTTGAGAGGTAATTTTCTCACCCTCCATTTGAATATGAAATTCAACCATGCTTTCAAAACTCATTCCAAGGGGATCCTTTATTAGGAGAGTGTTTATGTATTCTGTCTCATTACACAGGACCAGATCTAACATAGCCAGCACCTTCAGTGGAGGAGAGGGAGAGAAACCAGACATTTGCAGTAGAAATGGGAGAATTTTTAATGGGGAACAAGGAAATGACGGAACAATTAAATCAATACTTCAGTTCTGTCTTCACAGAAGAGGATACAAATAATGTCGCAGAAATGCTAGGGAACCAAGGGTCTAGTGAGCAAGAGGAATTAAAGGAAATGATTATTAGTAAGAAAACAGTGCTGGAGAAACTAATGAGCACGAAAAGAGGCAGCCATGGAAATAGTGGACGCATTGGTTGTCATCTTACAAAATTCTATAGATTATGGAACATAAAGCACATGGGATTCGGGGTAATGGACTGGCATGCATTGAAAATTGATTAACTGACAGGAAACAGAGAGTAGGAATAAACGGGTCTTTTTCAGGGTGGTGGGCAGTGACTAGTGGGGTACACAGGGATCAGTGCTTGGGCCCCAGCTATTCACAATATAAATGATTTGGATGAGGGAACCAAATGTAATAATTCCAAGTTTGCTGATGACACAAAACTAGATGGGATTGTCAGTTGTGAGGAGGATGCAAAAACGCTGCAAGGCAATTTAGATTTGCTAGCATTCTTTGAGGATGTAACGACAGGGCGGATAAAGGAGAAGCAGGGGATGTAGTGTGTTTGGACTTCCAGAAGGCATTTGACAATGTGCTAGAATAGACTGGCGAATGATACTTAAAGGGTTGACGGTGGATAGGCAATGGCAAACATTTAAAGATCATATGGATGAACTTCAACAATTGTACATCCCTGTCTGTAGTAAAAATAGAACGGGGAAGGTGGCTCACCATGGCTAACAAGGGAAATTAAGGATAGTGTTAAAACCAAGGAAGAGGCTTATAAATTGGCCAGAAAAAGCAGCAAAGCTGAGGACTGGGAGAAATTTAGAATTCAGCAGAGGAGGACAAAGGGTTTAATTAGGAGGGGGGAAATAGAGTATGAGAGGAAACTTGCAGGGAATGTAAAAATTGTTTGCAAAAGCTTCTATAGATACGTGAAGAGAAAACATTACTGAAGACAAACGTAGGTCTCTTGCAGTCACGTTCAGGTGAATTTATAATGGGAAGCAAAGAAATGGCAGACAAGTTGAACAAATACTTTGGTTCTGTCTTCAGAAAGGAAGACACAAATAACCTCCCGGAAATCCTAGGGGGCCGAGGGTCTAGTGAGAAGGAGGAACTGAAGGAAATCCTTATTATGCACGGAATTGTGTTAGGGAAATTGATGGCATTTAAGGCCGATAAATCCCCGAGGCCTGATAGTCTGCATCCCAGAGTAGTTAAGGAAGTTGCCCTAGAAATAGTGGATGCAATGATGATCATTTTCCAACAGTCTATCGATTCTGAATCAGTTCCTATGGACTGGAGGGTAGCTAATGTAACACCACTTTTTTAAAAAGGAGGGAGAGAGAAAACGGATAATAACCTCGCATCAGTTGGGAAAATGTTGGAATCAATTATTAAAGATGAAATAGCAGCGTGTTTGGAAAGCAGTAACAGGATTGGTCCAAGTCAGCATGGATTTACGAAAGGGAAATCATGCTTGACAACTCTTTTAGAATTGTTTGAGGATTTAACTAGTAGAGTAGACAAGGGAGAACCAGTGGATGTGGGTGTATTTGGACTTTCAAAAGGCTTTTGACAACGTTCCACACAAGAGTTGGTGTGAAAAATTAAAACACATGGTATTGGGGGTAATGTACTGACGAGGATAGAGAACTTGTTGGCAGATAGGAAGCAGAGAGTCGGGATAAATGTGTGTTTTTCAGAATGGCAGGCAGTGACTATTGGAGTGCCGCAGGGCTCAGTGCTGGGACCCCAGCTATTTACAATATACATTATTGACTTAGATGAAGGAATTGAGTGTAATATCTCCAAGTTTGCAGACGACACTAAGCTGTGTGGCGGTGCGGGCTGTGTGGAGATCGCTAAGTAGCTGCAGGGTGATATGGACAGGTTAGGTGAGTGGGAAAATGCATGGCAGATGCAGTATAATGTGGATAACTGTGATGTTATCCACTTTGGTGGCCAAAACACGAAGGCTGAATATTATCTGAATGGCGGTAGATTGGGAAAAGGGGAGGTGCAATGAGGCCTGGGTTTCATGGTACATCAGTCATTGAAATTTGGCATGCAGGTACAGCAGGTGGCAAAGAAGGCAAATGGTATGTTGGCCTTCATAGCTAGGAGATTTGAGTATAGGAGCAGGGAGGTCTTACTGCAGTTATACAAGGCCATAGTGAGGCCTCACCTGGAATATTGTGTTCAGTTTTGGTCTCCTAATCTGAGGAAAGAGGTTTTTGCTATTGAGGGAGTGCAGCGAAGGTTCACCAGACTAATTCCCGGGATGGCAGGCCTGACATATGAGGAGAGACTGGATCGACTGGGCCTGTATTCACTGGAGTTTAGAAGGATGAGAGGGGATCTCATGGAAACATTTAAAATTCTGACGGGACTGGACAGGCTAGATGCAGGAAGAATGTTTCCAATGTTGGCGAAGTCCAGAACCAGGGGACACAGTCTAAGGATAAGGGGTAAGCCATTTAGGACTGAGATGAGGAGAAACTTCTTCACTCAGAGAGTTTTAACCTGTGGAATTCTCTGCCACAGAGGGTTTTTCATGCAAGTTCATTGGATATATTCAAGATGGAGTGAGATATGGTCCTTGCGACACAAGGGATCCAGGGGTATGGAGAGAAAGGAGGAAAGGGGTACTGAGGTGATTGATCATATTGAATGGTGGCGCAGGCTCGAAGGACTGAATGGCCTACTCCTGCACCTATTTTCTATGCTTCTATGTCTCTCTGTCTCTCACTCTCTCTCTCGCTCTCTGTCTATTTCTCTCTCTGACTCTCGCTCTGTCTCTCTCACTCGCTCTGTCTCTCCCTGTCTCTACCTGTCTTGCTCTCTCTCTCTCTGTCTCTCTGTCTCTCTCTTTCTCTGTCTCTACCTGTCTTGCTCTCTCTCTCTGTCTCTCTGTCTCTCTGTTTCTCTCGCCCTCTCTGTCTCTCACTCTCTCTCTCTTTGTCCATTAGTGTCTATCATCATCTCAATCGCTTTGTGTCTCTCTTTCTCTCCATCTCTCTGTCTCTCTCTCTTTTTCTATCTCTCTGTCTCTCTCTGTCTCTCTCTCCATCTCCATCTCGCTCTCTTTCTCTCTTGCTTTCATTCTCTCACTCTCTCTCTCTGCTTGTCCTGTCATTCAGGACACATTTTAAACTGTTACCTTTATATTCTCAGGGTTCAGAATGGAATGCTTCAAACCTGGATGAATATAACGAAATGGGTAAATTTCTACCTCTGTGTGTGTAGTGTGTGTGTGTGAGTGTGAGAGTGTGTGTGAGCGTGAGTGTGAGAGTGTGAGAGTGTGTGTGTGTGTGAGTGTGAGAGTGTGTGTGTGTGTGTGGTGTGTGTATGAGTGTGAGTGTGAGAGTGTATGAGAGTGCGTGTGTGTGAGAATGTGTGTGAGAGTGTGTGTGTGTGTAAAAGTTTAATAGTGTGTGTTTATGTATGTGTGTGAGAGTGAGAGTGTGTGTGCGTGTGTCTGTGTGTGTGTGAGAGAGTGTGTGTGTGTGTGAGAGACTGTGTGTGTATAAGAGTGTAATAGTGTGTGTTTATGTGTGTGTCTGTGTGTGTGAGAGTGAGAGTGCATGTGCGTGTGTGTGTGTAGTGCCCGGGATGATCCACCACGATTAAAGCTGCTGTACCCAGGGCAGCTGTCGAGGTTCTGAGGTTTGTCTGTTTCTTGTTGCCGTATTTCAGAGTGGAGTTCATCTTGAACGGGACACGGGAAATCAATAATTTCTTCCCCGACCGATTTGAGTATCTGATCATTCGGCTTTACGATGAGGAGCTGACAGACCTCCTGTCTCAATGGGAACAGAGCTACAGGTTTATCTCCACTGCACGGTGAGTGGCCAAGGTCGGGACTGTACTGCAAGGTAGAATATATCTGTACACAATCCACGTGTAGATCATAGAATCAGAGAAATTTACAGCACGGAAGGAGGCCATTTCGGCCCATTGTGCACACGCCGGCCGACCAAGAGCTACCCAGCCTAATCCTACTTTCCAGCTCTGGGTCCGTATCCCTTCAAGTGCACATCCAAGTAATTTTAAAATGTGGTGAGGGTTTCTGCGTCTACCACCCTTTCAGGCAGTGAGTTCCAAACCCCCACCACCCTCTGAGTGAAGACATTTCCCCTCAAATCCCCTCTAAACCTCCCCAAAATTGCTTGAAATCTATGCCAACCGGTTGTTGACCCCTCTGTCAAGGCAAACAGGTCCTTCCTATCCACTCTATCCAGGCCCCTGATAATTTTATACACCTCAATCAGATCTACCTTCAGCTTCCTCTGTTCCAAAAAAAACAACCCCAGCCTATCCAAACTTTCCTCATAGCTAAAATTCTCCAGTCCCTGCTAAATCCTCGTAAATCTCCTATGTAACCTCTGTAGTGCAATCATGTCCTTCCTGTCATGTGGTGACCAGAACTGCACGCAGTACAGTTATCTGAAAGATGCACCTGCGACAGTGCGGCACTCCCTCAGTACTGCCCCTCCAACGGTGCAGCGCTCCGTCAGTGCTGCCACTCCGACAGTGCGGCGCTCCCTCAGTACTGTCCCTCCGACAGCGCAGCGCTCCCTCAGTACTGCCCCTCCAACAGTGCGGCCCTCCCTCAGTACTGCCCATCTGACAGTGCGGCACTCCCTCAGTACTGCCCCTCGGACAGTGCGGCTCTCCCACAGTACTGCCCCTCCGACAGTGCGGCACTCCCTCAGTACTGTCCCTCCAACAGTGCGGCACTCCCTCAGTACTGTCCCTCAGTGAGGCACTCCCTCAGTACTGCCGCTCTGACAGTGCGGTGCTCCCTCAGTACTGCCCCTCCGACAGTATGGTGCTCCCTCAATACTGCCCCTTCGACAATGTGGCGCTCCCTCATCAGTGCCCCTCCGAGAGTGTGGCACTCCCTCAGTACTAACCCTTCGACAGTGCGGCTCTCCCTCAGTACTGCCCTCCGACAGTGCGGCACTCCCTCAGTACTGTCCCTCAGTGCAGCACTCCCTCAGTACTGTCCCTCTGACAGTGCACCACTCCCTCAGTACTTCCCCTCCGACAGTGCGGCGCTCCCTCAGTACTGTCCCTCAGTGCAGCATTCCCTCAGTACTGCACCTCCGACAGTGCGGTGCTCCCTCAGTACTGCCCCTTTGACAGTGTGCCGCTCCCTCAATACTATCCCTCCAACAATGCCGCATGGCCTCAGCAGTGCCCCCACGACAATGCGGCGTTCCCTCAACACTGCCCTTCCGACAGTGTGGCACTCCCTCAGTACTGCCCTTCCTACAGTGCCGCACTCCCTCAGTACTGCCCCTCCGACAGTGCGGCACTCCCTCAGTACTGCCGCTCCGACAGTGCGGCACTCCCTCAGTACTGCCCTTCCTACAGTGCGGCACTCCCTCAGTACTGCCCCTCCCACAGTGCAGCACTCCCTCAGTACTGCCCTTCCTACAGTGCGGCACTCCCTCAGTACTGCCCCTCCGACAGTGCGGCGCTCCCTCAGTACTGCCCCTCCCACAGTGTGGCACTCCCTCAGTACTGCCCTTCCGACAGTGCGGCACTCCCTCAGTATTGCCCCTCTGACAGTGTGGCATTCCCTCAGCACTGGATAACAGGGGAAACCCGGCCTTGGATTAATGGATACAATCCTATGACCTTCTGACTCCGAGGCGAGAGAGAGAGAGACAGAGAAAGACTGACTATGGCACGGCTGACACCTGATGTTGGATGAAAATGTATTCTGTTGGATACAGGCTCATAAGAACATAAGAAATAGGAGCAGGAGTAGGACATACGGCCCAATGAGCCTGCTCCGCCATTCAATATGACCATGGCTGATCCGATTATGGACTCAGCTCCACTTCCCTTCCTGCTCCCCATAACCCCTTATCCCCTTATCAGTTAAGAAATTATCTATCTCTGTCTTAAATTTATTCAATGTCCCGGCTTCCGCAGCTCTCTGAGGCAGCGAATTCCACAGATTTACAACCCTCAGAGAGAAGAAATTCCTCCTCATCTCAATTTTAAATGGGCGGCCCCTTATTCTAAGATCATGCCCTCTAGTTCTAGTCTCCCACATCAGTGGAAACATCCTCTCTGAATCCACCTTGTCAAGCACCTTCATAATCTTATACATTTCGATACAATCACCTCTCATTCTTCTGAATTCCAATGAGTAGAGGCCCAACCTACTCAACTTTCCCTCATAACTTAACCCCCTCATCCCTTGAATCAACCGAGTGAACCTTCTCTGAACTGCCTCCAATGCAAGTATATCCTTTCATAAATACAGAAACCAAAACTGCACGCAGTACTCCAGGTGTGGCCTCACCAATACCCTGTATAACTGTAGCAAGACTTCTCTGCTGTTATACTCCATCCCCTTTGCAATAAAGGCCAAGATACCATTGGCCTTCTTGATCACTTGCTGTACCGGCATACTAACCTTTTATGTTTGATGCACAAGTACCCCAAGGTCCCGCTGTACTGCAGCACTTTGCAATCTTTCTACATTTAAATAATAACTTGCAATTTACCACGTTAAAGACGGTATATAAATACAAGTTGTTGTTGTAACTCAGGCCAGTCCATCACATAGAAACATAGAAAATAGGTGCAGGAGCAGGCCATTCGGCCCCTCGAGCCTGCACCACCATTCAACAAGATCATGGCTGATCATTCCTTCAGTACCCCTTTCCTGCTTTCTCTCTATACTCCTTGATCCCCTTAACCGTAAGGGCCACATCTAACTCCCTCTTGGATATATCCAATGAACTGGCATCAACAAATCTCTGCGGCAGGGAATTCCACAGGTCAACAACTCTCTGAGTGAAGAAGTTGCTCCTCATCTCAGTCCTAAATGGCCTACCCCTTATCCTAAGACTATGTCCCGTGGTTCTGGACTTCCCCAACATCGAGAACATTCTTCCCGCATCGAATCTGTCCAGTCCCGACAAGATCTTATATGTTATGGTTCTATGAGATTCCCCCTCATCCTTCTAAACGCCAGTGAATAAAGGTCCAGTTGATCCAGTCTCTCCTCATATGACATCCCAGCCATCCCTGGAATCAGTCTGGTGAACCTTCGCTGCACTCCCTCAATATCAAGTACGTCCTTCCTCAGACTAGGAGATCAAAACTGAACACAATATTCCAGGTGAGGCCTCATTCAGACCCTGTGCAACTGCAGTAAGACCTCCCTGCTCCTATATTCAAATCCCCTAGCTATGAAGGCCAACGTACCATTTGCCTTCTTTACCGCCTGCTGTACCTGCATGCCCACTTTCAGTGACTGATGAACCATGACATCCAGGTCTTGTTGCACCTCCCCTTTTTCTAGTCTGCCGCCATTCAGATAATATTCTGCCTTCGTGTTTTTGCCCCCAAAATGGATAAGCTGACATTTATCCACATTATACGGCATCTGCCATGCATTTGCCGACTCATCTCATCTGTCCAAGTCACACTGCAGCCTCCTAGCATCTTCCTTACAACTCACACCACCACACAGTTTAGTGTCATCCGCAATATTACACTCTATTCCTTCACCCAAATCGTTAATATATGTTGTAAAGAGCTGGGGTCCCAGCACTGAGCCCTGCGGCACTCCACTAGTAACTGCCTGCCATTCTGAAAAGGACCCGTTTATCCCTTCTCTCTGCTTCCTGTCTGCCAGCCAGTTCTCTATCCATGTCAGTACATTACCCCCAATACCATGCGCTTTGATTTTGTACACCAATCTTTTGTGTGGGACCTTGTCAAAAGTCTTTTGAAAGTCCAAGTACACCACATCCACTGGTTCTCCCCCATCCACTCAACTGGTTACATCCTCAAAAAATTCCATAAGATTCGTCAAGCATGATTTCACTTTCATAAATCCATGCTGACTCGGTCCGATCCTGTCACTGCTTTCCAAATGGGCTGCTATTTCATCCTTAATGATTGATTCCAACATTTTCCCCACGACTGATGTCAGGCTAACCAGTCTATATTTAGCCGCTTTCTCTCTCCCTCCTTTTTTAAAAAGTGGCGTTACATTAGCTACCCTCCAGTCCATAGGAACTGATCCAGAGTCGATCGATTGTTGGAAAATGATCACCAATGCATCCACTATTTCTAGGACCACTTCCTTAAGTACTCTGGGATGCAGACTATCAGGACCCGGGGATTTATCGGCTTTTAATCCCATCAATTTCCCTAACACAATTTCCCACCTAATAAGGATATCTTTCAGTTCCTCATTCTCACTAGACCCACTGTCCCCATAGTACATTCGGAAGGTTATTTGTGTCTTCCTTCGTGAAGACAGAGCCAAAGTATTTGTTCAATTGGTCTGCCATTTCTTTGTTCTCCATTATAAATTCAGCTGAATCCGACTGCAAGGGACCTATGTTTGTCTTTACTAATCTTTTTCTCTTCACATATTTATAGAAGCTTTTGCAGTCAGTTTTTATGTTCCCTGCAAACTTCCTCTCGTACTCTATTTCCTCCTTCTTAATTAAACCCTTAGTTCTCCTCTATTGAATTCTAAATTTCTCCCAGTCCTCAGGTTTGCTGCTTTTTCTAGCCAATTTATATGCCTCTTCCTTGGTTTTAAATCTATCCTTAATTTCCCTTGTTAGCCATGGTTGAACCACCTTCCCAGTTTTATTTTTTACTCAAGACAGGGATGTACAATTGCTGAAGTTCATCCGTGATCTTTAAATGTTTGCCATTGCTTATCCACCGTCAAATCTTTAAATATCCTCTGTCAATCTATTCTAGCCAATTCACACCTCTTACCGTCGAAGTTACCTTTCTTTAAGTTCAGGACCCTAGTTTTCGAATTAACTTTGTCACTCTCCATCTTAATAAGGACTTCTACCAGATTATGGTCACTTTTCCCCAAAGGGCCTCGCACAACAAGATTGCTAATTAGGCCCTTCTCATTGCACATCACCCAGTCTAGGATGGCCAGCTCCGAGGTTGGTTCCTCGACATATTGGTCTAGAAAACCATCCCTAATACACTCCAGGAAATCCTCCTCTACCGCATTGCTACCAGTTAGGTTAGCTCTATCTATATGTAGATTAAAGTCGTCCATGATTACTGCTGTACCTTTATTGCACACATCCCTTATTTCTTGTTTGATACTGTCCCCAACCTCACTACGACTATTTGGTGGTCTATACACAACTCCCACTAGCGTTTTCTGCCCTTTGGAATTCCGCGGCTCCACCCATACCGATTCCACATCATCCAGGCTAATGTCCTTCCTTACAATTGCATTGATTTCTTCTTTAACCAGCAACGCCACCCCATCTCCTTTTCCTTTCTGTCTATCCTTCCTAAATGCTGAATACCCTTGGATGTTGAGTTCCCAGTCTTGGTCACCCTGGAGTAAAAAAAGGGATGAGGTCCTACGAAAAGAATTTAAGGAGCTAGGAGCTAAATTAAAAAGTAGGACCTCAAAAGTAGTAATCTCGGGATTGCTACCAGTGCCACGTGCTAGTCAGAGTAGGAATCGCAGGATAGCGCAGATGAATACATGGCTTGAGCAGTGGTGCAGCAGGGAGGGATTCAAATTCTTGGGGCATTGGAACCGGTTCTGGGAGAGGTGGGACCAGTACAAACCGGACGGTCTGCACCTGGGCAGGTCCGGAACCAATGTCCTAGGGGGAGTGTTTGCTAGGGAGGAGTTAAACTAATATTGCAGGGGGATGGGAACCTATAGAGGGAGACAGAGGGAGACAAAAAGGAGGCAAAATCAAAAGACAGAAAGGAGATGAGGAAAAGTGGAGGGCAGAGAAAACCAAGGCAAAGAACAAAAAGGGCCACTGTACAGCAAAATTCTAAAAGGACAAAGGGTGTTAAAAAAACAAGCCTGAAGGCTTTGTGTCTTAATGCAAGGAGTATCCGCAATAAGGTGGATGAATTAATTGTGCAAATAGATGTTAACAAATATGATGTGATTGGGATTACGGAGACGTGGCTCCAGGATGATCAGGGCTGGGAACTCAACATCCAGGGGTATTCAACATTCAGGAAGGATAGAATAAAAGGAAAAGGAGGTGGGGTAGCATTGCTGGTTAAAGAGGAGATTAATGCAATAGTTAGGAAAGACATTATCTTGGATGATGTGGAATCTATATGGGTAGAGCTGCAGAACACTAAAGGGCAAAAATCGTTAGTGGGAGTTGTGTACAGACCTCCAAACAGTAGTAGTGATGTTGGGGAGGGCATCAAACAGGAAATTAGGAGTGCATGCAATAAAGGTGCAGCAGTTATAATGGGTGACTTTAATATGCACATAGATTGGGCTAGCCAAACTGGAAGCAATACGGTGGAGGAGGATTTCCTGGAATGCATAAGGGATGGTTTTCTAGACCAATATGTCGAGGTACCAACTAGGGGGGAGGCCATCTTAGACTGGGTGTTGTGTAATGAGAGAGGATTAATTAGCAATCTCATTGTGCGAGGCCCCTTGGGGAAGAGTGACCATAATATGGTGGAATTCTGCATTAGGATGGAGAATGAAACAGTTAATTCAGAGACCATGGTCCAGAACTTAAAGAAGGGTAACTTTGAAGGTATGAGGCATGAATTGGCTAAGATAGATTGGCTAATGATACTTAAGGGGTTGACTGTGGATGGGCAATGGCAGACATTTAGAGAACGCATGGATGAATTACAACAATTGTACATTCCTGTCTGGCATAAAAATAAAAAAGGGAAGGTGGCTCAACCGTGGCTATCTAGGGAAATCAGGGATAGTATTAAAGCCAAGGAAGTGGCATACAAATTGGCCAGAAATAGCAGCGAACCTGGGGACTGGGAGAAATTTAGAACTCAGCAGAGGAGGACAAAGGGTTTGATTAGGGTAGGGAAAATGGAGTACGAGAAGAAGCTTGCAGGGAACATTAAGGCGGATTGCAAAAGTTTCTATAGGTATGTAAAGAGAAAGAGGTTAGTAAAGACAAACGTAGGTCCTCTGCAGTCAGAATCAGGGGAAGTCATAACGGGGAACAAAGAAATGGCAGACCAATTGAACAAGTACTTTGGTTCAGTATTCACTAAGGAGGACACAAACAACCTTCCGGATATAAAAGTGGTCAGAGGGTCTATTAAGGAGGAGGAACTGAGGGAAATCTTTATTAGTCGGGAAATTGTGTTGGGGAAATTGATGGGATTGAAGGCCGATAAATCCCCAGGGCCTGATGGACTGCATCCCAGAGTACTTAAGGAGGTGGCCTTGGAAATAGCGGATGCATTGACAGTCATTTTCCAACATTCCATTGACTCTGGATCAGTTCCTATCGAGTGGAGGGTAGCCAATGTAACCCCACTTTTTAAAAAAGGAGGGAGAGAGAAAGCAGGGAATTATAGACCGGTCAGCCTGACCTCAGTAGTGGGTAAAATGATGGAATCAATTATTAAGGATGTCATAGCAGCACATTTGGAAAATGGTGACATGATAGGTCCAAGTCAGCATGGATTTGTAAAAGGGAGATCATGCTTGACAAATCTTCTAAAATTTTTTGAGGATGTTTCCAATAAAGTGGACAAAGGAGTACCAGTTGATGTGGTATATTTGGACTTTCAGAAGGCTTTCGACAAGGTCCCACACAGGAGATTAATGTGCAAAGTTATAGCACATGGGATTGGGGGTAGTGTGCTGACGTGGATTGAGAACTGGTTGTCAGACAGGAAGCAAAGAGTAGGAGTAAATGGGTACTTTTCGGAATGGCAGGCAGTGACTAGTGGGGTACCGCAGGGTTCTGTGCTTGGGCCCCAGCTGTTTACATTATACATTAATGATTTAGACGAAGGGATTAAATGTAGTATCTCCAAATTTGCGATGACACTAAGTTGGGTGGCAGTGTGAGCTGCGAGGAGGATGCTATGAGGCTACAGAGTGACTTGGATAGGTTAGGTGAGTGGGCAAATGCGTGGCAGATGAAGTATAATGTGGATAAATGTGAGGTTATCCACTTTGGTGGTAAAAACAGAGAGACAGACTATTATCTGAATGGTGACAGATTAGGAAAAGGGAAGGTGCAACGAGACCTGGGTGTCATGGTACATCAGTCATTGAAGGTTGGCATGCAGGTACAGCAGGCGGTTAAGAAAGCAAATGGCATGTTGGCCTTCATAGCGAGGGGATTTGAGTACAGGGGCAGGGAGGTGTTGCTACAGTTGTACAGGGCCTTGGTGAGGCCACACCTGGAGTATTGTGTACAGTTTTGGTCTCCTAACTTAAGGAAGGACATACTTGCTGTTGAGGGAGTGCAGCGAAGATTCACCAGACTGATTCCCGGGATGGTGGGACTGACCTATCAAGAAAGACTGAATCAACTGGGCTTGTATTCACTGGAGTTCAGAAGAGTGAGAGGGGACCTCATAGAAACGTTTAAAATTCTGACGGGTTTGGACAGGTTGGATGCAGGGGACACAGTCTAAGGATAAGGGGTAAGCCATTTAGGACCGAGATAAGGAGAAACTTCTTCACCCAGAGAGTGGTGAACCTGTGGAATTCTCTACCACGGGAAGTAGTTGAGGCCAATTCACTAAATATATTCAAAAGGGAGTTAGATGAAGTCCTTACTACTCGGGGGATCAAGGGGTATGGCGTGAAAGCAGGAAGTGGGTACTGAAGTTTCATGTTCAGCCATGAACTCGTTGAATGGCGGTGCAGGCTAGAAGGGCTGAATGGCCTGCTCCTGCACCTATTTTCTATGTTTCTATGTTTCTATGGAGCCATGTCTCTGTGATGCCAATCACATCGTATCCGTTAACTGCTATCTGCGCAGTTAATTCATCCACCTTATTCTGAATACTCCTCGCATTGAGGCACAGAGCCTTCAGGCTTGTCTTTTTAACACACTTTGCCCCTTTTGAATCTTGCTGTAATGTGGCCCTTTTTGTTTTTTGCCTTGTGTTTCTCTGCCCTCCACTTTTACTATTCTCCTTTCTATCTTTTGCTTCTGCCCGCCTTCTAATTCCCTCTGTCTTCCTGCATAGGTTCCCACCCCCCTGCCATATTAGTTTAACTCCTCCCCAACAGCACTAGCAAACACTCTCCCTCGGACATTGGTTCCGATCCTGCTCAGGTGCAGACTGTCCAGTTTGTACTGGTCACACCTCCCCCAGAACTGGTTCCAATGTCCTAGGAATTTGTATCCCTCCCTTCTGCACCATTTCTCAAGCCATGTACTCACCTGAGCTATCCTGTGATTCCTACTCTGACTAGTACGTGGCACTGGTAGCAATCCTGAGATTACTACTGTTGAGGTCTTACTTTTTAATTTAACTCCTAGCTCCCTAAATTCGTCTCGTAAGACCACATCCCGTTTTTTACCTATATCTTTGGTACCTATATGCATCACGACAACTGGCTGTTCACCCTCCCTTTTCAGAATGTCCTGCACCCGCTCAGAGACACCGTGTGGAGTGACCATAACTTGTATTTATATAGCGCCTTTAATGTCCCAGGGCATTTCACAAGAGCGTATCAAAAGAAAATTGACACCAGCCACAGAAGGAGAAATTAGGGCAGGTGACGAAAAGCTCAGTCAAAGAGGTAGGTTTTAAGGAGTGTCTGGAAGGAGGACAGTGAGGTAGAGAGGCAGAGAGGTTTAGGCAGGGAGTTCCAGAGCTTGGGGCCAAGGCAACTGAAGGCACAGCCACCGATGGTGGAGCGATTATAATCAGGGATGCTCAAGAGAGCATCATTAGGAAATTAACTGGCACCAACAACTCCCTGCGGTAGGGAATTCCACAGGTTAACAACTCTGAGTGAAGAGGTTTCTCCTCATCCTCAGTCCTAAATGGCCTACTCCTTATCCTTAGACTATATCCCCTGATTCTGGACTTCCCCAACATCGGGAACGTTCTTCCTGCATCTAATCTGTCCAGTCCTGTCAGAATTTTATATATATCTATGAGATCCCTTCTCATCCTTCAAAACTCCAGTGAATACAGGCTCAGTCGATCCACTCTCTCCGCATATGTCAGTCCTGCCATCCCGGGAATCAGTCTGGTGAACCTTCGCTGCACTCCCTCAACAGCAAGAACATCCTTCCTCAGATTAGGAGACCAAAACGGAACACAATATTCCAGTGGGGCCTCACTAAGGCCCTGTACAACTGCAGTAAGACCTCTCTGCTCCTATACTCAAATCCCCTAACTATGAAGGCCAACATACCATTTGCCTTCTTCACCGCCTGCTGTACCTGCATGCCAACCTTCAATGACTGATGAACCATGACACCCAGGTCTCATTGCACCTCCCCTTTTCCTAATCTGCCGCTATTCAGATAATATTCTGCCTTCGTGTTTTTGCCACCAAAGTGGATAACTTCACATTTATCCAGATTATACTGCATCTGCCATGTGTTTGCCCACTCACCTAACCTGTCCAAGTCACCCTGCAGCCTTTTAGCGTCCTCCTCACAACTCACACCACTACCCAGCTTAATGTCATCTGCAAACTTGGAGATATTACACTGAATTCCCTCATCCAAATCATTAATGTATGTTGTAAATAGTTGGGGTCCCAGCACTGAGCCCTGCGGCACCCCATTGGCCACTGCCTGCCATTCTGAAAAGGACCCGTTTATCCTGACTCTCTGTTTCCTGTCTGCCAACCAGTTCCACCTCAGTACATTACCCCCAATACCATGTGCTTTAATATTGCACACCAATCTCATGTGTAGGACCTTGTCAACAACCTTTTGAAAGTCCAAATACACCACATCCATTGGTTCTCCCTTGTCCACTCTACCAGTTACATCCTCAAAAAATTCTAGAAGATTTGTCAAGCAGGATTTCCCTTTCATAAATCCATGCTGACTTGGACTGATCCCATCACTGCTTTCCAAATAATAATTGATTCCAACATTTTCCCCATCTCGGGTGTTGTGGGGCTGGAGGAGATTAGAGAGATAGGGAGGGTTGTCAGGGCTGGAGGAGGTTACAGAGATAGGGAGGATTGTAGGGAATGGAGGAGGTTACAGAGATAGGGAATGGTGTTGTGGATGGAGGAGGTTACAGAGATAGGGATGGGTGTAGGGGCTGGAGGAGATTACAGAGATAGGGAGGGGTGTAGGGCTGGAGGAGGTTACAGAGATAAGGAGAGTTGTAGGGGCTGGAGGAGGTTACAGAGATAGGGTGGGGTGTAGGGGCTGGTTGACGTTACAGAGATAGGAAGGGGTGAGTAGGCCATGGAGGGATTTGAAAACAAGGAGGAGGGTTTTACACTCGGTGTCGCGTGGGTCTAATCACCCCCCCCCCCCTCCCGGGGCCAGGCTTCCCCCGTGTGATGCATTTCTTCGCCCCTCTATCTCTCCGTAGGACAAGGACAGGTTCGCGCTTGAGCCTGGAGACCCTCTGTTCCTGACCGGGGCGGGCCAGACCATCCCGTACAGCGACCAGCGCTCCATCTGCCCCGTCTTGCTCAACGAGGCCATCTACTATGAGAAGGGCACCGCATTATGCGGTGTGGAGCAGGCGAGGATTTGGGCCCCTGCGAGATGCAGAGATGGGTTCTTCATTGTTAGTCGCATTACCACAGTTGTCCCCTAGCTGGAACTATGTTGCCCCTGCTTCCTGTCACAGATCATTAAAGATGGCCAACATTCTCCCAGCTCAATTCTGGCCCTTGGAATCATCCTCGTCTCTCTCTGTGTTTATTTCACGCTTCCTACTGGTGTACTTTGCTTAGACCACACTTGGAGCACCGTGCACAGTTCTGGTCTGCATATATCCTGGTTAGATCACACTTGGAGCATCGTGCACAGTTCTGGTCTCCAAATACCTGGGTTAGACCACACTTGGAGCACCGTGCACAGTTGTGGTCTCCACATACCTGACTTACACCACACTGATAGCACCATTCAGGAGCTGGTGTGTGAGTGTGAGGCCCCCCATGGTGGAAGAGCTGATGTGAGTGTGAGGCCGCCCATGGGAGAAAAGCCGATGTCTGAGGCCTCCCATGGTGGAAGAGCCGGTGTGTGTGAGGCCCTCCATGGTGGAAGAGCTTGAGTGTGAGACCCCCCATGGTAGAAGAGCTGTTGTGTGATGCCCCCCTCATGGTGGAAGAGCTGGAGTGTGAGGCCCTCCATGGTGGAAGAGCTGGAGTGTGAGGCCCCCCAGTGGTGGAAGAGCTGGAGTGGGAGGCCCCCCATGGTGGAAGAGCTGGAATGTGAGGCCCCACATGGGGAAGAGCCGATGTGTGTGAGGCCCCCCATGGTGGAAGAGCCGGTGTGTGAAACCCCCATGGTGGAAGAGTTGGAGTGTGACGCCCTTCATGGTGGAAGAGCCGATGTGTGTGTGAGGCCCCTCATAATGGAAGAGCCAGAGTGAGAGGGGGCCCCCCATAGTGGAAGAGCCGGAGTGTGAGGCCCCCCATGGTGGAAGAGTTGGAGTGTGAGGCCCCCCCATGGTAGAAGAGCTGATATGTGTGAGGCCCCCCCATGGTGGAAGAGTTGGATTGTGAGGCCCCCCAATGGTGGAAGAGCCGATGTGTGTGTGAGGCCCCTCATCATGGAAGAGCCAGAGTGAGAGGGGGCCCCCCCATAGTGGAAGAGCCGGAGTGTGAGGCCCTCCATGGTGGAAGAGTTGGAGTGTGAGGCCCGCCATGGTGGAAGAGTTGGAGTGTGAGGCCCCCCCAATGGTAGAAGAGCCGTTGTGTGAGGCCCCCCATAGCGGAAGAGCCGTTGTGTGAGGTCCCCCATGGTGGAAGAGTTGGAGTGTGACGCCCCCCATGGTGTAAAAGCTCCCCACTTCCCACACGTCCTGACGTCACAGACATGAGGGCGGGGCCTCAAATCGCGCTTTGTGCCGCTGCGCCGTGCCGTCACGCCATCACACAATCCGAGCCGAGCGGGAACGTCTGGACGTCATTACATCCCCACCGCCCCACCCGGTGACGCGCAGCGCGGAAGTCGCAGGGTGAAAGATCAGCGCCGGATGAAGATGCGGGCGGCGAGCGGCGAGCGGCTCGGGGGACACGGAGCGGGAGAAGCCGCAGCCCCGGCGGGGGAGGAGCTCGGGCCTGCGGACAGTGAGAGGGAGAGAGCGCCCTCCCCACCGCGCCGGGAAACCCAACTCCGGCCGAGTCTGGAAACACAACGGCCGCAGGTGAGGGGCCGCGCTCTGATTGGTGCAGGGAGAGAAGGGCAGCGCTCTGATTGGTCCGGGGGGAGACAATGGGGCACGTGGGGGCAGCTGGACCGCGCTCTGATTGGTGCAGGGAAAGAAGGGCCGCGCTCTGATTGGTGCAGGGAAAGAAGGGCCGCGCTCTAATGGGTCCGGAAGACAATGGGGCACGTGGGGGCAGCGGGCCCGCGCTCTGATTGGTCTGGGGGGGGGGGGGGGGGAGACAATGGGGCACGTGGGGGCAGCGGGGCCGCGCTCGGATTGGTCTGGGGGGACGACAATGGGGCACATGGGAAGGCGAGGGCTGATTAGTTTAGAGGATAATGGGCCTGCGCTCTGATTGGCTGGGCAGTGAGCGCCCAGTCCCTGATTGGCCGGGCAGTGAGCAGATGGTCACCCCCCCCCCCCCACGACCCCGCGGCAGTTCTGTGTGCAGCCCTGGCCGTGACCGCTATTCCTGGGTCAGAGGTCGCCGTCCCCGAATGACAGCCTTGGCGCCAGATTCCAAAATTGCCCAAGTGGATGACGGCGAGGTCACAGGTCACGCTCGGTCCGAGCGACTGCTTCAGTTGGTTCCCTGGGATTGTGGGCATCGCTGGCAAGGCCGACATTTACTGCTCGTCCCTGATCACCCCGTGAGAAGGTGGTGGTGAGCCGCCGCCTTGAACTGCTGCAGTCGGTGTAGTGAAGGTGCTCCCACAGTGCTGTTAGGGAGGGAGTTCCAGGATTGTGACCCAGCGACAATGAAGGAATGGCGATATATTTCCAAGTCAGGATGGTGTGCGACTCGGAGGGAAACGTGGAGGTGGTGATGTTCCCCTGCGCCTGCTGCCCTTGTCCGTCTAGGTGGTAGAGGTTGCGGGTTTGGGAGGTGCTGCCGGAGAAGCCTTAGTGAGTTGCTGCAGTGCATCTTGTAGATGGTACACACTGCAGCCACGGTGCACTGGTGGTGGAGGGAGTGAAACATAGAAACAGAGGAAATAATTGCAGGAGAAGGCTATTCGGCCCTTCGAGCCTGCACCACTATTCAATATGATCATGGCTGATCATGCAACTTCAGTACCCCATTCCTGCTTTCTCTCCATATCCTTTGATCCCTTTAGCCATAAGGGCCACATCTAATTCCCTTTTGAATATATCTAACGAAATGGCCTCAATAACTTTCTGGGGTAGAGAATTCCACAGGTTCACCACTCTCTGGGTGAAGAAGTTTCTCCTCATCTCGGTCCTAAATGGCTTACCCCTTATCCTTAGACTGTGTCCCCTGGTTCTCGACTTCCCCAACATCGGGAACATTCTTCCTGCATCTAACCTGTCCAGCCCCTTCAGAATTTTATATGTTTCTATGAGATCCCCTATCTTCTTCTAAATTCCAGTGAATATAAGCCTAATCAATCCACTCTTTCTTCATATGTCAATCCTGCCTTCCCGGGAATCATTCTGGTGAACTTTCGCTGCACTCCCTCAATAACAAGAATGTCCATCCTCAGATTAGAAGACCAAAACTATACACATTATTCAAGTTGTGGCCTCACCAAGGCCCTGTACAATTGCAGTAAGACCTCCCTGCTCCTATACTCAAATCCTCTCGCTATGAAGGCCAACATGCAATTTGCCGCCTTCATCGCCTGCTGTATCTGCATGCCTACCTTCAATGACTGATGTACCATGACACCCAGGTCTCTTTCCACTTCCCCTTTTTCTAATCTGTCACCATTCAGATAATCTGCCTTCCTGTTTTTTCCACCAAAGTGGATAACCTCACATTTATCTACATTATGCTGCACCTGCCATGCATTTTCCCACTCACCTAACCTGTCTAAGTCACCCTGCAGCCTCTTCGCATCCTCCTCACAGCTCACACCGCCACCCAGCTCAGTGTCATCTGCAAACTTGGAGAGATTGCACTCAATTCCTTCGTCTAAATCATTAATGCATGTTGAAGGTGGTGGGTAGCGTGTCGATCAACCGGGC
Organism: Pristiophorus japonicus; assembly: GCF_044704955.1. NCBI lineage: Eukaryota > Metazoa > Chordata > Chondrichthyes > Pristiophoridae > Pristiophorus > Pristiophorus japonicus. The sequence goes on from NC_091985.1 coordinate 189,007,123, forward strand.
TGCTTGGTTGTGGAAGGTGTCGAGCAGGTTGTGTTGTTGGAACTGCAACTCATCCAAGCAAGTGGAGAGTGTTCCATCACACTCCTGACTTGTGCCTTGTAGATGGTGGAAAGGCTTTTAGGAGTCAGGAGGTGAGACACTTGCTGCAGAATATCCAGCCTCTGACCTGCTCTTGTAGCCACAGTATTTATGTCGCTGGTCTAGTTAAGTTTCTGGTCAATGGTGACCCCCCAGGATGTTGATGGTGGGAGATTTGGCGATGGTAATGCCATTGAATGTCAAGGGACAGTGGTTAGACTCTCACTTGTTGGAGATGGTCATTGCCTGGCACTTGTGTGGCGCGAATATTACTTCCCTCATGTTTGCAAAATTGCTGGAGTTCTTTGATGTAACGAACAAGGTGGATAAATGGGAACCAGTGGATGTGGTGTATTTGGATTTCCAGAAGGCATTTGACAAGGTGCCACATAAAAGGTTACTGCACGATAAAAGATCACAGGGTTGGGGGTAATATATTTGCATGGATAGAGGATTGGCTAACTAGCAGAAAACAGAGAGTCGGGATAAATGGTTCATTCTCTGGTTGGCAAACAGTAACTAGTGGGGTGCCGCAGGGATCAGTGCTGGGAGAAAGACTGGGGAGAGAGAGGGGGTGGGGGTGAGAGAGAGAGCGCGAGAGAGAATGGGGGGGGCGGAAGAGAGACAGCGAGAGAGAATGGGGGGGGAGAGAGAGAGCGAGAGAGAATGGGGGGGAGAGAGAGATCGAGAGAGAATGGGGGGAGGGAGAGAGAGCGAGAGAGAATGGGGGGGAGAGAGAGCGAGAGAGAATGGGGGGGAGAGAGAGCGAGAGAGAATGGGGGGGAGAGAGAGCGAGAGAGAATGGGGGGGAGAGAGAGCGAGAGAGAATGGGGGGGAGAGAGAGCGAGAGAGAATGGGGGGGAGAGAGAGCGAGAGAGAATGGGGGGGAGAGAGAGCGAGAGAGAATGGGGAGGGGAGAGAGCGAGAGAAAATGGCGGGGGGGAGAGAGAGCGAGAGAGAATGGCGGGGGGGAGAGAGAGCGAGAGAGAATGGCGGGGGGGAGAGAGAGCGAGAGAGAATGGCGGGGGGGAGAGAGAGCGAGAGAGAATGGGGAGGGGAGAGAGAGCGCGAAAGAGAATGGCGGGGGGGGGAGAGAGAGCGAGATAGAATAGGGGGGAGAGAGAGCGAGAGAGAATGGGGAGAGGGAGAGAGAGAGCGAGAGAGAATGGGGGGGAGAGAGAGAGCGAGAGAGAATGGGGGGAGAGAGAGAGAGAAAGAATGGGGGGAGAGAGAGAGAGAGAAAGAATGGGGGGAGAGAGAGAGAGAAAGAATGGGGGGAGAGAGAGAGAGAAAGAATGGGGGGAGAGAGAGAGAGAAAGAATGGGGGGAGAGAGAGAGAGAAAGAATGGGGGGAGAGAGAGAGAGAAAGAATGGGGGGAGAGAGAGAGAGAAAGAATGGGGGGAGAGAGAGAGAGAAAGAATGGGGGGAGAGAGAGAGAGAAAGAATGGGGGGAGAGAGAGAGAGAAAGAATGGGGGGAGAGAGAGAGAGAAAGAATGGGGGGAGAGAGAGAGAGAAAGAATGGGGGGAGAGAGAGAGAGAAAGAATGGGGGGAGAGAGAGAGAGAAAGAATGGGGGGAGAGAGAGAGAGAAAGAATGGGGGGAGAGAGAGAGAGAAAGAATGGGGGGAGAGAGAGAGAGAAAGAATGGGGGGAGAGAGAGAGAGAGAAAGAATGGGGGGAGAGAGAGAGAGAAAGAATGGGGGGAGAGAGAGAGAGAAAGAATGGGGGGAGAGAGAGAGAGAAAGAATGGGGGGAGAGAGAGAGAGAAAGAATGGGGGGAGAGAGAGAGAGAAAGAATGGGGGGAGAGAGAGAGAGAAAGAATGGGGGGAGAGAGAGAGAGAAAGAATGGGGGGAGAGAGAGAGAGAAAGAATGGGGGGAGAGAGAGAGAGAAAGAATGGGGGGGAAGAGAGAGAAAGAATGGGGGGGAAGAGAGAGAAAGAATGGGGGGAAGAGAGAGAACGAATGGGGGGAAGAGAGAGAACGAATGGGGGGAAGAGAGAGAACGAATGGGGGGAAGAGAGAGAACGAATGGGGGGAAGAGAGAGAACGAATGGGGGGAAGAGAGAGAACGAATGGGGGGAAGAGAGAGAACGAATGGGGGGAAGAGAGAGAACGAATGGGGGGAAGAGAGAGAACGAATGGGGGGAAGAGAGAGAACGAATGGGGGGAAGAGAGAGAACGAATGGGGGGAGAGAGAACGAATGGGGGGAGAGAGAGAACGAATGGGGGGAGAGAGAGAGAGAGAGAACGAATGGGGGGAGAGAGCGAGAGAGAGAACGAATGGGGGGAGAGAGAGAACGAATGGGGGGAGAGAGAGAACGAATGGGGGGGAGAGAGCGAGAGAGAGAACGAATGGGGGGAGAGAGCGAGAGCGAGAACGAATGGGGGGAAGAGAGCGAGAGAGAGAACGAATGGGGGGAGAGAGAGAACGAATGGGGGGGGGAGAGAGAACGAATGGGGAGAGAGAGCGAGAGAGAGAGAACGAATGGGGGGAAGAGAGCGAGAGAGAGAGAACGAATGGGGGGAAGAGAACGAATGGGGGGGAGAGAGAGAGAGAGAGAGAGAGAGAACGAATGGGGGGAAGAGAGCGAGAGAGAGAACGAATGGGGGGAGAGAGAGAGAGAGAGAGAACGAATGGGGGGAAGAGAGCGAGAGAGAGAACGAATGGGGGGAAGAGAGCGAGAGAGAGAACGAATGGGGGAGAGAGCGAGAGAGAGAACGGTGGGGGGGCGGGGAGAGTGTGTGAGAGAGAGAGACTGTGACTGTGACTGGGGCGGGTGGGCGGAGAGAGAGAGAGGCAGAGAGAGAATGGGGGCGGGGGAGAGACACTGGGGCGGGGGGCAGAGAGAGAGCCAGCCACACAGACACAGATAGACTCTCTGACCCCCTCCCTCCCTGTGTTGCAGGTTCTCCGAGATGGTGCGGGATAAACCGCTTTGCGCGATCTGGGAGAAGAAGATGGCAGAAGAAGAAGAAGGGAGCACCAGACGGTGAAAGAGTTGGTCCGGCAGCTCCAGGAAGGCCGGCGAAGGGAGAAAGAGGTGGGTGCCTCGTTTGGGGGGGGGGGGGGCGGACCCCCAGGGCACCCCCAAACAGCAGCCAGGACAAGGGCTGTGCTGCCTGAGAACAGGGGGGAACGAACGGAGTGGGTGGGGTGTCTCTGGGTGGCAGAGGGGGAGAGGGTTGGATTGATGTCCCTTGCTTCTCTCCCCATTCCGGCCCTCCCCCCGCCCCGGTTCCTCGAGGGGGTGAAGTGTGCGGTTCACTGGGGAGCGGTAAACTGATGCCCAGTCAACTTGAGCCTTCGTCGCTGTTAAGTAAGCACTGCGTGACTTCCCAGCTGCGATCCAGGACTTCCTGCTCACGGCGGGGGTGAGCTGTTGAAGCTGCAGTGCTTCCACTGGCCGGAGAGTGTAATTACAACGTGATGTGTTTACATTGGAATAGTACAGCACTCGGTACCAAGCTCATGGTCTACAGGGCTGTAGTAATACCCGCCCTCCTGTATGGCTCAGGGACATGGATCATGGACAGTAGACACCTCAAGTCGCTGAAGAAGTAGAACCAACAATGTCTCCACAAGATCCGAGACATCCCCTGGGAGGACAGACGCACCAACGTTAGCGTCCTGGACCAGGCCAACACCTCCAGCATTGAAGCACTGACCATACTTGATCAGCTCCGCTGGGCAGGCCACATTGTCCGCATGCTCCAGACACGAGACTCCCAAAGCAAGCGCTCCAGTCGGAACTCCTTCACGGCAAACGAGCCAAAGGTGGGCAGAGGAAACGTTGCAGGGACACCCTCAAAGCCTCCCTGATAAAGTGCAACATCCCCACCGACATCTGAGAGCCCTTGGCCAAAGACCAGTCCACCGTAAGTGGAGGAAGAGCATCCAGGAGGGTGCTGAGCACCTCGAGTCTCGTCACCGAGAGCATGCAGAGACCACGCGCAGGCAGCAGAAGGAGCGTACGGCAAACCTGTCCCACCCACCCCTTCCCTCAACGACTATCTGTTCCACCTGTGACAGGGACTGTGGTTCCTGTATTGGAATGCACAGCCACCTAAGGACTCACTTTTGGAGTGGAAGCAAGTCTTCCTCGATTCCGAGGGACTGCCTATGATGATGATGATGAGTACAGCACAGAAAGAGACAATTGGGCCCATCGAGTCCGTGCCGACTCTGTGACAGAGCGACCCAATCAGTCCCACACTCCCCCCTGCTCTTTCCCCACAGCACGGCACATTTCCCCCTTCCAGTATTTATCCAATTCCCCCGTTTGAAAGTTACTATTGAATCTGCCCCACGGCCCTTTCAGGCAGTGTGTTACATAAGAAATAGGAACAGGAGTAGGCCATCATCTCCTCGAGCCTCCCAAGGTCAGGTACAGCACGGGGTTAGATACAGAGTAAAGCTCCCTCTACACTGTCCCATCAAACACTCCCAGGGCAGGTACAGCACGGGGTTAGATACAGAGTAAAGCTCCCTCTACACTGTCCCATCAAACACTCTCAGGGCAGGTCAGCACTTGGTTATATACAGAGTAATGCTCCTTCTACACTGTCCCATCAAACACTCCCAGGGCAGGTACAGCGCGGGGTTAGATACAGAGTGAAGCTCCCTCGACACGGTCCTATCAAACATACCCAGGGCCGGTCCAGCACGGGGTTAGATACAGAGTAAAGCTCCCTCTACACGGTCCCATCAAACACTCCCAGGGCAGGTACAGCACGGGGTTAGATACAGAGTAAACCTCCCTCTACACTGTCCCATCAAACACACCCAGGGCAGGTACAGCACGGGGTTAGATACAGAGTGAAGCTCCCTCTACACTGTCCCATCAAACACTCCCAGGACAGGTACAGCACGGGGTTAGATACAGAGTAAAGCTCCCTCTACACTGTCCCATCAAACACTCCCAGGGCATGTACAGCACGGGGTTAGATACAGAGTAAAGCTCCCTCTACACTGTCCCATCAAACACTCCCAGGGCAGGTACAGCACGGGGTTAGATACAGAGTAAAGCTCCCTCTACACATACAAACATAGTTACATAGAAAATAGGTGAAGGAGTAGGCCATTCGGCCCTTCGAGCCTGCACCACCATTCAATAAGATCATGGCTGATCATTCCCTTATGACCCCTTTCCTGCTTTCCCTCCATACCCCTTGATCCCTTTAGCCGTAAGGGCCATATCCAATGAACTGGCATCAACAATTCTCTGCGGCAGGGAATTCCACAGGTTAACACCTCGCTGAGTGAAGAAGTTTCTCCTCATTTCAGTCCAAAATGGCCTACCCCTTATCCTAAGACTGTGTCCCCTGGTTCTGTACTTTCCCAACATCGGGAACATTCTTCCCGCATCTAACCTGTCCAGTCCCGTCAGAATCTTATAAGTTTCTATGAGATCCCCTCTCATCCTTCTGAACTCCAGTCTATAAAGGGCCAGTTGATCCAGTCTCTCCTCATACGTCAGTCCAGCCATCCCTGGAATCAGTCTGGTGAATCTTTCCTGCACTTCCTCAATAGCAAGAACGTCCTTCCTCAGATTAGGGGACCAAAACTGAACACAATATTCCAGGTGAGGTCTCACCAAGGCCCTGTACAACTGCAGTAAGACCTCCCTGCTCCTATACTCAAATCTCCTAGCTATGAAGGCCAACATACCATTTGCCGCCTTCACCGCCTGCTGTACCTGCATGCCAACTTTCAATGACTGATGAACCATGACACCCAGGTCTCACTGCACCTCCTCTTTTCCCAATCTGCCTCCATTCAGATAATATTCTGCCTTCGTGTTTTTGCCCCCAAAGTGGATAACCTCACAATTATCCACTCACCTAACCTGTCTAAGTCACCCTGCAGCCTCTTTGCGTCCTCCTCACGTCTCACACCGCCATCCAATTTAGTGTCATCTGCAAACTTGGAGCTATTCGACTCAATTCCTTCATCTCAATCATTAATGTATATTGTAAAGAGCTGGGGTCCCAGCACTGAGCCCTGTGGCACTCCACTAGTCACTGCCTGCCATTCTGAAAAGGACCCGTTTATCCCTTCTCTCTGCTTCCTGTCTGCCAACCAGTTCTCTATCCACATCAGTACATTATCCCAATACCATGTACTTTGATTTTGCACACCAATCTCTTGTGTGGGACCTTGTCGAAAGCCTTTTGAAAGTCCAAATACACCAGATCCATTGGTTCTCCCTTGTCCACTCTGCTAGTTACATCCTCAAAAAAATTCCAGAAGATTCATCAAGCATGATTTCCCTTTCATAAATCCATGCTGACTTGGACCGATCCTGTCACTGCTTTCCAAATGCGCTGCTATTTCATCCTTAATTATTGATTCCAACATTTTCCCCACGACTGATGTCAGGCTAACCGGTCTATAATTACTCGTTTACCCATTTTCTCTTTCCTTTTTTAAAAAGTGGTGTTACATTATCTACCCTCCAGTCCATGGGAACTGATCCAGAGTCGATAGACTGTTGGAAAATGATCACCAATGCATCCACTATTTCTCGGGCCATTTCCTTAAGTACTTTGGGATGCAGACTATCAGGCCCCGGGGATTTATCGGCCTTCAATCCCATCAATTTCCCAAACACAATGTCCCGTCTAATAAGGATATCCTTCAGTTCCTCCTTCTCACTAAACCCTTGGTCCCCGAGTACATCTGGAAGGTTATTTGTGTCTTCCTTTGTGAAGACAGAATCAAAGTATTTGTTCAATTGGTCTGCCATTTCTTTGTTCCCCATTTATAAATTTACCTGAATCCGACTGCAAGGGACCTACGTTTGTCTTCACTAATCTTTTTCTCTTCACATATCTATAGAAGTTCTTGCAGTCAGTTTTTATGTTCCTGGCCAGCTTCCTCTCGTACTCTATTTTCCCCCTCTTAATTAAACTCTTTGTCCTCCTTTGCTGAATTATAAATTTCTCCTAGTCCTCAGGTTTGCTGCTTTTTCTGGCCAATTTATATGATTCTTCCTTGGATTTAACACGATCCTTAATTTCCCTTGTTAGCCACGGTTGAGCCACCTTCCCCGTTTTATTTTTACTCCAGACAGCGATGTACACTTGTTGAAGTTCATCCATATGATCTTTAAATGTTTGCCATTGCCTATCCACCGTCAATCCTTTAAGTATCATTTGCCAGTCTATTCTAGCCAATTCACGCCTCATACCGTCGACGTTACTTTTCCTTAAGTTCAGGACCCTAGTTTCCGAATTAATTGTGTCACTCTCCATCTTAATAAAGAATTCTACCATATTATGGTCACTCTTCCGCAAAGGGCCTCGCACAACAAGATTGGCAATTAGTCATTTCTCATTACACATCACCCAGTCTAGGATGGCCAGCTCTCTCGTTGGTTCCTCGACATATTGGTCTCGAAAACCATCTCTGATACACTACAGGAAATCGTCCTCCACCGCATTGCTACCAGTTTAGTTAGCCCAATCAATATGCAGATTAAAGCCGCCCATGATAACTGTTGTACCTTTATTGCACACATCCCTTATTTCTTGTTTGATGCTGTCCCCAACCTCACTACTACTGTTTGGTGGTCTGTACACAACTCCCACTAGCGTTTTCTGCCCTTTGGGATTCCGTAACTCCACCCATACCGATTCCACACCATCCAAGCTAATGTCCTTCCTTACAATTGCATTAATTTCCACTTTAACCAGCAATGCCACCCCCACCTCATTTTCCTATCCTTCCTAAATGTTGAATACCCCTCGATGTTGAGTTCCCAGCCTTGGTCACCCTGGAGCCATGTCTCCGTGATACCAATTACATCATATCCGTTAACTGCTATCTGCGCAGTTAATTCGTCCAGCTTATTCCGAATACTCCTCGCATTGAGGCACACAGCCTTCAGGCTTGTCTTTTTAACACACTTTGCCCATTTAGAATTTTGCTGTAATATGGCCCTTTTTGTTTTTTGCCTTGGGTTTCTCTGCCCTCCACTTTTACTATTCTCCTTTCTATCTTTTGCTTCTGCCTCCATTTTATTTCCCTCAGTCTCCCTGCATTGGTTCCCATCCCCCTGGCATATTAGTTTAACTCCTCCCCAACAGCACGAGCAAACACTCCCCCGAGAACACTGGTTCCGGTCCTGCCCAGGTGCAGGCCGTCCAGTTTGTACTGGTCCCACCTCCCCTAGAACCGGTTCCAATGTCCCAGGAATTTGAATCCCTCCCTTCTGCATCACTCCTCAAGCCACGTATTCATCTAAGCTATCCTGCGATTCCTACTCTGACTAGCACGTGGCACTGGTAGCAATCCTGAGATTACTACTTTTGAGGTCCTACTTTTTAATTTAGCTCCTAGCTCCCTAAATTCATCTCTTAGGACCTCATCCCATTTTTTACCGATATCGTTGGTACCTATATGCATCACGACAACTGGCTGTTCATCCTCCCTTTTCAGAATGTCCTGCCCCGAGACATCCTTCACCCTTGAACCAGGGAGGCAACATACCATCCTGGAGTCTCGGTTGCGGCTGCAGAAACGCCTATCTATTCCCCTTACAATTGAATCCCCTATCACTATAGCTCTCCCACTCTTTTTCCTGCCCTCCTGTGCAGCAGAGCCACCCACGGTGCCATGAACTTGGCTGCTGCTGCTCTCCCCTGATGAGTCATCCCCCTCAACAGTACCCAAAGCGGTGTATCTGTTTTGCAGGGGGATGACCGCAGGGGACCCCTGCACTACCTTCCTTGCACTGCTCTTCCTGTTGGTCACCCATTCCCTATCTGGCTGTGTACCCTTTACCTCCGGTAAGACCAACTCGCTAAATGTGCTATTCGCTTCATTCTCAGCATCATGGATGCTCCAGAGTGAATCCACCCGCAGCTCCAGTGCCACAATGCGGTCCGTCAGGAGCTGCAGGCGGATACACTTCCCGCACACGTAGTCGTCAGGGACACTGGAAGCGTCCCTGACTTCCCACAAAGTACAGGAGGAGCATAACACGTGTCCGAGCTCTCCTGCCATGACTTAACCCCTAGATTAACTTCATTTGGCAACAATAATGCTAAAAGATTACTGACTGATAAAAAAAAAAGAAAAACGACTCGCCAATCCCCAGCCAATCACTTACCCCCTTGGCTGTGACGTCACCTTTCGATTTCTTTCTACTTTTTTTTTTGCCTCCCTGCTGCAGCTGCACCAGCCTCGCCTCTCCGATGTCCCACTCCTCCTCCTCCGATCTCCCGCTGGCTGGTCGACGACGCGAGGTCTCTCCGATGTCCCGCTCTGTATCCTCCGATCTCCCACTGGCTGGTTGACGACGCTGGGCCTTTTGTCGGCCTCTCCGATGTCCCGCTCCGCCGCCTCCTAGATCTGTCCCATCACTGTCCCATCAAACACTCCCAGCGCATGTACAGCACAGGATTAGCTCGAGAGTAAAGCTCCCTCTACACTGTCCCATCAAACACTCCCAGGGCAGGTACAGCACGGGTTAGATACACAGTAAAGCTCCCTCTACACTGTCCCATCAAACACTCCCGTGCATGGGGTTAGATACAGAGTAAAGCTCCCTCTACACTGTCACATCAAATACTCTCAGGTGCACGGGGTTACATACAGAGTAAAGCTCACTCTACACTGTACCATCAAATAATCCCAGGGCAGGTACAGCACGGGGTTAGATACAAAGTAAAGCTCCCTCTGCACTGTCCCATCAAACACTCCCAGGCCAGGTACAGCACGGGGTTAGATAGAGTAAAGCTCATTCTACACTGTCCCATCAAACACTGCCAGCTTATAATGAGCAGGGCTCTGGGAGGTTGGTTGCTAGGTACTGCAGTGATGTCATAAAGCAGGGCCATTCAGCCCAGCCCCCCTCCTTGTCCCTTTAAAGGAGGAGAGCTAGAACATCCTGTCTCAACATACATCCCCCTGTTCATACTGAGAATCCCCAGCGACTGATCAAGGCTGGTTCCCCTCCCTCTCCTCCCCTGAAGGTGCTGACTCATAAGAACATAAGAAATAGGAGTAGGCCATAAGGCCCCTCGAGCCTGCTCTGCCATTTATTACGATCATGGACTCGGGTCCACTTCCCCGCTACTCTCCATAACCTGTTATCCCCTTATCGGTTAAGAAACTGTCTATATCTGTCTTAAATTTATTCACTGTCTCAGCTTCCACAGCTCTCTGAGGCAGCAAATTCCACAGATTTACAACCCTCTGAGAGTAGAAATTCCTCTTCATTCTCAGTTTTAAATGGGCGGCCCCTTATTCTAAGATTATGCCCTCGAGTTCTAGTCTCCCCCATCAGCGGAAACATCCTCTCTGCATCTACCTTGTCGAGCCCCCTCATAATCTTATACATTTTGATAAGATCACACCTCATTCTTCTGAATTCCAATGAGTAGAGGTCCAACCTCCTCAACCTTTCCTCATAAGTCAACCCCCTCATCCCCGGAATCAACCTAGTGAACCTTCTCTGAACTGCCTCCAAAGCACGTATATCCTTTCGTAAATATGGAAACCAAAACTGCACGCAGTATTCCAGGTGTGGCCTCACCAATATCAGGTATCGCTGTAGCAAGACTCTGGCTGGGTTGAGTTCTACACTCACAGGTTCCCCTCTCTCTTGTCCCATGAAGGTGTTGGCTCATAAGAAATAGGTGCCCAACTCTCTCTATCTCTGTAACCTCCTCCAGCCGTATACCCCTCCCTATCTCTGTAACCTACTCCAGTCCCTACAACCCTCCATATCTCGATAACCTCCTCCAACCCTCCCTATCTCTAAACTCCTACAACCCTCCCCATTTCTTACCTCCTACAACCCTACAACCCTCCCTATCTCTGTAACCTACTCCAGCCCTCCCTATCTCTCTAACCTCCTCCAGCCCCTGCACCCCTCCGTATCTCTGTAACCTCCTCCAGTCCTTACACCCCTCACTATCTCTGTATCCTCCTCCAGCCCCTACACCCCTCCCTATCTCTGTAACCTCCTCCATCCCCTACATCCCTCCCTATCTCTGTAACCTCCTCCAAGTCCCTACAACCCTCTCTTTCTCTGTAATCTCCTCCAGTCCCTACACCCCTCCCTATCTCTGTAACCTACTCCAGTCCCTACACCCCTCCGTATCTCTCTAACCTCCTCCAGTCCCTACAACCCTTCCTATCTCTGTAACCTCCTCTAGTCCCCACAACCCTCCCTATCTCTCTAACCTCCTCCAGTCCTGACACCCCTCCCTATCTCTGTAACCTACTCCAGTCCCTACACCCCTCCCTATCTCTGTAACCTCCTCCAGTCCCTATAACCCTCCCTATCTCTGTAACCTGATGCAGTCCCTACACCCCTCCCTATCTCTATAACCTCCTCCAGCCCCTACACCCCTCCCTATCTCTGTAACCTCCTCCAGTCTCTACACCACTCCCAGATCTCTGAGCTCTTCGAATACTTTGCATCCCCTGATTTTAATGACCCCACCATTGGCAGCCGTTCCTTCGCCTACCTCAGTCTCCTCCTCCGCTCCTTTAAGTTGTTCCTGGAAAAAAAAAGCTACTTTGATCAAGTCACCTGTCCTAATATCTCCTTATGTGGCTCGGTGTGAAATGTGGGTCTGATTTTCGCTCCCGTTCAGCGCCATGGGTTATCACGATGAAAGCGCGAGACAAATGCAGAGTTTTAGCAGCAACATGCACTGGTTCAATGAGGTCTGACTGTTTTGAAGGTGCCATATAAATGCAGGTTGTTGCTGTTTCCACAAGAGCACAGCAGGCTAAGAGAAGTCCTGAAGGAGTTTATTTTTAAATTATAAAACTATAAAGAGTTTTGTATGCCTCCGTTCCCGTTAGATTTAGGGGGGGGGGGGGGAGGTAGTGGGGGGTTTGAGGAGTACCCCATCTAACACGAATGATGCAGAAGCATTCGCTGTTGCTCAGCTTGACAGATTCTCCTATTTCCCAAACAGGAGAAGCGATTACGACGCGAGGACAATTTGAAGTGGAGACTTGAGAACAAGCGGAAGTCGGAGATGGTGCAAGTGGTGAGTTCCAGCGGAGGTTTGTGGTTATTCCATTGCTCCCTCATAAAACTGTCCACATTCCTCCACTCGTGGAGTTCGGGTCTGCTTTTCCCTCTGCTCCCACTCAGCCCGCCTGCTTACTATCTTTCCCCTTGTCCCTTCTCTCTCTCTATTTTTCCCCTCGCCCCCTCTCTCCCTCCTCCCTTGCCCTTTCTCTCTCCCTTGCCCTTTCTCTCTCCCTTGCCCTTTCTCTCTCCCTTGCCCTTTCTCTCTCCCTTGCCCTTTCTCTCTCCCTTGCCCTTTCTCTCTCCCTTGCCCTTTCTCTCTCCCTTGCCCTTTCTCTCTCCCTTGCCCTTTCTCTCTCCCTTGCCCTTTCTCTCTCCCTTGCCCTTTCTCTCTCCCTTGCCCTTTCTCTCTCCCTTGCCCTTTCTCTCTCCCTTGCCCTTTCTCTCTCCCTTGCCCTTTCTCTCTCCCTTGCCCTTTCTCTCTCCCTTGCCCTTTCTCTCTCCCTTGCCCTTTCTCTCTCCCTTGCCCTTTCTCTCTCCCTTGCCCTTTCTCTCTCCCTTGCCCTTTCTCTCTCCCTTGCCCTTTCTCTCTCCCTTGCCCTTTCTCTCTCCCTTGCCCTTTCTCTCTCCCTTGCCCTTTCTCTCTCCCTTGCCCTTTCTCTCTCCCTTGCCCTTTCTCTCTCCCTTGCCCTTTCTCTCTCCCTTGCCCTTTCTCTCTCCCTTGCCCTTTCTCTCTCCCTTGCCCTTTCTCTCTCCCTTGCCCTTTCTCTCTCCCTTGCCCTTTCTCTCTCCCTTGCCCTTTCTCTCTCCCTTGCCCTTTCTCTCTCCCTTGCCCTTTCTCTCTCCCTTGCCCTTTCTCTCTCCCTTGCCCTTTCTCTCTCCCTTGCCCTTTCTCTCTCCCTTGCCCTTTCTCTCTCCCTTGCCCTTTCTCTCTCCCTTGCCCTTTCTCTCTCCCTTGCCCTTTCTCTCTCCCTTGCCCTTTCTCTCTCCCTTGCCCTTTCTCTCTCCCTTGCCCTTTCTCTCTCCCTTGCCCTTTCTCTCTCCCTTGCCCTTTCTCTCTCCCTTGCCCTTTCTCTCTCCCTTGCCCTTTCTCTCTCCCTTGCCCTTTCTCTCTCCCTTGCCCTTTCTCTCTCCCTTGCCCTTTCTCTCTCCCTTGCCCTTTCTCTCTCCCTTGCCCTTTCTCTCTCCCTTGCCCTTTCTCTCTCCCTTGCCCTTTCTCTCTCCCTTGCCCTTTCTCTCTCCCTTGCCCTTTCTCTCTCCCTTGCCCTTTCTCTCTCCCTTGCCCTTTCTCTCTCCCTTGCCCTTTCTCTCTCCCTTGCCCTTTCTCTCTCCCTTGCCCTTTCTCTCTCCCTTGCCCTTTCTCTCTCCCTTGCCCTTTCTCTCTCCCTTGCCCTTTCTCTCTCCCTTGCCCTTTCTCTCTCCCTTGCCCTTTCTCTCTCCCTTGCCCTTTCTCTCTCCCTTGCCCTTTCTCTCTCCCTTGCCCTTTCTCTCTCCCTTGCCCTTTCTCTCTCCCTTGCCCTTTCTCTCTCCCTTGCCCTTTCTCTCTCCCTTGCCCTTTCTCTCTCCCTTGCCCTTTCTCTCTCCCTTGCCCTTTCTCTCTCCCTTGCCCTTTCTCTCTCCCTTGCCCTTTCTCTCTCCCTTGCCCTTTCTCTCTCCCTTGCCCTTTCTCTCTCCCTTGCCCTTTCTCTCTCCCTTGCCCTTTCTCTCTCCCTTGCCCTTTCTCTCTCCCTTGCCCTTTCTCTCTCCCTTGCCCTTTCTCTCTCCCTTGCCCTTTCTCTCTCCCTTGCCCTTTCTCTCTCCCTTGCCCTTTCTCTCTCCCTTGCCCTTTCTCTCTCCCTTGCCCTTTCTCTCTCCCTTGCCCTTTCTCTCTCCCTTGCCCTTTCTCTCTCCCTTGCCCTTTCTCTCTCCCTTGCCCTTTCTCTCTCCCTTGCCCTTTCTCTCTCCCTTGCCCTTTCTCTCTCCCTTGCCCTCTCTCTCTCCCTTGCCCTCTCCCTCCCTCCCTTGCCCTCTCCCTCCCTCCCGTGCCCTCTCCCTCCCTCCCGTGCCCTCTCCCTCCCTCCCGTGCCCTCTCCCTCCCTCCCGTGCCCTCTCCCTCCCTCCCGTGCCCTCTCCCTCCCTCCCGTGCCCTCTCCCTCCCTCCCGTGCCCTCTCCCTCCCTCCCGTGCCCTCTCCCTCCCTCCCGTGCCCTCTCCCTCCCTCCCGTGCCCTCTCCCTCCCTCCCGTGCCCTCTCCCTCCCTCCCGTGCCCTCTCCCTCCCTCCCGTGCCCTCTCCCTCCCTCCCGTGCCCTCTCCCTCCCTCCCGTGCCCTCTCCCTCCCTCCCGTGCCCTCTCCCTCCCTCCCGTGCCCTCTCCCTCCCTCCCGTGCCCTCTCCCTCCCTCCCGTGCCCTCTCCCTCCCTCCCGTGCCCTCTCCCTCCCTCCCGTGCCCTCTCCCTCCCTCCCGTGCCCTCTCCCTCCCTCCCGTGCCCTCTCCCTCCCTCCCGTGCCCTCTCCCTCCCTCCCGTGCCCTCTCCCTCCCTCCCGTGCCCTCTCCCTCCCTCCCGTGCCCTCTCCCTCCCTCCCGTGCCCTCTCCCTCCCTCCCGTGCCCTCTCCCTCCCTCCCGTGCCCTCTCCCTCCCTCCCGTGCCCTCTCCCTCCCTCCCGTGCCCTCTCCCTCCCTCCCGTGCCCTCTCCCTCCCTCCCGTGCCCTCTCCCTCCCTCCCGTGCCCTCTCCCTCCCTCCCGTGCCCTCTCCCTCCCTCCCGTGCCCTCTCCCTCCCTCCCGTGCCCTCTCCCTCCCTCCCGTGCCCTCTCCCTCCCTCCCGTGCCCTCTCCCTCCCTCCCGTGCCCTCTCCCTCCCTCCCGTGCCCTCTCCTCCCTCCCGTGCCCTCTCCCTCCCTCCCGTGCCTCTCCCTCCCTCCCGTGCCCTCTCCTCCCTCCCGTGCCCTCTCTCCCTCCCGTGCCCTCTCTCCCTCCCGTGCCCTCTCTCCCTCCCGTGCCCTCTCTCCCTCCCGTGCCCTCTCTCCCTCCCGTGCCCTCTCTCCCTCCCGTGCCCTCTCTCCCTCCCGTGCCCTCTCTCCCTCCCGTGCCCTCTCTCCCTCCCGTGCCCTCTCTCCCTCCCGTGCCCTCTCTCCCTCCCGTGCCCTCTCTCCCTCCCGTGCCCTCTCTCCCTCCCGTGCCCTCTCTCCCTCCCGTGCCCTCTCTCCCTCCCGTGCCCTCTCTCCCTCCCGTGCCCTCTCTCCCTCCCGTGCCCTCTCTCCCTCCCGTGCCCTCTCTCCCTCCCGTGCCCTCTCTCCCTCCCGTGCCCTCTCTCCCTCCCTGCCCTCTCTCCCTCCCGTGCCCTCTCTCCCTCCCGTGCCCTCTCTCCCTCCCGTGCCCTGCTCCCTCCCGTGCCCTGGCTCCCTCCCGTGCCCTGGCTCCCTCCCGTGCCCTGGCTCCCTCCCGTGCCCTGGCTCCCTCCCGTGCCCTGGCTCCCTCCCGTGCCCTGGCTCCCTCCCGTGCCCTGGCTCCCTCCCGTGCCCTGGCTCCCTCCCGTGCCCTGGCTCCCTCCCGTGCCCTGGCTCCCTCCCGTGCCCTGGCTCCCTCCCCTCCCCCTCGCTCCCTCCCGTGCCCTCGCTCCCTCCCCTCCCCTCCCTCGCTCCCCTCCCCCTCGCTCCCTCCCCTCCCCCTCGCTCCCTCCCCCTCCCCCCTCGCTCCCTCCCCTCCCCCTCGTCCTCCCC